>NC_086106.1:59026688-60226688 GCF_963921235.1 Mobula hypostoma
GAAGCAGTGTTCCACGTGATGTCATCCAGTCAACGGGAACCAGAGTTCCACGGAACGTCATCTAGTCAACGAGAAGCAGAGCTCCACGGAATGTCATCTAGTCAATGGAAACCAGAGCTCCGCAGAATGTCATCTCGCTATTGGGAAGCAGAGCTCCACGGAATGTCATCGAGTGAACGGAAAGCTGAGCTCCGCGGAATGTCATCTGGTCAACTGGAGCCAGAGCTCCACGGAATGTCATCTAGTCAATGGAGACCAGAGCTCCGCAGAATGTCATCTAGTTAACAGGAAGAGGAGCTCAACGGAATGTCACCTATTGAACGGAAAGCAGAGCTCCACGCTATGTCATGTAGTCAACGGGATCCAGAGTTCCACAGAATATCATCTGGTCAACAGGAACCAGCGCTCCGCACAATGTCATCTAGTGAACGGGATCCAGAGTTCCATAGAATGTCATCTAGTCAACGGGAACCAGAGTTCCACGGAATGTCATAGAAACATAGAAACATAGAAAATAGGTACAGGAGTAGGCCATTCGGCCCTTCGAGCCTGCACCACCATTTATTATGATTATGGCTGATCATCCAACTCAGAACCCTGCCCCAGCCTTCCCTCCATACCCCCTGATCCCCGTAGCCACAAGGGCCATATCTAACTCCCTCTTAAATATAGCCAATGAACTGGCCTCAACTGTTTCCTGTGGCAGAGAATTCCAGAGATTCAGCACTCTCTGTGTGAAGAAGTTTTTCTTAATCTCGGTCCTAAATGCTTCCCCTTTATCCACAATCTGTGACCTCTCGTTCTGGACTTCCCAAACATCGGGAACAATCTTCCTGCATCTAGCCTGTCCAATCCTTTTAGGATTTTATACGTTTCAATCAGATCCACCCTCAATCTTCTAAATTCCAACGAGTACAAGCCCAGTTCATCCAGTCTTTCTTCATATGAAAGTCCTGCCATCCCAGGAATCAATCTGGTGAACCTTCTTTGTACTCCCTCTATGGAAAGAATGTCTTTCCTCAGATTTGGGAACCAAAACTGCACACAATACTCCAGGTGTGGTCTCACCAAGGCCTTTTACAACTGCAGTCGTACCTCCCTGCTCCTGTACTCGAATCCTTACGCTATAAATGCCAGCATTGCATTCGCCTTTTTCACCGCCTGCTGTACCTGCATGCCCACTTTCAATGACTGGTATATAATGACACCCAGGTCTCGTTGCACCTCCCCTTTTCCTAATCGGCCACCATTCAGATAATAATCTGTTTTCCTATTTTTGCCACCAAAGTGGATAACTTCACATTTATCCACATTAAATTGCACCTGCCATGAATTTGCCCACTCACCCAACCTATCCAAGTCACTCTGCATCCTCTTAGCATCCTCCTCACAGCTAACACTGCCACCCAGCTTCGTGTCGTCCGCAGACTTGGAGATGCGGCATTTAATTCCCTTATCCAAGTCATTAATATATATTGTAAACAACTGGGGTCCCAGCACTGAACCTTGCGGTACCCCACTAGTCACCGCCTGCCATTCTGGAAAGGTCCCGTTTATTCCCACTCTTTGCATCCTGTCTGCTGACAAATTCTCTATCCACATCAATACCTTACCCTCGATACCCTGTGTTTTAAGTTTGCACACTAATCTCCTGTGTATTCTAGTCAACGGGAACCAGAGCTCCGCAGAATGTCATCTAGTCAACGGGATCCAGAGCTCCGCGGAATGTCATCTAGTTAACGGGAAGCAGAGCCTCACGGAATGTCATTTAGTCAACGGGAAGCAGAGCTCCATGGAATGTCATCTAGTCAACGGGAACCAGAGTTCCGCAGAATTTCATCTGATCAACGGGAACCAGAGCTCCGCGGAATGTCTCTACTCAACGGGAACCAGAGCACCGCGGAATGTCATCTAGTCAACGGGAACCACAGCCCCACGCAATGTCATCTAGTCAACGGAAACCAGAGTTCCACAGAATGTCATCTGATCAACGGGAACCAGAACACCGCGGAATGTCATCTAGTCAATGGGAACCACAGCCCCACGCAATGTCATCTAGTCAATGGAAACCAGAGCTCCGCGGAATGTCATCTGGTCGACGGGAACCAGAGCCCCACGCAATGTCATCCAGTCAACGGAAACCAGAGCTCCGCGGAATGTCATCTGGTCAACGGGAACCAGAGCTCCACGGAATGTCATCTTTTCAATAGAAACCAGAACTCCGCAGAATTTCATCTAGTTATTGGGAAGCAGAGCTCTACGGAATTTCATCCAGTTAACGGGAACCAGTGTTCCCCAGAATGTCATCTGATCAACCAGAACCAGAGCTCCGCGGAAGGTCATCTCGTCAACGGAAGCCAGAGCTCCGCGGAACGTCATCTGGTCAACGGGAACCAGAGTTCCACAGAATGTCATCTGGGCAACAGGAACCAGCGCTCCGCTGAATTTCATCTAGTGAACGGGAACCAGAGCTCCATGGAATGTCATCTAGTCAACTGGAAACAGAGCTCCACGGTATGTCATCCAGTCAACGGGAAGCAGAGCTCCACGGAATGTTCTAGTGAACGGAAAGCAGAGTTCCACGGAATGTCATCTAGTCAAAGGGAACCAGAGTTCCACAGAATGTCACCTGGTCAACAGGAACCAGCGCTCCGCAGAATGTCATCTAGTGAACGGGAACCAGAGCTCCACGGAATGTCATCTGGTCAACGGGAACCAGAGTTCCGCAGAATTTCATCTGATCAACGGGAACCAGAGCTCCGCGGAATGTCTCTAGTCAACGGGAACCAGAGCACCGCGGAATGTCATCTAGTCAACGGGAACCACAGCCCCACGCAATGTCATCTAGTCAATGGAAACCAGAGCTCCGCGGAATGTCATCTGGTCAGCGGGAGCCAGAGCCCCACGCAATGTCATCCAGTAAACGGAAACCAGAGCTCCGCGGAATGTCATCTGGTCAACGGGAACCAGAGTTCCACAGAATGTCATCTGGTCAACAGGAACCAGCGCTCCACAGAATGTCATCTAGTGAACGGGAAGCAGAGCCCCACGGAATGTCATCTGGTCAACGGGAACCAGTGTCCCACAGAATGTCATCTGATCAACCAGAACCAGAGCTCCGCGGAATGTCATCTAGTCTACGGAAACCAGAGCTCCGCGGAATGTCATCTGGTCTACGGGAACCAGAGTTCCACGAAATGTCATCTCGTCAACGGGATCCAGACATCCACGGAATGTCATCTAGTCAACGGGAAGCAGAGCTCCACGGAATTTTATCCAGTTAACGGGAACCAGAGTTCCACAGAATGTCATCTCGTCAACGGGAAGCAGTGTTCCACGTGATGTCATCCAGTCAACGGGAACCAGAGTTCCACGGAATGTCATCTAGTCAACGGGAAGCAGAGCTCCACGGAATGTCATCTAGTCAATGGAAACCAGAGCTCCGCAGAATGTCATCTAGCTATTGGGAAGCAGAGCTCCACGGAATGTCATCGAGTGAACGGAAAGCTGAGCTCCGCGGAATGTCATCTGGTCAACTGGAGCCAGAGCTCCACGGAATGTCATCTAGTCAATGGAGACCAGAGCTCCGCAGAATGTCATCTAGTTAACAGGAAGAGGAGCTCAACGCAATGTCACCTATTGAACGGAAAGCAGAGCTCCACGCTATGTCATGTAGTCAACGGGATCCAGAGTTCCACAGAATATCATCTGGTCAACAGGAACCAGCGCTCCGCACAATGTCATCTAGTGAACGGGATCCAGAGTTCCATAGAATGTCATCTAGTCAACGGGAACCAGAGTTCCACGGAATGTCATAGAAACATAGAAACATAGAAAATAGGTACAGGAGTAGGCCATTCGGCCCTTCGAGCCTGCACCACCATTTATTATGATTATGGCTGATCATCCAACTCAGAACCCTGCCCCAGCCTTCCCTCCATACCCCCTGATCCCCGTAGCCACAAGGGCCATATCTAACTCCCTCTTAAATATAGCCAATGAACTGGCCTCAACTGTTTCCTGTGGCAGAGAATTCCAGAGATTCAGCACTCTCTGTGTGAAGTAGTTTTTCCTAATCTCGGTCCTAAATGCTTCCCCTTTATCCGCAATCTGTGACCTCTCGTTCTGGACTTCCCAAACATCGGGAACAATCTTCCTGCATCTAGCCTGTCCAATCCTTTTAGGATTTTATACGTTTCAATCAGATCCACCCTCAATCTTCTAAATTCCAACGAGTACAAGCCCAGTTCATCCAGTCTTTCTTCATATGAAAGTCCTGCCATCCCAGGAATCAATCTGGTGAACCTTCTTTGTACTCCCTCTATGGAAAGAATGTCTTTCCTCAGATTTGGGAACCAAAACTGCACACAATACTCCAGGTGTGGTCTCACCAAGGCCTTTTACAACTGCAGTCGTACCTCCCTGCTCCTGTACTCGAATCCTTACGCTATAAATGCCAGCATTGCATTCGCCTTTTTCACCGCCTGCTGTACCTGCATGCCCACTTTCAATGACTGGTATATAATGACACCCAGGTCTCGTTGCACCTCCCCTTTTCCTAATCGGCCACCATTCAGATAATAATCTGTTTTCCTATTTTTGCCACCAAAGTGGATAACTTCACATTTATCTACATTAAATTGCACCTGCCATGAATTTGCCCACTCACCCAACCTATCCAAGTCACTCTGCATCCTCTTAGCATCCTCCTCACAGCTAACACTGCCACCCAGCTTCGTGTCGTCCGCAGACTTGTAGATGCGGCATTTAATTCCCTTATCCAAGTCATTAATATATATTGTAAACAACTGGGGTCCCAGCACTGAACTTTGCGGTACCCCACTAGTCACCGCCTGCCATTCTGGAAAGGTCCCGTTTATTCCCACTCTTTGCATCCTGTCTGCTGACAAATTCTCTATCCACATCAATACCTTACCCTCGATACCCTGTGTTTTAAGTTTGCACACTAATCTCCTGTGTATTCTAGTCAACGGGAACCAGAGCTCCGCAGAATGTCATCTAGCCAACGGGATCCAGAGCTCCGCGGAATGTCATCTAGTTAACGGGAAGCAGAGCTCCACGGAATGTCATCTAGTCAACGGGAACCAGAGATCCACGGAATGTCATCTAGTCAACGGGAACCAGAGTTCCGCAGAATTTCATCTGATCAACGGGAACCACAGACCCACGCAATGTCATCTAGTCAATGGAAAACAGAGCTCCGCGGAATGTCTCTACTCAACGGGAACCAGAGCTCCACGCAATGTCATCTAGTCAACGGGAACCAGAGTTCCACAGAATGTCATCTGATCAACGGGAACCAGAGCTCCGCGGAATGTCATCTAGTCAACGGGAACCAGAGCCCCACGCAATGTCATCTGGTCAACGGAAACCAGAGCTCCGCGGAATGTCATCTGGTCAACGGGAACCAGAGCCCCACGCAATGTCATCCAGTCAACGGAAACCAGAGCTCCGCGGAATGTCATCTGGTCAACGGGAACCAGAGCCCCACGGAATGTCATCTTTTCAATAGAAACCAGAACTCCGCAGAATTTCATCTAGTTATTGGGAAGCAGAGCTCTACGGAATTTCATCCAGTTAACGGGAACCAGTGTTCCCCAGAATGTCATCTGATCAACCAGAACCAGAGCTCCGCGGAAGGTCATCTCGTCAACGGAAGCCAGAGCTCCGCGGAATGTCATCTGGTCAACGGGAACCAGAGTTCCACAGAATGTCATCTGGGCAACAGGAACCAGCGCTCCGCTGAATTTCATCTAGTGAACGGGAACCAGAGCTCCATGGAATGTCATCTAGTCAACGGGAACCAGAGTTCCACAGAATGTCATCTAGTCAACGGGAAGCAGAGCTCCACGGAATGTCATCCAGTCAATGTGACGGAGAGCTCCACGGAATGTCATTTAGTCAACGGGAAGCAGAGCTCCAGGGAACGTCATCTGGTCAACGGGAGCCAGTGTGCTACAGAATGTCATCTGATCAACGGGAACCAGAGCTCCGCGGAATGTCATCTAGTCAACGGGAACCAGAGCTCTGCGGAATGTCATCTAGTTAACGGGAAGCAGAGCTCCACGGAATGTCATCTAGTAAACGGGAACCAGAGTTCCACAGAATGTCATCTGGTCAACAGGAACCAGCGCTCCGCTGAATGTCATCTAGTGAACGGGAACCAGAGCTCCACGGAATGTCATTTAGTCAACGGAAAGCAGAGCTCCACGGAATGTCATCTAGTCAACGGGAAGCAGAGCTCCACGGAATTTCATCCAGTTAACGGGAACCAGAGTTCCACAGAATGTCATCTCGTCAACGGGAAGCAGTGTTCCACGTGATGTCATCCAGTCAACGGGAACCAGAGTTCCACGGAATGTCATCTAGTCAACGGGAAGCAGAGCTCCACGGAATGTCATCTAGTCAATGGAAACCAGAGCTCCGCAGAATGTCATCTAGCTATTGGGAAGCAGAGCTCCACGGAATGTCATCTCGTGAACGGAAAGCTGAGCTCCACGGAATGTCATCTGGTCAACGGGAACCAGAGTTCCACAGAATGTCATCTGGTCAACAGGAACCAGCGCTCCACAGAATATCATCTAGTGAACGGGAAGCAGAGCCCCACGGAATGTCATCTAGTCAACGGGAACCAGAGCTCCACGGAATGTCATCTAGTCTACGGAAACCAGAGCTCCGCGGAATGTCATCTGGTCTACGGGAACCAGAGTTCCACGAAATGTCATCTAGTCAACGGGATCCAGACATCCACGGAATGTCATCTAGTCAACGGGAAACAGAGCTCCACGGAATGTCATCTAGTCAACGGGAACCTGAGCTCCACGGAATATCATCTTGTCAACGGGAACCAGAGCTCCACGGAATGTCGTCCAGTTAACGGGAACCAGAGTTCCACTGAATGTCATCTTGTCAACGGGAACCAGAGCTCCGCGAAATGACATCTATTCAATGGGAAGCAGAGCTCCACGGAATGTCATCCAGTCAACGGGATACTGAGCTCCACGGTATGTCATCCAGTCAACGGGAAGCAGAGCTCCACGGAATGTTCTAGTGAACGGAAAGCAGAGTTCCACGGAATGTCATCTAGTCAAAGGGAACCAGAGTTCCACAGAATGTCACCTGGTCAACAGGAACCAGCGCTCCGCAGAATGTCATCTAGTGAACGGGAACCAGAGCTCCACGGAATGTCATCTAGTCAACGGGAACCAGAGTTCCACAGAATTTCATCTGATCAACGGGAACCAGAGCTCCGCGGAATGTCTCTAGTCAACGGGAACCAGAGCACCGCGGAATGTCATCTAGTCAACGGGAACCACAGCCCCACGCAATGTCATCTAGTCAATGGAAACCAGAGCTCCGCGGAATGTCATCTGGTCAGCGGGAGCCAGAGCCCCACGCAATGTCATCCAGTCAACGGAAACCAGAGCTCCGCGGAATGTCATCTGGTCAACGGGAACCAGCGCTCCGCAGAATGTCATCTAGTGAACGGGAACCAGAGCTCCACGGAATGTCATCTAGTCAACGGGAACCAGAGTTCCGCAGAATTTCATCTGATCAACGGGAACCAGAGATCCGCGGAATGTCTCTAGTCAACGGGAACCAGAGCCCCACGCAATGTCATCCAGTCAACGGAAACCAGAGCTCCGCGGAATGTCATCTGGTCAACGGGAACCAGAGCCCCACGGAATGTCATCTTTTCAATAGAAACCAGAACTCCGCAGAATTTCATCTAGTTATTGGGAAGCAGAGCTCTACGGAATTTCATCCAGTTAACGGGAACCAGTGTTCCCCAGAATGTCATCTGATCAACCAGAACCAGAGCTCCGCGGAAGGTCATCTCGTCAACGGAAGCCAGAGCTCCGCGGAATGTCATCTGGTCAACGGGAACCAGAGTTCTACAGAACGTCATCTGGTCAACAGGAACAAGCGCTACACAGAATGTCATCTAGTGTACGGGATCCAGACATCCACGGAATGTCATCTAGTGAACGGGAACCAGAGTTCCACGGAATGTCATCTAGTCAACGGGAACCAGAGCTCCACGGAATGTCATCTAGTCAACGGGAACCAGAGCTCCACGGAATGTCATCTGGTCAACGGGAACCAGAGCTCCACGGAATGTCATCTTTTCAATAGAAACCAGAACTCCGCAGAATTTCATCTAGTTATTGGGAAGCAGAGCTCTACGGAATTTCATCCAGTTAACGGGAACCAGTGTTCCCCAGAATGTCATCTGATCAACCAGAACCAGAGCTCCGCGGAAGGTCATCTCGTCAACGGAAGCCAGAGCTCCGCGGAATGTCATCTGGTCAACGGGAACCAGAGTTCCACAGAATGTCATCTGGTCAACAGGAACCAGCGCTCCGCTGAATGTCATCTAGTGAACGGGAACCAGAGCTCCACGGAATGTCATCTAGTCAACGGGAACCAGAGCTCCACGGAATGTCATCTAGTCAACGGGAAGCAGAGCTCCACGGAATTTCATCCAGTTAACGGGAACCAGAGTTCCACAGAATGTCATCTCGTCAACGGGAAGCAGTGTTCCACGTGATGTCATCCAGTCAACGGGAACCAGAGTTCCACGGAATGTCATCTAGTCAACGGGAAGCAGAGCTCCACGGAATGTCATCTAGTCAATGGAAACCAGAGCTCCGCAGAATGTCATCTAGCTATTGGGAAGCAGAGCTCCACGGAATGTCATCTCGTGAACGGAAAGCTGAGCTCCACGGAATGTCATCTGGTCAACGGGAACCAGAGTTCCACAGAATGTCATCTGGTCAACAGGAACCAGCGCTCCACAGAATATCATCTAGTGAACGGGAAGCAGAGCCCCACGGAATGTCATCTGGTCAACGGGAACCAGTGTCCCACAGAATGTCATCTGACCAACCAGAACCAGAGCTCCGCGGAATGTCATCTAGTCTACGGAAACCAGAGCTCCGCGGAATGTCATCTGGTCTACGGGAACCAGAGTTCCACGAAATGTCATCTAGTCAACGGGATCCAGACATCCACGGAATGTCATCTAGTCAACGGGAAACAGAGCTCCACGGAATGTCATCTAGTCAACGGGAACCTGAGCTCCACGGAATATCATCTTGTCAACGGGAACCAGAGCTCCACGGAATGTCGTACAGTCAACGGGAACCAGAGCTCCACGGGATGTCATCTAGTCAACGGGAACCAGAGTTCCACTGAATGTCATCTTGTCAACGGGAACCAGAGCTCCGCGGAA
Organism: Mobula hypostoma; assembly: GCF_963921235.1. Lineage (NCBI taxonomy): Eukaryota > Metazoa > Chordata > Chondrichthyes > Myliobatiformes > Myliobatidae > Mobula > Mobula hypostoma. The sequence continues at coordinate 59,035,945 of NC_086106.1, forward strand.
TGTCATCTAGTCAACGGGAAGCAGAGCTCCACGGAATGTCATCCAGTCAACGGGAACCAGAGCTCCACGGAATGTCATCTGGTCAACGGGAACCAGAGCTCCACGGAATGTCATCTTTTCAATAGAAACCAGAATTCCGCAGAATTTCATCTATTTATTGGGAAGCAGAGCTCTACGGAATTTCATCCAGTTAACGGGAACCAGTGTTCCCCAGAATGTCATCTGATCAACCAGAACCAGAGCTCCACGGAATGTCATCTAGTCAACGGAAAGCAGAGCTCCACGGAATGTCATCTGGTCAACGGGAACCAGAGTTCCACAGAATGTCATCTGGTCAACAGGAACCAGCGCTCCGCAGAATGTCATCTAGTGAACGGGAACCAGAGCTCCACGGAATGTCATCTAGTCAACGGGAACCAGAGTTCCACGGAATGTCATCTAGTCAACGGGAAGCAGAGCTCCACGGAATGTCATCTAGTCAACGGGAACCAGAGTTCCACAGAATGTCATCTCGTCAACGGGAAGCAGTGTTCCACGGAATGTCATCCAGTCAACGGGAACCAGAGTTCCACGGAATGTCATCTAGTCAATGGGAAGCAGAGCTCCGCAGAATGTCATCTAGCTATTGGGAAGCAGAGCTCCACGGAATGTCATCCAGTCAAAGGAAACCAGAGCTCCGCGGAATGTCATCTGGTCAACGGGAACCAGAGTTCCACAGAATGTCATCTGGTCAACAGGAACCAGCGCTCCACAGAATGTCATCTAGTGAACGGGAAGCAGAGCCCCACGGAATGTCATCTGGTCAACGGGAACCAGTGTCCCACAGAATGTCATCTGATCAACCAGAACCAGAGCTCCGCGGAATGTCATCTAGTCTACGGAAACCAGAGCTCCGCGGAATGTCATCTGGTCTACGGGAACCAGAGTTCCACGAAATGTCATCTAGTCAACGGGATCCAGACATCCACGGAATGTCATCTAGTCAACGGGAAACAGAGCTCCACGGAATGTCATCCAGTCAACGGGAACCAGAGTTCCACGGAATGTCATCTAGTCAACGGGAACCAGAGCTCCACGGAATGTCATCCAGTCAACGGGAACCAGAGTTCCACGGAATGTCATCTAGTCAACGGGAAGCAGAGCTCCACGGAATGTCATCTAGTCAATGGAAACCAGAGCTCCGCAGAATGTCATCTAGCTATTGGGAAGCAGAGCTCCACGGAATGTCATCTCGTGAACGGAAAGCTGAGCTCCACGGAATGTCATCTGGTCAACGGGAACCAGAGCTCCACGGAATGTCATCTAGTCAACGGGAAGCAGAGCTCCGCAGAATGTCATCTAGTGAACGGGAACCAGAGCTCCACGGAATGTCATCTAGTCAACGGAAAGCAGAGCTCCACGGAATGTCATCTAGTCAACGGGAACCAGAGTTCCACAGAATGTCATCTGGTCAACAGGAACCAGCGCTCCGCTGAATGTCATCTAGTGAACGGGAACCAGAGTTCCACGGAATGTCATCTAGTCAACGGGAACCAGAGCTCCACGGAATGTCATAGAAGCATAGAAACATAGAAAATAGGTGCAGGAGTAGGCCATTCGGCCCTTCGAGCCTGCACCACCATTTATTATGATTATGGCTGATCATCCAACTCAGAACCCTGCCCCAGCCTTCCCTCCATACCCCCTGATCCCCGTAGCCACAAGGGCCATATCTAACTCCCTCTTAAATATAGCCAATGAACTGGCCTCAACTGTTTCCTGTGGCAGAGAATTCCAGAGATTCAGCACTCTCTGTGTGAAGTAGTTTTTCCTAATCTCGGTCCTAAATGCTTCCCCTTTATCCACAATCTGTGACCTCTCGTTCTGGACTTCCCAAACATCGGGAACAATCTTCCTGCATCTAGCCTGTCCAATCCTTTTAGGATTTTATACGTTTCAATCAGATCCACCCTCAATCTTCTAAATTCCAACGAGTACAAGCCCAGTTCATCCAGTCTTTCTTCATATGAAAGTCCTGCCATCCCAGGAATCAATCTGGTGAACCTTCTTTGTACTCCCTCTATGGAAAGAATGTCTTTCCTCAGATTTGGGAACCAAAACTGCACACAATACTCCAGGTGTGGTCTCACCAAGGCCTTTTACAACTGCAGTCGTACCTCCCTGCTCCTGTACTCGAATCCTTACGCTATAAATGCCAGCATTGCATTCGCCTTTTTCACCGCCTGCTGTACCTGCATGCCCACTTTCAATGACTGGTATATAATGACACCCAGGTCTCGTTGCACCTCCCCTTTTCCTAATCGGCCACCATTCAGATAATAATCTGTTTTCCTATTTTTGCCACCAAAGTGGATAACTTCACATTTATCCACATTAAATTGCACCTGCCATGAATTTGCCCACTCACCCAACCTATCCAAGTCACTCTGCATCCTCTTAGCATCCTCCTCACAGCTAACACTGCCACCCAGCTTCGTGTCGTCCGCAGACTTGGAGATGCGGCATTTAATTCCCTTATCCAAGTCATTAATATATATTGTAAACAACTGGGGTCCCAGCACTGAACCTTGCGGTACCCCACTAGTCACCGCCTGCCATTCTGGAAAGGTCCCGTTTATTCCCACTCTTTGCATCCTGTCTGCTGACAAATTCTCTATCCACATCAAAACCTTACCCTCGATACCCTGTGTTTTAAGTTTGCACACTAATCTCCTGTGTATTCTAGTCAACGGGAACCAGAGCTCCGCAGAATGTCATCTAGTCAACGGGAAGCAGAGCTCCACGGAATGTCATCTAGTCAACGGGAACCAGAGCTCCACGGAATGTCATCTAGTCAACGGGAAGCAGGGCTCCACGGAATGTCATCTAGTCAACCGGGACCAGAGTTCCACAGAATGTCATCTGCTCAACGGGAACCAGAGCTCCGCGGAATGTCATCTAGTCAACGGAAACCAGAGCTCCGCGGAATGTCATCTAGTCAACGGAAACCAGAGCTCCACGGAATGTCATCTAGTCAACGGGAACCAGAGTTCCACAGAATGTCATCTGGTCAACGGGAACCAGAGCACCGCGGAATGTCATCTAGTCAACGGGAACCAGAGCTCCACGGAATGTCATCTAGTCAACGGAAACCAGAGCTCCGCGGAATGTCATCTGGTCAACGGGAACCAGAGCTCCGCGGAATGTCATCTAGTCTACGGAAACCAGAGCTCCGCGGAATGTCATCTGGTCAACGGGAACCAGAGCCCCACGGAATGTCATCTTTTCAATAGAAACCAGAACTCCGCAGAATTTCATCTAGTTATTGGGAAGCAGAGCTCTACGGAATGTCATCCAGTTAACGGGAACCAGTGTTCCCCAGAATGTCATCTGATCAACCAGAACCAGAGCTCCGCGGAAGGTCATCTCGTCAACGGAAGCCAGAGCTCCGCGGAATGTCATCTGGTCAACGGGAACCAGAGTTCCACAGAATGTCATCTGGGCAACAGGAACCAGCGCTCCGCTGAATTTCATCTAGTGAACGGGAATCAGAGCTCCATGGAATGTCATCTAGTCAACGGGAACCAGAGTTCCACAGAATGTCATCTAGTCAACGGGAAGCAGAGCTCCACGGAATGTCATCCAGTCAATGTGACGGAGAGCTCCACGGAATGTCATTTAGTCAACGGGAAGCAGAGCTCCAGGGAACGTCATCTGGTCAACGGGAGCCAGTGTGCTACAGAATGTCATCTGATCAACGGGAACCAGAGCTCCGCGGAATGCCATCTAGTCAACGGGAACCAGAGCTCTGCGGAATGTCATCTAGTTAACGGGAAGCAGAGCTCCACGGAATGTCATCTAGTAAACGGGAACCAGAGTTCCACAGAATGTCATCTGGTCAACAGGAACCAGCGCTCCGCTGAATGTCATCTAGTCAACGGAAAGCAGAGCTCCACGGAATGTCATCTGGTCAACGGGAACCTGAGCTCCACGGAATGTCATCTAGTCAACGGGAAGCAGAGCTCCACGGAATTTCATCCAGTTAACGGGAACCAGAGTTCCGCAGAATGTCATCTGTCAACGGGAAGCAGTGTTCCACGTGATGTCATCCAGTCAACGGGAACCAGAGTTCCACGGAATGTCATCTAGTCAACGGGAAGCAGAGCTCCACGGAATGTCATCTAGTCAATGGAAACCAGAGCTCCGCAGAATGTTATCTAGCTATTGGGAAGCAGAGCTCCACGGAATGTCATCTCGTGAACGGAAAGCTGAGCTCCACGGAATGTCATCTGGTCAACGGGAACCAGAGTTCCACAGAATGTCATCTGGTCAACAGGAACCAGCGCTCCACAGAATATCATCTAGTGAACGGGAAGCAGAGCCCCACGGAATGTCATCTGGTCAACCAGAACCAGAGCTCCGCGGAATGTCATCTAGTCTACGGAAACCAGAGCTCCGCGGAATGTCATCTGGTCTACGGGAACCAGAGTTCCACGAAATGTCATCTAGTCAACGGGATCCAGACATCCACGGAATGTCATCTAGTCAACGGGAAACAGAGCTCCACGGAATGTCATCTAGTCAACTGGAACCTGAGCTCCACGGAATATCATCTTGTCAACGGGAACCAGCGCTCCACGGGATGTCATCCAGTTAACGGGAACCAGAGTTCCACTGAATGTCATCTTGTCAACGGGAACCAGAGCTCCGCGAAATGACATCTATTCAATGGGAAGCAGAGCTCCACGGAATGTCATCCAGTCAACGGGATACTGAGCTCCACGGTATGTCATCCAGTCAACGGGAAGCAGAGCTCCACGGAATGTTCTAGTGAACGGAAAGCAGAGCTCCACGGAATGTCATCTAGTCAAAGGGAACCAGAGTTCCACAGAATGTCATCTGGTCAACGGGAACCAGAGCCCCACGCAATGTCATCCAGTCAACGGAAACCAGAGCTCCACGGAATGTCATCTGGTCAACGGGAACCAGAGCTCCACGGAATGTCATCTAGTCAACGGAAACCAGAGCTCCGCAGAATGTCATCTAGTGAACGGGAAGCAGAGCTCCACGGAATGTCATCTGGTCAACGGGAACCAGTGTTCCACAGAATGTCATCTGCTCAACCAGAACCAGAGCTCCGCGGAATGTCATCTAGTCAACGGAAACCAGAGCTCCACGGAATGTCATCTGGTCAACGGGAACCAGAGTTCCACAGAATGTCATCTGGTCAACAGGAACCAGCGCTCCGCTGAATGTCATCTAGTGAACGGGAACCAGAGCTCCACGGAATGTCATCTAGTCAACGGGAACCAGAGCTCCACGGAATGTCATCTAGTCAAAGGGAAGCAGAGCTCCACGGAATGTCATCCAGTTAACGGGAACCAGAGTTCCACAGAATGTCATCTCGTCAACGGGAAGCAGTGTTCCACGTGATGTCATCCAGTCAACGGGAACCAGAGTTCCACGGAATGTCATCTAGTCAATGGGAAGCAGAGCTCCGCAGAATGTCATCTAGCTATTGGGAAGCAGAGCTCCACGGAATGTCATCTCGTGAACGGAAAGCTGAGCTCCACGGAATGTCATCTGGTCAACGGGAACCAGAGTTCCACAGAATGTCATCTGGTCAACAGGAACCAGCGCTCCACAGAATATCATCTAGTGAACGGGAAGCAGAGCCCCACGGAATGTCATCTGGTCAACGGGAACCAGTGTCCCACAGAATGTCATCTGATCAACCAGAACCAGAGCTCCGCGGAATGTCATCTAGTCTACGGAAACCAGAGCTCCGCGGAATGTCATCTGGTCTACGGGAACCAGAGTTCCACGAAATGTCATCTAGTCAACGGGATCCAGACATCCACGGAATGTCATCTAGTCAACGGGAAACAGAGCTCCACGGAATGTCATCTTGTCAACGGGAACCAGAGCTCCACGGAATGTCGTCCAGTCAACGGGAACCAGCGCTCCACGGGATGTCATCCAGTTAACGGGAACCAGAGTTCCACTGAATGTCATCTTGTCAACGGGAACCAGAGCTCCGCGAAATGACATCTATTCAATGGGAAGCAGAGCTCCACGGAATGTCATCCAGTCAACGGGATACTGAGCTCCACGGTATGTCATCCAGTCAACGGGAAGCAGAGCTCCACGGAATGTTCTAGTGAACGGAAAGCAGAGTTCCACGGAATGTCATCTAGTCAAAGGGAACCAGAGTTCCACAGAATGTCACCTGGTCAACAGGAACCAGCGCTCCGCAGAATGTCATCTAGTGAACGGGAACCAGAGCTCCACGGAATGTCATCTAGTCAACGGGAACCAGAGTTCCGCAGAATTTCATCTGATCAACGGGAACCAGAGCTCCGCGGAATGTCTCTAGTCAACGGGAACCAGAGCACCGCGGAATGTCATCTAGTCAACGGGAACCACAGCCCCACGCAATGTCATCTAGTCAACGGAAACCAGAGCTCCGCGGAATGTCATCTGGTCAACGGGAACCAGAGCTCCACGGAATGTCATCTAGTCAACGGGAACCAGAGCTCCGCAGAATGTCATCTAGTCAACGGGAACCAGAGCTCCACGGAATGTCATCTAGTCAACGGGAAGCAGAGCTCCACGGAATGTCATCTGGTCAACGGGAACCAGAGTTCCACAGAATGTCATCTGGTCAACCAGAACCAGCGCTCCACGGAATGTCATCTGGTCAACGGGAACCAGAGTTCCACAGAATGTCATCTAGTCAACGGGAACCAGAGCTCCACGGAATGTCATAGAAACATAGAAACATAGAAAATAGGTGCAGGAGTAGACCATTCGGCCCTTCGAGCCTGCACCACCATTTATTATGATTATGGCTGATCATCCAACTCAGAACCCTGCCCCAGCCTTCCCTCCATACCCCCTGATCCCCGTAGCCGCAAGGGCCATATCTAACTCCCTCTTAAATATAGCCAATGAACTGGCCTCAACTGTTTCCTGTGGCAGAGAATTCCAGAGATTCACCACTCTCTCTGTGAAGCAGTTTTTCCTAATCTCGGTCCTAAATGCTTCCCCTTTATCCGCAATCTGGACCTCTCGTTCTGGATTTACCCAACATCAGGAACAATCTTCCTGCATCTAGCTTGTCCAATCCTTTTAGGATTTTATACGTTTCAATCAGATCCCCCCTCAATCTTCTAAATTCCAACGAGTACAAGCCTAGTTCATCCAGTCTTTCTTCATATGAAAGTCCTGCCATCCCAGGAATCAATCTGGTGAACCTTCTTTGTACTCCCTCTATGGCAAGGATGTCTTTCCTCAGATTAGGGAACCAAAACTGCACACAATACTCCAGGTGTGGTCTCACCAAGGCCTTTTACAACTGCAGTCGTACCTCCCTGCTCCTGTACTCGAATCCTCACGCTATAAATGCCAGCATTGCATTCGCCTTTTTCACCGCCTGCTGTACCTGCATGCCCACTTTCAATGACTGGTATATAATGACACCCAGGTCTCGTTGCACCTCCCCTTTTCCTAATCGGCCACCATTCAGATAATAATCTGTTTTCCTATTTTTGCCACCAAAGTGGATAACTTCACATTTATCCACATTAAATTGCATCTGCCATGAATTTGCCCACTCACCCAACCTATCCAAGTCACTCTGCATCCTCTTAGCATCCTCCTCACAGCTAACACTGCCACCCAGCTTCGTGTCGTCCACAGACTTGGAGATGCGGCATTTAATTCCCTTATCCAAGTCATTAATATATATTGTAAACAACTGGGGTCCCAGCACTGAACCTTGCGGTACCCCACTAGTCACCGCCTGCCATTCTGGAAAGGTCCCGTTTATTCCCACTCTTTGCATCCTGTCTGCTGACAAATTCTCTATCCACATCAATACCTTACCCTCGATACCCTGTGTTTTAAGTTTGCACACTAATCTCCTGTGTATTCTAGTCAACGGGAACCAGAGCTCCGCAGAATGTCATCTAGTTATTGGGAAGCAGAGCTCTACGGAATTTCATCCAGTTAACGGGAACCAGTGTTCCCCAGAATGTCATCTGATCAACCAGAACCAGAGCTCCGCGGAATGTCATCTAGTCAACGGAAACCAGAGCTCCACGGAATGTCATCTGGTCAACGGGAACCAGAGTTCCACAGAATGTCATCTGGGCAACAGGAACCAGCGCTCCGCTGAATGTCATCTAGTGAACGGGAACCAGAGCTCCACGGAATGTCATCTGGTCAACGGGAACCAGAGTTCCACAGAATGCCATCTAGTCAACGGGAACCAGAGCTCCACGGAATGTCATCCAGTCAATGTGACCGAGAGCTCCACGGAATGTCATTTAGTCAACGGGAAGCAGAGCTCCACGGAACGTCATCTGGTCAACGGGAAACAGGGTTCCACAGAATGTCATCTGATCAACGGGAACCAGAGCTCTGCGGAATGTCATCTTCTCAACGGAAACCAAAGCTGTACGGAATGTCATCTAGTCAACGGGAACCAGAGCTCCACGCAATGTCATCTGGTCAACAGGAACCAGAGCTCCACGGAATGTCATCTAGTGAACGGGAACCAGAGCTCCACGGAATGTCATCTGGTCAACGGGAACCAGAGTTGCACAGAATGCCATCTAGTCATGGGAACCAGAGCTCCACGGAATGTCATCTAGTCAATAGGACCCAGAGCTCCACGGAATGTCATTTAGTCAACGGAAAGCAGAGCTCCACGGAATGTCATCTGGTCAACGGGAACCAGTGTTCCACAGAATGTCATCTGATCAACGGGAACCAGAGCTCTGCGGAATGTCATCTTCTCAACGGAAACCAAAGCTGTACGGAATGTCATCTAGTCAACGGGAACCAGAGCCCCACGCAATGTCATCTAGTCAACGGGAACCAGAGCTCCACGGAATGTCATCTAGTCAACGGGAAGCAGAGCTCCACGGAATGTCATCGAGTCAACGGGAACCAGAGTTCCACAGAATGTCATCTAGTCAACGGGAAGCAGTGTTCCACGTGATGTCATCCAGTCAACGGGAACCAGAGTTCCACGGAATGTCATCTAGTCAACGGGAACCAGAGCTCCACGGAATGTCATCTAGTCAACGGGAACCAGAGCTCCACGGAATATCATTTAGTCAATGGAAACCAGAGCTCCGCGGAATGTCATCTTGTCAACGGGAACCAGAGATCCGCAGAATGTCATCTAGTTAACGGAAGGTGAGTTCCACTGAATGTCATCTTGTCAACGGGAACCAGAGCTCCGCGAAATGACATCTGTTCAATTGGAAGCAGAGCTCCACGGAATGTCATCCAGTCAACGGGAAACAGAGCTCCACGGTATGTCATCCAGTCAACGGGAAGCAGAACTCCACGGAATGTTCTAGTGAACGGAAAGCAGAGCTCCACGGAATGTCATCTAGTCAAAGGGAACCAGAGTTCCACAGAATGTCATCTGGTCAACAGGAACCAGCGCTCCGCAGAATGTCATCTAGTGAACGGGTACCAGAGTTCCACGGAATGTCATCTAGTCAACGGGAACCAGAGTTCCGCAGAATTTCATCTGATCAACGGGAACCAGAGATCCACGGAATGTCATCTAGTCAACGGGAACCAGAGCTCCACGGAATGTCATCTAGTCAACGGGAAGCAGAGCTCCACGGAATGTCATCCAGTCAACGGGAACCAGAGTTCCACAGAATGTCATCTAGTGAACGGGAACCAGAGTTCCACGGAATGTCATCCAGTCAACGGGAACCAGAGCTCCACGGAATGTCATCTAGTCAAAGGGAAGCAGAGCTCCACGGAATGTCATCTAGTCAATGGAAACCAGAGCTCCGCAGAATGTCATCTAGCTATTGGGAAGCAGAGCTCCACGGAATGTCATCTAGTGAACGGAAAGCTGAGCTCCACGGAATGTCATCTGGTCAACGGGAACCAGAGTTCCACAGAATGTCATCTGGTCAACAGGAACCAGCGCTCCACAGAATGTCATCTAGTGAACGGGAAGCAGAGCTACACGGAATGTCATCTGGTCAACGGGAACCAGTGTCCCACAGAATGTCATCTGATCAACCAGAACCAGAGCTCCGCGGAATGTCATCTAGTCTACGGAAACCAGAGCTCCGCGGAATGTCATCTGGTCTACGGGAACCAGAGTTCCACGAAATGTCATCTAGTCAACGGGATCCAGACATCCACGGAATGTCATCTAGTCAACGGGAAACAGAGCTCCACGGAATGTCATCTAGTCAACGGGAACCTGAGCTCCACGGAATATCATCTTGTCAACGGGAACCAGAGCTCCACGGAATGTCGTCCAGTCAACGGGAACCAGCGCTCCACGGGATGTCATCCAGTTAACGGGAACCAGAGTTCCACTGAATGTCATCTTGTCAACGGGAACCAGAGCTCCGCGAAATGACATCTATTCAATGGGAAGCAGAGCTCCACGGAATGTCATCCAGTCAACGGGATACAGAGCTCCACGGTATGTCATCCAGTCAACGGGAAGCAGAGCTCCACGGAATGTTCTAGTGAACGGAAAGCAGAGCTCCACGGAATGTCATCTAGTCAAAGGGAACCAGAGTTCCACAGAATGTCATCTGGTCAACAGGAACCAGCGCTCCGCAGAATGTCATCTAGTGAACGGGAACCAGAGCTCCACGGAATGTCATCTAGTCAACGGGAACCAGAGTTCCACAGAATGTCATCTGGTCAACGGGAACCAGAGCCCCGCGCAATGTCATCTAGTCAACGGAAACCAGAGCTCCGCGGAATGTCATCTGGTCAACGGGAACCAGAGTTCCACAGAATGTCATCTAGTCAACGGGAAGCAGAGCTCCACGGAATGTCATCCAGTCAATGTGACCGAGAGCTCCACGGAATGTCATTTAGTCAACGGGAAGCAGAGCTCCACGGAACGTCATCTGGTCAACGGGAACCAGTGTTCCACAGAATGTCATCTGATCAACGGGAACCAGAGCTCCGCGGAATGTCATCTTGTCAACGGGAACCAGAGCTCCACGGAATGTCATCTAGTCAACGGAAACCAGAGCTCCACGGAATGTCATCTGGTCAACAGGAACCAGAGCTCCGCGGAATGTCATCTAGTCAACGGGAACCAGAGCTCCACGGAATGTCATCTGGTCAACGGGAACCAGAGTTGCACAGAATGCCATCTAGTCATGGGAACCAGAGCTCCACGGAATGTCATCTAGTCAATAGGACCCAGAGCTCCACGGAATGTCATTTAGTCAACGGAAAGCAGAGCTCCACGGAATGTCATCTGGTCAACGGGAACCAGTGTTCCACAGAATGTAATTTGATCAACGGGAACCAGAGCTCGGCGGAATGTCATCTACTCAACGGAAACCACAGCTGTACGGAATGTCATCTAGTCAACGGGAACCAGAGCCCCACGCAATGTCATCTGGTCAACAGGAACCTGAGCTCCACGGAATGTCATCTAGTCAACGGGAAGCAGAGCTCCACGGAATTTCATCCAGTTAACGGGAACCAGAGTTCCGCAGAATGTCATCTGTCAACGGGAAGCAGTGTTCCACGTGATGTCATCCAGTCAACGGGAACCAGAGTTCCACGGAATGTCATCTAGTCAACGGGAAGCAGAGCTCCACGGAATGTCATCTAGTCAATGGAAACCAGAGCTCCGCAGAATGTCATCTAGCTATTGGGAAGCAGAGCTCCACGGAATGTCATCTCGTGAACGGAAAGCTGAGCTCCACGGAATGTCATCTGGTCAACGGGAACCAGAGTTCCACAGAATGTCATCTGGTCAACAGGAACCAGCGCTCCACAGAATATCATCTAGTGAACGGGAAGCAGAGCCCCACGGAATGTCATCTGGTCAACGGGAACCAGTGTCCCACAGAATGTCATCTGATCAACCAGAACCAGAGCTCCGCGGAATGTCATCTAGTCTACGGAAACCAGAGCTCCGCGGAATGTCATCTGGTCTACGGGAACCAGAGTTCCACGAAATGTCATCTAGTCAACGGGATCCAGACATCCACGGAATGTCATCTAGTCAACGGGAAACAGAGCTCCACGGAATGTCATCTAGTCAACGGGAACCTGAGCTCCACGGAATATCATCTTGTCAACGGGAACCAGAGCTCCACGGGATGTCATCCAGTTAACGGGAACCAGAGTTCCACTGAATGTCATCTTGTCAACGGGAACCAGAGCTCCGCGAAATGACATCTATTCAATGGGAAGCAGAACTCCACGGAATGTCATCCAGTCAACGGGATACTGAGCTCCACGGTATGTCATCCAGTCAACGGGAAGCAGAGCTCCACGGAATGTTCTAGTGAACGGAAAGCAGAGTTCCACGGAATGTCATCTAGTCAAAGGGAACCAGAGTTCCACAGAATGTCACCTGGTCAACAGGAACCAGCGCTCCGCAGAATGTCATCTAGTGAACGGGAACCAGAGTTCCACGGAATGTCATCTAGTCAACGGGAACCAGAGCTCCACGGAATGTCATCTGATCAACGGGAACCAGAGCTCCGCGGAATGTCATCTAGTCAACGGGAACCAGAGCTCCACGGAATGTCATCCAGTCAACGGGAAGCAGAGCTCCACGGAATGTCATCCAGTCAACGGGAACCAGAGTTCCACAGAATGTCATCTAGTCAACGGGAAGCAGTGTTCCACGTGATGTCATCCAGTCAACGGGAACCAGAGTTCCACGGTATGTCATCTAGTCAACGGGAAGCAGAGCTCCACGGAATGTCATCTAGTCAATGGAAACCAGAGCTCCGCAGAATGTCATCTAGCTATTGGGAAGCAGAGCTCCACGGAATGTCATCTCGTGAACGGAAAGCTGAGCTCCACGGAATGTCATCTGGTCAACGGGAACCAGAGTTCCACAGAATGTCATCTGGTCAACAGGAACCAGCGCTCCACAGAATATCATCTAGTGAACGGGAAGCAGAGCCCCACGGAATGTCATCTGGTCAACGGGAACCAGTGTCCCACAGAATGTCATCTGATCAACCAGAACCAGAGCTCCGCGGAATGTCATCTAGTCTACGGAAACCAGAGCTCCGCGGAATGTCATCTGGTCTACGGGAACCAGAGTTCCACGAAATGTCATCTAGTCAACGGGATCCAGACATCCACGGAATGTCATCTAGTCAACGGGAAACAGAGCTCCACGGAATGTCATCTAGTCAACGGGAACCTGAGCTCCACGGAATATCATCTTGTCAACGGGAACCAGAGCTCCACGGAATGTCGTCCAGTCAACGGGAACCAGCGCTCCACGGGATGTCATCCAGTTAACGGGAACCAGAGTTCCACTGAATGTCATCTTGTCAACGGGAACCAGAGCTCCGCGAAATGACATCTATTCAATGGGAAGCAGAGCTCCACGGAATGTCATCCAGTCAACGGGATACTGAGCTCCACGGTATGTCATCCAGTCAACGGGAAGCAGAGCTCCACGGAATGTTCTAGTGAACGGAAAGCAGAGTTCCACGGAATGTCATCTAGTCAAAGGGAACCAGAGTTCCACAGAATGTCACCTGGTCAACAGGAACCAGCGCTCCGCAGAATGTCATCTAGTGAACGGGAACCAGAGCTCCACGGAATGTCATCTAGTCAACGGGAACCAGAGTTCCACAGAATGTCATCTGATCAACGGGAACCAGAGCTCCGCGGAATGTCTCTAGTCAACGGGAACCAGAGCACCGCGGAATGTCATCTGGTCAACGGGAACCAGAGCCCCACGCAATGTCATCTAGTCAACGGAAACCAGAGCTCCGCGGAATGTCATCTGGTCAACGGGAACCAGAGCCCCACGCAATGTCATCTAGTCAACGGAAACCAGAGCTCCGCGGAAGGTCATCTCGTCAACGGAAGCCAGAACTCCACGGAATGTCATCTAGTGAACGGAAAGCGGAATTCCACGGAATGTCATCTAGTCAACGGGAACCAGAGTTCCACAGAATGTCATCTGGGTAACAGGAACCAGCGCTCCGCTGAATTTCATCTAGTGAACGGGAACCAGAGTTCCACGGAATGTCATCTAGTCAACGGGAACCAGAGCTCCACGGAATGTCATAGAAACATAGAAACATAGAAAATAGGTGCAGGAGTAGACCATTCGGCCCTTCGAGCCTGCACCACCATTTATTATGATTATGGCTGATCATCCAACTCAGAACCCTGCCCCAGCCTTCCCTCCATACCCCCTGATCCCCGTAGCCACAAGGGCCATATCTAACTCCCTCTTAAATATAGCCAATGAACTGGCCTCAACTGTTTCCTGTGGCAGAGAATTCCAGAGATTCACCACTCTCTGTGTGAAGAAGTTTTTCCTAATCTCGGTCCAAAATGCTTCCCCTTTATCCGCAATCTGGACCTCTCGTTCTGGACTTACCCAACATCAGGAACAATCTTCCTGCATCTAGCTTGTCCAATCCTTTTAGGATTTTATACGTTTCAATCAGATCCCTCCTCAATCTTCTAAATTCCAACGAGTACAAGCCCAGTTCATCCAGTCTTTCTTCATATGAAATTCCTGCCATCCCAGGAATCAATCTGGTGAACCTTCTTTGTACTCCCTCTATGGCAAGGATGTCTTTCCTCAGATTAGGGAACCAAAACTGCACACAATACTCCAGGTGTGGTCTCACCAAGGCCTTTTACAACTGCAGTAGTACCTCCCTGCTCCTGTACTCGAATCCTCACGCTATAAATGCCAGCATTGCATTCGCCTTTTTCACCGCCTGCTGTACCTGCATGCCCACTTTCAATGACTGGTATATAATGACACCCAGGTCTCGTTGCACCTCCCCTTTTCCTAATCGGCCACCATTCAGATAATAATCTGTTTTCCTATTTTTGCCACCAAAGTGGATAACTTCACATTTATCCACATTAAATTGCATCTGCCATGAATTTGCCCACTCACCCAACCTATCCAAGTCACTCTGCATCCTCTTAGCATCCTCCTCACAGCTAACACTGCCACCCAGCTTCGTGTCGTCTGCAGACTTGGAGATGCGGCATTTAATTCCCTTATCCAAGTCATTAATATATATTGTAAACAACTGGGGTCCCAGCACTGAACCTTGCGGTACCCCACTAGTCACCGCCTGCCATTCTGGAAAGGTCCCGTTTATTCCCACTCTTTGCATCCTGTCTGCTGACAAATTCTCTATCCACATCAATACCTTACACTCGATACCCTGTGTTTTAAGTTTGCACACTAATCTCCTGTGTATTCTAGTCAACGGGAACCAGAGCTCCGCAGAATGTCATCCAGTCAACGGGAACCAGAGCTCCGCGGAATGTCATCTAGTCAACGGGAAGCAGAGCTCCACGGAATGTCATTTAGTCAACGGGAAGCAGAGCTCCACGGAACGTCATCTGGTCAACGGGAACCAGTGTTCCACAGAATGTCATCTGATCAACGGGAACCAGAGCTCCGCGGAATGTCTCTAGTCAACGGGAACCAGAGCACCGCGGAATGTCATCTAGTCAACGGGAACCACAGCCCCACGCAATGTCATCTAGTCAACGGAAACCAGAGTTCCGCGGAATGTCATCTGGTCAACGGGAACCAGAGCCCCACGGAATGTCATCTTTTCAATAGAAACCAGAACTCCGCAGAATTTCATCTAGTTATTGGGAAGCAGAGCTCTACGGAATTTCATCCAGTTAACGGGAACCAGTGTTCCCCAGAATGTCATCTGATCAACAGAACCAGAGCTCTGCGGAATGTCATCTAGTCAACGGGAAGCAGAGCTCCACGGAATGTCATCTAGTCAACGGGAACCAGAGTTCCACAGAATGTCATCTGGTCAACAGGAACCAGCGCTCCGCTGAATGTCATCTAGTGAACGGGAACCAGAGCTCCACGGAATGTCATCTGGTCAACGGGAACCAGAGTTGCACAGAATGTAATTTGATCAACGGGAACCAGAGCTCGGCGGAATGTCATCTAGTCAATAGGACCCAGAGCTCCACGGAATGTCATTTAGTCAACGGAAAGCAGAGCTCCACGGAATGTCATCTGGTCAACGGGAACCAGAGTTCCACAGAATGTCATCTGATCAACGGGAACCAGAGCTCCGCGGAATGTCATCTAGTCAACGGAAACCAGAGCTGTACGGAATGTCATCTAGTCAACGGGAACCAGAGCTCCACGGAATGTCATCTGGTCAACAGGAACCTGAGCTCCACGGAATGTCATCTAGTCAACGGGAACCAGAGCTCCACGGAATGTCATCTGGTCAACGGGAACCAGAGTTGCACAGAATGCCATCTAGTCATGGGAACCAGAGCTCCACGGAATGTCATCTAGTCAATAGGACCCAGAGCTCCACGGAATGTCATTTAGTCAACGGAAAGCAGAGCTCCACGGAATGTCATCTGGTCAACGGGAACCAGTGTTCCACAGAATGTAATTTGATCAACGGGAACCAGAGCTCGGCGGAATGTCATCTACTCAACGGAAACCACAGCTGTACGGAATGTCATCTAGTCAACGGGAACCAGAGCCCCACGCAATGTCATCTGGTCAACAGGAACCTGAGCTCCACGGAATGTCATCTAGTCAACGGGAAGCAGAGCTCCACGGAATTTCATCCAGTTAACGGGAACCAGAGTTCCGCAGAATGTCATCTGTCAACGGGAAGCAGTGTTCCACGTGATGTCATCCAGTCAACGGGAACCAGAGTTCCACGGAATGTCATCTAGTCAACGGGAAGCAGAGCTCCACGGAATGTCATCTAGTCAATGGAAACCAGAGCTCCGCAGAATGTCATCTAGCTATTGGGAAGCAGAGCTCCACGGAATGTCATCTCGTGAACGGAAAGCTGAGCTCCACGGAATGTCATCTGGTCAACGGGAACCAGTGTCCCACAGAATGTCATCTGATCAACCAGAACCAGAGCTCCGCGGAATGTCATCTAGTCTACGGAAACCAGAGCTCCGCGGAATGTCATCTGGTCTACGGGAACCAGAGTTCCACGAAATGTCATCTAGTCAACGGGATCCAGACATCCACGGAATGTCATCTAGTCAACGGGAAACAGAGCTCCACGGAATGTCATCTAGTCAACGGGAACCTGAGCTCCACGGAATATCATCTTGTCAACGGGAACCAGAGCTCCACGGAATGTCGTCCAGTTAACGGGAACCAGAGTTCCACTGAATGTCATCTTGTCAACGGGAACCAGAGCTCCGCGAAATGACATCTATTCAATGGGAAGCAGAGCTCCACGGAATGTCATCCAGTCAACGGGATACTGAGCTCCACGGTATGTCATCCAGTCAACGGGAAGCAGAGCTCCACGGAATGTTCTAGTGAACGGAAAGCAGAGTTCCACGGAATGTCATCTAGTCAAAGGGAACCAGAGTTCCACAGAATGTCACCTGGTCAACAGGAACCAGCGCTCCGCAGAATGTCATCTAGTGAACGGGAACCAGAGTTCCACGGAATGTCATCTAGTCAACGGGAACCAGAGTTCCACAGAATGTCATCTGATCAACGGGAACCAGAGCTCCGCGGAATGTCATCTAGTCAACGGGAACCAGAGCTCCACGGAATGTCATCTAGTCAACGGGAAGCAGAGCTCCACGGAATTTCATCCAGTTAACGGGAACCAGAGTTCCACAGAATGTCATCTCGTCAACGGGAAGCAGTGTTCCACGTGATGTCATCCAGTCAACGGGAACCAGAGTTCCACGGAATGTCATCTAGTCAACGGGAACCAGAGCTCCGCAGAATGTCATCTAGCTATTGGGAAGCAGAGCTCCACGGAATGTCATCTCGTGAACGGAAAGCTGAGCTCCACGGAATGTCATCTGGTCAACGGGAACCAGAGTTCCACAGAATGTCATCTGGTCAACAGGAACCAGCGCTCCACAGAATATCATCTAGTGAACGGGAAGCAGAGCCCCACGGAATGTCATCTGGTCAACGGGAACCAGTGTCCCACAGAATGTCATCTGATCAACCAGAACCAGAGCTCCGCGGAATGTCATCTAGTCTACGGAAACCAGAGCTCCGCGGAATGTCATCTGGTCTACGGGAACCAGAGTTCCACGAAATGTCATCTAGTCAACGGGATCCAGACATCCACGGAATGTCATCTAGTCAACGGGAAACAGAGCTCCACGGAATGTCATCTAGTCAACGGGAACCTGAGCTCCACGGAATATCATCTTGTCAACGGGAACCAGAGCTCCACGGAATGTCGTCCAGTCAACGGGAACCAGCGCTACACGGGATGTCATCCAGTTAACGGGAACCAGAGTTCCACTGAATGTCATCTTGTCAACGGGAACCAGAGCTCCGCGAAATGACATCTGTTCAATGGGAAGCAGAGCTCCACGGAATGTCATCCAGTCAACGGGATACTGAGCTCCACGGTATGTCATCCAGTCAAAGGGAACCAGAGTTCCACGGAATGTCATCTAGTCAACGGGAACTGAGCTCCACGGAATGTCATCTAGTCAAAGGGAACCAGAGTTCCACAGAATGTCACCTGGTCAACAGGAACCAGCGCTCCGCAGAATGTCATCTAGTGAACGGGAACCAGAGCTCCACGGAATGTCATCTAGTCAACGGGAACCAGAGTTCCGCAGAATTTCATCTGATCAACGGGAACCAGAGCTCCGCGGAATGTCTCTAGTCAACGGGAACCAGAGCTCCGCGGAATGTCATCTGGTCAACGGGAACCAGAGCTCCACGGAATGTCATCTAGTCAATGGAAACCAGAGCTCCGCAGAATGTCATCTAGTTAACGGGAAGCAGAGCTCCACGGAATGTCATCTAGTGAACGGGAAGCAGAGCTCCACGGAATGTCATCTAGTCAACGGGAACCAGAGTTCCACAGAATGTCATCTGGTCAACAGGAACCAGCGCTCCGCAGAATGTCATCTAGTGAACGGGAACCAGAGTTCCACGGAATGTCATCTAGTCAACGGGAACCAGAGTTCCACGGAATGTCATAGAAACATAGAAACATAGAAAATAGGTGCAGGAGTAGACCAATTGGCCCTTCGAGCCTGCACCACCATTTATTATGATTATGGCTGATCATCCAACTCAGAACCCTGCCCCAGCCTTCCCTCCATACCCCCTGATCCCCGTAGCCACAAGGGCCATATCTAACTCCCTCTTAAATATAGCCAATGAACTGGCCTCAACTGTTTCCTGTGGCAGAGAATTCCAGAGATTCACCACTCTCTGTGTGAAGAAGTTTTTCCTAATCTCGGTCCAAAATGCTTCCCCTTTATCCGCAATCTGGACCTCTCGTTCTGGACTTACCCAACATCAGGAACAATCTTCCTGCATCTAGCTTGTCCAATCCTTTTAGGATTTTATACGTTTCAATCAGATCCCTCCTCAATCTTCTAAATTCCAACGAGTACAAGCCCAGTTCATCCAGTCTTTCTTCATATGAAATTCCTGCCATCCCAGGAATCAATCTGGTGAACCTTCTTTGTACTCCCTCTATGGCAAGGATGTCTTTCCTCAGATTAGGGAACCAAAACTGCACACAATACTCCAGGTGTGGTCTCACCAAGGCCTTTTACAACTGCAGTAGTACCTCCCTGCTCCTGTACTCGAATCCTCACGCTATAAATGCCAGCATTGCATTCGCCTTTTTCACCGCCTGCTGTACCTGCATGCCCACTTTCAATGACTGGTATATAATGACACCCAGGTCTCGTTGCACCTCCCCTTTTCCTAATCGGCCACCATTCAGATAATAATCTGTTTTCCTATTTTTGCCACCAAAGTGGATAACTTCACATTTATCCACATTAAATTGCATCTGCCATGAATTTGCCCACTCACCCAACCTATCCAAGTCACTCTGCATCCTCTTAGCATCCTCCTCACAGCTAACACTGCCACCCAGCTTCGTGTCGTCCGCAGACTTAGAGATGCGGCATTTAATTCCCTTATCCAAGTCATTAATATATATTGTAAACAACTGGGGTCCCAGCACTGAACCTTGCGGTACCCCACTAGTCACCGCCTGCCATTCTGGAAAGGTCCCGTTTATTCCCACTCTTTGCATCCTGTCTGCTGACAAATTCTCTATCCACATCAATACCTTACCCGCGATACCCTGTGTTTTAAGTTTGCACACTAATCTCCTGTGTATTCTAGTCAACGGGAACCAGAGCTCCGCAGAATGTCATCTAGTCAACGGGATCCAGAGCTCCGCGGAATGTCATCTAGTCAACGGGAAGCAGAGCTCCACGGAATGTCATTTAGTCAACGGGAAGCAGAGCTCCACGGAATGTCATCTGGTCAACGGGAACCAGAGTTCCGCAGAATGTCATCTGATCAACGGGAACCAGAGCTCCGCGGAATGTCATCTGATCAACGGGAACCAGTGCTCCGCGGAAAGTCATCTTGTCAACGGGAACCAGAGCTGCACGGAATGTCATCTAGTCAATGGAAACCAGAGTTCCACAGAATGTCATCTGGTCAACAGGAACCAGCGCTCCGCGGAATGTCATCTAGTCAACGGGAACCAGAGCACCACGAAATGTCATCGAGTCAACGGAAACCAGAGCTCCACGGAATGTCATCTGGTCAACGGGAACCAGAGCCCCACGCAATGTCATCTAGTCAACGGAAACCAGAGCTCCGCGGAATGTCATCTGGTCAACGGGAACCAGAGCCCCACGCAATGTCATCCAGTCAACGGAAACCAGAGCTCCGCGGAATGTCATCTGGTCAACGGGAACCAGAGCTCCACGGAATGTCATCTTTTCAATAGAAACCAGAACTCCGCAGAATTTCATCTAGTTATTGGGAAGCAGAGCTCTACGGAATTTCATCCAGTTAACGGGAACCAGTGTTCCCCAGAATGTCATCTGATCAACCAGAACCAGAGCTCCGCGGAAGGTCATCTCGTCAACGGAAGCCAGAGCTCCGCGGAATGTCATCTGGTCAACGGGAACCAGAGTTCCACAGAATGTCATCTGGGCAACAGGAACCAGCGCTCCGCTGAATTTCATCTAG
The DNA here is from genome assembly GCF_963921235.1 of Mobula hypostoma. Classification (NCBI taxonomy): domain Eukaryota; kingdom Metazoa; phylum Chordata; class Chondrichthyes; order Myliobatiformes; family Myliobatidae; genus Mobula; species Mobula hypostoma. The sequence continues at coordinate 59,056,937 of NC_086106.1, forward strand.
TGAACGGGAACCAGAGCTCCATGGAATGTCATCTAGTCAACGGGAACCAGAGTTCCACAGAATGTCATCTCGTCAACGGGAAGCAGAGCTCCACGGAATGTCATCCAGTCAATGTGACGGAGAGCTCCACGGAATGTCATTTAGTCAACGGGAAGCAGAGCTCCAGGGAACGTCATCTGGTCAACGGGAGCCAGTGTGCTACAGAATGTCATCTGATCAACGGGAACCAGAGCTCCGCGGAATGTCATCTAGTCAACGGGAACCAGAGCTCTGCGGAATGTCATCTAGTTAACGGGAAGCAGAGCTCCACGGAATGTCATCTAGTGAACGGGAACCAGAGCTCCACGGAATGTCATCTGGTCAACGGGAACCAGAGTTGCACAGAATGCCATCTAGTCATGGGAACCAGAGCTCCACGGAATGTCATCTAGTCAATAGGACCCAGAGCTCCACGGAATGTCATTTAGTCAACGGAAAGCAGAGCTCCACGGAATGTCATCTGGTCAACGGGAACCAGTGTTCCACAGAATGTAATTTGATCAACGGGAACCAGAGCTCGGCGGAATGTCATCTACTCAACGGAAACCAAAGCTGTACGGAATGTCATCTAGTCAACGGGAACCAGAGCCCCACGCAATGTCATCTAGTCAACGGGAACCAGAGCTCCACGGAATGTCATCTAGTCAACGGGAACCAGAGCTCCACGGAATGTCATCCAGTCAACGGAAACCAGAGCTCCGCGGAATGTCATCTGGTCAACGGGAACCAGAGTTGCACGGAATGTCATCTGTTCAATGGAAAGCAGAGCTCCGCAGAATGTCATCTAGTGAACGGGAAGCAGAGCTACACGGAATGTCATCTGGTCAACGGGAACCAGTGTTCCCCAGAATGTCATCTGATCAACCAGAACCAGAGCTCCGCGGAATGTCATCTCGTCAACGGAAACCAGAGCTCCACGGAATGTCATCTAGTCAACGGGAACCAGAGTTCCACAGAATGTCATCTGGTCAACAGGAACCAGCGCTCCGCTGAATTTCATCTAGTGAACGGGAACCAGAGCTCCATGGAATGTCATCTAGTCAACGGGAACCAGAGTTCCACAGAATGTCATCTAGTCAACGGGAAGCAGAGCTCCACGGAATGTCATCCAGTCAATGTGACGGAGAGCTCCACGGAATGTCATTTAGTCAACGGGAAGCAGAGCTCCAGGGAACGTCATCTGGTCAACGGGAGCCAGTGTGCTACAGAATGTCATCTGATCAACGGGAACCAGAGCTCCGCGGAATGTCATCTAGTCAACGGGAACCAGAGCTCTGCGGAATGTCATCTAGTTAACGGGAAGCAGAGCTCCACGGAATGTCATCTAGTAAACGGGAACCAGAGTTCCACAGAATGTCATCTGGTCAACAGGAACCAGCGCTCCGCTGAATGTCATCTAGTGAACGGGAACCAGAGCTCCACGGAATGTCATTTAGTCAACGGAAAGCAGAGCTCCACGGAATGTCATCTGGTCAACGGGAACCAGAGTTGCACAGAATGCCATCTAGTCATGGGAACCAGAGCTCCACGGAATGTCATCTAGTCAATAGGACCCAGAGCTCCACGGAATGTCATTTAGTCAACGGAAAGCAGAGCTCCACGGAATGTCATCTGGTCAACGGGAACCAGTGTTCCACAGAATGTAATTTGATCAACGGGAACCAGAGCTCGGCGGAATGTCATCTACTCAACGGAAACCACAGCTGTACGGAATGTCATCTAGTCAACGGGAACCAGAGCCCCACGCAATGTCATCTGGTCAACAGGAACCTGAGCTCCACGGAATGTCATCTGGTCAACGGGAACCAGAGCCCCACGCAATGTCATCCAGTCAACGGAAACCAGAGCTCCGCGGAATGTCATCTGGTCAACGGGAACCAGAGCTCCACGGAATGTCATCTTTTCAATAGAAACCAGAACTCCGCAGAATTTCATCTAGTTATTGGGAAGCAGAGCTCTACGGAATTTCATCCAGTTAACGGGAACCAGTGTTCCCCAGAATGTCATCTGATCAACCAGAACCAGAGCTCCGCGGAAGGTCATCTCGTCAACGGAAGCCAGAGCTCCGCGGAATGTCATCTGGTCAACGGGAACCAGAGTTCCACAGAATGTCATCTGGGCAACAGGAACCAGCGCTCCGCTGAATTTCATCTAGTGAACGGGAACCAGAGCTCCATGGAATGTCATCTAGTCAACGGGAACCAGAGTTCCACAGAATGTCATCTAGTCAACGGGAAGCAGAGCTCCACGGAATGTCATCTAGTCAACGGGAACCAGAGCTCCACGGAATGTCATCTTGTCAACGGGAACCAGAGCTCCACGGAATGTCGTCCAGTTAACCGGAACCAGAGTTCCACTGAATGTCATCTTGTGAACGGGAACCAGAGCTCCACGGAATGTCATCTGGTCAACGGGAACCAGAGTTGCACAGAATGCCATCTAGTCATGGGAACCAGAGCTCCACGGAATGTCATCTAGTCAATAGGACCCAGAGCTCCACGGAATGTCATTTAGTCAACGGAAAGCAGAGCTCCACGGAATGTCATCTGGTCAACGGGAACCAGTGTTCCACAGAATGTAATTTGATCAACGGGAACCAGAGCTCGGCGGAATGTCATCTGGTCAACGGGAACCAGAGCCCCACGCAATGTCATCTGGTCAACAGGAACCTGAGCTCCACGGAATGTCATCTAGTCAACGGGAAGCAGAGCTCCACGGAATTTCATCCAGTTAACGGGAACCAGAGTTCCGCAGAATGTCATCTGTCAACGGGAAGCAGTGTTCCACGTGATGTCATCCAGTCAACGGGAACCAGAGTTCCACGGAATGTCATCTAGTCAACGGGAAGCAGAGCTCCACGGAATGTCATCTAGTCAATGGAAACCAGAGCTCCGCAGAATGTCATCTAGCTATTGGGAAGCAGAGCTCCACGGAATGTCATCTAGTGAACGGAAAGCTGAGCTCCACGGAATGTCATCTGGTCAACGGGAACCAGAGTTCCACAGAATGTCATCTGGTCAACAGGAACCAGCGCTCCACAGAATATCATCTAGTGAACAGGAAGCAGAGCTCCGCGGAATGTCATCTAGTCTACGGAAACCAGAGCTCCGCGGAATGTCATCTGGTCTACAGGAACCAGAGTTCCACGAAATGTCATCTAGTCAACGGGATCCAGAGCTCCGCGAAATGACATCTGTGCAATGGGAAGCAGAGCTCCACGCAATGTCATCCAGTCAACGGGATACTGAGCTCCACGGTATGTCATCCAGTCAACGGGAAGCAGAGCTCCACGGAATGTTCTAGTGAACGGAAAGCAGAGTTCCACGGAATGTCATCTAGTCAACGGGAACCAGAGTTCCGCAGAATTTCATCTGATCAACGGGAACCAGAGCTCCGCGGAATGTCATCTAGTCAACGGGAACCAGAGCTCCACGGAATGTCATCTAGTCAACGGGAACCAGAGCTCCACGGAATGTCATCTAGTCAATGGAAACCAGAGCTCCGCGGAATGTCATCTGGTCAACGGGAACCAGCGCTCCGCAGAATGTCATCTAGTGAACGGGAACCAGAGCTCCACGGAATGTCATCTAGTCAACGGGAACCAGAGTTCCGCAGAATTTCATCTGATCAACGGGAACCAGAGCTCCGCGGAATGTCTCTAGTCAACGGGAACCAGAGCACCGCGGAATGTCATCTAGTCAACGGGAACCACAGCCCCACGCAATGTCATCTAGTCAACGGAAACCAGAGCTCCGCGGAATGTCATCTGGTCAACGGGAACCAGAGCCCCACGCAATGTCATCCAGTCAACGGAAACCAGAGCTCCGCGGAATGTCATCTCGTCAACGGGAAGCAGTGTTCCACGTGATGTCATCCAGTCAACGGGAACCAGAGTTCCACGGAATGTCATCTAGTCAACGGGAAGCAGAGCTCCACGGAATGTCATCTAGTCAAAGGGAACCTGAGCTCCACGGAATGTCATCTTGTCAACGGGAACCAGAGCTCCACGGAATGTCGTACAGTCAACGGGAACCAGAGCTCCACGGGATGTCATCCAGTGAAAGGGAACCTGAGCTCCACTGAATGTCATCTTGTGAACGGGAACCAGAGCTACGTGAAATGACATCTATTCAATGGGAAGCAGAGCTCCACGGAATGTCATACAGTCAACGGGAAGCAGAGCTCCACGGAATGATCTAGTGAACGGAAAGCAGAGCTCCACGGAATGTCATCTAGTCAAAGGGAACCAGAGTTCCACAGAATGTCATCTGGTCAACAGGAACCAGCGCTCCGCAGAATGTCATCTAGTGAACGGGAACCAGAGCTCCACGGAATGTCATCTAGTCAACGGGAACCAGAGTTCCGCAGAATTTCATCTGATCAACGGGAACCAGAGCTCCGCGGAATGTCTCTAGTCAACGGGAACCAGAGCACCGCGGAATGTCATCTAGTCAACGGGAACCACAGCCCCACGCAATGTCATCTGGTCAACGGGAACCAGAGCCCCACGCAATGTCATCCAGTCAACGGGAACCAGAGCTCCGCGGAATGTCATCTGGTCAACGGGAACCAGAGCTCCACGGAATGTCATCTTTTCAATGGAAACCAGAGCTCCGCAGAATGTCATCTAGTTATTGGGAAGCAGAGCTCCACAGAATGTCATCTAGTGAACGGAAAGCTGAGCTCCGCGGAATGTCATCTGGTCAACGGGAACCAGCGCTCCGCTGAATTTCATCTAGTGAACGGGAACCAGAGCTCCATGGAATGTCATCTCGTCAACGGGAACCAGAGTTCCACAGAATGTCATCTAGTCAACGGGAACCAGAGCTCCATGAATGTCATCCAGTCAATGGGACCGAGAGCTCCATGGAATGTCATTTAGTCAACGGGAAGCAGAGCTCCACGGAACGTCATCTGGTCAACGGGAACCAGTGTTCCACAGAATGTCATCTGATCAACGGGAACCAGAGCTCCGCGGAATGTCATCTAGTCAACGGGAACCAGAGCTCTGCGGAATGTCATCTACTCAACGGAAACCAAAGCTGTACGGAATGTCATCTAGTCAACGGGAACCAGAGCCCCACGCAATGTCATCTAGTCAACGGGAACCAGAGCTCCGCGGAATGTCATCTGGTCAACGGGAACCAGAGCTCCACGGAATGTCATCTTTTCAATGGAAACCAGAGCTCCGCAGAATGTCATCTAGTTATTGGGAAGCAGAGCTCCACAGAATGTCATTTAGTGAACGGAAAGCTCTGCTCCGCGGAATGTCATCTGGTCAACGGGAACCAAAGCTCCGCTGAATTTCATCTAGTGAACGGGAACCAGAGCTCCATTGAATGTCATCTAGTCAACGGGAACCAGAGCTCCACGGAATGTCATCCAGTCAATGGGACCGAGAGCTCCACGGAATGTCATTTTGTCAACGGGAAGCAGATCTCCACGGAACGTCATCTGGTCAACGGGAACCAGTGTTCCACAGAATGTCATCTGATCAACGGGAACCAGAGCTCCGCGGAATGACATCTAGTCAACGGGAACCAGAGCTCTGCGGAATGTCATCTACTCAACGGAAACCAAAGCTGTACGGAATGTCATCTAGTCAACGGGAACCAGAGCTCCGCAGAATGTCATTTAGTCAACGGGAAGCAGGGCTCCACGGAATGTCATCTAGTCAACGGGAACCAGAGCTCCACAGAATGTCATCTGATCAACGGGAACCAGAGCTCCGCGGAATGTCTCTAATCAACGGGAACCAGAGCACCGCGGAATGTCATCTAGTCAATGGAAACCAGAGCTCCGCAGAATGTCATCTAGTTAACGGGAAGCAGAGCTCCACGTTTTGTCATCTAGTGAACGGAAAGCAGAGCTCCACGTTATGTCATCTCGTCAACGGGAACCAGAGTTCCACAGAATGTCATTTATTCAACGGGAACCAGAGCTCCACGGAATATCACCTGGTCAATGGGACGCAGAGCTCCACGGAATGTCATCTAGTCAACGGGAAACAGAGCTCCACGGTATGTCATCCAGTCAACGGGAAGCAGAGCTCCACGGAATGTTCTAGTGAACGGAAAGCAGAGCTCCACGGAATGTCATCTAGTCAAAGGGAACCAGAGTTCCACAGAATGTCATCTGGTCAACAGGAACCAGAGTTCCGCAGAATGTCATCTGATCAACGGGAACCAGAGCTCCGCGGAATGTCTCTAGTTAATGAGAACCAGAGCACCGTAGAATGTCATCTAGTCAACGGGAACTACAGCCCCACGCAATGTCATCTAGTCAACGGAAACCAGAGCTCCACGGAATGTCATCTGGTCAACGGGAACCAGAGCTATGCGGAATGTCATCTACTCAACGGAAACCAGAGCTGTACGGAATGTCATCTAGTCAACAGGAACCAGAGCACCGCAGAATGTCATTTAGAGTACGGGAAGCAGAGCTCCACGGAATGTCATCTAATCAACGGGAACCAGAGCTCCACAGAATGTCATCTGATCAACGGGAGTTAGAGCTCCGCGGAATGTCATCTAGTCAACGGAAACCAGAGCTCCGCGGAATCGCATCTAGTCAACGGGAACCAGTGCTCCACGGAATGTCATCTAATCAATGGAAACCAGAGCTCCGCAGAATGTCATCTCTTGAACGGAAAGCAGAGCTCCACGTTATGTCATCTCGTCAACGGGAACCAGAGTTCCATAGAATGTCATTTATTCAACGGGAACCAGAGCTCCACGGAATGTCACCTGGTCAATGGGACGCAGAGCTCCACGGAATGTCGTCTAGTCAACGCGAAGCAGAGCTCCACGGAATATCATCTGGTCAACGGGAGCCAGTGTTCCATAGAATGTCATCTGATCAACGGACCCAGTGCTCCGCGGAATGTCATCTACTCAACGGAAACCAGAGCTGTACGGAATGTCATCTAGTCAACGGGAACCAGAGCCCCACGCAATGTCATCGAGTCAACGGAAACCAGAGCTCCGCGGAATGTCGTCTGGTCAACTGGAGCCAGAGCTCCACGGAATGTCATCTAGTCAACGGGAACCAGAGCCCCACGCAATGTCATCGAGTCAACGGAAACCAGAGCTCCGCGGAATGTCGTCTGGTCAACTGGAGCCAGAGCTCCACGGAATGTCATCTAGTCAATGGAGACCAGAGCTCCGCAGAATGTCATCTAGTTAACAGGAAGAGGAGCTCAACGGAATGTCACCTATTGAACGGAAAGCAGAGCTCCACGCTATGTCATGTAGTCAACGGGATCCAGAGTTCCACAGAATATCATCTGGTCAACAGGAAACAGCGCTCCGCACAATGTCATCTAGTGAACGGGATCCAGAGTTCCACAGAATGTCATCTAGTCAACGGGAACCAGAGCTCCACGGAATGTCATAGAAACATAGAAACATAGAAAATAGGTGCAGGAGTAGGCCATTCGGCCCTTCGAGCCTGCACCACCATTTATTATGATTATGGCTGATCATCCAACTCAGAACCCTGCCCCAGCCTTCCCTCCATACCCCCTGATCCCCGTAGCCACAAGGGCCATATCTAACTCCCTCTTAAATATAGCCAATGAACTGGCCTCAACTGTTTCCTGTGGCAGAGAATTCCAGAGATTCACCACTCTCTGTGTGAAGAAGTTTTTCTTAATCTCGGTCCTAAATGCTTCCCCTTTATCCACAATCTGTGACCTCTCGTTCTGGACTTGCCCAACATCGGGAACAATCTTCCTGCATCTAGCCTGTCCAATCCTTTTAGGATTTTATACGTTTCAATCAGATCCCCCCTCAATCTTCTAAATTCCAATGAGTACAAGCCCAGTTCATCCAGTCTTTCTTCATATGAAAGTCCTGCCATCCCAGGAATCAATCTGGTGAACCTTCTTTGTACTCCCTCTATGGCAAGGATGTCTTTCCTCAGATTAGGGAACCAAAACTGCACACAATACTCCAGGTGTGGTCTCACCAAGGCCTTTTACAACTGCAGTCGTACCTCCCTGCTCCTGTACTCGAATCCTCACGCTATGAATGCCAGCATTGCATTCGCCTTTTTCACCGCCTGCTGTATCTGCATGCCCACTTTCAATGACTGGTATATAATGACACCCAGGTCTCGTTGCACCTCCCCTTTTCCTAATCGGCCACCATTTAGATAATAATCTGTTTTCCTATTTTTGCCACCAAAGTGGATAACTTCACATTTATCCACATTAAATTGCATCTGCCATGAATTTGCCCACTCACCCAACCTATCCAAGTCACTCTGCATCCTCTTAGCATCCTCCTCACAGCTAACACTGCCACCCAGCTTCGTGTTGTCTGCAGACTTGGAGATGCGGCATTTAATTCCCTTATCCAAGTCATTAATATATATTGTAAACAACTGGGGTCCCAGCACTGAACCTTGCGGTACCCCACTAGTCACTGCCTGCCATTCTGGAAAGGTCCCGTTTATTCCCACTCTTTGCATCCTGTCTGCTGACAAATTCTCTATCCACATCAATACCTTACCCCCGATACCCTGTGTTTTAAGTTTGCACACTAATCTCCTGTGTATTCTAGTCAACGGGAACCAGAGCTCCGCAGAATGTCATCTAGTCAACGGGATCCAGAGCTCCGCGGAATGTCATCTAGTTAATGGGAAGCAGAGCCTCACGGAATGTCATTTAGTCAACGGGAAGCAGAGCTCCATGGAATGTCATCTAGTCAACGGGAACCAGAGTTCCACAGAATGTCATCTACTCAACTGGGACCAGAGTTCCACAGAATGTCATCTGGTCAATGGTCCCCAGAGCTCCACGGAATGTCATCTAGTCAACGGGAACCAGAGCTCCACTGAATGTCATCCAGTCAACGGGAACCAGAGCTCCGCGGAATGTCATCTAGTCAATGGGAACCAGAGCTCCACGGTATGTCATCTGGTCAACTGGAACCAGAGCTCCGCCGAATTTTATCTAGTCAACGGGAAGCAGAACTCCGCAGAATGTCATCTAGTCGACGGGAACCAGAGCTACACGGAGTGTCATCTAGTCAACGGGAATCTGAGCTCCACGGAATGTCATCTAGTCAACGGGAACCAGAGCTCCATGGAATGTCATCTTGTCAACGGGAACCAGAGCTCTGCTGAATGTCATCTAGTCAACGGGATGCAGTGCTCCACAGAATGTCATCTAGTCAACAGGAAGAATTTAGAAATTTCACGCAGGCAGTACCTGAGGTCAGGATCAATGCCAGGTCTTTGGTGGTGACGCTCAGTAGGTCGAATAGATGGGCCACTGTGCTGCCTAAGTAGTCAATTCAGCCATGAATTACAGAACAGGCTTGAGGAACCAAGAAGTTAGATTCAGTTCATAATCTATTTTCTTCAGGTAAAAATACACATCACTGTCTCCATGAGCAGGGCCACATTATTTGCATTCCTGACACCTGGCTTCCGTTATTCTGAGTTGTATCATAGCTAAAGATCACCAGGGAAATAGGAAGAAAGGTTCAAAGCCTACATCTCTACTAACTTGAGGAGATCTCGTACCTGTGGGTTGTCAAGTGGAAAAATAAGGATTTTGAATGGTCTGGGAGCCTTTAGTCTGTACGTCAGGAGTATGAAAAGCCCTGCTTCAATGATAGATGATGCACCATCGCCACAAACTATTCACCTACCAACTACTTCAGCCTTGCTGCGAAGCTGTCTGCTGTTTCTCACTCATTTCTTCATCCACCTCAGGGCCCATAGGATTGGAGTGAAAGTAAGTCACCTTGATCCAAAGGTGTTTCCTAAGAAGAAGATGCAAATCATAAGACAATAAGACATAGAGCAGAATTAGGCCATTCAGCCCTTTGAGCCAGCTCCACCATTCAATGATTTCTGATTTATTAACTCTCTCAACCCCATTCTCCTGCCTTCTCCCCATAACCTTTGACACCCAGACTAATCAAGAACCTATCATCCTCTGTTTTAAATGTATCCAATGATTTGGCCTCCACAGCAGTCTGTGGCAATAAATTTCACAGATTCACCACCCTATAGATCTAGAAATTCCTCCTTATCTCTCTACTAAATGGACATCCTTCTATTCTGAGGCTGTGCCCTGTGGTCATAGACTCTCCCTTTATAGGGAACATCATCTCCACATCCACTCTATAGTAGCACTTCTAAAAGTCATTAAGTTTTAATGAGATACCCCTTCGTACTTCTAAACTCCAGGAAGTACATGCTCAGAGCCATCAAACACTCCTCATTCATTAACACTTTCATTCCCAGAATCATTCTTGTGAATTTCCTCTGGACCCTCTCTAATACCAGCACACTTTCTTAGAGAATGAACACAAAACTGCTCACAATGCTCCAAGTGCCATCTGACCAATGTCTTATAAAGCCTCAGCATTACATCCTTGCTTTTGTATTCTCGTCCTCTCGAAATGAATGCTAACATCGTATTTACCTTCTTCACCACCAACTCAACGTGCAAGCTAGCACTTAGGAAATCTTGTGCAAGGACTCCCAAGTCCCTTTGCATCTCTGATTTTTGAATTTTCTCCCCATTTAGAAAACAGTCTACATCTTTAAACACTCTACCAAAGTGCATGACCAAAGTTCCCTACACAATATTCCATCTGCCACTTCTTTGCCTATTCTCCCAATCTGTCCAAGTCAGATTATCTGCATCCCCAACTACCTGCACCTATCTTCATATCATCCACAAACTTGGTCAAAGGCCAACAGTTGCCTGCATTTTTACAACAGATTTGCCATTAGTACACTTAAAATGTTGATGGAACTCAGCAGGCCTGGCTGCATCTATGGAAAAGAGTACAGTCATTGTCTCAGGCTGAGACCCTTCAGCAGGACTTGTTGGCTGAAACATCGACTGTTTACTCTTTTCCAGAGATGCTGCCTGGCCTGCTGAGTTCCTCCAGCATTTTGTGTGTGTTGTTTGGATTTCCGGCATCTGCAGATTTTCTCTTGTTTTTCTGTTAGTACATTGGGTATTATTAGTGGTACACCAAGTATTTGTACATAAAGTAGTGCTGAATTAATTCCAGGAATTTGCATGCCAGCAGTTATGACCAATACTCCAGCTATTTGTACATTAGTTATTGCTATTTGTGTACTGGTTACTTGTATACAACATTTGTGTATTCTGGGTTTTTTGATAGGGTCATGGGGTTGAACTACATAGAAATATGCCCTTCGGCCCATCACATCCATGCTGACCATTGCCCACTTTAGAAACATATCCCTTTAAGGTTTGCCCATTCAAGTTCCCAGCTGGATGCCTCTTAAATAATGTGATGGTAACTGATTCCACCACACCTTCTGGCAGTGAGTTCCAGATATCAACCACTGTCTGTGAGAAACTTATTCCTCAGAGCCTCTTTAATACTCCTTCCTCTGCCCTTTGATCCATGCCCTCTTGTTTCAGATGGCAAACCGATTCTGATGACCTATTCTATCTATACAGTCATAACCCTAAATACCTCTATCAAGTCACCCCCTCAGTGTCCTTCACTCCAGAAGAAATATATGTAGCTGATCTAACCTCTCTCCAATACTAATATTAAGGCCTCCAACCCAGGCCACATCCTTGTGCATCTGCTCAGCACTCCCTCCAGTGCAACCACGTAGTTTATTGTTGTTGGTCCATTGTCCATTGTCCATTGTCGTTGCTCCCCCACAGAGTTGTGTGTGAAGGCATTTGGGAGTCCTCATGCAGGATACCCCAAAGGTTCATTTGCAGGTTGAGTCTGTGGTGAGAAAAGCAAATGCGATGTTAGCGTTCATTTCAAGAGGACTAGAATATAAAAGCAAGGATGTAATGTTGAGGCTTTATAAAGTACTGGTGAGGCCTCACTTGGAATATTGTGAACAGTTTTGGGCCCCTTATCTAAGAAAGGATGTGCTGACGCTAGAGAGGGTTTAAAGGAGGTTTACAGAAAAGATCCTGGAATTGAAAGGCTTGTCGTATGAGGAGAGTTTGATTGGTCTCAGCCTCTAATCATTGAAATTCAGAAGAATGAGGGGTGACTTCATCGAAACCTATTGAATGTTGAAAGGCCTCAATAGAGTGGATGTGGAGAGGATGTTTCCTGTGTTGAGGGAGTATAGCACCAAATGTCACAGCCTCAGAAAAGAGGGGCATCCTTTTAGAATGCAAATGAGGAGGAATTTCTTTAGCCAGAGGGTGGTGGATCTGTGGAATTCGTTGCTACAGATGGTTGTGGAGGCCATGTCGTTGGGTATATTTAAGACAGAGGTTGATTGATTCTTGATTAGTCAGGGATATGGGATATGGGGAGAAGGCAGGAGACTGGGTCTGAGAGGGAAATTGAATCAGCCATGATGAAATGGCGGAGCAGACTCAATGAGCCAAATGGTCTAATTCTGCTCTTATATCTTATGGTCATACAGTCTTATACCATGTACTTCAACTGATACACCATATAGATGCTCAGCTACGTCTACACCAGGTATTGCCATTGAAGCAGTAAGCATTTGTGCATTTGAAGATGTTCATGAGATTTTGTTATTCTTTGTCGTGGCTATCCCTCGAAGTCGAGGATAATGGTCTTCGTTCTGAAGAAGTGGCCCACAGAGCGAAGACGCCTGTGCGTGTATTTGTTTAGCGTGTACTTGATGTTGCACTCCAAGAAGCACACGACACTTCGCAAATCTACCAACTGATTCCAATGGCATGGAAACCACGACGACTGAAGCTGGTGGATTTGTTGCAGCCTTCATCCGCCTTCACAGCCGTTGAGTACGAAGTAATTTTGTCCGCCTGTTCCACCGTTGAGGTCTTGGTTGGATTGTTCTTTGTCAGGGACCTCACCCTCGACCTTACCGCCATGGGTGACCCTACCAGGAGCATAGCTCCAGACGGCATTGCTCTCGGGCTCACAGGACCACACAAGCTTCTCCACCACGACAAGGCGACAATCCACAGAGAGGATTTTGTTATTGGTAATTCAATGTTGCTTCTTTCTTCACAGGAGCTACCTGAATATTTTCAGCATTTTCTCTCATCACCTGTTACATTTCCTATTAGTCCATCAGTTTTAGGTTTGCCAACTGGTCTCATTTGTGGATAGGCTTTGGTGCAACAGCTAGTGACAGACCCATTAATATAACATACACTGGTCCTTCGAGGACAGGTTCCACAGATGTTATCCATTTTAATCAGAGTGTAAAGTTAGAAATATTTTTTGAGTGTAGGGTCCTCTTCTTAGTAAGATGTGTGTATGTAGGTTTCTGGCTGATATCCATCTTACCAGTTAAAAATGATTGCAATTGGAAAAACTGCACCAATCAAGAGTTAACAAAATAGTTAATGATGTAGTTAACAGTTAGATCAATCTGCTGTATCTAATTGGGATACATTTTTAAAGCAGGAAGCTGAATCACCACTTACAACTTAGATCTAGTTTGAAAAGGTGCATAAAAGCACATAGTGACCTGTTAAAGCACAGAGCTGTCATAAACAGAAAGCATCGGAAATAGAAGGTAAAGTGGAGAATTCAGCTAAATTAGAGCTGAGCCAGAAGGAGGTGTTGCTGTTTGCCTCTAGCTCAAAGTGGTTTTTGCAAGTTTTGAAACAGCATTTAAACTTTCTCAAGCTCTATAGAATTTAATGCAAATTCGTCCAAAAAAAACTTATCCTGACTAAAACCTAATGGATTAACATATGGCAGAACAGCTGACTGAGGGAATGAGGGAAGTTAGTTGATACAGAGACACTGAACCAGGCTCAGCTCTCTCTATAAAAAGTCATTGTCAATAAAATGCAAACAGAAGGGGAACAACATCCGGACAGTTTGATAGAACTCCTTATCAACAAGTTAAGGGTTTTTCTCTTTGGAGCGAAGGAGGATGAGAGGTGACTTGATAAGGGTGTCTGAGATGATAAGAAGCATAGATCGAGTAGATAGCCAGAGTTTATGTGACAGAGTAAATTTTAAGGTGATTTAAGGAAAGTATAGGGGGCATGTTAGAGGTATGTTTTTTTTACACAGAGAGTGGTATTGGCATGAAACATATTGCCGGGGTGGTACTAGAGGCAGATACATTAGAGACATTTACGAGACTCTTAGATAGGAACATGGAAAAAGAAAAATGGAGGGCAATGTGGGAGGGAAAATTTGGGGAAAGGCAGGGGAGTGGGGATGACTGGAAGAATTGGATCAACCCATGATTGAATGGTGGAAAAGACTCAACAGGCTGAGTGGTCTACTTCTGCTCCTAAATCTTATGGTCTTATGGTCTTGCGGAATGGTTAAATTGATATTAGACCAGGTAAAAGGTTTGGCACAGCAGCGTAGGCTGAAGAGTTTGTTATATGTTCTATGTTCTGAATGTCCTAAATAGAATGTTGCCCAAGTGTTAGAAAGTATCTTGAACCCACTGGATATTGGTAAATTAAGTTCATTTATTATTGTCACACATACCAAAGTACAGAGAATACTTTATTTGGATGTCATATAGATTATTTCCATCTGTGAATGCACTGGTGTAGTACAGAGGAAAAATCTGACAGAATGTGGAATAAAGAGTTAGTTAAACAGAACTTGCAGTTCAGGCAGATAATAAGGTGCAAGGCCACAAATACTCAGATTGTGAGGTCAAGAGACCATTTTATTTTACTAGGAAACCTTTCAGTAGTCCTATAACAGAGAGTAGAAGCTGTGCCTGGGTCTGGTGGTACATGGGTTCAGGCTTTTGGGAAGGAGTCAAGGAGAGAATGTCCAGATGGGAGGGGTCCTTGATTAATTTGGATGCTTTATCAAGGTACCGAGAAGTGTAAACAGAGTTCATGGAAGGGAAGCTAGTTTCCATCATGTCCGCAGCTCCATCTACAACTCTCTGTAGTTTCTTATGGTTCCAGGCAGAGCAATTACCATAGCAATCCATGATGCATTTGGATAGGATGATTAATATAACAGAAGATGAGGGTATATTGCTCATGGTGCTTCATGTAGGGATCAGAAGTCAGGTTCAAAGACTTGTCCTAAGGGATAAGATCTCAATGATCATAACCACTGAGCTGAAGCATAAGTCACTTGCAATTTGTTGAAGGGCAGTGGGAATCAGAATGTGGCTGGTTTGAATTGAGTTGAAGGAAGGTATAGTGAAGGTTTAGTAGGGAGAAACTGAACCTGTAGAAAGAATATAATCTACAGCTACTTATGAAGATATAAGAAATGAATCAAAATAGGCGCAGGACTTATTGTCTGCAGGTGGGAGAAGGATAAGTAGGATGTGATGATGAAATAAAGGAAGGGACGGATGCAAATCAAGGCATGGCAGAGAAAAAAAACTCTTCCCAACTCAAACAGCAAGTGACAGGAAGTATTGATGGAAGTATTCTGTAGGTCCGAAAGGGATGTGATAATGTAGAGCTTAGTATTAAACAGGACTCTGGAGATGCTTGCGATAAAGGTAATCGGGTGACACTTCACTGGATAGGAGTAGTGTGTGGAATGAAATGATGGATGAACAACTGTGAACTGTCATGTCGAAACATCTCGTCATGAAGCATCGACTGTTTATTACCCTCGATAGATGCTGCCTGACTTCCTGAGTTCCAAGCCATGATGCATCTGGATAGGATGATTAATATAACAGAAGACGTTTGAGTATATAATTGTGATGAGTGTTTTGTTATCAAAATGAGGGAAAAAAACAATTTTACATTTAATGTTGTGCAATAAACTGGTACCTGATGGATATTTGGGGAATAGTGATCATAAATTGATAGGACTCTGTCTGAAGATTAGAATTGATTTGATTCCATCTGAAGGATGGACTTATGCCTGACAATACAAACTACAAAGTTGAGAGTCATAGAGATAAATAAACAAACCCTGCTGATCATGAGCCCACTCTGACCTAAAACAGTCCGATTACATAATCTTGCATTAATCCCATTCTTGATTTTCTCCATATTCTCATAGACTCCTCTCAAGTTCTCCCACTCACCTGCACACTAGGGACAATTTACAATTTATCTGCTTATCTGCACCTTGTTGGGATATGGCAGGAAACTGGAACACCCTGGAGAAAACCAACAGGGAGAACATGCATACCCAAGGCCGTGATAGAACTGAGGCCTCTGGCACAGTGAGGATCACTAGGTGCCTCTATGCCACCAACAGAGGTGTGAGGCATCAGCTAGCTGCGATAATTGGGATATTGTCATCGTCATCATCGTCGTGGCTATCCCTCGTGGTCGAGGATGATGGTCTTTGTTCTGAAGAAGTGGCCCACAGAGTGAAGATGCCTGTGCGTGTATTTGTTTAACGTGTACTTGATGTTGCACTCCAAGAAGCACACAATACTGCACAAATCAACCAACTGATTCCAATGGCATGGAAACCACGACGATTGGAGCTGATAGATTTGTTTCCGCCTTCACAGCTGTTGAGTTTGAAGTAACTACGTCCGCCTGTTCCACCGTTGAGGTCTTGGTTGGATTCTTCTTTGTCAGGGACCTCACCCTCGACCTTACCGCCATGGGTGACCCTACCAGGAGCATAGCTCCAGACGGCATTGCTCTCGGGATCACAGGACCACACAAGCTTCACCACCATGACAAGGTGACAATCCATGGAGAAGTAATTGGGATATAATATTACAAGGTATAACAGTCCGCTCCCAACAACTAGAGAATAAATGGAATTTACAACTAAAATACATCCCTTTAGAGGGAAAAAAAATCAAGGAAAGTTGTACAAGCATATCTAAAAAAGGAAATTTAAAGATGCATCCTTGAAAAGAAAAGCATTTAAGAAGCCTGTGGCTGGGAATCCCAATTTTGAAAAAATCAGTGAAGAAGGAATACACAAGTAACATGACAAGAACCATAAAACAACATGGTAAAGCCTCTCCAGATACATAAAAGGAGGGAAAATGTAAGTCAGTTTGTAAATTGGTTAATAAATTGGTAAAATAGTTTATTGTTATCACATGTACTAATGTATGGTGAAAACCTTGTCTTGCATACAGTCCACACGGAAAATTACACTGGTGCATTGAGATCGTGCAAGATGAAACAATAACAGAATGGAAAATGAAGAGTTACGGTGCAGGCAAAAAGCAAGGAGCAAGGACACAATGGGATATACTGAAAGGCCAAGAGACCTTCTTATTGTACTAGTGGGTCATGCAATGTTCTTATAACAGTGGGACAGAAGCTGTCCTTGTGCCTAGCAATATGTGTTTTCAAGTTTTTGTATCTTCTGCCCGATGCAAGTGATAAGAAGGTAGAATGTCCAGTGTGGGTAGAGTCTTTGATGATGCTCTCTGAATTACCAGAGCAGCTGAAAGTGTAGACAGACTCCAAGAGGGGAAGCCAATCACCATGGTTTGCTGAACTGTGTCCACAACACTCTGCAGTTTCTTACAGAAAAAACTTAGCTAACATTTGTATGAGACTGTACAGAGTGGGACAAAGGAATTATATAGAGAATAAGAAAATGGCAGAGAAATTAAACAAGTAGTTCTTATCATCCTTCACTGAGAAAAAAAGTCACAGAGTGGCATGCTTGTCTTCAGCATATGGTATACTTGTCTTCGTTAATCAGGGCAATGAATATCAGAGTCAGGAAATCCACTGCAGTTTAGTGAGGCTACATTTGTGATATCATGTTAAGCTCTGGTTTCTACAGGATCCTGCTTGGATGAGAGAGTACTTGTCTAAGGAGAGGTTGAACAAATTCAGATTATTTCCCCTGAAACAGTGCGTTGGACTGCACCCTATCAGTGAACGGGAGCATGACAAGAGGTAATGATTTCACTTAGGTCTGAGGTTGAAGATTAAGAAAGGCAGCAATTTGTGCAGTTTTCAAAGTAGGACTGTGGCCAGTCAATGAACGTGATTCATTAAACATATTGAATAAAAATACAGTAAGGGCACCCAGGGTGGCCATTGTGAGAGCGGGCTGGTGTTAGAGTGGCTTGGCTCATCAGACTTGGGTGTGGTAAACATCTGGTAAGCTTGACTTTATTCCCTGGAGCGTAGAAGAATGAGGGGAGATTTGATAGAGGTATATAAAATTATGATGGGTATAGATAGAGTGAATGCAAGCAGGCTTTTTCCACTGAGGCAAGGGGAGAAAAAAACCAGAGGACATGGGTTAAGGGTGAGGGGGGAAAAGTTTAAAGGGAACATTAGGTGGGAGTATGGAATGAGCTGCCAGATGAGGTGGTAAATGCGGGTTCCTTTTTAATATTTAAGAATAAATTGGACAGATACATGGATGGGAGGTGTATGGGGGGATATGGTCCGTGTGCAGGTCAGTGGGACTAGGCAGAAAATGGCTCGGCACAGCCAAGAAGGGCCAAAAGGCCTGTTTCTGTGCTGTAGTTTATATGGTTTCTACTTCTTTTTTATTCTTTATTACTTGTCTGTTAGGACACAGTTAGTGCGATGAGAATTGCTCCCAGGGCACAGTTAGTGCGGTGAGAATGGCCTCAGGACACAGTTAGTACAGTAAGAATGGTTCCAGGGCAGTGTTTTGTTCTGTGTGTGAGATGTG
Source organism: Mobula hypostoma (assembly GCF_963921235.1). Classification (NCBI taxonomy): domain Eukaryota; kingdom Metazoa; phylum Chordata; class Chondrichthyes; order Myliobatiformes; family Myliobatidae; genus Mobula; species Mobula hypostoma. The sequence goes on from NC_086106.1 coordinate 59,075,506, forward strand.
GGAATTCTGGGAGACCTCCAGCCTCCTGGATAACCACCTCCGCACCAGGTGCACCAAGCTGCAACTCTTCCAAAAACGTGTTAAGGAACTGGAGCTGCAGTTTGATGAGCTTTGACTCATTCAGGAAAATGAGGAGATGATAGATAGGAGCTACAGGGAGGCTATCGCCCCTAGGTTGCAGGAGGCAGGAAACTGGGTAACTGTCAGGAGAAGGAAGGGAAACAAACAGGCAGTAGAGAATTGGCCTGCGGCTATTCTCCTCAATAATAACTATTACACTTTGGATACTGCTGGGGGGGGGGGTGGGGCAAACTATCAGGGGGAGCAACAGTGACTGGGCCTCTGGCACTGAGTCTGGTGCTGTGGCTCAGAAGAGGTGAAGAGGACTGCAGTGTTGATGGGAGATTCCACAGTTAGAGGAATAGGGATGAGATTCTGTGGACCCGATAAAGACACGCAGATGATATGTTGCCTCCCACGTGCCAGAGTCAGGGAATTCTGAGACTGGGTCCACAGAATTCTAAAGAGGGAGAGTGAGCAGCCAGTGGTCTTGGTACATATTGGCACCAATGACATATGTAGAAAAAGTGAGGAGATACTGAAGAGAGACTTTAGGAAGCTAGGAAAAGCACAACCTTCAGAGTAGTAATCTCCAGATTGCTGCCTGTACCACATGCCAGTGAGGGTAAGAATAAGATGATTTGGCAGGTAAATTCATGGTTGAGGAGTTGGAGCAGAGAGCAGGGGTTCAGCTTTCTGGATAATTGGGATCTCTTCTGGAGAAGGTACAATCTGTACACAAGGGGCGGGTAACCCTTGAACCCAAGGGAGACCGGTATCATTGCGATCAAGTTTGCCAAAGCTGGTTAGGAGTGTTTAAGCTAACTTAGCTGGGAGGTGGGAAGTGGAGTGTTAGGGCGAAGGATGGGGTAGTTGGTTTACAAACAGAGGCAATGTGTAGTGAGATTGTTAGCAAGGAAATGCTGACAATAGGCAAAATGGCAGTCAACGGGATGAGTTGCAACATAAAAGCTGGACAAAATCAAAAAGGATGAATACAGGAGTGAAGGAGTTATATATGAATGCACGCAATATACGGGATAAGGTAGATGAACTTGTAGCACAGTGACAGATTGGCATGGATGATGTTATGGGCATCATTGGATCATGGCTGAAAGAAGATTATAACTGGAGTCTAACATCGAAGGGTATACTTTGTATTGAAAGGACAGACAGGTAGGCAGAGAGGGCAGATCGGCTCTGTAGGTAAAATGTGAAATCAAATCATTAGAAAAAGGTGACAGAGGATCAGGAGGTGTAGAATCCTTGTGGATAGAGCTAAGAAGTTGTAAGGGTAAAAAGACCCTGATGGGAGTTATATACAGACTCCTGAACAGTCGTAAGGATGTAGTCTACAAATTACTATGGGAGATAGAAACTATATGCCAAAAGACAATGTTAAGATTGTCATGGGGGATATCAACGTGCAGGTAGATTGGGAAAATCAGGTTAGTGCTGGATGCTAAGAGGGGGAGATTTTAAAACAACTCTTGGTTGAGGCAACTAAGTGATCAGCTATTCTGGATTGGGTGTTGTGCAGTGAACCAGAATAGATTAGAGAATTTATGGTAAAGGAACCCTTAGGGGCAAGTGATTATAATATGATAGAATCCACTCTGCCATTTGAGAAGGAAAAGCTAAAGTCAGTTATATCTGTATTGTAGTGGAGTGAACGGAATTAAAGAGGCTGAGCAAGGTTGAAATGAAAGGGACACTAGCAGGGATGATAGCAGAGAAGCGATGGCTGGATTTTCTGGGAACAATTCGGAAGGTACAGCATAGACACATCCCAAAGAAGAAGTAGTATTCCAAAGGCAGGATGTCCCACATGGCTAACAAGAAAAGGCGAAGTCAACATAGCAGCAAAGAAAGAGCATAAAATAGGGCATCAATTAGTGAGGGTATAAGACTGGGAAACATTTAAAAACAAACAGAAGGCAACTAAAAAAGTCATAAAGAAAAAAAAAATGGAATACAAATGTAAACCAACCAATCACATTAAAGAGGATACCCAAAGTTTCTTCAGATAAATAAAGAGTAAAAGAGAGATGGGAGAAGATATTAGACCACTGGAAAATATTGCTGGAGGAACATAGAAAACCTACAGCACAATACAGGCCCTTCAGCTCACAATGCTGTGCCGAACATGTCCTTACTTTAGAAATTACCTAGGGTTACCCATGGACCTCTTTTTTTCTAAGCTTTTTCTAAGCTCCATGCACCTATCCAGGAATCTCTTAAAAGACCTATCATGTCAGCCTCCACCACTGTCGCCGACAGCCCATTCCACGCACTCACCACTCGCTGCGTAAAAAACTTACCCTGACATCCCCTCTGTACATACTTCCAAGCACCTTAAACTATGGCCTCTTGTGTTAGCCATTTCAGCCCTGGGAAAAAGCCTCTGACTATCAACACAATCAATGTCTCTCATCTTTTTATACACCTCTGTCAGGTCACCGCTCATCCTCCATCGCTCCAAGAAGAAAAGGCCAGGTTCACTCAACTTATTCTCATAAGGCATGCTCCCCAATCCAGTGAACATCCTTGTAAATCTCCGCTACACCCTTTCTATAGTTTCCACATCCTTCCTGTAGTGAGATGACCGGAGCTGAGCACAGTACTCCAAGTGGGGTCTGACCAGGGTCCTATTTAGCTGCAATATTACCTCTCATCTCTTAAACTCAATACCGTGGTTGATGAAGGCCAATACATTGTATGCCTTCTTAACCACAGAGTCAACCTGCGCAACAGCTTTGAGTGTCCTATGGACTTGAACCCCAAGATCCCTCTGATCCTCCACACTGCCAAGACTCTTACCGTCAATAGTATATTCTACCATCATATTTGATCTACCAAAATGAATCACCTCACACTTATCTGGGTTGAACTCCATCTGCCACTTCTCAGCCCAGTTTTGCATCCTATCAATGTCCCGCTGTAACCTCTGACAGCCCTCCACACTATCCACAACACCCCCAACCTTTGTGTCATCTGCAATTTACTAACCTCCATTTCGCATCCAGGTCATCTATAAAAATCATGAAGAGAAGGAGTCCCAGAACAGATTCCTGAGACACACCACTGGTCACCGACCTCCATGTAGAATATGACTCATCTACAAGCACTCTTTGCCTTCTGTGGGCATGCCAGTTCTGGATCCACAAAGCAAGGTCCTCTTGAATCCCATGCTTCCTTACTTTCGCAATAAGCATTCCATGGGGTACCTTGTCAAGTGCCTTCTGAAATCCATATACACTATATCTACTGCTCTACCTTCAACAAAGTGTTCAATCACATCCTCAAAAAATTCAAGCAGGCTCGTAAGGCATGACCTGTCTTTAACAAATCTATGCTCACTATTCCTAATCATATTTTGCCTCTCAGGATCTTTTCCATCAACTTACCAACCACTGAAGTAAGACTCACTGGTCTATAATTCCCTGGACTATCTCCATTTCTAGTCCCTTTCTTGAATAAGGGAACAACATCCGCAACCCTCCAATCCTCTGGAACGTCTCCCATCCCCATTGATGATGCAAAGATCATTGCCAGAGTCTCAGCAATCTCCTCCCTCACCTCCCACAGTAGCCTGCGGTACATCTCATCCAGTCCTGGAGTCTTATCCGATTTGATGTTTTCCAAAAGTTTCAGCACGTCCTCTTTATATGCTCAAACTTTTCAGTCCGCTGTAAGTCATCCCCACAATCGCCAAGATCCTTTTCCATAGTGAATACTGAAGCAAAGTATTCATTAAGTACCTCAGCTATCTCCACCGGTTCCATACACACTTTTCCACTGTTGCACTTGATTGGTCCTATTCTCTCACGTCTTATCCTTTTGTTCTTCACATACTTGTAGAATGCGTTGGGGTTTTCCATAATCCTGCCCACCAAGGCCTTCTCATGGCCCCTTCTGGCTCTCCTAATTTCATTTTTAAGCTCCTTCCTGCTAGCCTTATTCTGTAATCTTCTAGATCTCTATCATTACCTAGTTTTTTGAACCTTTCTTAAGCTTTTCTTTTCTTCATGACTAGATTTTCAACATCCTTCACACACCACGGTTCCTGTATGCTACCATCCTTTCCCTGTCTCATTGCAACACACCTATGCAGAAAATCACGCAAATATCCCCTGAACATTTGCCACATTTCTGCTGTACATTTCCCTGAGAACATCTGCTCCCAATTTTCCTGCCTGATATTTTCATATTTCCCCTTACTCCAATTAAACGTTTTCCTAACTTGTCTATTCCTATCCTTCTCCAATGCTATGGTAAAGGAGATAGAACTGTGATCACTATCTCTAAAATGCTCTGCCACTGAGAGACCTGACACCTGACCAGGTTCATTTCCCAATACCACATCAACTACAGCCTCTCCTCTTGCAGGATTATCTACATATTGTGTCAGGAAACCTTCCTGAACACACCTAACAAACTCCACCTCATCTAAACTCCTCACCCTAGGGAGATGCCAATCAATATTTGCGTAATTAAAACCTGCTTCTTGCACTAAAATAGACACATTTCAAACCATCGGTCTGAGCACAACCCTGTTATTATAAAAACACCTTTCCAGAATCTGTCTCCCTATCTGCTCTTTGATGTCCCTGTTACTATTGGGTGGCCTATAAAAAACACACAGTAGCGTTATTGACCCCTTCCTGTTTCTAACTTCCACCCACAGAGACTCAGTAGACAATCCCTCCATGACTTCCTCCTTTTCTGCAGCCGTGACACTATCTCTGATCAGCAGGGCCATGCCCCCACCTCTTTTACCTCCCTCCCTGTCCTTTCTGAAACTTCTAAAGACTGGCACTCTAAGTAACCATTCCTGCTCCTGAACCATCCAAGTCACAACATCAAAGCTCCAAGTACGGATCCACACTCTAAGCTCATCCATTTTGTTCATGATGCTTCTTGCACTAAAATAGACACATTTCAAACCATTGGTCTGAGCCCATCCCTTCTCTATCACCTGCCTAGCCTCTCTCTCACACTGTCTACAAGCTTTCTCTATTTGTGAGCCAACCGCCCTTTCCTCCACCTCTTCAGTTCAGTTCTCACCCCCCAGCAATTCTAGTTTAAACTCTCCCCAGTAGCCTTAGCAAACCTCCCTGCCAGGATATTGGTCCCCTTCGGATTCAAGTGCAAACCTCCTTTTTGTACAGTAATGGGGGACAAAGAGATAGCAGATAAACTGAGTAACTATTTTGCATCAGTCTTCACTCTGAGATGCACTAGCAGTATACTGGATGTTCAAGAGTATGAGGGGTCAGAAATGAATGAAGTTACCATTACGAGGGAGAAGGTGCCTGGGAAACTGAAAGGTCTAAAGGTAGATAAGTCACCTGGACTAGATGGTCTATACCCTAGGGTTATGAAAGAAGAGGCTGAAGAGATTATGCAGGCCTTCGTAATGATCTTTCAAGAATCACTAGATTCTGGCATGGTTCTGGAAAACTGGAAAAATGCAAATGTCACTCCACTCTTCAGGAAAGGAGAGAGACAGAAGAAAAGAAATTATAGGCATGTTAGTCTGATCTCAGTGGTTGGGAAGATGTTGGAGTTGATTATTAAGGCATGTAGATGTATAGAGGTTGATTTTATGATGGGGGAGTCAAGAGAGGATACAGCCTCAGAATAGAGGGACATCCATTTGGAATGGAAATGAGAAGGATCCATTTCTTCAGCTAGAAAGTGGTGAATCTGGAATTTTTTTGTCATATGCAATTGAGGAGGCCAAGTCATTGGATATATTTAAGGGAAAGGTTGATAGGTTCTTGATTGGTCAGGGCATGAAGGGTTAAGGGGAGAAGGCAGGTGACTGGTGCTGAGAGGGAAAATGGATCAGCCATGATGAAATGGCAGAACAGACTCGATGGGCTTAATTCTGCTCCTATATTTTATGGTTTTATAGAAACATAGAAACATAGAAAATAGGTGCAGGAGTAGGCCATTCAGCTCTTCGAGCCTGCACCGCCATTTATTATGATCATGGCTGATCATCCAACTCAGAACCCCGTCCCAGCCTTGCCTCCATACCCCCTGACCCCCGTAGCCACAAGGGCCATATCTAACTCCCTCTTAAATATAGCCAGTGAACTGGCCTCAACTGTTTCCTGTGGCAGAGAATTCCACAGATTCACCACTCTCTGTGTGAAGAAGTTTTTCCTAATCTCGGTCCTAAAAGGCTTCCCCTTTATCCTCAAACTGTGACACCTTGTTCTGGACTTCCCCAACATCGGGAACAATCTTCCTGCATCTAGCCTGTCCAATCCCTTTAGGATTTTATACTTTCAATCAGATCCCCCCTCAATCTTCTAAATTCCAACGAGTACAAACCCAGTTCATGCAGTCTTTCTTCATATGAAAGTCCTGCCATCCCAGGAATCAATCTGGTGAACCTTCTTTGTACTCCCTCTATGGCAAGGATGTCTTTCCTCAGATTAGGGGACCAAAACTGCACACAATACTCCAGGTGTGGTCTCACCAAGGCCTTGTACAACTGCAGTAGTACCTCCCTGCTCCTGTACTCGAATCCTCTCGCTATAAATGCCAGCATACCATTCGCCTTTTTCACCGCCTGCTGTACCTGCATGCCCACTTTCAATGACTGGTGTATAATGACACCCAGGTCTCGTTGCACCTCCCCTTTTCCTAATCGGCCACCATTCAGATAATAATCTGTTTTCATATTTTTGCCCCCAAAGTGGATAACTTCACATTTATCCACATTAAATTGCATCTGCCATGAATTTGCCCACTCACCCAACCTATCCAAGTCACCCTGCATCCTCTTAGCATCCTCCTCACAGCTAACACTGCCACCCAGCTTCGTGTCATCCGCAAACTTGGAGATGCTGCATTTAATTCCCTCATCCAAGTCATTAATATATATTGTAAACAACTGGGGTCCCAGCACTGAGCCTTGCGGTACCCCACTAGTCACTGCCTGCCATTCTGAAAAGGTCCCGTTTATTCCCACTCTTTGCTTCCTGTCTGCTAACCAATTCTCCATCCACATCAATACCTTACCCCCAATACCGTGTGCTTTAAGTTTGCACACTAATCTCCTGTGTGGGACCTTGTCAAAAGCCTTTTGAAAATCCAAATATACCACATCCACTGGTTCTCCCCTATCCACTCTACTAGTTACATCCTCAAAAAATTCTATGAGATTCGTCAGACATGATTTTCCTTTCACAAATCCATGCTGACTTTGTCCGATCATTTCACTGCTTTCCAAATGTGCTGTTATCACATCTTTGATAACTGACTCCAGCAGTTTCCCCACCACCGACGTTAGGCTAATCGGTCTATAATTCCCCGGTTTCTCTGTCCCTCCTTTTTTAAAAAGTGGGGTTACATTAGCCACCCTCCAATCCTCAGGAACTAGTCCAGAATCTAACGAGTTCTGAAAAATTATCACTAATGCATCCACTATTTCTTGGGCTACTTCCTTAAGCACTCTGGGATGCAGACCATCTGGCCCTGGGAATTTATCTGCCTTCAATCCCTTCAATTTACCTAACACCACTTCCCTACTAACATGTATTTTGCTCAGTTCCTCCATCTCACTGGACCCTCTGTCCCCTACTATTTCTGGAAGATTATTTATGTCCTCCTGAGTGAAGACAGAACCAAAGTAATTATTCAATTGGTCTTCCATGTCCTTGCTCCCCATAATCAATTCACCTGTTTCTGTCTGTAGGGGACCTACATTTGTCTTTACCAGTCTTTTCCTTTTTACATATCTATAAAAGCTTTTACAGTCAGTTTTTATGTTCCCTGCCAGTTTTCTCTCATAATCTTTTTTCCCCTTCCTAATTAAGCCCTTTGTCCTCTTCTGCTGAACTCTGAATTTCTCCCAGTCCTCAGGTGAGCCACTTTCTCTGGCTAATTTGTATGCTTCTTCTTTGGAATTGATACTATCCCTAATTTCTCTTGTCAGCCACTGGTGCACTACCTTCCTTGATTTATTCTTTTGCCAAACTGGGATGAACAATTGTTGTAGTTCATCCATGCAACCTTTAAATGCTTGCCATTGCATATCCACCGTCAATCCTTTAAGTGTCATTTGCCAGTCTATCTTAGCTAATTCACGTCTCATACCTTCAAAGTTACCCCTCTTTAAGTTCAGAACCTTTGTTTCTGAATTAACTATGTCATTCTCCATCTTAATGAAGAATTCCACCATATTATGGTCATTCTTACCCAAGGGGCCTCTCAAGACAAGATTGCTAATTAACCCTTCCTCATTGCTCAAAATCCAGTCCAGAATAGCCTGCTCTCTAGTTGGTTCCTTGACATGTTGGTTCAAAAAACCATCCCGCATACATTCCAAGAAATCCTCTTCCTCAGCACCTCTACCAATTTGGTTCACCCAATCTACATGTAGATTGAAGTCACCCATTATAACTGCTGTTCCTTTATTGCACACATTTCTAATTTCCTGTTTAATACCATCTCCGACCTCACTACTACTGTTAGGTGACCTGTACACAACTCCCACCAGCGTCTTCTGCCCCTTAGTGTTACACAGCTCTACCCATATCGATTCCACATCTTCCCGGCTTATGTCCTTCCTTTCTATTGCGTTAATCTCTTCTTTAACCAGCAACGCCACGCCACCTCCCCTTCCTTCATGTCTATCCCTCCTGAATATTGAATATCCCTGAACGTTGAGCTCCCATCCTTGGTCACCCTGGAGCCATGTCTCTGTGATTCCAACTATATCATAATCATTAATAACAATCTGCACTTTCAATTCATCCACCTTATTACGAATGCTCCTTGCATTGACACACAAAGCCTTCAGGCGCTCTTTTACAACTCTCTTAGCCCTTATACAATTATGTTGAAAAGTGGCCCTTTTTAATGCTTGCCCTGGATTTGTCGGCCTGCCACTTTCACTTTTATCCTTTGTACTTTTTGCTTCTACCCTCACTTTACACCCCTCTGTCTCTCTGCACTGGTTCCCATCCCCCTGTTGTTAACTAACCTCCTCACGCCTAGCCTCTTTAATTTGATTCCCACCCCCCAACCATTCTAGTTTAAAGTCACCTCAGTAGCCCTCGCTAATCTCCCTGCCAGGATGTTGGTCTCCCTAGGATTCAAGTGTAACCCGTCCTTTTTGTACAGGTCACGCCTGCGCCAAAAGAGGTCCCAATGATCCAAAAACTTGAATCCCTGCCCCCTGCTCCAATCCCTCAGCCACACATTTATCCTCCACCTCATCGCATTCCTACTCTCACTGTCGCGTGGCACAGGCAGTAATCCCGAGATTACTACCTTTGCGGTCCTTTTTCTCAACTCCCTTCCTAGCTCCCTATATTCTCCTTTCAGAACCTCATCCCTTTTCCTACCTATGTCATTGATACCTATATGTACCACGACCTCTGGCTCCTCACCCTCCCACTTCAGGATATCTTGGACACAATCAGAAATATCCCGGACCCTGGCACCAGGGAGGCAAACTACCATCCGGGTCTCTGGACTGCGTCCACAGAATCGCCTATCTGACCCCCTTACTATCGAGTCCCCTATCACAACTGCCCTCCTCTTCCTTGCCCTACCCTTCTGAGCTACAGGGCCAGACTCTGTGCCGGAGGCACGGCCACTGTCGCTTCCCACGGGTAAGCTGTCCCCCACAACAGTACTCAAACAGGAGTACCTGTTGTTAAGGGGCACAGCCACCGGGGTACTCCCTATTACCTGACTCTTCCTTTCCCCCTCCTAACCGTGACCCACTTGTCTGCCTCCCGTGGCCCCGGCGTGACCACCTGCCTGCAACTCCTCTCTATCAACTCCTCATTCTCCCTGACCAGACGAAGGTCATCGAGCTGCAGCTCCAGTTCCGTAACGCGGTCCCTTAGGAGCTGCATCTCGATGCACTTGGCGCAGATGTAGACGTCCGGGAGGCTTGGAGACTCCAGGGCCTCCCACATCCGACACCGAGAACAGCAAACTGCCCTCACACTCATACTGCCCCTCTCCTCAAATAACAACAGAAAAAGAATGCCAAACCTTCCTCGCCTCACCCGTTTCCACCTAAGCCCATTGAGTTGAAACCCTTAAGTCTTCACTCTGCTCCCGACTCACTCCGCCGCCCGCAAACTACGCTGCCCGCTCTATGAGGCTCTGTTCCTTTTAAATTTGCCACGCTGCACTGCCCGACGTCACACGCCTGCGCAGTCCCGCCTCTCTGAATGCCGTTGGAGAAAAAAAATAACGAAAATTTCAAAAATATCTTTCTCGGCACTCCCACTCAGACTCTCAGACTCCTTCTTCAAATCAAACCCGAAGCAGGATAAATGGAAACATTTATGGAAACATTAATAGCTTTACAAAATTATGAGAGGCATAGAAGAGATTTGTAGTCTTTTTCCCAGGTAGAAATATCAAATGCAGGAGAGCATAGGTTGAAGCGAGAGGAAAAGCCAGGAGGAGAACCTGCAGGGCAAGTTTATTTTACACAGCATGTGGTGGGTGCTGGAATTGACCGCCAGGAGTGGTGCTGGTACAGACATATTAGTTGAGTTTTAGAGGCTTTTCAACAGGTATGTGATCATGTAGGGAATGGGGAATTGCAGATCTTGTGCAGGAAAATATAATTAGATTTACTTACCATCTTGGTCAGCGCAGACGTCATGGGCCAAAAGTCCTGTTCTATGTTCTGTGTTCTAAGTTCACGTCCAGATAGAATGAAGAACTGAAAAAAGTATTGTTACCAAAAAATTTAAATCATTGTAATAAGCGGGAAGATGGTCTGGATTTTAAGATTTCAGCTGCAGAAATTGACCAAAATTCCCAGAAGTATTAGAATGATTCCCATAGAAGATACTAAATATAATTCCATATTTTTAGAAAGGAGTGGTAAGGGAAGAACTGTGACAGTTCCATAAAGATACATACCTGAACAGCCCCAGGCCACTATTCAGCAAATTTTTCCTCCCAAATAACCCCTTTTCTGAAAATATTCCGTCCCATGTAGTCCTTCACAAGCCTTTCCTCCTGGGACCTAACTGTTTCACTACAGGGTCTATGATATAAGTCCGCATTGTCACTTGATCAGGAATTCGCAGCCACAAGGTCAGGGGCTGTCACTCTCCACACTGTGAATTGTTATTTATGTGTCGGATCCACGTTTGCTGAAGCAGCAGACACACAAGCTGCAGGCAGCCCAGGGCAAAGGTCAAATCATAAAGCAAAAAAAACTGCAGATGTTGTAAATGTGAAACAAAAATAGAAAATGCTGAAATAACTCAGCAAGTCAGCCAAAGATTTTTGCTTTTTCTTTCAGATTTGCAATGTCTTTGGTGCTGTTTCCATCTCTCATTCTAGAATTCATAATGGTTTTGACCTTTTTGTCCAATTTCCACCCTGCTTTCGTTTTCACAAGGGCCGTATCAACTCTTCCTTTCTAGTTCTTTACTGACCGAATCTCCTCAGTGGTTGGTATTGTGACCGATATCTATTGCAATCACAGAATACAATAGCCATCTCAACTAAACCTTGTCCCTTGCCACTTCTGTAAATCTTCTGTCCCCTAGTTTCTCCATCTCCACCATATCAGTTCTGAAGTTTATTTATTTTGTAATGGAGAGCGGAGTCGACCCTTCTGGCTCTTCAACCCACACCGATGAAGCAATCCCATAGCCCTGATTATCTGTGATTAGGACAATTTACAGTGACCAATTAAACCACCCGTTACATCTTTGGACTGTGGAAGGAAACCGGAGGGGCCAGGGAAAACCAACCCCTTCCACAGGGAGGAAGCTCAGAGACTCTTCACAGGCTCACCGTGAGATGTAATAATATTGCATTCATCACTATGCTGGATACAGTGCCCATTCCATCTTCAGCACTTCAGCTCTCATCTCTTCTTGGCACACTAAGAGAGTTGTCTTTGGCCTCAGCTTTCACACCAGTAGACTCCTCTCCACTAATCAATCTCCATCATTTCCCCATAACTCTTACCAACTTTTGCAGACGTACCATAGAAAGCTTTCTATCCAGGTGCTTCTGCTCTACCCAAGACGAGTGCAGTTCAGTCCATCTCACAAGCCAGCCTCCCCTCCTTTACTCTGTTTGCATTTCCCATTGCCTCAGGACAGCAGCCACAATAAGAACAGAAAGTAATGGAAATATTAAACAGGCCAGGCAGCATCTGTGGGAAGAGAAACAGTTAATGTTTCTAATTGACACCTTTCCTCAGATCTATAAGAAAGAGAACAACACTTTCCAGTATTATAGAGGATTAGGCAGATAAAAGACAATGTCTCCAACAGGATGAGACCAGCTGGGTCAATGATGGCAGGTATAGGGGAAGTTACAAGCATGTTATATCTCTGTATCTTTATATTGTGTTGTTAATCACAAGGCTGGCAGGCCAAACAATAAGCATAAAAAGGAAAGGCTGAGGCATTGGCTTAGTAGGGGTCATGGATATCAGTTTATTTATCTGTCAGTAAGAGATACTGTTGTATCATTTGTTGTTATGCTGCTGCCACAAACAACGAACTTCATGACATATGCCCAAGATATTAAATGTAATTCTTAATCTTCTCCAATATTTTGAGGTGTTTCAAACTACTCCAGCATTTTGTGCATGATGCTACATACAGCTGTGACGAGAATACACATAAAATTAAGATGTTTGCTGGCCTGGGTTAGCATCAGTGACATCAGCAAGTGGTCTGCCACCTGTCCCCAGGGGAAGGAGAGATAAGGAACAATGGAGCAGCGTCTGGAGATGTGTAATGAAGGAACGGGGGAGAGAGAGCTGTCTGGAGCGGCTCCCCCCCTTTGAACCTTGAACTGTTTGAAGTGATGGACAGGCGATACCCCAGCAGGGGGATAAAAAGGGACCGGTTCGCTAAGGCAACACACACGCCACCCGAGGTAACAAGACCCTGGAAGCGGTGCGCCTCTCACGAGTCGGTGGGAAGTATCAGACAACGGCCAGGGTGGAAAGGTACGATCAGCGGGAACCCGGTGTGTGTCTGCCCTTGCCTGGGTGCCGGGTTCACTGCAGAGGATCGACCGCATCTGGAGGAGGAGTCACAGTCGGTGACCTCAGGTGACATCACCAAGGACCTGCCCAAAAGCTGCTTGTGAGCCATATCGCCAGTCTGTGAGTGAAGCCGTGTCTGAATGATCAGTTGTTCCTGTTCTCTCTCTCTCTCTCCCCCCCCACGTTGTCCATCGCCATGGCAACATTTACTGCGAACTGAACTTTGAGTCACTTTGAAATTTGGTCATTTACCCCTAGACAACGATAGAGCTTGAGTGATGCTGTTATCTTAATTCTGTGCACATGTGTGTTTATCATCGCTGAACTGTTGCATTTATTATCCTTTCGATTACTGTGTTGCTTGTTTCTTTAATAAAACTTTCTTAGTTCTAGTAATCCAGACTCCAACTGAGTGATCCATTTCTGCTGGTTTGGCAACCCAGTTACGGGGTACGTAACACAGCAAGTTCAAAGCCCTGACCTTGGTTATACATTTACTCAGGATGCCTAACCTTCATCCCATTTCTGCTATGGTAAATCAGATCACAGGGGGCCATATTCATCAGAACGTCTTCCATTTTCTAACTGAGCTAATGTTGTGTTGATTTTGGTCCCCTATTGGCACAATCTCTTTCTGAGACTCTTGTTGCTTGGCGTGTGCAGTTTGTGTTTTGTTGGCTTTTGCGTTTGTGTCTGCTTCTTCTTTGAGTTAGGCATGCTCTTTATTGCTGCAGTTAGCTGTATTAACTTTAGTTGCCAGCTGACGATTGTGGCCTTAACCCTGAATTGTGTCGAGCTTGGCATTGTGATAAATGGTGTATTCTTTTGAGCAATTCACAATAACTGAGTTACCCTGAGAACTGCGAGGCTTAGGGAATTGGACCAGTCCCTCTGTACATCAGACATTTGATCAACAAGGCATTCCTTCTACAATGTTCATTTAGAGTGTTGTCAGGGGAAATTTGGTCGGGAATTCTGGTTCAGGAGAGTCACTGACACCTTGTTTTCACAATGTTCACCAGTGTTTATCCATACTTCTTTGCATCTCAGAATTGTTTTAACTTTAACTTTCGCTGGTCCTGAAGCATCGACTATGATTGTAATTCCAAGGACAATGACCAAACTGCTGAGTTTGTAATGTACTGTGCGGCTCCTGCAAAAGAACAAAACAACGTTTCATGGTATTTATACCCTTTCTGTGCCTATGACAACAATAAACTTGAACTTGAATCCTAGCGTTACAAACCACTGAGTTTTCTGCTCAAGACTTCCTCGCCAATATGGTACTGTCTTCACAGTGCATTGCATCAAGAAGGCTGACAGTATTGTCAAGGAATGCCTTCACCCTGGCCATTCCCTTTCCTCCCTTCTATCTTCTAGAAGGTACAAGAGCTTGAAAGTCCAGAAGCCGAGCTCCTTCCCCTCTGCTTTTAGATGTCTGGGCCAATCACATTTTTCACTTACTCTTCCCAGTGGTGCTGATACATTCTTAAACCTCATGTTCTACCTTTTCCTCTATTGTCATTTTAAAATTTCCATTTGCACTACCTTATTCTGCACCACTATTGTTGCGTGCATGTCGCTGTACATTTTTGTACAAATTACTCTTTATTGTTTACATCAGGGAACTTCAGTGAACAAGAAATTTCATGGTACCTTCGTCTATAAGACAATAAACCAACCTGAATCTGAATCAGGGTCAAGGAGTTGTGCATCCAGCACCTGCAACACCAGGTAAGGCACTGGAGACCCTGAGAGAAGCTAAAACGTCAAAGTCAAAGTGAAGGTAATTACTTTTAATCAAGATATGTTCGTGTTACATTATACTCTCTTGAGATTCATCTTCTTATCGATATTTATGGGGAAATCAAGAAATACAATAGAATTTACAGAACTATAGATAAACAGAGACCTGATAAACAATCAATGTGCAAAGGAAGACACTGGTGCAACTAAAAAAATAATACCAAGGACAAGAGTTGTAAAGAGTCCTTGAAAGTGAGTCTGTAGGATGTATGACCAGTTCCATTGTGGGGAGCAAAGTTACCCACACTGGTTCAGGAGCATAATGGTTTTTGGGTAAAAACTGTTCCTGAACATGGTGGTATAGCAAGAAGAGAGCACGGCCTGGATGTCGGGGTTCTTCAGCGATGGATGCTTCTGCTTTGTGCCAGTGCTCTATGTAAATATGCTCAATGGTGAGGAGGGCTTTACCTGTGATGGGTCAGACTGTATCCATAATTTTCCTGGCCAGTGACGTATCCACTGTACATCTAAATAAGTTTGTCAATATTTTTGGTGACATGCCTAATCTATGCAAACTTCTAAGAAAGGAGAGGCGTTATTTTGCCTTCTCTGTGATGGCACTTATGTGCTGGTCCCAGAATAGATCATCTGATATGATAATGCCAAGGAAGTTAAAACTGCTTACCCCCTTCACCTCTGATCTCCTAATGAGGACTAGATCAAGAACATCTGGCTTCTTCCTCCTGTAGTCAATAATCATCTCTTTGTTTTTTCTGATATTGAGTGAGAGATTGCTGTTGTGGCAGCAGTCAACCAGATTTTCAAATGCCCTCCTACATGCTGATTTATTACCACCATTGATTTGTCAACAACAGTGGTTTCATCAGCAAATTTACATACGGCATGGAAGCTGTACAAGGTATAGCTGTACAAGATAGCCACACAATCGTAGGTATAAGGGAATAAAGCAGGGGGCTAAGCACACAATATTGTGGTGCCCCTGTGCTGATGGTGAGTGTGCTGAGATGTGGTTGCCAACCCGTACTAGCTGAGATCTGTCAGTGAGGAAATCAAGGATCCAGTTGTACAGGGATGTTTCAGCAGTAGACCCTCTCCTCAACTGTGCTCATAAATATTAGTTAACAAGAAAAATACTGGAGAAGTTGGAAAACTTAATAACTGATAAATTCCTTCGGGTGGCCTCCCCCTGCACCTTTTTATTCTGGCATCTTCACCCTACCTTCTCAGTCCTGAAGGAGGGTCTCAGCCTGAAATGCCAACTGTCTATTCATTTCCACAGATGCTGCCCGACCAGCTGAGTTCTTCCAGCATTTTCTGTGTGTTGCTTTGCTTTGCCAGCATCTGCAGACTTCCTCATGCTTAAATTTTCACTTCATCCAAGTCAGTGATGATAAATCAAATTCTGATTCTGACATTCTACAGATTCTAGAAATGTTCTTGTGGGTTGGTTATATAATATAAAATCAGGAAAGAGAAAAGGGTTAACCTAGCGTCTGTCATGGGAAAATTGCTGTAATCAAAATTGAAAGGCATAATAAAAGAACATTTGAAAAGAATAATGGAATGAGTCTGAGTGGATTTTTGAAAGGGAAATCTAGTGTCTAATCTACAGTCTTTGAGGGGTGACCAGTGGAGTTGGTAAGGGAGATGTTATTTATTTGGATTTTAAAAGTCTTATGATAACATGTCACTTAGGAGATTGCTCAACGTGATTAGAGCAAATGACAGTGAGAGTGAATTGGTTACTGGACTGAAAGCAAACAGTGGGAATAAGTGGACCTTTCAATGTTTGTCAGGTTGTGACCAGTGGAGTACCACAGGCACTGAAAGTTGTGACACAACTATGCACAGTGTAGATCAAGTGAGATTCTCAAATCTTTCAGCGACAGGTCTTTCTGTCTCTATCTCTGGAGACAGCTTATCCACTGATGTCTACTATAAGCCTACTGACTCTCACAGCTATCTGGACTATTCCTCTTCTCACCCTGTCTCTTGCAAAAACACCATCCCCTTCTTGCAATTCCTCCATCGCCGCCGCATCTGCTCTCAGGATGAGGCTTTTCATTCTAGGACGAGGGAGATGTCTTCCTTTTTTAAAGAAAGGGGCTTCCCTTCCTCCACTATCAACTCTGCTCTTAAACGCATCTCCCCCATTTCACGTACATCTGCTTTCACTCCATCCTCCTGCCACCCCACTAGGAATAGGGTTCCCCTGGTCCTCAACTACCACCCCACCAGCCTCCGGGTCCAACATATTATTCTCCGTAACTTCCACCACCTCCAACGGGATCCCACCACTAAGCACATCTTTCCCTCTCCCCCGCCTCTCTGCATTCCGCAGGGATCGCTCCCTACGCATCTCCCTTGTCCATTCGTTCCCCCCATCCCTCCCACTGATCCCCCTCCTGGCACTTATCCGTGTAAGCGGAACAAGTGCTACACATGCCCTTACACTTCCTCCCTTACCACCATTCAGGGCCCCAAACAGTCCTTCCAGGTGAGGCAACACTTCACCTGTGAGTCGGCTGGGGTGATATACTGCATCCGGTGCTCCCGATGTGGCCTTCTATATATTGGCGAGACCCGACGCAGACTGGGAGACCGCTTTGCTGAACACCTACGCTCTGTCCGCCAGAGAAAGCAGGATCTCCCAGTGGCCACACATTTTAATTCCACATCCCATTCCCATTCTGACATGTCTATCCACGGCCTCCTCTACTGTAAAGATGAAGTCACACTCAGGTTGGAGGAACAACACCTTATATTCCGTCTGGGTAGCCTCCAACCTGATGGCATGAACATCGACTTCTCTAACTTCCGCTAATGCCCCACCTCCCCCTCGTACCCCATCTGTTACTTATTTTTATGCACACATTCTTTCTCTCACTCTCCTTTTTCTCCCTCTGTCCCTCTGAATATACCCCTTGCCCATCCTTTGGGTCCCCCCCCCCCGTCTTTCTTCCCGGACCTCCTGTCCCATGATCCTCTCGTATCCCTTTTGCCAATCACCTGTCCAGCTCTTGGTTCCATCCCTCCCCCTCCTGTCTTCTCCTATCATTTTGGATCTCCCCCTCCCCCTCCAGCTTTCAAATCTCTTACTCACTCTTCCTTCAGTTAGTCCTGACGAAGGGTCTCGGCCTGAAACGTCGACTGCACCTCTTCCTAGAGATGCTGCCTGGCCTGCTGCATTCACCAGCAACTTTTATGTGTGTTGCTTGAATTTCCAGCACCTGCAGAATTCCTGTTGTTTGAGATTCTCAAATGTTATGTTTCAAAGTGGGCCAATAAAATTAAACGAGCTGAGATTCAAAGTGGGAGGTTATGAGACCTCGAAAGGATATAAACAAGCTGACTTAGTTCACAAGAACACAGCCCGTGAAATATAAAACAGAAAATATAAAGTATTCCAGAAAAAAAATTATATTTTGAAATGGTGATTGGGTAATGTTGATACTTAAAGAGAACTAGGTGCCAGTGTACACAAGTCCCCTGAAGCCAATAAGCATAAGCAGCAAGTACAAGTGTTATGTGTATTTCAGTGCAAGAGTAAAGATGTTTCAATGTAATAATATTGGACCCAAGTGCAACCACCCCTGACGTCTACACTTCATTCTCCTCACCTCGAATAAGATGTACTTTCCAGAGAAGGAATGCAGCAAAGATTCACTGTCTCTAGAGACAATTGGGCTCTCATCAGGAAGACTGTGTAGACTGGAAATGTATTTGATGAGTTTAGGAGAAAGAGAGGGGAATTCATCAAAACTGATCGCATTCTGATGGGGTTTAACTGATACATTCTGATGGGGTTTAACTGATCACATTCTAATAGGGTTTAACTGATCACATTCTGATGGGGTTTAACTGATCACATTCTGATGGGATTTAACTGATCACATTCTGATAGGGTTTAACTGATCACATTCTAATAGGGTTTAACTGATCACATTCTGATGGGGTTTAACTGATCACATTTTGATGGGGTTTAACTGATCACATTCTGATGGGGTTTAACTGATCACATTCTGATGGGGTTAACTGATCACACTCTGATGGGGTTTAACAAGTTGGATGCAGAGAGACTGTTTCCCCTGGCTCAGTGGTGTCAGACCTTGAGCACATACTCAGAAACAGTATAAGCAGTTAGGAGTGAAATGAGGGGAAATACCTTCATGCTTTGTTGTTCCTCTCCGTGCCTTGTGGTGCATCAGGTGGCAACCTGGACGTTTCTTTAGAATTCATCTGTTTTTTTACGAGACGGAGTCACTGGCTTGACACTCAGCTCAGCACAGGTGGAGAGCTTGCAAGTTGCCAGCCGGATTCGAACTTGGGACCACTCACCTCGAGTTCCAGTCCAGACACCACTACAACACCGGCCGCCTTCTTTATGCTTAGTGTTTTGGAATTCACTGTCCCAGAGAGCTGTGGAAACTCAGTATTAGATTTGTTCAAAGTCAGAGATAGGGAAACTTCAGAACATGAAGGAAGTCAAGGAATGGTGCAATAAAAAGGAACTGAAGTTAAGGATTGGAAATGATCTTGTTGAAAGAAAGAACTGCTTCAGATGTCATGTACTTGTTCCTGTTTCTAATGCTTTGATGATCCAACCCAGCCCCTGGCAGAGCAATACCCTTGGCAGAAGGTTGAAGAAGTTCAGTGTGAGTCCCCAAATCCTAAGAACTTTCTACAGGGGCATAAGTGAGAACATTCTGGCTGACTGCATCACTGCCTGGTATGGGAACTGTACCTCCCTCAATCGCAGGACTCTGCAGAGAGTGGTGTGGACAGCCCAGTGCATCCATAGATGTGACCTTCCCACTATTCAGGACATATACAGTGACAGGTGTGTAAAAGTGCATGAAAGATCATTGGGGACCTGAGTCACCCCAACCACAAACTGTTCCAGAGGCTACCATCTGGGAAACGGTACCGCAGCATAAAAGCCAGAACCAACAGGCTCCGGACAGCTTCTTCCACCAGGCCATCAAACTGATGAATTCATGTTTTTTTTTAAGCGTGTCATACCAGACATTCAGCCATTCTTGTCTGGCACGTGGTGTCAGGATTAACCGGGTCACGTTATGAACGTTCCTGACTCGACCGTTGTATATTTTTTACGAGGCCGAGTAGCTAGCTCGACACTCAACCCAGCACGGATGGAAAGCGTGCTCGGGGGTGGCCCGACTTGGATTCGAACTCAGGAACCTTCGCTCCAGAGTCCAGCGCTGATCTCACTGTGCCACCAGCCGGCCAATTCATGCTGATTCAACAGTATTTCTTAGCTATATCGACTGTTCTGTTGTACATCTTACTGTACATACTATTTTTACAAATTGCTATAACTTGCACATTGCACATTCAGATGGAGACATAATGTAAAGATGTTTACTCACGTATGTGAAGGATATAAGAAATAAACTCAATTCAACTCAGATGCTGAGACTTCCCAGTGTACTGCAGAAAGGGGTACAGCTGTAAACTGAGCAGAATAGCTCTGTTCATGGATATCAAGGTCACACTTGACTACATAAGACGAGGCAGTAGCTGGTGATCTATGCCACATTTTATGTTCTGTTGCACACCACGGCATTAGAGAGATTATCGACGCTTTATGCTCAAAGAAACGTTAGAATGGAATGGGCTGCCGAAGTGATTTGTTTTGTCTTCGTACTTTATCAAATTAATATCACTGATGTGCATTGGCAGAGACAACTGAAAAACTGGACCAGTAATTCCAAAAATGGCTGGCCACATTAGGTGCTGGCCAGTGCTGTTAGTTGAGTCAGCTTTTGACTACCTGCTGTGCACAGAATGGTGACTCTGTAACTGTGCTCCAAGCAGAATGTAGATTTATTTCCAAGGCCTCTACTCAGCACAAAGTCTCATAATTCAGTCATCCCTCAGGTAACCGATTCTCTCAATACTACAGGGCAGAGCTGGTCAGACAGATTGACATGTCCAGCTGGAGAGTCGTGATGCAGCTTTGAGCTTACAGTTACAGCCTCCCAGCCTGACTGCTCAGCTCATTATTAATTGATTTGTCAAGTGTGCAGTGTTCAACCCCAGCCCTTATCTGTAAGGATCCTTAATAAATTCTCTTGCTCAGAATGAGTAATTACTTTTTAGAAGCAAACAGCAATCCCTAACTAAATAGGTGCTTGGATTCGCTGTCAACATTCTGGATGGTCCACTTATTTCTGCAGAGTGAACGGAAAATGGATAGGCGCCTTAGGACTGAGCACACATTGAAATTATAAATTACATCCACACTATCTGTATGTAACCGAAACATCTCAGGGAATGATAAAGATTGTACTAAGGGAATCTCTACTGCACATGCATCCAAAGCTTTCTTTAGGTAGAAGTCAAGATGCCAGAATGATAAAATGATATTTTTAATCAACACTCACATAGAAATAGTGGTGGCAATGAAGATACACAACATATACTTTGACAAGAACTAACCAACTGATAGCCTTCCCTCTGTAACAGCCACCAATTAGTGTCTGAGTGCTTTGACATTTTGCCTCGCTTGTGGCTCGAGGAGGTGAGTGAGTGGAAGATTGTTCCCTGACTGAGGCTGAATGGGAGTTGCCTATGATGAAAGATCTCAATGGACTATGGTCAAGGGTAGCTGACTACGGAGCACAGGCAAGTGGTGGGAGGAAAGATCTGACATCCCAGGAGATGGTGGAATGTTCATGCTGCATTATCCCTGCTAACTTTTCTGGTACTGAACAACCTGTGTATCACACAGCAGCCCTTGAATATCAAGATATGCGAGTCTCCCATCACAATGTCTCATCCTCTACCATGCTGCTCATTCAGTCCAACAACAAGGATACTTCTACCAAATAAAATAAAGGAAAAGCTAAGACAGCAGTTTGCACAAACACAGATAGGCTGTAAGTACCACAGTTATAGAGTAAGGAGTGCATGATACAAATTTTGAAACAGCTATGATTCCCAAAGCAATATTAAATTAAAAGACAAACAACCAGATGCTAAGAGGCTGCAGTCTCCACACCAGTGGTGATAGTTTGATCCCAAATGAACAGCACAGGTGGTAAAGATAGTGAGAAAGGCATATGGCAAGCTTCATCGGCTGTGGCAGAGAACATAAAAGCTGGCATGTCATACTACAGATTCATAAAGCATTGGTTAGGCCACACCTAGAACATTGGGCACTGCTCTGGTCACCACCCTGAGGAAAAATGCAACTACACTGGAGCGCGGGCAGAGGAGATTTGCCAAATGTTTCCTGAATTAGAGCATTATGGTTGCAGGGAGAGACCGAATATGCTGGTTTGTTTTTCCTGGTGCAGAGGAGGCTGAAGGCTGACCTAAAAAGAGGTATATAAAATTATGAGGGAGGATAGAGATTCATAGATAACACAGCATGGAGGCACGCCCTTCAGTTCAACTGGTTCATACCGACCACAGCATCCTCCTTGCTAGTCTTCGGACTCGTACCCTCCAAGTTCCTCCCCTCCACGTGCGTATACAGTACAAGTGCCTCTCAAATGTGCAATTGTACCCATCTCAAACACTTCTTCTAGAACTCATGACCCTCTGTGTAAAGAAGTTACCTCTCAGCTATCCATGCCCTTTAGTTTTGGACTCCCCCGCCCTGGAGAAAACTCTATGGCCATCCACCTCATCCAGATCCCTCATGAGGTTCAGGAGAATGACTCTGGGAATGAAGGGATGAATGTGTGAGGAGCATTTGGCAGCTTTGGGCCTGTACTCACTGGAATTTAAAGGATGCGAGGGGGATCTCATTGAAACCTACCAAATGTTGAAAGGACCAGATAGGATGGATGTGGAGAGGATGTTTCCTATGGTGGGGGTATCCAGAACTAGAGGGCACAGCCTCAGAATTGAGGGGCAACCTCTTAGAAAAGAGGTAAGGAGGAATATCTTTAGCCAGACAGCAGTAAATTTGTGGGATGCTCTGCCACAGACAGCTGTAGAGGCCAAGTCCATGGGTATATTTAAGGTTGAAGTTGATCATTAAGTGT
The DNA here is from genome assembly GCF_963921235.1 of Mobula hypostoma. NCBI lineage: Eukaryota > Metazoa > Chordata > Chondrichthyes > Myliobatiformes > Myliobatidae > Mobula > Mobula hypostoma. The sequence goes on from NC_086106.1 coordinate 59,098,369, forward strand.
TACGGTGAGAAGGCAGGTGAATGGGGTTGAGTGGGAATTGGAATCAGCCATGATAGAGTGTCAGAGTAACTTGGGGCTGAATGGCCTAATTCTGCTCTTATTTCTTACGGTCTTATGATCTTATAAACCTCTTTGACGTCATCCCTCATTCTCCTGCACTCCAGAGAATCCAGTGAGGCCAATCTCTTTCCATAACTCAGACCCTCTAGTCCAGGTTGCATCCTCATAAATCTCTTCTGCACTGTCACTGGCCTGACAATGTATTTCCTATCACAGAGTGATCGAAACTGTACACAATGCTCCAAGTGCTACTTCATCAACAACTGATATAACTGCAACATAATACCCCTGCTTCTGAACTCGATGCCATTATGACCAAGGCCAACATGGTAACCACCCTGACTGTTTGCATGGCTGCTCTCTGTGAAGTGTGCACTTGCTCTCTCCGCAGAAGGGAAAAAAAAACCTTTCTCTCATTTTGGAGCTGTCTCACACAAGAGGACGTAGTTTTAAGGTCAGAGTGAGGAGAATCCAAGGGGATCCTGAGGAAAAGTTTTTTCACACAGCTGGAGTCAGGTTATGCCACCTGGGGGAGTGGTGCAGCCAGAGATTCTCAGAACATCAAAGAAGCATCTGGATAAGAAGTTCCCATAGACCAAAACAATTAACTGAGAGGACTGTAGACCTCAGGCTGGGAATCTTTGATCTAGATAAACTTGAACCACCGAGGCACAGGAGACTGCAGACTTAACAACATGAAGCAGGTTAGTAGAACTGGATATAATCAACAGCATGGATGTACGAGACACAAGGGTTTGTTTCTTTGCTGCCATGGGACAAGTAATAATGCTAGTATAGTTGGTAATAAAGATGACCCAGCTTATCAAAGGGAGTTACCGTAGAAACGTACACATTCTATCAGATGGGAACTTAAGAAACAGAAGTAAAAACAGACCATTCAGTCCCTCAGTCCTATTTCACTATTCCACAAGGTCAGGCCCTATCTTCAACAGAATGGAGCTCTCCAACATTGAGCCCGTGTAAAAGATTATAAAGTTCTGTCTTGACTAAACTCCACAGACCTCTTGGGTAGGGTGCTCCAAAGATTAACTGTTCTCTGGGTGAAGAAGTTTTGTCTTATCTCAGTCCCAGATGACTGGCACTGATTTTGAGATTGTACTCCCTTCTTAATTCCCAGGGCAGGGGAAATATCTCTGCTTTAATTACCTGTCAGGTCTTGTAAGAATATTCTGCTTCAATGACATTACCTCTTATTCTTTGAGAGTAGAGAGAATTTAGGCACAGTTTTACTCTCTTCATCTGCATCCCCCACCCATTCCAGAAATGGTGGTGGGAGTCTTTCAGGGTATTATATTCTTCCCTAACACTAAATTCCTTGTAGAACCTCACTATCCCTATACAATTATGGATTCACCAAAATTAACATAGGAAAATGAGAGACAGATCCCACAAACTAAACAATCTCCAGTTTTAATATTGATAGAAAAGAAGGCTGTCAGGATAACATGTTTTCTGAAGTTCCCCTGAATGGAGATCCTACCTTTTAGTTTGAACAACTTCATGTTGCCTTGCTTCTTCAGAAGACTGAGAAAGAAATCAAAAGTATGCCAATTGTCTCACCATTTGAGAAGAAAAAAGCTTTTCAGCTTTGGGAACATCAAAATAAAATTGAAGGATGTTGGAACACTCACCTGCACCTGTAGAGAGGGAAACAGATTTAACATTTCAGGCTGAAACATCCTGATCCACTCAGCTGATATTTCCAGCAGTTTCCATTTTTATCCACCAAGTCTGTTGCTGGGAAGATCTTGAGTGTTTTGAGGACAAAGTGACCGAATAATTAGGAAAGTTTTGGCCAACTATGGAAAGGCAACATCAACTTGTAGAGGACTGGTCATACAAGAGGATAATGAAACATCAAAGAGATGTGATAAGTTCTTGAGGGGAGACCTGAAGCATTATTTGCTTAGATTCCCAGAAGGCATTAGATAACCAAAATTAAATAATGTTAAAGCAAGTTTGTTGAAGATTAAGAGGCAGAGGGAAAGAAGAACAGCTGCCAAAATTGGTGGGACAATGTAATGGTACCCTACAATAAACTTGCTGAGGTCTAACTACTCAAGGCTGTTAAAGAGATTAAAATGAGGGGATGGAAAACCACGTACCACTAACAATACAAAAGGCAGAACTGTAAGCAGTACAGATGGTAAAGAATGCAAAGAAGAATTATAATAATATTAAACACAAGAGATTCTGCGGAGGCTGGAAATCCAGAGCAACGCACACAAAATACTGAAATGATGGGGGTGAAACATATCAGCTCCTGCTTGAGAAGATCCATTCCAATGGCCTACCAGAGCAACAGGCCCACAGCAGGTGTCATCTCGTTGGCTCTTCACTCAACCCTGGAACATTTGGACAGCAAAGATGCATACATCAAGATACTCTTTATGGACTACAGATCGACATTCAATACTGTCAACCCCTCAAAACTAATCAATAAGCTCCAAGACCTTGGCCTCAATAGCTCCTTCTGTAATTTGATCCTGGATTTCCTCACTGTCGATGCCAGTCAGTTTGGATTGGCAGCAGCATTTCCTCCACAAGCTCCAGCAGCACAGGTGCACCGCAAGGCTGCATGCTTAGTCTCTGGCACGGCAGCTCCGGAAAGCAGACCAGGCTGGGGCAGCAACAACCACCACCTGTCTGACAGCGGCCCACGGCCGGGCAGCAAACCCCGCAGTGGCCCAATGCAACACAGCGGAACCGGGGGGCAAGCGGTGGTGGTGCTGCTCAAACAGCAGCCCGGTGGTGAGGTAGACCTCCCCACCATTGACCAGCAGCTGCACAGCCAGCAGGTGAGTGGCTCGGGTGAGGGGACAGCTGATCATGGGATGGCGGCTGGAATGAAAAGCGGTCTCCGCTCTGGATCCAAAGACCAAAGCCCGGTGGGGCATGCTGGAGATACGTACTGGTTTGCTGTTCCGGTAGTGGCCATTTTCTGAGGCCGACGGACATCTCTTGCAGCTGGTGGTCCCCCAGGGGCTCCACACCGCGGTGCTGTGGTCTGTGCACAGGCTGGTGGGGGCTGGCCATTTCAGAGTTGCAAAGACGCTGGACAAGCTGTGCAAACGCTTCTACAGGCCTGGGTATAGGCAGGATGTGGAGCTGTTCGTGAACTGCTGTGACACTTGCATGTCCAGAAGGGGCCGGGCCAACAGTCTAGGGAGCCAATTCAGCAGTACCTTGTGGGGAGCCCCAGTATGAGTCTACTGCCCCACCCAGAAGAAGGTGACTATCTCCTGAGCTGGGAAGCCATTGGAAGGCGCCGGAAGAGGTGCTCGACTGAATCGCTGATGGGATATATACTGTGGTCAACTCTGTGGCTGGTGAATTGATAGTTGGCAGATACCCAACAATATCTTGTGAGATTGGTTCTTGGTCCCTGGTGCTGATATTAAAACCAGTCCAGCTTGGGACTGTCTGATTCTCTGGATCTGTTTGCCTTGCAAGTGTCCACACCGGGTTCTTCTTGCAGGCAAGAAACCTACCACTGCTGCAACGCTATCACATATTTTCTAGCACTAGGGGTGTATACCTTGCCAAAAATCACTATAAAAATTATTCCCCCCAGATGGTACCAGTAGCCCAAATTTGGGGTCCTGGCTGACGGACTAATACGGGGAGGATGAGAGTGGATCTGATTGAAACATATAAGATTATTAAGGGATTGGACACGTTGAAGGCAGGAAGCATGTTCCCGCTGATGGGTGAGTCCAGAACCAGAGGCCACAGTTTAAGAATAAGGGGTAGGCCATTTAGAACAGAGTTGAGGGAAAACTTTTTCACCCAGAGAGTGGTGGATATATTGAATGCTCTGCCCCAGAAGGCCATGGAGGCCAAGTCTCTGGATGCTTTCAAGAAAGAGATGGATAGGGCTCTTAAAGATAGCGGAATCAAAGGTTATGGGGATAAGGCAGGAACTGGATACTGATGGTGGATGATCAGCCATGATCACAGTGAATGTCGGTGCTGGCTCAAAGGGCCGAATGGCCTATTCCTGCATCTATTGTCTCTTGTCTATTGTCTATTGGGTGCAATTGCCTGAGCATTGAAAGGCTGTCATGTTGCACCAGGATTGGCTGGAACCATATCGGCCCTTGGCCACCACAGACCTAGCGAGGATGAACGAAGGAAGTGAATCTCAGGGTGTCCTGCCACTTGCTTCACTAAACAGTCCCTCCCATGGTGGGGAGAGGGCTACAGACACCACATAGCATCCCAGAAGGTGTCCACCACCACCAGGACTTTTGGACTTTGTTGTGGATATTGGGGCTGACCCCTCAGGTGGGGGGCAGTGTCATGCTCCAGAGTGGGGTGTGTGGTCGACAGCCTGCCCCAGCATCACTAATGGTCAGCACTATTTATTGTTCTTGTGTTAAGATGCTTTCATGAGGTACTGGTGGGATGTTCAAATTCATTTATTATTAGCTCAGGTTATACAATTACTTGCATGTATGTTTGTGGGTCACGCTGACTGTAACCAGGCTGGGTAATAATGACCTCATGACAGAAGAGGAAGCCATGGTCGGACAAGTCAGAACAGGAATGGGGATAGGAATTGAAATGGTTGCCCACCAAGAAATACTGCTTTTTCTGGATGGACCAGAGGTGCACAACAAAGCAGTCCCCCAATTTATGTCAAGTATCACCAATATAGAGGAGGCCACATTGGAAGCACAGGATACAGTAGACGACATCAATGGATTCATAGGTGTAGTGTTGCCTCACCTGGGAGGACTGTCTTGGGCCCTGAATGGAAGTGAGAGAGGAGGTGAGTGGGCAAATGCAGCATTTCTGACGCTTGCAGAAATAAGAACCAGGAGGGAGGTTAGTGGGGTGGGATGAGTGGACAAGGGAATCACAGAGGAAGGGATCCCTGCAGAAAGATGAGACTGGGAGAGGCAAGGATGTGTATTTGGTGGTAGGGTCCCATTGAAGAAGGTGGAAGTTGTGGAAAACGATGTGTGGGAATGGAGGCTCATGGGTGGTAGATGAATACAAAAGCAACTCTATCCCTGTTAAGGAAGCAGGAGGATGGGGTAAGCATGAATATCTGGGGAATGGAGGAGATGTGGGTGAGGGCAGCATCAGTGGTGGAGGAAGGGAAACCCCATTTTTTTATGAAGGACCTGGCAGAGACAAAGAAACTGAAAAAACAGAATAACATTTTTACAATGATAGGGTGGGAAGAGGTGTAGTAAGATAGCCATGAGGATCGACAGGTTTATAAAAGATATTGTCAAACAGATTGTCTCCAGAGATGGAGACAGAGAGATCAAGAAAGGGGAAAGAGGTGTCAGAAATGGCCCAAGTGAATTTAAGAGCAGAGTGGAAGTTGAAGACAAAGTTGAAGAAATTGACGAGCTCAGCATGGGTGCATGAAGCAGCACCAATGCATTCATCAGTGTAGTACAGAGAGAGTTGGGGAGCATTACCAGGGAAGGACTGGAACATTGCATAGTCAACATAGCAAACGAAAAGGGAGGCATAGCTGGGACCCATGGCTATACCTTGAATTTGCAGAAAGTGGGAGAAGCCAAAAGAGAAATTGTTGAGGGCGATGACCAGTTCTACCAGACAGAGAAGGGTGCTGGTGGAGAGGAACTGTTTGGGTCTGTTGTCAAGAAAGAAGTGGAGAGCTTTAAGGCCTTCTTGATGAGGGATAGAAATGTATAGGGACTGGGCATCCATGGTGAAAATGAGGCGACCAGAGCCTAGGAACTGAATTATGATGTCAGGGCTCAAGTGCCTGAGCTATAGGGAAATGTTGGCCAGGGAAGGATTTTATTCCTCGGAAAATAGGAGATAGAGGAGTAACCTTAAAAAGGTGTATAAAATCATAAGGGGCATAGTTGGGTCAATGCACCCTGTCTTTTTCCTAGGATTAACAGATCAAGATCTAGAGGGTATAGGTTTAAGGTGAGAGGGGAAAGTTTTAAACAGGACCTGAGTAACAACTTCACACAGAGGCTATATATATGGAAATAGCTGCCAGACAGTGATTCAGGCAAGTACAATGGAGCTAGCTTAGATGGGCACCTTAGTTGGCATAGATCAATTGGCATGATGCCTGTTTCCATGTTGTATTATTCTCTGACACTGTAATAAAAGTTGATAAAAGCAGTATTAGTTAAATAAACAAGGGAAAATTGTGAAAGTATAGGCAATTCTTGTCATTCAGCAGTCTGGGTAACAGAATCCACACTTTTAGATTTCATAAGTCCCAACTAAGAATTCTAAAATACAGAATAAAAATTCGCTCTCACAGAATTTATGTATCAGCTTTGCTTCCAATTTCCATTTGTTGACCCAGACATTGAATGGTTTCTCTCGCCACAGATGCTACATGACTGGATGAATTCTCTGAGCATTTCGTGGTTTTGTTAGTGTGTTCTACAGATCAGAGTTTATGCTGTGGCTCTACAAAGTTGCATTTGAACTGCATTTATGATCTATTTTAATTAATTCTGAACAGCTTAGAGGGAAGAGCAACATAGATTTACTTTATGTATATGCGTAGCAAGTGGACATTGAAAACAACCCCCGCATTCTTTCAGCTATCTAACTTTCTCTTGAGAAGATAGAGCTGCGTGGCCATCTTGAGCAGTTTAGTCCAGGGGATGAAGGCACTCCCACTGTGCTGTGGGTCGGGAATTCCTAGGATCATGGGACTTGCAGGGCTGCTGCAATGTCACGTATTTGGGAGTGGCCTTGATGAGTAAATGCAGTGTATTTTCACTCCGCAGCCACTCTGCACCAATGGTTCGGGTGCTACCAATCAAGGGGATTATCTTGCTGTAGATAGTGCTGAGCTTCTTGAATTTCGCAGGAGCTGGTTCCTCCAAAGACAGCAAGTATTCCATGATGCTCCCAATTGGCATTAATGTCATTATATTTATTTTGACATGTAGGTTGAGCAAAGTTTGTTTTAATTGAAGTTATTTATGGTTGTCATCCTTGTATTATGCTTCTGCGACAAAAAAACTAACTTTCCTAGACTTAAGCTCGAGGTGTATGACAATAAACTTGACCTTAAAGTTGAAGAGGTGATGCCATAGGACATCAGGCTTCTGAGTTTCCCTTGCAAGCACAGTTTTGTGTGACTCCTTCAGTCTTTTCAGGATGGGAATGATATTGGTTGATGCTAGGTGATACATATCAAACTGAGAACTGAAACCCGCATGGAGTAGCCTTTTCAGGCATTTGTCAAGCTCATGGATAATCATTTATCTCAAACACTATCTTCCTGTCCTATCCGCATATCCCCTGATAGCTCTAATAATTTATCACTTTCAATTATGAATGAAACCAACGACTGAGTCTACACAGAATCCTGAGGTAGAGGATTCCAAAGATTCACCACCATTTGAGTAAAGATAATTCTCATTCCAGTCTGAAATGATCTACCCTTACTCTAAGATTGTAAGTATTGTTTTTTAGATCCTTGGGGAAACACATTCCTTGTATCAACCCTGTTCAGCACTCAATCAATGTTGTAAGTTTCAATGAAGTCACGTTGCATTCTTCTAAACTCTAGAGAATGCAGGCTTAGCTACTCAATCACTCCTCCTGGACACATCTGTCATTCTTAGAATTGGTCTGGTGAAACATCATTGTAGCGATAATTACTGTGTCAGTAACTGGTGTGCCATCATCAGTACCCATAATGAGAGTACCAACATCTAGTGTATGAGTAATTATTGATGTGCCAGAAATTGTATGAATGATTGGTACACCAGTAATAGTTTTACCACTAATTAGTGTATCAATACCTGCTGTACTAGTAATTGTATAAATACATAGTGTATCATTAGCAACATACACAAAACGCTAGAGGAACTCAGCAGGCCAGGCAGCATCCATGGAAAAGAGTAAACAGTCGACGTTTCGGGCCGAGACCCTTCGTCAGGACGGAACAAAAGGTGAGAAGTCAGAATAAGAAGTTGGGGGGAAGGGAGGAAGAAGTACAAGGTAGCAGGTGATAGGTGAAACCGGGAGGGTGGGAGGGGTGAAGTAAGGAGCTGAGAAGTTGATTGGTAAAAGAGATAGAAGGCTGGAGAAGGGGGAATCTAATAGGAGAGGAGAGAAGACTATGAAAGAAACGAAAGGAGAAGCAGCACTGGAGCGAGATGATTGGCAGGTAAGGAGATACGGTGAGAGAGAGGGGAACAGGAATGGGGAATAGTGAAAGGGGGTTGACCATTGCTAGAAGTTCAAGAAATCACTGTCCATGCTATCAGGCTGGAGGCTACCCAAATGGAATATAGGGTGTTGCCCCTCCAACCTCAGTGTGGACTCGTCACGAAAGTAGATGAGGCCATGGACTGACATGATGGAATGGGAATGGGAAGTAAAATTGATATAGGTGGCCACCGGGAGATCCCACTTTTACTGGCAGACAGAACGCAGGTGCTCAGCAAAACGGTCACCAAATCTATATATCAGAACACTGTATCATTGATTTGTGTACAATTAACTGGTACGCTATTGGTTAGTATATCAGTCCTAATATTGCATGGATGAGCTAAATACATTCACTTGTATGTTAAGTCACAGAAACTTTGCATTCAGATCTGATGCTTAATGAGGACATTTCCATCCCTGACCTCTTTACCTGTGTGCTTCATCTGTACACTGTTGTGGATACTACCCAATACAATTTACAGACCCCATGTTCCCCAGTCTGTCTGTAACTAAAGATTTCCTAAACCTTCGGCTTTTAGTTTCAGGTCAGTACCATTTAAGTGATATTCCCTTGCTAAACAGGTAAATGTCCGATGAGATTGTAATGAGTGAAGTGATGATATTCTCTGTGAACTGTAATAAATTCATAGATTCAGACAGCATGTCTCTTCAGCCCATTGAGTCGATACTAACCACCAACCACCCATTTAAACTAATCCTACATTCATTGCATTTATTATTCTCCCCACATTCTTCCCACAGGTCCACCCATCAATTACACACTGGGAACAACTTACAGTAACCAATTAAGCCAGCAGCTGCACGTTTGTGGGATGTGAGAGGTAACTAGGGCATGGAAGGTAAACCCACGCGGTTAGAGAGAGGGTATGCAAATTCCACACAGACAGCAGTTGACCCTGGATCTCCAGCACTGTAAGGCAACAACTTTGTCAGTTTTGTCACTATGATACCTCTCAGGTCCCAGAAATAAAGGGTAGGCAAACAACCTCCATAACTTTAAAGACTAATTTTGCAAACCAAATAACACCAGTGCAGAATTTCCATTGGCAAATGTTTTGAAAATATTTACTTTACCAACACTTCTTGTCAGCAATCTGTGTTCTCAGCTATAGAGCTTGGCTGAGTTTAAACGTAAATAACATCAGGCGTTCCTGATACTGAGGTCTTTAATTATTTCAGGATCACAATATTGGAGCAGGGAACAAATAGCCCTGCCAGAAATCACGTCAAACATACACACCCAAGTCCGTGTGTGCCGAGTTACCTCCTGCCCATCTCCCTAACTCCCGCTCCCACCTCTGGTGATCTGATGAGAGGTTCCTCAAGCAGTTAGCCCGTCTACATTGAGGCAACTTTGAAAATCTAAAGCCAGATGAAGAAAAACATGAATTTAAAAGCCACCTAACCAGAAAAATATCAAACTGAAATAAGGATATGACTTGCTAGCTAACGTTCTTTTCATGGAAAATCATTGTAGTCATCTCAGTCTGAACTAAGGAGCTGGAGCAAAACAAACTTCTGGAGGACCTCAGTGGATCAGCCAGCATTTGTAGAGGGTAATAGACAGACAATATTTTAGGTAAAATTTGTTCTTTTCCCCCGCAATTCAGCTGAGCTCCTCCAGCAGTCAATTTCTTTACTTGGGATTCCAACATCTGCAGTCGCTTGTGTCTCAATGTTTAGATCCAAAGGGAAAAATATTCTTTGTATCAACCGTGTCAAGCACTCAATGAATTCCCTAAGTTTCAGGGAAGTCATCCAGTATTCTTCTAAAGTCTCAAGAACACAGGCTTAGCGAATCAAACTCTCTTCTTGAACAAATCTGCCATTCCTAGAATTGACCTGGTGAAACTTTGCTGTACCAATAATTGATGTATCAATACTTGGCATGTCATAATTAGTGTATCAATACCTAGTATACCAGCAGTTACTGGGAAACCAGTAATGAGTGTACCAATATCCACTGAACAAGTAATTAGTGTAGCAATATCTAGTGTACCAGTAATTAGTGTACCAATACCTAGTGTATGAGTAATTACTGTAGCAATATCCAGTGTGTCAGTATCTATTTTACCAGTAATTAGTGCAGAAATATCCAGTATTCTAGTAACTAGTGTACTGGTAATTAGTGTAGCAATATCTAGTGTGCAAGTATCTAGTGTACCAGTGATTCAAAGGTTTCAAAGGTACATTTAATGGCAGAGAAGTGTATACAATATACATCCTGAAATGCTTTTTCTTCGCAACCATCCCTGAAAACAGAGGAGTGCCCTAAAGAATGAATGACAGTTAAATGTTAGAACCCTTAAGTACCCCCCCAGCTCCCCTCCCTCCCACTTGTTAGTGACAGCAAGCAACAATCCGCCCTCTCCCCCAACCAGCAAAAAAAAAGCATCGGCACCCCCCACTGAACACTCAAGCGTGAGCAAAGCATCAGCAAAGACACAGACTTGCAGTTCTCCAAGGACTGCTTTTTCACCTAGTATTCGACTTACCACAGTATCCCTCTCTCTCACTAATAAGGGAGAAAGAGATGTCTCCGTTTCACAGCGAGGGAGGGACATAACAAACAACTCGCTGGTTTACGATGTTAAAAGTCCGTTGCATCGCTTTTTCCGAACTCTGCGCCCAATGAACTCGGATCTCTGGGCTCGCAGCCTTAGATCTTCCATCTCCTACAACACACCAAGCTCCTGCCTGGACAATGACCTTCAATCCCCCCATCTCCAGAGCTACGACATCTTGAACCTCCGAAGCCGAGTTCAGCTCTTGGGCCGAGCCCTTGGCGTGCCGAATATCGGCCAGTCATGAAATCCTGAGAGCAGGTCCCATTCCTGTAAAGAACCGTAGTCAGCATGTAACTCCAGGTCAGGGTCTTCAAAAGAACCCTGAAAGGGAAAAATAGAGAAACACAAGATGAAAATAGAGCTGTTTCCGAAGATGTAAGCAAAAAAGTGCCGTTAGGTGCCGTGTCTCCTCCTAAGCTCCTCACCCAATCAGTGTAGCAATATCAGGTGTGCTAGTACCTAGTGTACTGGTAATTAGTGTAGCGATATCTAGTATGCTAGTATCCAGTGTACTGGTAATTAGTGAGGCGATATCTAGTATGCTATAATCTAGTGTACTGATAATTAGTGTAGCAATATCTAGTGTGCTAGTATCTGGTGTACTGGTAATTAGTGTAGCGATATCTAGTGTGCTTTACTTCCTGGGAAAACTAAAGAAATTTGGCTTGTCCCCTAAAGCCCTCACTAATTTTTATAGATGCACTGTAGAAAGCATTCTTCTAGGGTGCATCACAACCTGGTATGGAAGTTGTCCTGTCCAAGACCGGAAGAAGCTGCAGAAGATCATGAACACGGCGCAGCACATCACACAAACCAATCTTCCGTCCGTGGACTCATTTTACACCGCACGCTGTTGGAGCAGAGCTGCCAGGATAATCAAGGACACGACCCACCCAGCCAACACACTTTTCATCCCTCTTCCCTCCGGAAGAAGGGTCAGGAGCTTGAAGACTTGTACAGCCAGATTTGGGAACAGCTTCTTTCCAACTGTGATAAGACTGCTGAACGGATCCTGACCCGGATCTGGGCTGTACCCTCCAAATATCCGGACCTGCACCTCGGTTTTTTTGTACTACCTTACTTGCCATTTTTCTAATTTTTCTATTTATGATTTATAATTTAAATGTTTAATATTTACTATTGATTTGTAATCCAGGGAGCAGGAAGCGCAGAATCAAATATCGCTATGATGATTGTACGTTCTAGTATCAATTGTTTGGCGACAATAAAGCATAAAGTATAAAGTAAAGTAGTATCTAGTGTACTGGTAATTAGTGTAGTGATATCTAGCATGCTAGTATCCAGTGCACCGGTGATTCAAAGGTTTCAAAGGGGCATTTAATGTTAGAGAAATGTATACAATATACATCTTGAAATGCTTTTTCTTCACAAACATCCATGAAAACAGAGGACTGCCCCAAAGAATGAATGATAGTTAAATTAGATTAGATTATGAGGACATGCAGTCCTCTTTTTATTGTCATTTAGTAATGCATGCATTCAGAAATGATACATAATTCCTCCGGTGTGATATCACAAAACACAGGACAGACCAAGACTGAAAAAAACTAACAAAACCACATAATTATAACATATAGTTACAACAATGCAACAATACCATAACTTGATGAAGAACAGACCATGGCACAGTAAAAAGTTCAAAGTCTCTCAAATGTCCCACATCTCACGCAGATGGGAGAAGGAAGAAAACCCTCCCTGCCATGCCCGACCACAGTCCGACCCTTGTTAGAACCCTTAAGTCCCCCCCACCCCAGCTCCCTTCCCTCCTGCGGCGATCCCCCCTCCCCCACTGTCAAAAAAAAGCATCGGCACCCCCCACTGAGCATTCAAGCGTGAGCAAAGCATCAGCAAAGACACAGACTTGCAGTTCTCCAAAGACTACTCATTCATCTGGTATTCGACATACCACAGTCTTTCTCTCTGTCTCTCTCACTAATAAGGGAGAAAGAGATGTCTCTGAGGGGGGGACATAACAAACAACTCACTGGTTTACGATGTTAAAAATCCGTTGCATCGCTTTTTCCGAACTCTGTGCCCAAAGGACTTGGGTCTCTGGGCTCACAGCCTTAGATCTTCCATCTCCCACAACACACCCATCTCCTGACCGGACACAAACTTCAATCCCTCTGTCTCCTGAGCCACAAAATCTTGAACCTCCAAAGGCGAGCTGAGGTCTTGGGCCAAGCCCTTGGTGTGCCGAATATCGGCCAGTCACGAAATCCCAAGAGCAGGTCCCATTCCCGTAAAGAACTGTAGTCAGCGTGTAACTCCGGGTCAGGGACTTCAAAAGAACCCTGAAAGGGAAAAATAGAGAAATACAAGATGGAAATAGAGCTGTTTCCAAAGATGCAAGCAAAAAAGTGCCATTAGGTGCCATTGTCTCCTCCTAAACTTCTCCTCCAATCAGTGTAGCAATATCAGGTGTGCTAGTACCTAGGGTACTGGTAATTAGTGTAGCAATATCTAGTATGCGAGTATCTAGTGTACTGGTAATTATTGGTGTACTAATAATCATATCAATTTCACCAAGAATTAATGCACCTGCAGTCTCTTGTGTGAAAAGTAACTACGCTTTACATAGGCTTACCAAGATAAGTGATTGTGTTGAATGTCTTGAGGTAGATCAATAAAAATGCCCACTGCCACTTTCTCAGGATAATACAGGGTGGGCAGCCTTTAGCTCCTATTTGGTAATGTCCACATCAACAGTCTGAGCTTTAAGTGGCCTCCTTAATTATTGCATCCAGTAAGCTCTTGTCAGATCCTATAGCCTCCCCTATCGCCACCTGTCCAATCTGCATCTTGTTCACTATTTATGAAGGGAAGCTTTCTGGCAAAAATTCTAAATTTCCATTTAGCTAATTGAATCTAAGATATCTTATCTCAGGGATGTCTTCTTGACTGCCTCTGGTTGAAATGTTAATGGAGTTGTTCACCAGGACTGGCAATAAGTCTCTGTCAATTAGTCTTCAGCAGACCCAGACAAGAGATGTGGGAAGTCCCAGCACTGGAGAGCTTTGGGAATGCTGTCCAAAGATCATCTCTTCCTCCTGCACTGTGTGCACTCATATTCTGAAATTACTCGTAAATTATATCTTTAAATGTTATTGTGGGAAGTAATTTATTTGATTAGGAGGTGGAAGAATTAATACCAGCCTCTTCCAGCTGTTCATGCACAAAACACTCCCTCAGTGAAACACTGCACTGAATGTGCTAGGACTGACCTCAAACCCAGAGTCACCGCCACGCTCTCTGCTCTCCCACCATTCTCAGGTCAGGAAGGTCAAGCCTGGTGGCATCCTGGAATCAGAAGCCAGGGCTGAGGATTGAGTGCAGACACAAATCATTAGCTGGTTTCTGCTTCCATAGGAGTTATTTGACTCTCCAACTTCTTCCAGCATTTTCTGCTTTTGTTTCAGATTCCAGCGTCTGCAATTTCATTTTCCTTCAACCACAATTCCAGAATTACTTTTGTTCAAATGATAGAAATTAATGATCATTCCTTTTAAAACTGTGGCTAATATTTCTGTGGGTGAATTGGGAAATTACCACTTCATGAGGGGTTTGTGTCTTCTCGTTCTGTTTCTCTGATCAGGGAGCAATAGTTAACACTACTATTAACATTAAAATCCAGTCACAATTCCTCTGACTCTCCTCTCCAGGGAAACGGTGTTTAAACCTCAGTAAACACACTTCACGGTTACACTCACCCCCATCTCTCTCATGCTTCATCTGCTCTCTCTGCCTTCCTTCCTGCATGTTAGGGGGTTCCTGGACAATGGAGAATGTGGCACAACTAGTGGAGCTGCTGCCTTATGGTCCTGGGTTTGATCCTGATCTCAGGGACTGTCTGGATGGAGTTTCCATGTTCTTCCTGCGACCACATGACTTGGCGACCCTGTGACTGCAGGTGCTTTGGTTTCCTCCATCATCTAAAGATGTCTGACTTAGGAAGTTAAGTAGCTGCTTAAGTGGTGGTGGAATCTGAGGGGAGATGAAGGGAGAATAACACAGGGCTAATGTAATGGTCAGCATGGACTCGATGGGCAGAAAGGCCTGTTTTTGTACTGTACCACTCTATGACTATGACAACTTACTTACCAAGAACTATCAGGAAGTCACATCTGTATATTACAGCAATCCATGTTGAACTATTTGAAATATTTTGCAGAAGTTAAACGTAAAGAAATGGTGCCGCCACACTCAGCAATTTAGGAATAGCTTCTGCCCCTCCACTGTCAGATTCCTCAATGGCCCATGAACATTACCTCGCCTTTCCTTTTTTTTTGCACCGTTTATTTAGATCTGTCATTTGTAGATTTTATGTCTTGTACTGTACTGCTGCAACAAAACAACAAATTTCACCTCATATGTCTATGATAATAAATCTGGTTCTGATCCTGATTCCTATTCTCAGGGAAGTATTAACCCACCAACATTACACTGACATTTCATTCTAATACACATACATTGCGTTATTGTAGTCACAATCACATATTCTTTTTCTATTTTTTTTGTTGACTGTCTCCCAAAATTTTTTGGAGCAAAACCTCCTTCTTGCATGGGTAACGTTCGTTCTCAAGGCTCCTCATTGTTCAGTCTTTGCATGTCTCTCGCTGGGTGGAATTGAACAAAGTGATCAGAACAGATCTCATATCCTGAACTTGGCTTCAGCTGCCCACTCTTTCAAAGCTCAGCATTCCATTGGTGTTGTCACTCATTACTCCAGCAATTGGCCTTAAAATGTTGGGCGGGTTGACCAAAATCCACACAAACCTGGGAGATCAGCCAAAGGTCTGCATCAGACCCATTTGGTAGGAAGGGTCAGTCATTCTCTGAACTCACTGTGTGGCTGTGTGGGTTCAGAATTGGCTTGCCCACAGAAGGCAGACGCTGGTAGTAGATGAAGTGTATACTACCTGGAGGTCAGTGACAAATGCTGCTCCTCAGGGATCTGTTCTGGGACCGCCGCTCTTTGCAATTTTTATAAATGATTAAGTTGAGGAAGTGGAGGGCTAAGTTATTAACTTTGAGATGACACTAAGGTCAGTAGTGTCTTGGATGGTGTAGAAGGTAGTTGGAGGTTACAAAGGGACACTGATAGGATGCAGAACTGGGCTGAGAAGTGACAGATGGAAATTAATCCGAAAAAGTGTGAAGTAATTCATTTTGGAAGGTTAAACTTGAAAGTAGGATACAGCACTAATGGAAGAATTCTTAACAGTGTGGAAGAAGAAAGGGACCTTGGGCTTCATGTCCATTGATCCTTCAAATTGGCAGCACAGGTTGATAGGGTAGTTAAAAAAACATATAATGTGATGGCCTTCATTAATCAGGAGATTGAGTTCAAGAGCCAGTAGGTAATGTTGCAGCTCTATAAATGTTTGGTCAGACCACGCTTGGAATAAGATGTCTCATTCTGGTCACCTCATTATAAAAAAAATGTGGGAGCTTTGAAGATGGTGCAGAGGACATTTAGCAGGATGTTGCCCAAAATGGAGAGGATGTCTTATGATAATATGTTGAGCAATACAGGGCTTTTCTCTTTGAAGAGGAAGAGAATGAGAGGTAAGTTGACAGAGGTGTACAAGATGATAAGAGGCATAGATAAAGTGAATAGCTAGCACCTTTTCACGGAGTGCAAATGGCTGATACAAGGAGGCATAAATTTAAGGTGTTTGAGGAATGTATAAGGACATATCAGAGGTAGTATTTTTTTACACCGAGAATGGTGGGTGTATGGGTGATAGTAGAGGGAGACAATGGAGGGATATTTAAGAGACTCTTGGAGACATGGATGAAAGGAAAATGGAGGGCTATGTGGGAGGAAGGAGTTAGATTGATCTTGGAGTAGGTTAATGGGCCACAACATCATGGGCCAAAGGGCCTGTAATGTGCTGTACTGTTCTATGATCACAGCAATGCAACAACAGGAAATCAAACCTTTTGAAAGCCAGTCCTGTGAGCTATCACTCAGAGAGAGCATAAGATTTAGGGTCCTGTGGTGCATCCAGGATTCAGCTTCTGACAATGTTATGCCACCATCCCAGCTGCCTTGTTCCTGTTCTCATTCATTAAGACATATTGCATCAAATTGCACAAGCTGCTGGAACTTCCCTTGAGAATCAAGGAAATCTGTGAAAGAATTTGTTAGGTGATCAGTTAAAAAAAGGAATCTAACCAAGTGCTGGTGTATTCTGAATGGAACAGCCTCAGTGAAACATTGACCAGTTATTTCTGTGCTTGACTTTCCATCTAGTAACACCAGCCACAGCTTCTACCCTCTACAGTTATTTGGACCAGGTGAAGGGTTTTCATTCTGATCCTGTGTGTTGTGACTATGAATGAAGCCCCCTGAAAGATACTGGGGCTGATGGATATAGAAGTCGTTATTCAGCCAGACAAACAAAAATCCTACTGGAGACACTCTTGAAGAAGAGCTCTGCTTGACCCGATATTACGTGACATTTTTATGTGCTAAAGATCAAAGGTAATGGCAGTACAATTCTACAGTTACAATGTACTGTATCTACAATGCTTCCTTTGAATAACATAAAGTTTGTAGACACCTCGGTCTTCACACTAACACTCCAGACACCCAGAATGAATGCTAATCCCCAGTGACTCATATGCAGGCATCTTGGGTCAATGAGTGGGTCTTGGTTTGCAGTTCACCCCAGTCTGTAGCTTCAAGACACCATTGTTCCGAACTTCATTTTAAACTCAATCTACAATCCATGTTTAGGTCTGAAGACAGGAGGTTGTTCAAATTATTATTTATTATATACCATAACCACAGAATAATCTCTTCTCTTTGCCCTCCTGATCTTCAGCCATTAGCTCTTCAAGGCTTCTGCGAAGAGAGGCTTCATCCAGAGAAGACAAAGAAAAATAAAGCTCTAGGTTAAGTTTTTTTCTTCCTTCCCTTCTTTATACCTGCCCACCGGGATGTGGAAAGACAGAGAGACGTCCAGTGTCCCTGACAACTACAACTGTGAGCAGTGCATCCAGCAGCAGCTTCTAACAATCTGCATTAAGGAGTTGGAGCTGGAATTGGATGAATTCCCGATGAATCAGGAGGCTGAAGGGGTGATAGATAGAACATATAGAGAGATAGTTATACCCAAGGTGCAGGACACAGGAAACTCGGTGACAGTCGGGAAGGGGAATGGGGTTAAGGAGCCAGTGTAGAGTACCCCTGTGGCCACCCCCCCCCCCCGACAACAACAGATATTTCACTTTGGACACAATTGGAAGGAATGGCCTACTACAGCCTGCCTCTGTGACTCTGAAGGAAGGGGCAAGGAAAGGCACATTGTGATGATAGGAGATTTTTTAGTTAGGGGAACAGACAGGAGGTTCTGTGGCAAGAACAAAATTCCTATATAGTAGGAATCCTCCCGGGTGCCAGGATCTGGGATATCTCGTATCAAGGCTTCAGCATTCTCAAGTGGGAGGGTGAGCAGCCAGAGGTTGCGGTCTATGTAGGTACCAATGACATGGGTAAGAGGAGCGACAAGGTTCTGCATAGGAAGTTCAGGGAGTTAGGTATTAGGTTAAAGGGCAGGACATCTAGGGTTCTGGTCTCAGGGTTGCTACCTGTGCCATGTGCTAGTGAGGCCAGAACTAGGAAGATTATTCAGTTTAATACATGGCTGAGGTGTTGGTGTAGGAGAAAGGGCATAAGATTTTTGGATCATTGGGCTCTCATCCAGGGAAGACGGGACCAGTACAGAAGGGGTGGTTTGCCCCTGAACTGGAGGGAGACTAATATCCTAGCAGAAAGGTTTGTTCATGCTACATGGTGTGGTTTAATCTAGAGTTGCAGGGGGATGGGAACCAAAGTGCCCGAACATTTAGTGGAGGCAGATGTTGGTAAGAACTCAGATAAAGTTAGGATTCAAATGCATGGCGCAACTAATGTCCTGAGCTGCCTATATTTCAATGCAAGTACTGTAGTATCATAGGAAAGGTGAATAACAGTGCTGAAGATGAGGTAGCTAGTTTACAAACAGAGGCAACGTGTAGTGAAAAAAAGGCTATTGATTGGGCAAAATTGCAGTCAACAGGATGAGTTGCAATGGAAAAGGCAGACAAAATTGGAAAGGGCTATATATGAATGCATGGAGTGCATGGAATAAGGTAGATGAACTTGCAGCACAGTTGCAGAATGGCAGGTGTGATATTATAGGCATCACTGAATCATGGCTGAAAGAATATTATAGCTAGGAGCTTAATGTCCAAGGATATACATTGAATCAAAAGGACGGGCAGGAAGACAAAGGGGATGGCATTGCCCTGCTGGTAAAAAATGAAATCAAGTCACTAGAAAGAGATGAGATAAGGTTAGAAGATGTTGAATCATTGTGGATGGAACGAAGGAACTGAAAAAGTAAAAAGACCCTGACGGGAGTTGTATACAGACCCCAAAACAGTAGTAAGAATGTGGTCGACAAATTACAACAGGAGATAAAAAATAAATGCCAAAAGGGTGATAGATGGAGAGAAAATACAAAAAAACTGAGGTGCTAAGGGACTTGGAAGTCCTTGTGCAGGATTCCCGAAAGGATTTTTACAGGTTGAGTCTGTGGTGAGGAAGGCAAATGAAATGTTAACATTCACTTCAAGCGAACTAGAATATAAAAGCAAGGATGTAATGTTGAGATTTTATAAAGCACTGGTGAGGCCTCATTTGGAGTATAGTGAGCAGTTTTGGGCCCCTTATCTTAGAAAGGATACACTGACAATGGAGAGGGTTCAAAGGAGGTTCATGAAAATGATTCCAGGATAGCATGACTTGTCATGTAAAGAGCATTTGATGGCTCTGGGCTTATATTCACTAGAATTCAGAAGAATGAAGGGTGACCTCATTGAAACCAATTGAATGGTGAAAGACTTTGATAGAGTGGATGTAAAGAGGATATTTCCTATGGTGGGAGAGTCTAAGACCAGAGGACATAGCCTCAGAATGGAGGGCATCCTTTTAGAACGTGATGAGGAAGAATTTCTTTAGCCAGAGAATGGTCAATCTGTGGAATTCTTTGCCACAGGCAGCTGTGGAGACCAAGTATTTATGTATACTTAAGACAGAGGTTGATACGTTTTTAATTGGTCAGGGCATGAAGAGATATGGGGAGAAGGCAGGACATTGTGCCTGAGTGGAAAATTGATCAGCCATGATGAAATGGCAGAGCAGGCTCAATGGGCCAAATGGCCAAATTTGGCTCCTATATCTTATAATCTTATTAAGACCCTAAGCAGAGATTGTTCCACAAAATTGACCAACTGCCTTTAAAACACAGCTTGGTCATTGGTATGCCCGTCGCCTCCTTGCCTGCTGGCTGATTTCAGTTTATTCACGATCTTTTCCTCACCCCTCCATTATCTGATAGTTAAAGCTCAGCAGTGGCTGTCAGTGGTTACTCTCTGGTCAGGGACACCAGCATAGTAAATGTATCAGGCTCACAGGCAACCGTTTACACTCCATATCATGACAAAAGATTGCCAGAATCTTGTAAACTTGCCTTTCAGACCCTCTCATCGATGTTCAGGAGGAGTTGGGGTGGTATCTATTTGAATATCTGCAAGAACCTCACCCCAGTGGCACCCCCTTCTGGACTGTCCATTCGATCGCTGGCCCAACCACTGAAAGGGCCCACTCAGTCTGCCATTCCATTGAAGTTGTGGAACCTGATGTCTCTGCTGTAACTCAGATCCCTCCCCGTCTATTTTCCACAATATCTTTTCTACTTTGAGTCATACAATTAATCATCTACCTTCAGCAACCAGCCTTCATTACAAAGTACAGATACCGTTACCCTTTAATGCACTATTCACAGCTTGCTGTCATAGTCTCTCAGTGTTTTCTCCAGTTGAGTTTGTTTTGGGTCTGTGTCCATCAGCTCTGGTCAGGTCTCGTGCAACCGGCTGGTGTTCATCACTTGGTTCTCTGCAATGACACTGTTACTGGGAGCACTCGATCTCTTGCTCCATCCGTGAGGGTGGCAAGAACGTGGGTCATTCGGTTTAACCCGAGTCCAGTGTTTCCACTGGCTGACTCACTGGGACTGTTCACCAACACAGGCGTCATTCATCCAGAGCCACCTGTGGTTCCATCCACCTGGGAGTGAAACCGGCTCCCTTACCATGACTTGGTCACCTGGCTGTGAGAGGACTACCTTAGACCATAAGATACAGAAGCAGGATGAGGCTATTTCGCTGCTCTTCTATTTCATCATGGCTGATCCGTTTTCCCTGTCAGCCCCAATCTTCTGCCTTCGCCCCATATTGCGTTATGCCCTGGCTAATCAACAAAATCCCATAAATATACTCTATGACTTCGCCTCTACAGCCGCCTATGGCAACAAATTCGACAAATTCACCACTCTCTGGCTAATGATATTCCTCTTTATCTCCATTCTAAAAGGATGTTCTTCTATTCTGAGGTTCTGTCCTCTAGTCCTTGACTCTCTTACCATAGGAGACATTCTCTCCACATCCACTCTATCAAGGCACTTTACCATACAATAGGTTTCAATGAGGTCAACCCCATGCTTCCGAATTCCAGTGAATACAGGCCCAGAGCCATCAAATACTCTTCATATGATAAACATTTCAATCCCAGAATCATTATCATGAACCTCCTTTGAACCCTCTCCAACGTCAGTACATCCTTTCTGAGATAAGGGGTCCAAATCTGCTTACAATACTCCAAGTGAGGCCTCACCAGTGCTTTCTAAAGCCTCAACATTACATTTCTACTTTTATATTCTAGCCTTCTCAAAATGAATGCTATCATTGCATTTGTCTTCCTCACCACTGACTCAACCTGCAAATCTAGAGAATCCTGTATGATGACTCCTGAGTCGCTTTGCACCTCAGATTTTTGAATTTTCTCTCCATTCAGAAAATAGTCTACACTTTTATTTCTTCTATTGAAGTGCATGACCATACACTTCCTGACACTTTTCCATCCGTCACTTCTTTACCCATTCTCATAATCCGTTCTTCTGTAGCCTGTCTACTTCACAAAACTACCTGTCTTCCATCTATCTTCATATCATCCACATACTTTGCAACAAAGCCATCAATTCCATCACCAAAATCATTGACATATTATGTAAAAAGAATCAATCCCAGTACAGGCCCTTGTGCAAAACCACTAGTCACCGACATCTCCCTTTATTGCCACTTTTTGCTTCCTGCCAATCAGCCACTGTTTTATCCATGCTAGAATCTTTTCTGTAATACCATGGGCTCTGGCTAAAAGAGAAAGGAAAGCCAAAATATGCAAATCATTCGGCTTAAGAGTAAAATCTTTCCTCCAACAATGCCAAACAAGGCAGTCAGAGGGTTAGGTTTAAAGTTTTCTTTAAAAAGCTCCAAGAAGGTTTGAAATACTTGTTTCCAAAATTTATCAAGCCGCGGGCAGGACCAAAACTTATGAATTAGAGAGGCCTCTTCGACATTACACCTATTACAGTATGGAGAAAAATCTGAGTGAAAACGAGAGAGCTTATCTTTAGTCATATAGGCTCTATGAACCACTTTAAATTGTAAAAGAGAGTGACGCGCACATAACGAAGAGGTTTTAAAATTTCCTTCCAAGTACCCTCATCAATTGAAATCTGTAGGTCATGTTCCCAGAGGTTTTTAATTTTGTCTAACGGAATGTTTCTCAATGCCAACAACGTGCTATAAATATTAGATATAGATCTATTATGAAAAGGTTTCAAAGTAAAAATTGTATCAATTAAATTCTTACCTGGACATTTAGGAAGTGTATAAAGTTGAGAATGCAAGAAGTCTCTAATTTGTAAATATCTAAAAAAGTGAGCTTTACGAAGATTATATTTAATAAATAGTTGATCACTGAGACTCGGGATATACCCTTTCGGCTATTTTCTGCAGTCTGTTCAGGACCACGTGGGCGAAGACCTTCCCAACGACGCTCAGCAAGGAGATTCCCCTGTAGCTGTTACAGTCACTTCTGTCCCCTTTGTTCTTATATATGGTGACAATGTTGCAGTCTCTCATGTCTTGCAGCACTGCTCCCTCCATCCAGCACTGGCACAGTAGTTCGTGCAGGTGGTTTAGCAGGACGCCTTTTGCACATTTGAATCCTGGTGCCTTCCCGGTGGGCAGGCTGTCGATGCCTTTACTCAGCTCTTTGGCAGTGGGCAATGCATCAAGTTCCTCCATGACAGGCAGGTATTCCACGGCATCTAGCGCGCTGTCCGAGATGCTGTTTTCTCTGGAGAAGAGTTCAGAGTAATGCTCCACACATCTCTCCATCTGCTTGCCTTTGTCATTGATGGTCTCACCTGTTATGGTTTTCAATGGTGCTGTCTTGCTCTGGGTTGGCCCGATGGCTTTCTGGATCCCCTCATACACTCCACGGATGTTGCCTGTGTCAGATGATGACTGAATGCTTTCGCACAGTTGTAGCCAGTAGTCATTTGCACAGCGTCTGGCTGTTTCCTGGGTCTTGCTTCTTTCTGTCCTTAGCACTTGCAGTGTTGCCTGGCTGGGGTGGTGTTTGTGCTCTAGTAGTGCAACATGCTTCACCTCGATGACAGCGGTGAGCTTACTTGAGCTCGCTTCAAACCAGTCCTGTGTCTTGCCCCGTTTCTTCCCGAAGGCCTTGAGTGCAGTGCTGTGGATAGTGTCCCTGAGAGAGTCCCATCTCTGCTGAGTATCTCCTTCTGGTGGGTCTGCAAGGAGAGCATCCTCCAGTGACTTGGTGAACTCTGCAGCTTTGTCTGGGTGTTGTGTCTTACTGGCATCGATGCGCTGCTTGCCTGGCGGCTTGACATAGTGCATCTTCTTCGGCCGAAGTCTGATCTTGCAGCAAACCAGAGAGTGATCCATGTCGCAGTCAGCACTCTGAAAGGAGCGAGTCATGAGCATGTTTCTCAGGTGACGGCGTCTTGTGAATATCAGGTCTAGCTGGTGCCAGTGTTTGGAGCGGGGATGCCACCAAGACACTTTGTGCTGAGCTTTGGTCTGGAAGTAGGTGTTGGTGACACACAATTCGTGGAGCATGCAAAGCTCGAGCAGTCGTTGCCCGTTGTCATTCATGCTGCCAATCCCATACCGCCCCAGGCAGCTTGGCCAGGAGTTGTCGTCGGCGTCCACTCTGGCGTTGAAGTCGCCAAGTAGCAGCAACTGTTCCTGACTTGGGATCTCAATGCGGTTTCAGGTCAGAATGCTCCACAATCGACATGATCTTCTCCCTTCGACAGCAACAAGAGAAATGCAGAGAGCAAAGACAACCACTTTCATTGACTCATGAAGGCCTTCGACCTTGTGAGCAGAGACGGCCTGTTCAAAATCCTCACCAGGATTGGTTGTCCCCCGAGGCTCCTCAGGATAGTTCAGTCATTCCACACAGACCTGAAGGGCGTCGCTCAGTTTGACGGCTCTTCTTCGGAGGCCTTCAACATCCGCAGCGGTGTGAAGCAGGGCTGTGTGCTTGCCCCCACCCTGTTTGGCATCTTCTTCGCAGTCATGCTGAAGCACGCCTTTGGAACACACCAGATTGGACGGGCAGCTGTTCAGTCTGTCCCAGCTGAGGGCAAAAACCAAGGTTCGTGAAGTACTCATCAGAGACATGTTGTTTGCAGACGACGCAGCACTGGCAACACACCCTGAAGAGCAACTGCAACGCCTCATGGACAGCTTCTCAAGAGCCTGCCAGGACTTCAGCTTGACCATCAGCCTGAAGAAAACCAACGTGTTGGGCCAAGGCGTTGAGCACCCCCAGCCATTATCATCAACATCTACGAGCTGGAGATAGTTCATGAGTTTACATACCTTGGCTCCACCATCACGGACAGCCTCTCCCTAGACCCCGAGATCAACAGACGGATCAGACGAGCAGCCTCAACATTCACCAGGCTGACAAAGGGAGTCTGGGAGAACAGAAAGCTGATGACGCACACCAAAGTTGCAGTCTACAGGGCCTGCATCCTCAGCACACTGCTTTACGGCAGCAAGACCTGGAGCCTCTACTACAGACAAGAGCGGCGTCTCAACGCCTTCCACCTTCACAGCCTGAGACGCATCCTGGACATCACGTGGACTGACTGAGTCACCAACGACGAGGTCTTGGCCCGTGCCCAGATACCCAGCCTCTTCACCCTGCTCCAACAACGCCTTCCCCACTGGCTGGGCCATGTACACCGCATGTCAGATGGGAGGATCCCAAAAGACCTGCTGTACGGGGAACTGGCCTCCGGCAAGAGAGCACAAGGGTGGCCCCATCTTTGTTTCAAAGACGTTTGCAAGAGAGACATGAAGTCACTGAAAATGAACGTTGAGAGGTGGGAGGACATTGCCAGCAATCGCTCTCACTGGAGGTTGGAACTATGCAGAGGTCTAAAAAGAGGAGAAGAGAAGCTGAGGCTTGCTGCTGAAGAAAAACGCACTCGTTGGAAAAACAGCACCAAGATAACACTGGAGGACAGCGCCTTCAAGTGCAGTCGATGCAGCCAAGACTGTCACTCCCGTGTGGGCTTCTACAGCCATGACAACGCTGCTCTAACACAGACTGAAGCAAGACCTTCCAGCGCAGATCCATGGTCTCACGAGACTAACGGATGCCAGCACTAGTTGATCAAATGAGGAAAGACCATCTCCAACAAACATCCTGAAAACATTTAATAACTAGTCTATTCCACTCTTTAAAAAGTACATCAGTCAAAGAAGGTTTAAAAAAAATTTGAAAAAATGGGGCTAAAGAGTGAAAAACCAAATAGCTTAAAGAATTTTCTAAATTGTAACCAAATCCTCAAAGAATGTTTAACTACAAAATTATCAGTTAAATTACTTAAGGATAGAGGAATTGACCAACCAAGAAGAGAAATAATAGGACTCTTTTGGCCAGAAGAGTTTTGTTGCTTAAATGGAAAGATGCAGCTCCACCTACTCATGCGCATTGGTTGATTGATGTTATGTCATGTTTAAATCTAGAGAAGATTAGGTGTTTTATTTTTATACCTAGACAAGATTTCTTCACATTATGGGGACCTTTTTGGAACTACTTTCACAACCTTCGATCTGGTCAGCAATGATGATGGCTATTATATGTTTGAATCTACGATTATATGTCAGATTTTTTTTCTTTTCTTTTAACCAAACAGCTTTTTTTGTTTTCTTATCTTTCTTTTATTTCTATTTTGTTATGGGGTTTTGATTTTGCTTTAGATTAGAATAAACTATACCTTTTCAATATTATGCTTAATTTACTATACATAGTTACAGGGAAATTCAATCTTGTTTCTGTTTCCATAATACCATAATGTATTTTGTATTTGTCTGTGCAAGTAATTAATAAGAATATTGAAAGGAATACCATGGGCTTTTAACTTGTTAAGCAGCCTCATGTATGGCACCTTTTCAAAGGCCTTCTGAAAATCTAAGCACGCAACATCCACCAATTCTCCTTTGTCTATCCTGCTTGCTATTTCTTCAAAGAATTCCAACAGATTTATCAGGCAGGGTTTTCCCTGAAAGAAGTCATGCTGACTATGGCATATTTTATCATGTCCCCCCAAGTACCCTGAAACCACTTCCTTAACAATTGATTCCAACACCTTTCCAACCACTGAGCTCAGACTAACTGGTCTATAATTTCCTTTCATCTGCCTTTCTTCCTTCTTGAAGAGTGGAGTGACATTTGCAGTTTTCCATTCTGCTGGAACCATTCCAGAAAAAAGTGATTCTTGAAAATTCATATTTAATGCCTCCACGATCTCTTTAGCCACACTATCTAGTGCATGTGACTCATCTACATTCAGACCTTTCCGTTTCCTAAGAACCTTCTCCCTAGTTATAGCAACTTCATACACTGCTGCCCCCTAACACTCTTGAACTTCCAGCATACTGCTAGTGTCTTCCACAATGAAGACTTATACAAAATATTTATTAAGTTCATCCACCATTTCCTTGTTCCCCATGAATACCTCTCCAGCATCACTTTCTATCCGTTCTCACTTCTCTTTCACACTTTATGTATTTGAAGAAACTTTGGTTATCCTCTTTAATATTATTGGTTCACTTACTTTCTTATTCCATCTTTTCCTTCTTACTAACTTTTTTATTTGTCTTCTGTTGGTTTTAAAAGCTTTCCAATCCTCTAACTTCCTTGAGATCTGTTACATGCCTGCTCTTTGGCTTTTATGTTGTCTTTGACTTCCCTTCTCTCTCTCTTTGGCTCTCTCTGTTCTGCAATATGTTGCTGCTGCTTTGTTCAATCCCTCAATGTGTTACCCTGGTTACAGTTGTCCTTCATATCTCCATATAATTTTACTAAATTGGCATTTGTCGTTGCTTCCTGCGCACTTGTAATTTCTGTTGCTTCTTATTCTTTCACTGTTCTCCTCACAGTGGTGTCTGCCCACTTATTCCCTTTCTGCTCCTTACTGTCCCCTTTCTGGTGAGCCTTTACTTTCATCTTAGCTCCCTCCTCAGACAGCAGCACTACTAACAGCTCCTGGCTGTGCTTGGTCCAACCCTTGGGACCTCCTGACATGATTCCCTCACATCACCCTGTCTCTCCTCCCTGCTTGAGGCTGCTGTCTCTCTGTGCGCCATGTTAGCTGCTTTGCAGGTCATACATGTTCCCTGTCCCTGTCTTGACCATGTTATTTCTCCTTTTCCTGAGTCTATCATTGCTCCTGCCCTGCTCAGTGTGTCTACCCCCAGGACAGTATCTTCATTTTTTGGGCACACCCAAAAATCTACAGGACTCTGCACTCCCTCAATCTCGGGTACATGGGGCTGACTTCTCTCCACCCTCATTGTTTCATCTCCTGCACTGGTAATGTAAATCGCCTCTCCAGTCGTGGGCAAATGTAGATCAGTTATCGATACTGATGACTCCGTGTCCACTAACATTTCATGTTGCTGGCCCCCTAATAAACCTCTTGTGTACCTCCGTGGATGACCACCACTGGTAGTAGAGGCTGCCTTCAGCTGTTTGCCTGACCTCACCAGCTCTATCAACTGGTCAGCAGTCAAATCGGAAAGAGAGGGTGCCGCCATGATTTCTGCCTGCTTTGGTGAGTGATTCTCACACCTGCCTCTCCTTTCAGGACACTGCCTCCAGCCATGGCCTGAGAGGGCACAACTGTAACAAACCATCTCCTTTTACCATTCTGCATCTATTCCAACAGTTCCTTGCTAGATTCCCTGGTTGCTGGCACACAGAGCAAGTCCTCTGCAATGTTATAGCAGTTTCATGCAATACATCTACTTTACGACCTCTCTTCCCATTCTCTGTCCTACATCACTGGCCCTTGATACTATTGCAGAGTAGATCAATCCCACTGCTATCCCCAAATCTAAAACTTTCTGGTGGGCTGAGCTCAGGCCTTCCTACAGCATTTTCTGAAAGACTGGGTTACCTCCCGGGATTATCCAACCCTGAATACACCTCATATAATTGATACTTACCTTCTGCATAATCTGTGGCAGGCTCATCTTCTCCCTGAAGTACTAACATTATCACCCCCTGGTTACTCTCAACTCCCCCCAGTTACTGCCTCACTTCTTTAAAGAAGTGATATTTCTCTTCATTGCTGACATTCCTGGCAGTTGCCCAGTACCATCCTGCATCCCTGTCCCACTTCCCCACTGCCATACTGTCCCATATATTCCTCAGGCACTTCACTTTTACCAACACATGTATGTCTTTGGGGTGCATCTGATGAAGTTGAACTATTTCCTCAAGCTTGCACCAGAATTCTGCAGTTCCGCAGGTCACCTTAAGTGAGGGCGGCTCTGACAAAATGCTTTACTTCTCCCCGGAGCTGAGGGGTTTATGGCTGGTTCTAATCAAGGTCAAGGGCTGGCTCCCGTCATAAGAGTTCTCAACCTGATGTTGCCTGACCTCAATCGATGCCACCCCGATAGATATATCTGGGTATAACCTCCCCCACAAATATCTCCACACTAATTCCCATACTACACAAAATATAAATGATGGATAAAAATTAAACAGTACATATTTAAAACCATAAAGTATGTACTCTGTAATCTGCAACTTACTGTATATGCATCTGAACTTATATTGCCTGTTGTATGCCTTTGCATTTAAAATTGTTACACCAAAGCTACAGATTTATTCTTAAAACACACAAGCATGCTCACAAATGAGTCTACTACTACACAGTACCCCGAACGAGTTGTCCCGAATGATCAATAACCACCCTGTTTCACCAAATTACCCAAACATGTCTAGACTCCTAAGTAAGCACACATGTACGCATACACTCCACTTTACTTTTATGTCTTTAAGTTCAGCTGTCTGCTCTGTTCGTGATTCTTTGTAACCCTGTGGTCACAGACCTGAACAGATCTAAGTCTGAGTGCTAATCTTAAAAATACTCACCCATTTAAACTGCTGAGATCACTGGCCAAACAATGGGTCATGAACGTATCCCAGACAGGCCCCCAAATGTTGTGACTGTGAATGAAGTCACTGGAGAGTCACTGAAGCTGGTCAATACAGAAGTCTTTCTTCAACCAAAGAGCAGGCACCATACTGGAGACACTCTTGGAAGAAGAGGCCTCCCTGACCCAATATTATCTGACATTTTTATATGCTAAAGGTCAAAGATAACAGCAGGACAACTCTATGGTTACAATGAATCCACAATGCTTCCTTTCGGATCAAATCTAATCAAATTCAAGTTTAATTATCATTCAACCATATATGAATAGAGCCAAACAAAACTGTATTCCCCTTGAATTACATATAACTTTATAGTAACAATATATCTACAATGCTTCCTTTGAATTGCATATGATTTTGAAACTTCTCAATCTTCACACCGACACTTCAGACACCCAAAATGAATGTTAATTTTTTGGCAGGAGGAGAAGATGGCGGCGCGACACAGCATGCGTGGCCTCTCCGGTGAAATGATATCCTATTTGTTAAATAGGGGCCATGCACAATTCTGATTTGATAGAGACAGACGTGAGAAGCACGGAGGAACATCTGGAGAAACTTCTGAAATGCCCGCTTCGCTGCCGCTGCTACTGTGCGATCAAGAATCTCCGGAGGGTAGGCCCCAAATCCTCGGCTTTGCCTGTTGCTGGTGGTTGGGGCTGGAGTCAAAGCACTTGGCAGAGATGGTGCTCTGTGCTCGGTGTCGGAGGGCTGGTCGGAGGCTCGAAGTTTTCGGACGACTCAGAGTCGGCCTGTGGTCCGGTGCTTCCAGGATGCTGCATCAGCAAGTTTGTGGCACTGGAAGCATGGCAGGGAGAGTTTTCTTCCTTCTCCCGTCTGCGTGAGATCATGGGACTTTTGAGAGACTTTGAACTTTTTTTACTGTGCCCATGGCCTGTTCTTCATCAAGTTACAGTATTGCTTGCACTGTTGTAACTATATGTTAGAATTATGTGGTTTTTGTCAGTTTTTCAGTCTTGGTCTGACTTGTGTTTCTGTGATATCACACCGGAGGAACATTGTATCATTTCTTAATGCATGCATTACTAAATGACAATAAAAGAGGACTGTGTGTCCTCATAATCTAATCTAATCTAATCTTCACTGACTCAGGATTGCATTCATGCAAATGCAGTCGTCTCAGGTCAATGAGTGTTTCTTTGTTTGCAATCAACCCCAGCCTGCAGCTCCAACAACACCATAGTTCTGGGCTGCATTTTAAACTCAATCCACAATCAACATTCATGTCTGAAGACTGGTTGCTGTTGAAATTGATATTTGCTACATATAACTCCATAACTCCAGAATATACCCTAACACCATGGTCCCTACTGTCATTGTTACCTGGACCAAGTGAAGGGTCTTTGTAATGAAGCTCCAAACCTGTTTTCTCATCTGCAGACACTGTGTGATCTCCTGAATGCTTCTCATCTTTTCTGCAGGACCAGATCTGAAAGACTGATCTCACATTTTAGATATCCTTTTGTCATAGATGGAAATAACAAGACCAAGCAGTTCACAGTGCAGCCACATTCATCCAGTGTTATATTTCCTGTAACCCATTCTCCCAACATTCCCATCAACTGTCCCCAGATACTAGTGCTCTCAGAGGGATGTACAAGTTCTCCACGGGCATCACCAGAATACAGAGATTCCTCCATCTCAGGATGCTCAGGATGAACTGTCAATCTTTGGATACGATTCCCAAAGCTGCCCTCCTCCAGGAGTTTTCTCACCGTTTATTTGGATCTATTGAAGACCAATTGACAGAGACCAATCGCAAGCCTTAGTTCCAAAACTCCATTATCATTCCATTAAGATGCTGTCAAGAAGCCATTCATACAACAAGGCAACATAGATTCAATAGGCCAACTGGAAACTTAGAACTGTTGCCAGAAAGTCTTCCTGCGTAAACATAGATTGGACAGTTGTTCTCTGGTCTCAAAAACTGGAGTTGCTGTTGTGTATTTAAATAAAGTTTAAAGAAAGACATTTTTTTTAACAAAATGGGGTTCCCAGGTCTCCCAATAGAATTTTAAGGAAAAATAACTGAAGTGAACAAAAAGCATTTTACCATAATACCTTGGCTAAAATTACAACTTCCCCATCCTTCCCTGTCTGGGGCATGAGAGGATTATTCTTCATTTCAAGACACTTAAGGAACTGCTAACAAGTCCTGATGCAGGGTCTTGACTCAAAATGCCAATATATCTTTTTTGTCTTCACAGATGCTGCCTGACACATTAATTTTTCCCAACAGTTTATTTCTTGTTAAGGAGCCATTATGGTTTGTTCATGAACATTTTAAAAGAGAAGAGAGTTGGAGAGGTGGACAGATTCAAAGAGAAGATGCAGGTTAGCTTGATGGATGCTGAGACAAATAGAGGAACTATTTAAGTCAACGATACACAACAGAACTGAAGAACATATTGATATAGTCCTGATGGTGATTGCAGAACTATGTAATTCATAAAAGGATTTAAAGTGTTGGAATTGGTGGAGCAGGAACGGAAGCAGGGATAGAAACTAAGCAGGAGTTTATGCTGATACAGATAGCAGGGATTTTGATGAGGCTGAAATTTCTAGAAGTTAATCAAGATAACAGTAATGCGAATTCTGTTCCATCATTTCCACTTCCAATCACAGAGCCATTCGATTCTGTAAGAGTGCAATACTTGTTGACGTCAGCTCATATAGGCAGACTTCTAAATATAAAGTGTTTGGACCACCAGCTACCAATGCCGTACCTGAGCAAAAAAAAAACCATACATAAAGTTGATTTCTAATTGGGCCTTGGACTGGATTTTAGAAGGATTGCAAATACAGTTACCCCAATTGACATGGCCTGATCAGATCATAAACTCAGCTCCACATTCCCATCCACCTGCAATTACCTTTCACCACATTGCTTATCAAGAACGGATCTGGCCCTTCTATATCCGTAGTAAATGACCGTGCTTCTACAACCCTTGGAACAACATAGGAAAGAAAGAATTTTACCTCATCTCTGTGTTAAATAGGTGACCCTGAATTCTACGTTCCCTCTCAAGAGGAAGTATCCTCCTCATATTCACCTTATTAATCCCACAAACTTCAATCATTCTCACTTACAGATTCAATCACAGTACTGATGCTAAGCAAAAAAAAAGGCAATGGAAATTCAAACATGATAATCAACAGGTTCTAATAGGTTGGTGGTTCCTAAGGTTGTCATAGCTGGGGGTGGTAGCGGGGATAAGCTCCTACTACCTATAAGGTGCTCCAAATGGCATGCTCTGACAACCACGTCCAACTCTCGGCCGTCATATGTGGCTTAGCTGCTAGGCCCGGAGGAACGGTTTCTACTGACAAGAGAAGGGGCAAAGGCGGACGACTGGCGTCTCAAAACAAGTTGTTTCGGGCATGTGGGGCTTGTCAGCCTTGGACAGCAGCCAACCTAGGAGAAGGAAAACTCTGATTTTAAACCTCCGCTGCCTCATGGGAAAAGGTTTTAGGAGTAAACCCCAAGGAAGAAATCTGGAGCCGGGGTCCCTAAGGCAGTTTGATGTTGTTTACAACTTCACTCTGGCAATCTCTATGACAACGCTGGTGCCAAGCTGTATTGGTGCTTGACCTTCCCTTGGACTACGTCAGTGACGTGGAGAGGGGGAACTTGC
This sequence comes from Mobula hypostoma, assembly GCF_963921235.1. NCBI lineage: Eukaryota > Metazoa > Chordata > Chondrichthyes > Myliobatiformes > Myliobatidae > Mobula > Mobula hypostoma. Next base: position 59,131,359 of record NC_086106.1, read on the forward strand.
TGCATAGGCAACAGCCAGTTCTTCAAATCTTCTGGCCCAGGCTTGCACCCTGAAGAGGACACAGTCCATCAGAGACACAAACCCATGATCCCCTGGAATCAATGGCTGCCTACTGCTAACAGGTTGGTCCAAATATACTAAAACTTTTCACCATACTATTTAGAGTACATATTCAGGTCTGCTCCGAAAGGTTCAGAAAATATTCATTCAGAATTTCTCCAACAGTATTCTCCAAACTGAATTTGCCAAGAAAAACAAAGGATCCCATAATATTCCCAAATCAAGGCTTTGGGAATACAATGGAGGAGGCAATGAACTAGGTACCTCATAGATCTGGCATATTATTTTGCCCCTGACTGATTCAGCAAATGATGAAAGGCTTTTGAGCATTCAAATCAGCATACAAGAACACTTCTGATTACACTAGCATGACTTTCCATACCTTGGTTGCTAAGCATCAGTGTATTGTGATTGAAACTGGTGTTATTTTTCTCTTTGATTAAAAGCACGTTTTTCAATGCAGCAAAGGAGCTATAGAGGGAAAAATACTGATCTAAAAATAAGTAGATAGCAGGAATTAATTCAATTATGCTGAAATAGGAACATAGGATGCTTTCTCAACCTCAAAACTGAGAACAAACACTCCGGGCTTACAATATTTTGAACACGTAACTTGCAGAAGATAATATGAACATGTTTTTGATCATTAGAAAGAGGTGACATAGTATCGAAAGGTGTTGAATTGTTGTGGGAAGAGCTAAGGAACTGCAAGGGTAAAAAGACATTAATAGGACTTGTATACAAACCCACAAACAATACTAAAGATGTGGTCTACAAATTACAACAGGAGATAGAAAATACATGTCAAAAGGGCAATGTTGCAATAGTCTTGGGTGATTTCAATATGCAGGTAGATTGGGAAAATCAGGCTGGTGCCGGATCCCAAGAGGGGGAATTACTAGAATGTTAATGAGATGGCTATTTAGAGCAGCTCATGGTTGAGTCCACTAGGGAATCAGCTATTCTGGATTGGGTGCTGTGCAATGAACCAGAATTGATTAGAGAACTTAAGGTAAAAGAACCCTTAGGGGACAATGGTCATAATATGATAGAATTCACCTTGCAATTTGAAAAGTCAGATGTATCGGTATTACGGTGGAGTAAAAGAATTCACTAAGTCTTGAGAGAGGATCTGGACAAAATTGATTGGAAAAGTACACTGGCAGCAGAGCAGCAATGGCTGGAATTTCTGGAACCAATTCGGAAGGCACAGGATAGACGCATCCCAAAGCAGTATTCAAAAGGCAGGATGACGCAACCATGTCTGACAAGAGAAGTCAAAGCCAACATAAAAGCCTAATATAGGGCATGTAATAGAGCAAAAATTAACGGGAAACTAAAGGGTTGGGAAACTTTTAAAAACAAACAGAAGGGAACTGAAAGTCATTAAGAAGGAAAAGGTGGAATATGAAAGTAAGCTAGCCAATCATATTAAAGAGGATACCAAAATGTCTTCAGATAATTAAAGTGCAAAAGAGATGTGACAGTAGATATTGGACTGCTAAAAAACAATGCTGGAGAGGTAGTAATGGGGGTCAAGGAAATGGCAGACAAACTGAATGAGTATTTTGCATCAGTCTTCACTGTGGAAGACGCTAGCAGTACGGTGGAAGCTCCAGGTGTCAGGAGTCATGAAGTGTATGAAGTTACCATTACTATAGAGAAGGTTCTTGGGAAATTGAAAGATCTGAAGGTAGATAAGTCATCTGCACCATATGGTGTACATCCCAGGGTTCTGGAAGTGGTGGCTGAAGAGATTGTGGAGGCATTGGTAATGATCTTACAAGAATCATTAGGTTTAGGCATGGTTCTGGAGGACTGGAAAATTGCAAACATCACTCCACTCTTAAAGAAGGGTGAGAGATAGAAGAAAGGAAATTTTAGGCCAGCAGGTCCAACCTCAGAGGTTGGGAAGATGTTGGAGTCGATTGTTAAGGATGTGATGTTGGAGTACTTGGAGCAATATGATAAAGCAGACAGAGGTTAGCACCGTTCGATTCTGACCTCTGGCATTGTCTGTATGGGGCTTGCACCTTCTCCCTGTGATCCCGTGGATTTCCCTGGCTGCTCCGGTTTCCTCCCCCATCCTAAAGACATGGGAGTCGGTGGCTTACTGTAAGTTGCTTCTAGTGTGTGAGCGTAGGATCTGGGGAGGGGGAGGAATTGATGACGGTGTGGGGGGAATAAAAATTTTGTTTATAATAGAATTACTGTTAGAGAATGAATGATGGTCAGATTGGATGCAAAGGGTTGAAGGCCTGTATCTGTGTTGTATCTCATTATGACTCTGTGATACTAAAAGTGAGGTCACCAGAAATGTTGTTTTCTAAATGTTCACTGTCATCACTTCTTTACTCCTGTAATCTATGCCTTCGTTTTAAAGAAGTTCAATATCCTATACACTTTACAATGACTTTATCAGCCTGTCCTGTTACTTTCAGGAAATGAGGCATATATACCCCTTTATCAATCTGTTCTTGTATCCCTGATTATATTGTCTCTTCTGATGCTTCTTACCAAAGTGTGGCACTTGACATTTCTGAGAATTAAATTTTATTTGCCTCTGTCCATCAATTCCACTAGCCTGTGACAATCCTGCTCTCAGAAAGCTGTACCTCTGAGTTTTTAGTTATCTGCAAATTTGGTAATTATCCTCTGTAACCTCAAATTCAGCATTTTATCAAGTGCCTTTTGGAAGCTCAAATGTATCACTCAACTACTTTTCTCTGATTGCCTCTGCTACTGAAGCAAAGCACAATTAAGTTTTACCGTTCTTTACTTGTTACTTAATACTTGCCACTTGTTACTTGTCACTTGTCAAAGTGCCTGCTAATTATATCACTGATTAAATAGACAAAATGAGTAAACTTCACAGCCTAGCAGATGAGAGAGCGAGAGAGCAAGAATCTACCACCTCTGAAGAACAACAGTTTGAGTGCTGCTGTAGATCATGGACTCCAACAGGACCCTAGCCACCTTGAAAAGGGCAAAAAAGACACGAGAAGAAAAGAAATTAAACTGTTTCACAGAGGAGCTGGAAGAGTCGCCCAGGTCCGCAAAAACCTCTGGCACCATCTTTAGTTCCTCCCACTTGCCTATCTCTTTTCACTTGCCTACCACCTGGATCCCCTCCTCCTTCCCTTTATCCTATGGTCCACTCTCCTCTCCTATCAGATTCCTTCCTCTCTAGTCCTTTACCTTTCCCATCCACATAGCTTCACCTGACAGCTTCCAGTCGTTCTCCTTCCCCTCCTCTCACCTTTTTATTCTGGCATCTTTCTCCTTCCTTTCCAGTCCTGAAGAAGGGTCTCAGCCCAAGAGATTGACTGTTTATTCATGCCTGACCTCCTAATTTTGTGTGTGTGCTGCTTTTTGGAACTTAATTCTGATGAGTGTAAGGTGATGCATTTTGGAGGACCTGATAAGGTAGGACATACACCAGGAATGCTAGGGCTCTAGAGAGTATTGAGGACCAAAGCAGGCTCCAAGATCTTTGGAAGTAACAGCTCAGATAGATAGGGATTCAGAAGAAAGTAGGTGGGATTCTTGCCTCTGTTGGCTAGGGTCTGGAATATAAGAGTCAGAGAGTAAATGCCCCAAGTGGTAGAATCGGGGGAATTGATTAATGTAGGACTGACATAAATGGGTGGCTGATGAGTGCAGACTCATTGGATGGAATGGCCTCTCTCTGTGCTGAATCTCTTTGTGACTCATTATATTTAAGAAGAATTTGGACAAGCGCTTTTACCAAGGTGCAGCCAACTAGGGACCGAGTGCTAGGTAATGGGCCGATTGTAAATAGTAGCATAATGGTCACCATGAACATGGTGGGCCGAATAGCCTGTTTTCACTCTATACAGTTCTATGACTATAGGCTTTCATCAGAACTGTGAAGTTAGAAGCAAAAGTTTCACCTTATGGAAGAGTGGTGGAAAGAAGAATTGGAAGAACAAAATAAAGTTTTCTGCTAGTTCAAATGTGGGAGATGAAATAATTAGTATAAGATTCCTGCAAAACAAGGTGTTAACAGAAAAGGAAAAGAAGAAGAAAGACGGTGAAAGAGGAAACTGTTGCTGTACTCTGCTTACGGTTATGTGTCCATTTGATGATGAGACTTTGCTCCTTGAGGTCAAGCACAGTGAGGTCATGATTGGACTGAGATGGAGATTTAGGATAACAGCTGAACAGTACGCAGCACTCAAGATCACAAACAGAATGAAGGTGTTCTCCTAAATATACACAGTTCTTCTGTTCTCACTCCCACTGTCACCCTCGCAACAACCCAGGAGTCATGATTATAGTATGTTTAAAGGAAAGGTCTGAAATAGAAACAGGAAGCTGAATTGCAAATTGTTTAAATTCAAAGTTCAAAGTAAGTTTTATTATCAAAGTACATATATGTCACCATATACAACCCTGAGATTCATTTTCCTGTGGGCATACACAATAAATCTGCAGAATAGTATAACAAAATCAATAATAGATCAACCAGAGTGCAGAAGAAAACAAGCTATGCAAATTCAAATATAAATAATAGCAATAAATAATGAGATCAAGAGATAAAGAGTCCTTAAGTGAGATATTTGGTTGTGGGAACACTTCAATGATGGGAAATGAGGGTAGTTATCCCCTTCTATTCAACAGCCTGAACCCTGGTGGTGTGAGTTCTGAGGCTCTTGTACCTTCTACCTGATGGCAGCAGTGAAAAGAGAGCATGACCTGGGTGGTGGGGATCTCTGATGATGGATGCTTCTGTCCTACAACAGCATTTCATGTAGGTGTACTCAGTGGCTAGGAGGGCTTTAACCATGAGGTGCCGGGCTGAATCTATTACTTTTCATAGGATTTCCCATTCAAAGGTATTGTTGCTTCCATACCAGGCTGCGATGCAGCCAGTCACTACACATCTATAAAAGTTTATCAAGGTTTTAGCTGTCATGCCAAATCTCCGCAGATTCCTCAGCGGGGGCACTGCAGTGCTTTCGTCACAATTGCACTTACGTGCTGGGTCTAGGGTAGGTCCTCAGAAATAATAACATCCAGGAATTTAAAGTTGCTAATTCTCTCCACCTCTGATCCTCTGATGAGGCCAGGTTCATGGTCCTCCCGTTTACCCCTCCTGAAGTCTATAGTCTGTTTCTTGGTCGTGCTGACTTTGAGTGAGTGGTTGTTGTTATTACACCTCTCAGCAAAATTTTCACTCTCTCTCCTGTATGCTGATTCATCACCACCTTTGATTCAGCCCACAACAGTGGTGTCATCAGCAAACTTGAATATGGTGTTGGAGCTGTGCTTAGCCACACAGTCGCAGGTGTAAAGCGAGCAGAGCAGGGGGCTAAGCACACGGCCCTGTGGTTCACCTGCACTGATGGAGATAGTGGAGGAGGTGCTGTTGACAGTCCAAACTGACTGGGGTCTACAAGTAAGTTGAAAGATGAACATAACGTGTGAAGTCATTCACTTCAGAGCTAAATAATATAAATTAGAATGGGCTGGAAACTGACTAGAGCAGAGGAGAATTTTGGTGTGGGAGTGGGGGTTATTGCTGAAAGTCACTGTTTATTCTGCTGCAGAGAAGACTCACTAGGGTGCTGACTGATTAGAAAACATAAAAGATAGAACATAGAAATCTACAGTTCATTACAGGCCCTTCGGCCCACAATGTTGTGCGGACCATGTAACCTACTCTAGAAACTGCTTGGAATTTCCCTATCACATAGCCCTCTATTTTTCTAAGCTCCATGGACCTATCTAAGAGGCTCTTAAAAGACCCTATTGTATCCGCTTCCACCACCACCGCCGGCAGTGCATTACACACACACACACCACTCTCTGTGTGAAAAACTTACCTCTGACATCCCCTCTGTACCTATTTCCAAGCACCTTAAAACTATGCACCCTCGTTAGCCATTTCAATCAATGCCCCTCATCATCTTATACACCTCTATTAGGTCACCTCTCATCCTCCATCACTCAAGGAGAAAAGGCCAAGTTCGCTCAACCTATTCTCATAAAGTACACCCTCCAATCCAGCCGACATCCTTGTAAATCTCCTCTGCACTCTGCACATCCTTCCTGTAGTGAGGGGACTAGAACTGACCACAGTACTCCAAGTGGGGTCTGACCAAGGTCTTATATAGCTGCAACATTACCTCTCGGCTCTTGAACTCAATCCCACGGATGATGAATGCCAACACACCATGCGCCTTCTTAACAAAACTGTCAGCCTGCGCAACAGTTTTGAGTCTGATATGGACATGGACCCCAACATCTCTCAGATCCTCCACACTGCCAAGAGTTTTACTATTAATGTTATATTCTGTCTTCAGAATGACCTACCAATGTGAACCATTTCACACTTATCTGGGTTGAAGTCCATCTACCACTTCTCAGCCCTGTTCTACATCTTATTGATGTCCCACTATAACCTCTGACAACACTCCTGACTAACTACAACACCCTCAACCTTTGTGTCATCAGTAAACTTACTCACCTACCCTTCTACTTCCTCCTCCAAGTCAGTTATAAAAATCACGAAGAGGAGAGGTCCCAGAACAGATCCCTGCGGAACACCAGTAGTCACCAACCTGCATGCAGAATACAAACCATCTACAACCACCCTTTTCCTTCTGTGAGCAAGCCAATTCTGGATTCACAAAGCAAGGTCTCCTTGGATCCCATGCTTCCCTACTTTCTGAAGGAGTATTGCATGGGGAACTTTATCAAGTGCCTTACTGAACTCCATATACACTACATCCACAGCTCTACCTTCATCAATGTGTTTTGTTACATCCTCAAAGAATTCAATCAGGCTTGCAAGCACAAACTTTCCCACCACTGAAGTCAGACTCACTGGTCTATAATTTCCTGGGTTATCTCTACTCCTTTTCTTGAACAAGATTTGAACAAGGGAACAACATTTGCAATGCTCCAACCCTCCGGTACTATCTCCGTCCCTACTGATGACGCAAAAGTCATCGCAGGAGGCTCAGCAATCTCCTCCCTTGCCTCCCACAGTAGCCTGGGGTATATCTCATCTGGTCTCCAGCACATCCTCTTTCTAATGTCTACATGCGCAAGCATTTCAGTCCACTGTAAGTCATCCCCACAATCGCCAAGGTCTTTTCCCCTGATGAATACTGAAGCAAAGTATTCATTAAGTACCTCCGCTACCTCCCCCAACTCCATGGACACATTTCCACTATCACACCTGATTGGTCCTATTCTCACACGGCTCATCATCTTGCTCTTCACATACTGTAGAATGCCTTGGGGTTTTCCTTAATCCTGCTCACCAAGGCCTTCACTTCGCCCCTTCTGGCTCGCCTAATTCCATTCTTAATCTCCTTCCTAGCAATCTTGTAATTTTTGAGAGTTCTAACAGTATTAGTTTCTTGAACCTTTCCTAAGCTATTCTTTTCTTCTTAACTAGATTTTCTACATCCTTTGTACACCATGGTTCATCAACCCTACCATCCTTTCCCTGCCTCAATGGAACATACCTATGCAGAACTCCATGCAAATGTTCCATGAACATTTGTCACATTTCTGCCGTGCATTTCCCTGAGAACATCTGCTCCCAATTTATGCTCCTAAATTCCTGGCTAATAGTATCATATTTCCCTCTACCCCAATTAAATGCTTTCCCAAATTGTCTGCTGCTATTCCTCTCCAGCACTGTGGTGAAGGAAATAGAGTTGTGATCACGCAGACAAGAGGAAATCTGCAGATGCTGGAAATTCAAGCAACACACATCAAAGTTGCTGGTGAACGCAGCAGGCCAGGCAGCATCTCTAGGAAGAGGTACAGTCAAAGTTTCGGGCCGAGACCCTTCGTCAAGATGAAGGGTCTCGGCCCAAAACGTTGACTGTATCTCTTCCTAGACATGCTGCCTGGCCTGCTGCATTCACCAGCAACTTTGATGAGAGTTGTGATCACTATCTCCGAAATGCTCTCCCACTGAGAGATCTGACACCTGACCAGATTCATTTCCCAATACCAGATCAAGCACATCTCTCCTCTAGTTGGCTTATCTACATATGTGTCAGGAAACCTTCCAAAACACACCTAACAAACTCCACCCCATCTAAACCCCTTGTGTTAAGGAGATGCCAATCAATATTAGGAAAGTTAAAATCTCCCATCACAACAACTTTAGTTATTGATAGTTATGGGAAGAGTGGATATGCTGGCTTATTTTCCCTGGAGTGAAGAAAGGGTGAATGTGATAGAAGTGCACAAAATTATGAGAAGCAGAAATAGGCTGGTCATCGCGTAAGAAAGATTTTTGGGTTAGCCTGGGAGAATGAATTGAGGAGAGCAGGCACAGGTCAGAGTTGAAGTCAGGCCTCCGTCAGGGCTCGATGGCAGTGGCAAGATCACAGGGCAATGGAAGCAGAATCTTAGAATATCTTTATGGTAGGATAGATAGGTTCATGATAAGCAATGAGGTGAAAGGTTAAGGGGTAAGGTAGAAATACAGATCTGAGATTGCAATCTAGTCTTCAGCACATAATTTACTAGTACATATGTAAGTTAGCAGGAAATTCCAGCAAACATTTGGGCAGGCAAATGGAATATTGGCCTTTATGGAAAGAGGGATAGGTTATAAAGGTAGAGAAGAGGAGGAAAGTAGAAGATATTTGAACAAGTTTACCTGGAAGTAATACTTGCTGATTCCTTTTCTTTACTTCAAGATGGGTATGTTGTCTCAGATATTGATTGGATTGGTTCCAGTTATGAACAGATCATTTTATGAGAAAGAGAGACAAGATACTAAGCTTGATACTCTGTGAGCTAGTGGAGACTGATGTATTCCAATAGGAAAGAGACATTGCACTTGCACTTACATAACGAAAATTTCCTTTCTGATGGGCCTTTAATATCACACACGCACACACAAAATGTTTGTCATGTATTGATTTTGGGTTTTACAAGTATTGTTGTGATAGCAGCATATAGAATAAGTTTCTCATTTGCTTAAATATTGGATGAAATATATTCAGCCAGGCATTAGTCGGAGGTGCTGGTCTGAATATGTTTCTATAGGAAGGAGCCACGACACATGACAAAGAGGCAGGAGGTCATTCGTATTCAACATGGCGTAGGTGATGTGGACATCCTATGGTTTCTCACTCAGATGTTGATGTAATCCAGGTGAGGTAAGTGTAGAAACGGTGACACGTTGCCTAGTAATGTCTGTCCATAGAGTAAAACATTGGGTTTGTTTTATGCATTGGAAGAGGGTGGGAGAGGTATCACGCGGGATGATCAGGAACCCAATGCTCTGATCCACTCAGTCCTCTACCCATTCACTCGTCCCTCCTCAGTTCTCTCAGCACACTCTCCTCTCCCTCACATTCTTCTCACTCCTCTCTTTCAATCAACCCTCATCCCCTCTTCCTTCTTCTCCCCTGCTTCCCACATCCTTCCTTCCTCCCCCTTACTCTGATCACCCATCCCCTCATCCCCTACATATTTAAGGTTGCAATCTACTCTCCAGCACATTATTTATTAGTATGTGTGTATGTATGTATGTATGTGTGTACAGTGGCATGCAAAAGTTTGGGCACCCCGGTCAAAATTTCTGTTACTGTGAATAGCTAAGCGAGTAAAAGATGACCTGATTTCCAAAAGGCAGCGGGTTAAAGATGACACATTTCTTTAATATTTTAAGCAAAATTACTTTTTTATTTCCATCTTTTACAGTTTCAAAATAATAAAAAAGGAAAAGAGCACGAAGCAAAAGTTTGGGTACCCTACATGGTCAGTTCTTAGGTAACACCCCTTAGGCAAGTATCACAGCTTATAAACGCTTTCTGTAGCCAGCTAAGAGTCTTTCAATTCTTGTTTGGGGGATTTTCACCCATTCTTTCTTGCAAAAAGCTTCTAGTTCTGTGAGATTCTTGGGTTGTCTTGCATGCACTGCTCTTTTAAGGTCAATTCACAGATTTTCAATGATGTTTAGGTCAGGGGACTGTGAGGGCCATGGCAAAACCTTCAGCTTGCACCTCATAAGGTAGTCCATTGTGGATTTTGAGGTGTGTTTAGGATCATTATCCTGTTGTAGAAGCCATCCTTTTTTCATCTTCAGCTTTTTTACAGATGGTGTGATGTTTGCTTCCAGAATTTTCTGGTATTTAATTGAATTCATTCTTCCTTCTACCAGTGAGATGTTCCCTGTGCCACTGGCTGCAACACAAGCACAAAGCATGATCGATCCACCCCTGTGCTTAACAGTTGTAGAGGTGTTCTTTTCATGAAATTCTGTACCCTTTTTTTTTCTCCAAACATACCTTTGCTCATTGCGGCCAGAAAGTTCTATTTTAACTTCATCAGTCCACAGGACTTGTTTCCAAAATGCATCAGGCTTGTTTAGATGTTCCTTTGCAAACTTCTGACGCTGAGTTTTATGGTGAGGACACAGGAAAGGTTTTCTTCTGATGACTCTTCCATGAAGAACATATTTGTGCAGGTGTCGCTGCACAGTAGAACAGTGTACCACTACTCCAGAGTCTGCTAAATCTTCCTGAAGGTCTTTTGCAGTCAAACGGGGGTTTTGATTTACCTTTCTAGCAATCCTACAAGCAGTTCTCTTGGAAAGTTTTCTTGGTCTTTCAGACCTCAACTTGACCTCCACCGTTCCTGTCGAACTGAGGAAACGGCTACCTGAAAACACTTTGCTATCTTCTTGTAGCCTTCTCCTGTTTTGTTGACATCATTTATTTTAATTTTCAGAGTGCTAGGCAGCTGCTTAGAGGAGCCATGGCTGCTGATTGTTGGGACAAGGTTTGAGGGGTCAGGGTATTTATAAAGCTTTGAAGTTTACATCACTTGGCCTTTCCTAATGATGATTGTGAACAAGCCATAGCTCTAACAATCTAATTAAGGTCTGAGACCTTGGTAAAAGTCATCTGAGAGCTCAAATCTCTTGGGGTGCCCAAACTTTTGCATGGTGCTCCTTTCCTTCTTTTCACTCTAAAATTGTACAAAACAAAAATATACACTAATCTTGCTTAAAATGTTGAAAAGGATGTTTCATCTTTAACTTAATGACTTTTGGAAATCAGTTCATCTTCTACTCACTTAACTATTCACAGTAACAGAAATTTTGACCGGGGTGCCCAAACTTTTGCATACCACTGTATGTATGTATGTATGTAAGTAAGTTAGCAGGATGATCCAGCAAGCAGCTGGGAAGGCAAATGGAATGTTGGCCTTCTTGGAAAGAGGGATGGGTTATAAGGGTCGAGAAGAGGAGTAATGTTGAAGATATTTGAACAAGCTAACTTGCTGTTTGTTTTCTTTACTTAAAGAGGAATATGTAGCCTCAGATATTCATGGATTGGTTCCAGTTATGAATAGGTTATGTTATGAGGTAGGGTTCGGCAGATGGAGCAATATTTTGAATAATCAGTGGTGATTTTATTGCATTGTTTTAGATTATGATGGTCTTCACAGATTTCCTCTTATCGATCTAAAGGTATAATTTCAGAGTAGCTGACTGCCCATTTAAGAGAGAGATCAGGAAGTTTCTTCCCTCAAAGCGCTGTAAAAATTTGGAAACCTCTGCCCCAGAGGACTGAATCATCAGATATATTCAAAACAGACAGATGGATTTGTCAATCAATTGTACTTCAAGATTTTGGAAGAATAAGCGGGAAACTGGAATTGCAGACAAGCTGATAGAGCTCTGTACTTAATGAACAGTAGGACAGGCTTGAGGACTTGTAAGGTCTGCTCCATCTCCTAACATGTACTTGAATGAAAGGCTAAGAGCGGAGTGCACCTTTAGCTTGTGCATCAGAAAGTGTGAAGAGTGTTATATGAGAAGACAGAATAGTTATGAGGATGTTATCATCCTCAGTGATCTTGGCACCCTCAGTGCAGCTCACCTTATTAATTTACAGGACTCTCTTCTCTGGGGCGCTGAGGTTATGGGTTTAGGACTTCCCCACATCCCTGAAACATCTGCTACTGCTAGTACTAATTGTGCGTCTTTTCCTCCTATGAGTAGGAAGGATGCATTTTTGTGACCCTTGCAAAATGCTTCGTGATATGCCTGCCATTACTGAATAGCTGGCACAGTGTGAAAGCTATATGGATCTTGAAGTCCTGCTAAGTGTGCTGGATGGGAATTGTGGTTGATGGAGATTGCTGGAAGGGTCTATTATGGTGAAAAATGTACAGTTGTTAGATAATGAGATTTGTTGAGGTCCTCGCTGTCCTTGACGGCACACTTGAAGGCACTTCATTCTTTCTAGCACTGTGTCAGCTTCTTGTTTGTCATTCCTGTTAGAAATCACCTCCCACTGCTTACTATTGACCTTGATGACATACTTGACCTTTGCACATGGACATCTTCTGATTCCAAAACCCAGACTGCTGAGCTGTTAGGGAAGAGGGTCCACTCTCTACTTTCACCCATCAGATCGTCCAGCAAGCTTGCCTTCGTTGGTTGGAGAACTGAGCATTAGAGTCAGGAAGTTGTGTCGTAATTTTACAAAACTTTGGTTAGGCTGCAGTGGGTGTATGGTGTGCAATTCTGGTTGCCCCATTACAGGAAGGATGTGAAGGCTTGGCAAATGGTACCGAAGTTGCTTTACCAGGATGCTGCTTGGATTAAAGGATATAAACTATATGAAGAGGGTGGACAAACTGGGGTTATTTTCTCTAAAACATTCGAGACTGAGGGGAGACCTGGTAGAATTTTATTTCTAAGTGACGAGAGGTATAGGTAATGTAGACATTGGGCAGAAATGTCATAGTGCTCTTTTTCTGCAACTGCAACAGTATTTTGCATTCTACATTTTCTTTTCATGCTGTCTTTCTGTATTTATGTATGGTATAACCTGCCTGGACGATATGGAAAGAAAAGATTCTCTCTATATCTTGGTACATGTGACAATAGAACATAGAACAGTCCAGCACAGGAACATGCCCTTTGACCCACAGTGATGCATAAAGCTAATTAAAATAAAGACACCTAATCCCTTTGTGCACATTGTCTGTGTCCCTCAGTAATTTGCATATTTACGATATGGATCTTAAACGTTTATTTTGTACCTGCCTACACCACCAACACTGAAGTGCAATCCAGGCACCCACCACTGTCTATATAAAACAAACCTTACCCTGCACCTCTCCTCTGCACTTTTCCCTCTTTCACCTCAAATACAGTACATGCCATCTCCTACCAGGCACGTTGACCGTGGGAAATAGACAGCAGCCATTAAAAACAGCCTGCATTCAGTGGTGTCCTTTAATAATAAATCAATGACTAGAGAAGGCATTCTCATCAACTTCTCACCAGATTCAACTCTCACTTTATAGGGGTTATTTACAGCAGTCGATTAATTCACCAACCTGTGGATCGATGTGAGAGAAAACCAGAGCATCTGGGATAAAATCCCATTGAAGCACCTTCAATAACACCAAAAGACTGAAGTAGGGTAAATACTGAAAGGCTTTTATTCGCTGTACAATACGACCTCCATGCTGAGTGTCTGCCCCTGGACTGAGGGGGAGGGGCAAGGCGAATTCACCTTTATACAGGAATCTGTGGGAGGAGCCACAGGGGCAGTCAGCAGAGGGGCGTGTCCAGACAGTTAACCCAGTTACAACATATATATGCTTTACCACACCCATGGTCACAAGGAAAATGTGCAGACTCCGAAGTGGCAGCATCAGGGGTCAGATCAAACTTAGGCCTCTTGAGTTCTCAGGCATGGCTTCCCAAACAAGAAACAACTCTTAGGCTCATTCAAGAGAGACAAGATACTAAGCTTGGTACTCTGTGAGCCAGTGGAGACGGATGTATTCCATCAGGAAAGAGACATTGCACTTGCACTTACATAACGGAATGTTCCTGTCTGATGGCCTTTAATATCACACACACAACATGTTTGTCATGTATTGATTTTGGGTTTTACAAGTATTGTGGTGATAACAGCATGTAGTATTAAATTTCTCATTTGTTTAAATATTAGATGAAATATATTCAGCCAGGCATTAGTCAGAGGTGCTGGTCCGAATATGTTTCTGTAGGAAGGAGCCACGACACATGACGAAGAGGCAGGAGGTCATTCGTATTCAACTTGGTGTAGGTGATGTGGATACCCTGTGGTTTCTCACTCAGATGTTGATGTAATCCAGGTCAAGTAAGTGTAGAAATGGTGACACATTGCCTAGTAATGTCTGTCCACAGAGTAAAACATTGGGTTTGTTTTATGCATTGGAAGAGGGTGGGAGAGGTGTCATGGAGGACGATCAGAAACCCAATGTTCTGATCCACTCACTCACACTTTCCTCCTCTACCCATTCACTCATCCCTCCTCAGTTCTCTCAGCACACTCTCCTCTCCCACACACTCTCCTCACTCCACTCAATCCACCCTCTCCCTCTGCTTCCCACACCCCCTCTTCCTCACCCTCACTCTGATCACCCATTCCCTCATCCCATCCCTCTAAACCTCCACCTTCTCATCCCTTACCCCTCTCAAGCACACTGTCTCCCCTCTGCCAACACTCCCATCCCTCTTCACTTTTTGTTGTCCCATCTCCTCACCTCCCCTACCCCTCCCTTTCAACTCTTCCTCATGCTCCACACCCTCTATCCTCTTCTCACCTTCCCCTCCCCTTCATTTTCCTCTTCCTCTCCCTCCTCTTCCCATTTACCCCTCTTTTTCCCATTCCCTTACTGGCTCCCCCTGCTTTCTCACCCCCTCCCCACTCTACACTCCACCTTCCACCCCTCCACTTGCCCTTCCTCTCTTCCCCTCCCCTTTCTCCTCCCTTTTCCCACTTCCCCAGCCTATTTCCCGGTCCCCTCCTCAGCCCTTCTGACACCCCCTGCATTCCCACTGCTCGCCTCCCCATCCCCCTCATCTTCACATTCTCCCTCACTTCCCCACCTCCCCTCCTCTTTCTCACTCACCCTCCTCCTCCATTCCACCTTCCTCCCCTTCTTCCCACTTCCCTCCCTCCATCACTCCCTCTTCCCACTCTCTCTTTCTTCTCTTCACCCTTTCCACCATCTCCTTCCCTCTTCCAACTCCCTCCTCCTCACTACCCCTCCCATTCACTCCCTACTCTCCTCTCGCCCATTCCAGCTCCTCTCACACCTGCTCTCCTCTCCCCATCACCCTCCCTCTCCCCTTCCTATACCCCCTCCACTCCCCCACCCTCTCTCCTTCCACTTCCCACTCCTCCTCTCAATGACTCCCTCTTCCTCTCCCCCACTCCCCCATCTCCACTCCTCCTCCTCCTCTCCCCTTCCACTTCTTTTCCCCTTTCTCCCTGCCCCACTCCCATTCCTCCTCTCCCTACTCCCTCTCCTCCTCTCCCCTTCCCAATACACTCCCCTTTCTCTCCCCCTCTTCCTCTCCCCCTTCCCACTACACTCCCTTCTTCCTCTCCCACCCCTCCCCCACTCTCACCTTCCCTACTCCCTCTCCACCTCTCGCCAGTCCCCCTCCTCATCCTCCACTTCCTTCTACCTCTGAACCTTCCCTCTCTCTGCCACCACTCCCCCTCCCCCTCCAAACCCTCCTCCTCTCCCCCTATTCACTCCACCCCGTCTCCACTCCCCCTCCTTTTCTCAATCTTCCGACTCTCTCTCCCCTTCCACCTCCTCCTCTCCCCTTTCCCCCTCCTCCTCTCCCCTTCCAGCTCTCCTCTCCCTTCCTCATACCCCCTTTCCAGTCCCCCATACTCGCTTTCCAGTCCCCTATACCACCTCATCATCTCTCATTTCCAACTCCTACTCGATAATCCCGGTGCTGAAGAAGACCAAGGTGGCATGCCTGAATGACTATCGACCTGTGGCCCTGACATCAATTGCTCTGAAATGCTTCGAGAGATTGGTTATGGCACCCATCAACCGCAGCCTACCGGTCAACCTCGACGCTTTGCAATTCGCCTACCGGAGCAACAGGTCATCGGCAGATGCTATCTCTCTGCCCCTACCTTCCTCCTTACAAGCATACATAAGGCTCCTTTTCATTGACTACAGCTCTGCCTTTAATACCATCATTCCAAATAAACTGATTCCTAAGCTCCGGAACCTGGGCCTTAGCACTCAGATCTGCAGCTGGATTTTCAACTTCCTCACAGACAGGACCCAGCTGTAAAAATAGGGGACAAGCTCTCCTCTACAATCACTCTGAGCACCGGTGCCCCACAAGGCTGTGTACTCAGCCCCCTGCTGTGCTCACTGTACACCCATGATTGTGTAGCCAAGTTTCCATCAAACTCAATATATAAGTTTGCTGATGACATAACAATTGCAGGCTGCTGAATGGATCCTGACCCAGATCTGGGCCGTACCCTCCAAATATCCAGACCTGCCTCTCGGTCTTTTTGCACTACCCTACTTTCAATTTTTCTTTTTATGATTTATAATTTAAATTTTTAATATTTACTAATTTTTACTATTTTAAATATTTTAAATATTTAATATTTGTAATCCAGGGAGTGGGAAGCGCAGAATCAAATATCGCTGTGATGATTGTACGTTCTAGTATCAATTGTTTGGCGATAATAAAGTATAAAATATAAAATACTCTTATCCCCTTTTCCCCTCCTCCTCCACTGTCTTCCCACCTCCTCTCCACTTCCACCCTCCTCCTTTCGGCCCTCCCCTTCCTACTCTCCCCATTCCCCTCCCTTCTCCCCATTCCCCACCTCTCAACCTTTCCCATTCCTCTCCTCTTCTTCTTCCTCCTCCTCTCCCCTTCCCTCTCCTCATTCCCCTCTTCCTCTCAACCCCTTCTTCCTCCTCCTCTCCCCTTCCCTCTCCTCATTCCCCTCTTCCTCTCAACCCCTTCTTCCTCCTCCTCTCCCCTTCCCGCTTCTCATTCCCCTCTTCCTCTCAACCCCTTCTTCCTCCTCCTCTCCCCTTCCCTCCTCTCCCCATTCCCCTCCTCTCTCCCCATTCCCCTCCTCCTCTCAACCTTTCGCATTCCTCTCTATTTCTTCTTCCTCCTCCTCTCTCCTTACCCTTCCCACTCCCGCCTTCTCCCACTCCCTCATCCTCCTCTCTCTCTTCCCCCTCCCCATATCCCTTGCCAGTCCTCTCCACCTTCCCACTCCTACCCTTAACTCCCCTTCCCCTCCTGTCTCCCCCTCCCCATTCCCCCATCCTACTCTCAACCCCTCATCTCCCCATTCCCCATCCTCTTTCCTCCCTCCCCTTCCTCTTTCTCCCATTCTTTCCCTCTCCCTTCCCCTTCCCCTCCCTCTCCCCTTCGTCCTTCCCCCATACTCTCACCCCCCTTCTGATTCCTCTCTCCCCTTTCCCTCCCTTTCTTACCCCTCCCATTCCCTCTCCCCTTCCCCTTCCACTCTCCCCATTCCCCCCTCCCATCCCACTCTTCCCCTTCCCCCACTCTCCCCATTCCCCTCCCCCTCTCCCCTTCCCCTCGCACTCTCCCCTTCTACTCTCCCCATTCCCCTCCCCTCTCCCATCTTCTCCTCCTCTGCCCATTGCCCCCTCTCTTCACCTCCCTTTCTCCCCTTCTGCCTCCCTCTCTTCTCTTCGCCTTTCCCCTCCCTCTCTTCACTTCCCCATCCCCGTCCCTCTCCCTCTCTTCACTTCCCCATCCCCCTCCCCTCCCTCTCTTCACTTCCCCATCCCCCTCTCTCTCTCCACTTCCCCATCCCCCTCCCTCTCTCTCCACTTCCCCATCCCCCTTCCTCTCTCTCCACTTCCCCATCCCCCTCCCTCTCTCCCCTTTCTCCTTCCCCTTCCCATTCTCACTCTTCCCTACTCCCCTTTTCTCTCCTACTCTGAACTTATTCCCTTCTCCTCTCCCCATTCCCTTTCCACCTTCCACTCTTCCCTTTCCCTTCCTCTCTCCCCTTTTCCCTTCCCCCTCACTCTCTCCTCTTTCCCTGCCCCCTTCCCATTCCCTCTCCCTGTTCCTCTCCATCTCCCCTTCCCCTTCCCTCATTCCCCTCCTTTCTCCCCTTCCCCTCCCTCTCTACCCCTTACCATCCCCTTCCCTCCCCTCTCCCTCATCCACTTCTCCTCTTCCCTCCCTATTCCTAACTCTCTTCACCTCTCTTCCTCCCCTTCCCCTCCATCCCTCCTCCTTCCCTTTTTAACCTCCCTCTCTACCCCTTACCATCCCCCTTCCCATTCCCTCTCTACCCCTTCCCCTCCCCCCTCCCCCTTCCACTTCTCCTCCCTCTCTCCACCTTCCCACTTGAACTCCCTCTCTCCCCTACCAGTCTTCCCTCCCTCCCCATTCCCCTCTTCCCTCCCCTTCCCCTTGCTCCCCTTCTCTTTTCCCCTTTCATTCCCTCTCCCTTCCCCCTCTCTCCCTTACCCCTTTACTCCATCTCTACCAAAAACCATCCCCTTCCCTCCCCTCTTCACCCCTTCCCCTCTCCCCCTCCCTCTCTCCACCTTCCGTTTCCTCTCTCCCTCTTACCCCTCCCCATTTCCCTCCCTCTACCCCAATCCCCTTTTCCCATCCTACTCTCACTTCCTCTTCTTCTCTCCCCATTCCCCTCACCCCTTCCCCTTCCCCCTCCTCTACCCTTCCCACTCCCTTTTCCTCTTCTCCTCTCCCCATTCCCTATCACACTTCCCCCTCCATCTCTCCCCTTCCCCTCTCTATCCCCCTTTCCCTGCCACTTCCCATTCCCTTTCTCCCCTTCCCCTCCCTCCCCTCTCTCCCCTTCCCCTCCCTCCCCTCTCTCCCCTTCCCCTCCCTCCCCTCTCTCCTTCCCTCTTCCTCACCCCTTCCCCTCCCCTCTCTCCCCTTCCCCCCTCTCCCCTTTCCCCCCTCTCCCCTTTCCCCCTTCCCCCTTCCCCTCTCCCTCTCTCCCCTCCACTTCCTCCTCTCCCACTACCCTTTGGCCCTCGCTCCTCCCCGCATCCCTGACCCACCCTTACACACCCCCACCCCCTGGCCCACGGCCAGGTCTGTAGCTGGAGACGGGTTAAGAGGCGAGCCCTGACGTCAGACCGGTTCCGACAAATGCCCCCTCTGGTGCGTACGGGAGGGGGCAGGTGGCCGTCGTCGGGCTGCCCGGGAGGGCTGCGGAGCGATGAGGAGGGCAGCGGAAGGGAGCGGGGGTAGTCGGCGCGAACCGTGCAGCCGCTGAAGCGGGCGCTGCGCTGCGGAGCGGGGAGCGGAGTCACTGCGGCTTCGCAGCCGGGCCGGAACCTCTGGGCAGCCGAGAGGGAGAGGGAGCTTCTGGCCGCAGCTGAAGACAGCAACGATGTGGAGATTGCAGGAGGAGCGAGTGTCCGGTGTCTGCTCCTTCCTTACCGGACTCTCGGTGGTCTATTGGGCTCAAAGGTACAGTTAACTCCACTGGTCGCCAATCTTAAACCTTATTCCCCCCGATAAACCCTCCTTTACCGTCTCCCCTGTATTCTGCATGCAGGCTTTGGTTACTGACACGTTCCCATTCCGTCTCAGATATAACACTGAATATACACCATTGAATGTTTTTGGCCGAGTAATATAATCACCTATTCCGCACCCCCCTTCCTTTCCTTTGATGTGCCCAAAATCGGGTTGTGCTCTGAATATCCAGCGGACTCCATCCGCTGTCTTCACAGAACTGGCGGTGTGCTGGAAGGAGAGACATTAAAAGGCGTGAATTAACTCTGCATGTATGCTCCACACCGTGTATTCAGGTGAGGTCTGCACTGATAGGTTCCCACTGTTTATTCCATGCGCATACCCTCTCTGGTCCACCATTGCTTGTGGGACTCTGACCAGACCAAAGTGGCATCTGTGCACTCTACCATATCTGGGAAAGGAGGTCGAAGGTGGGAGCTGGTGGGCTGAGGAAGGGCTGATCAAGGTGGGCAATGGTGCTGGTGTTTCCTCTGTGCTTTCACATTAAGGGACACACTGGAAATCAAATTTGAAGTTCTCTTTCTTCCCGGATGCCCCGTCTCCATTTTGATCAGTTCTGGGTTGGGGAATGGAGGCTCAGGAGACTGCAGATGCGAGAAGCTGAAGCAACATGTAAAGGTGCTTGAAGGAATCAGTTAGTTGGGTAGCATCTGCTGCAGGGATAGGGTAAGGGGGCAAGTCCAGGTCCCGATGAAGGGTCTTGACCTGAAATGTAGATTGGCGATTTCCCTCCACAGATGCTGGCTGGCCTGCAGAATTCCTCCGGCATCTTCCGTGCTGCTCCAGTCCAGGCGATTCTCACAAACGAGCAATGATGGTACCTTCTTTCAGGAGGACTCTGAGCAGGCGTGTGAAGCACATCCTCCGTCCCTTCATGAGCGAGCTCAGAATAGGTTGCCTGGTGTCAGGCACATGATCAGTTTAGCGGTCCAGTGGACCCAATAGTTGTAGTCTTGGTGCTGGGTGTGCTGGCCGAGGGCAGGACACTGATGTTGGTTTGCTTATCCTGTCAGTGGATTTGGAGGATTTTGTAGGATGATGTTGGTGCTTTGAGATGATCACCATGGGTAGCGTGTTTCAGAAGCATTCCAGAGGGTCGGATCATTGCTGCACAGTAGAATTTCAGTGCGGTGTTTAAAATTTTGATCACCCTTTTCCACAGACAGCCAAAGCTTGTGCTAGAACACTGGAGGGATGGTGAATGCTACCATGAACGCGTATCTTCTCTGCCAGGTGTTGACGAGGAAAATGGTCCACAATTTCCAGATTTTGTTGTCATAGGGGCAATGTTGTACAGTAGAGGACCTTGTTAAATGGACGTTTAAATAGCACTTCAAGGAACCCTGTGCATGACCCATCAGAGAACTTGCTCACCAGTTGAGTCCAGTCCTTTGTTCATTGGGTATTGTATTTGTGGATATAAATCTGACCCTTCGGCTGCAATTAGCAATTGGGAACGTTGGCTGTTTTGAGACGGACTCAGACTGATGCTCTTTCTGTTCTCTTGCCTCAGTGTCAATGGAATCGGTAACATTTCCCTGGTGAAAAGAACAGTGGACAGATTGCTCAGAGGGTACGACATCCGCCTCAGGCCTGACTTTGGAGGTATTTCAAACTGTTATCATCAGTAAACTTTATCAGATAGCTCCAACCTTGGCTATTGGGAGATGTCAAATTCCCGCACTGAAAAAGATGACAAGATAGTGTGTGTGTATAGGCCTCCTTTGTATTTTTATAGGGTATGAATTATCAGGAATGCTTTAACTAAAGATGCTCCGCAATCAAAAAAGATGATTGGGTTGATAGACAGAAATGGTTTCCACTTTTGGGAGGGTCCCAGGCATAGTGACATAATGTTAAAGTTAAACCCAGGCTGCAGAAGGGTCTTGTCTGGTACATTTCTTCATATAGACGTGGGAATCCTAGAATATCCCTTCCAAAAATTTCAGAGGCTGCAATGTAAAATTTCGAAACAAAATTTGTTTGTAATGTGAAATAAGCAAATGGAAGGCATGAAGATACAGAACATTTTATGACAGGTCACGACATTGTGGAAGGAGCTTGGGCCTGGATGGCTACTATAGTTCTCATGTTATATCACTGTTAACATTTCTGTTGGATGTTACTGAAACCTTTGTTTGACTCTCTGTCACTAAATACCTTCCTTTATTGCAGTAATCCTTTCAGTAATCTGAGTGTAAAATTATATCTGTCATTAATTTGTTCTGTTTGAGTTGGCCTTCTGGTAATTTTATTGAAATTTTTACTTTAACTGGGAGCTGGTTGGGAAAGGTCTCATCTCTTACATACTTTGAGAAAGAGGCCCAGCTCGAGAGTGCATCATTTAAAACTCAACAATGGATGCTTAAAAGGAGCTTGCAATTGGAAAAGAGCAGCATGATTAAACACTCTTAATATTTTCTTTATCTCCAGGATCTCCAGTTACAGTGGGAATGAGTATTCACATCGCCAGCATAGACATGATCTCTGAAGTTAACATGGTGAGTTAAAGGATATTATTGTGGCTAAAATGTACTTAGTAAATTTGGTCTGTACCAGGATAAGACTATGAGGTATTTAAGAGATGAAGTGTTTTGGCATTCCATACAGGAGTAATAGGGACACCATTCAGAATGGAGATTGGCAACTTATTTCAAACATATGTGTTAAGGAGCAACATTAGCTAATGTTATTCCCTTATTCCAAAAGGGATAAGAGTGATAAACCAGGAAACTACAGGTCATTCCTTAAGAAATAGTTTGGAAGTTACTGGAAAAATTTTCTAAATGACAGGGTTTATATTCACTAAGAAAGGCAGGAACTGATTAAAAGGACTCGATCTGGTTTGGGCAGGGGAAATCTGGTCTCATAAATCTGATTGACTTTTTTTGAGGAGATAATTGATGAAGATAGGGCTGTAACCATGCTTAAGCAAGGCTTTTGACAAGTCCTGTATGGTAAGCTTTTCCAGAATATTAGGGCGCATGCAATTTATGTTGTGTTAGCAAACTGAATCCAAAATTGGATTGGTGATAAAAGGCAAAAGATACCCGTAGAGGGATGTTTTCCTGACTGGAATTCCGTGACCAGTGTCGTGTGCAGGAATTGGTTCTGAGGTCATTGTTTTCCGTATATATGAGTGAGTTGAGCTCCTTAGAAAGTTTGCTGACAATACAAAATTTGGTGGCATCGTAGATCATGAAGAAGACGGTGGTCCTTTGGAGTAATCAAAAACAGAAGGAAATTGTGGTATACACAGTTCCCTGAAAATGGTGACACAGGTGGATAGGGTCATGAAGAAGCCATTTGGCAATCTTGTCTTCATTGGCCGAGACACTGAGTATAACAGTTACTATGTCATGTTGGAGCTGTATAAAATGTTGGCCTGGAGTATTGTGTGCATTTCTGCTTGCCACAATACAGGAATGACGTGGCAGTAAGAGTCCAGAAGTGGTTCACCAGCCAGATGCCTGGATTGCAAAGGTGAGATTGTAAAAGGGAAATTGAATAAATTGTGTTTATTCTCACTAGAATGTAAAAGGCAGATGATGATCTAATAAAATACAAAGAATATATTTTTGGTAAATGGTCAGAGTCTTTTTCCTTGGGTGAGGAAGTCTGAAACTAGAAGGTTCAGGTTTAGGTTGAAAGGAGAGACATTTAAAGGAGATCAGAGGGGCAAGTGTTTCACTCAGAGGGTGATGGTATCTGCCAGAAGAGATGGTAAAGGTAGGTACAATTACAATGTTTAAAAGGCATTTGGATATTAAGGAGGGGAGGGATACAGGCCTAATTCAGGAAAATAGAATTGGCTTAGATGGGCATTACAGCTTGTGTAGACAAATTAGGCCGATAGGTCCCATTCCTATGCTATGAGTCTCTGCACTACATTGTTTGTTATTTCTGAATTGAGAGAAAACTAATTAAACACAATCCTGTGCACTACACAGAGACAATTGCACTTCTTCCCCACCTGATGTTGGATTAAATCCCCAATAGTTTTTCAAATGTATATGTAAATTCCATTGCATTGTTGAAAGAGCAAGAGGCTTCAGTTCACTATTTATATCTTAACTAAGGTATCTAAAAACAATGTAATCTGTTTGTATGTATGTTGATGTCTGGTGGACTTGCTGAGTGAAAATCAGCTGCTGTATTTCCTTTATTACAGGTGATAATATTTTGAAAGTAATAGATACCAATGCATGTCCTAAATTCATGACTAAACAGTATTTTTAAAAAATCTTTAAATGAAATTGTGTAAAGCAGGAAAGTAAATGACCTCAAGGATGAATAACGTGGGCTAGAGGACCCCCCAACTGATTACTAAAGTTTTCCAATCCAATTTAATTGTTGATAGTTTTAAATATTAAAGTAAGGTATTGCAATACTGACTTTTATCAGCTTCGCTTCTACCCCAAAAGAAGGTGCAAGTCAGCTGCCTTCCTGCGCTATTACAAGAATTATTAAGAAGGTCCTCCTGCAATGTTGTATTTTGGTTGGGTGTATCAAGTCGCAATGAGAGTACAGGAGGTGCAAAGTATTTACACAATATATTCCTGCCAGATTAACAGCAGGGTGAAATCTGGATAAACCTGTTTTCTTTGAATCTCTAACTGGAAGATTCAATGGGATGCGAACTGCCACAGTTGAACTATTTGGCAGCTTGCTATTGTCTACTTTATGTATGGCACACAGGTGCTGGAAGGAATTAATCGTTAGGGTGGTGGTTGAAGTGCTAATCAAGTAGATAGCTTTCACTGGATGGTGTTGAGTTTGTGTTGTTGAAGCTGTACTCAACCAGGCAAGTAGCTCCTTTAATCTCAGCTGATCGAATTTTGTAAAATGACATTAAGTGAGTAGTGAAGACATGACAAGAATAATAGGGTTCCAGCTCTGAAACAATGGAAGCCAGTCTTCCTGTAGTGAGGTGACCAGAACTGACCGCAGTACTCCAAATGGGGTCTGACCAGGGTCCTATATAGCTGCAACATTACCTCTCGGCTCCTAAACTCAATCCCATGGTTGATGAAGGCCAATGCACCATATGCCACCTTAACCACAGAGTCAACCTGTGCAGCAGCTTTGAGTGTCCTATGGACTCGGACTCCAAGATCCCTCTGATCCTCCACACTGCCAAGAGTCTTACCATTAATACTATATTCTGCCATCATATCTGACCTACCAAAATGAACCACCTCACACTTATCTGGGTTGAACTCCATCTGCCACTTCTCAGCCCTGTTTTGCATTCTATCGATGTCCCACTGTAACCTCTGACAGCCCTCCACACTGTCACAACACCTCCAACCTTTGTGTCATCAGCAAACTTACTAACCCATCCCTCCACTTCCTCATCCAGGTCATTTATAAAAATCATGAAGAGAAGGGGTCCCAGAACAAATCCCTGAGGCACACCACTGGTCACTGACCTCCATGCAGTATATGATCCGTCTACAACCACTATTTGCCTTCTGTAAGCAAGCCAATTCTCGATCCACAATGCAATGTCCCCTTGGATCCCATGCCTCCTTACTTTCTCAATAAGCCTTGCATGGGGTACCTTATCAAATGCCTTGCTGAAATTCATATACACTACATCTACTGCTCTATCTTCATCAATGTGTTTAGTCACATCCTCAAAAAATTCAATCAGGCTTGTAAGGCACGACCTACCTTTCACAAAGCCATGCTGACTATTCCTAATCATATTATACCTCTCCAAATGTTCATGAATCCTGCATCTCAGGATCTTTTCCATCAGCTTACCAACCACTGAAGTAAGTCTCACTGGTCTATAATTTCCTGGGCTATCTCTACTCCCTTTCTTGAATAAGAGAACAATACCTACAACCCTTCAATCCTAAGGAACCTCTCCCAACCCCATTGATGATGCAAAGAACATTGCCAGAGGCTCAGCAATCTCCCCCCTCACCTCCCACAGTAGCCTGGGGTACATCTTATCTGGTCCCGGAGAGTCCCAGAGATGCTCTCCAATAGCTCCAGCACATCCTCTTAATGTCTATATGCTCAAGCTTTTCAATCCGTTGTAAGTCATCCCTACAATTGCCAAGATCCTTTTCCATAGTGAATTCTGATGCAAAGTATTCATTAAGTATCTCTGCTATTTCCGGTTCCATACACACATTTCCACTGTCACACTTGATTGGTCCTATTCTCTCACGTGTTATCCTCTTGCTCTTCACATACTTGTGGAATGCCTTGGGGTTTTCCTTAATCCTGCTCACCAAGGCCTTCTCATGGCCCCTTCTGCCTCTCTTAATTTCATTCTTAAGCTCCTTCCTGCAAGCCTTACAATCTTCTAGATCACTATCAACACCTAGTTTTTTGAACCTTTCTGAAGTTTTTCTTTTCTTCTTGACTAGATTTTCAACAGCCTTTGTATACGACCGTTCCTGTACCCTCCCAGCCTTTACCTGTCTCATTGGAACGTACCATGCAGAATGCTGCACAAATATCCCCTGAACACTTGCCACATTTCTGCCATACATTTCCCTGAGAACATTTGTTCCCAATTTATACTTCCAAGTTCCTGCGTAGTAGCTTCCTATTTCCCCTTACTCCAATTAAACGCTTTCCTAACTTGTCTGTTCCTGTCCCTCTCCAATGCCGTGGTAAAGGAGATAGAATTGTGATCACTAAGTGTGTGTGTATTATGTATGTGACAGGTTAGTGTTCCGGAACCAAGGAAAAATATTTAGGAACAGATGTACACCATTGGATTCAATCAAGTCTTCTCATCATGTTTGAAACCATTGAAAGATTTAAATAATATGAGACTTCTGTGTTAAGTACTGAGGTTTATGCCTGAATGACCAAGAATTCTGTACTATTCAACACTATATGGTACCTGTCCCAGCAACTGTAGTGATATCTGATCCAATATATTTTCCAATTCAATTGCAAAGCCTATAATTGATGCCCGTATCAGTTTGTGACAGGACCTGTACTAATAACTACATCATTGCTTATACAGATACCAGTTCAGTAATCATACCAATATCTGTATTAGTATGTATTATGATGGGATCTTGACTGATACTAGGCAACGTTGTCAGCGCCTGTACTGGTACTCCTGATAACTATACTCAAATCTATCCCAGCTCCTGATCTAATTTATAATTGTACCCACATCTCTGCTGATATCTGTGTGTGTTTGAGAGTATATGCCATAACTGTGTCTTTGCCAGTCTGTGTGTGGTAATTGTATCAGTGCCTGTACCAATATCTCTTCTACCACCTGCTCCAATAACTGTACTGGTGTCTATACTAGTGCCTTTCTGGATTCTGCACTATCAACTACAATGATACTTGAATTAACAATCCTTGAATGACTGCCCATGCGGGAGCTATGCTGCTGCCTGTGCATGTGGTTGTACCCATACCGCTGTACCTGAACACCTCCTGTAAAGATACCTGTGCTAACACCTTCCTTATCATATACTCTTCACGCCAGCAGTTGAACAACTGTCTCTAATGATGTCCCTCCTGGTATCTGTACCAGCCCTTTACCAGCACCTGTACCAATATCTGTGCCAGACTCTCCACCAATTCTATTCCATAGTTTTTGATGCAACTAACCTCATCTTAGGCAGCTCCCAATGTTCAAATGTGACTAGCTTCTGCTTCTGTTTATAGGTTCTGATGAGGCTAATGAGGTCACATGGATATACACAGTCTCTGCGAGACCTGAGGCAGAGAGGTGTTTAACACAGGGATCCACAACCTTTTTCGCACCGCGGACTGGTCTAATATTGACAATATTCTTGCAG
The DNA here is from genome assembly GCF_963921235.1 of Mobula hypostoma. Classification (NCBI taxonomy): domain Eukaryota; kingdom Metazoa; phylum Chordata; class Chondrichthyes; order Myliobatiformes; family Myliobatidae; genus Mobula; species Mobula hypostoma. The sequence goes on from NC_086106.1 coordinate 59,158,590, forward strand.
ACCAGTCGGGGCGGGGCGGGGGGGGGGGCATTTTCAAGTAGGGACAAATTCACCTCAACATGTCTTCTACAGTTAGGGTTGCCAACTTTCTCACTCCCAAATAAGGGACAAGAGTAGCAGTCAAATCCTGACGAAGGGTCCCGGCCCAAAACGTCGACTGTACCTCTTCCTATAGGTGCTGCCTGGCCTGCTGCGTTCACAGCATATTTTGTGTGTGTTGACGGGACACTTGTGTTTACTCTGAGCAAGACTACCATGACCATGAAGCCTTGCGCGGGCACCTGTCTGCGCATGCGTGATGTGAGCATTTGTGACATGTGCATGCGCGTACGTGCCAATTTTTTCTCCGCAAATCAGTTTTGGCTTAATCTTCCCGACTACACCGTACATACATTATTTCTACTTTATATAGGCTGTGTATTTATCATATCATTGATGCTTTTACTATATGTTAGAGTTATTTTAGGTTTTATGTGTTATTTGGTATGATTTGGTAGGTTATTTTTTGGGTCTGGGAACACTCAAAAATTTTTTCCATTTAATTTAATGGTAGTTGCTTCTTCGCTTCACACCATTTCAGCACGAACGGTTTCATAGGAAAGCTCTACCTCAGCCGGGGGAATACAAGACAAGGGCGGTCCCGTATGGGACAAACCAATTTAGCCCAATATACGGGATGTCCCGGCAAATACGGGACAGTTGGCAACCCTATGTTCAACATTGCGCGCCAGGGAATGAGGAAAGGTGCAGCTGACTCATATCGTTTCCTCACGGCTCGGTAGCACATACTTTGCGGCCCGGTACTGGTCCGCGGCCCGGTTGTTAGGGACCGCTAGTTTAACACAATGGTGGGAAATTTTTTCAGGACCTCCCATTGGAGAACAGAGACTCTCTCTGCAAGTTACACACCAGGGATCTCATGAGCCAGTGAGGATAGCCTTTTCCAAGAACACTTTGAGCATGTCCTCAAACTATTTCCTCTGTTCTTTTGGAAATCTCATGCTATACTGAAGCTTAGTGGTAGAGTCTCTGTTCTGGGAATCTGGTGCTGGGCATGAGGACAATGTTTTTCACCTATTGAATCTGACTGATTGTACAAGGGGTTCTTAATGCTGGGGGTGTTAGCCTGGAAGAGGAGATTGATGCTCCCATAGATTTGGCGGTTTAGTGGAGATGATATTGGTGATATCTCTCCATTGCCTTGACATGTTTGCTGTCAGCAGTCCAGGCTTCAGAAGCAATGCAGGAAGGCAGAGGCCACTGTTGCTAGGTGGTCCATAAACTTTGATCTTGATCATCCCAGCATTTTCTAGATAGTTAAAATCAGCATCAATGCCCCTCTGTGCTTGAGGGAACCCTTCCAATTTATAGCAAATGGTCCATTTTCTAAGCATCTTGTTGAGGATCTTTGCTGTCAGAGGCAATTGGTGAATTTGTGGAATTTGTTGCCACAGGCAACTGCAGAGGCCCAGTTGGGTGTATTTAAGGCAGAGCTTGATAGTTTCTTGATTAGACATGGCATCAAAGGTTACAGGGAGAAGGCTGGGGAGTGGTGCTGAGGAGGGGATAAAAGGATCAGCCATGATTGAATAGTGGAGCGGACTCGATGGGCCAAAGAGCCTAATTCTGCTCCTGTGTCCTATGGTCTTATACAGTGGATGATCTTTTGCGCATGAGTGTGAGGTTCACGCTCTCATATTGTGTATCATTGCATACCACAGACCGATGATGGAGATTGGAATGAGCTTGGTTCTAAAGTGGAGGAAATGCAAGTTCTTCAGTTTCCCAGTAATCTATTTTATTGCTTGGATTTACTGCATTTACCCTCAAGAAAGTTAATCTCATGGTTGTAGATGGCGACGTATATTTACTTTGAACTCTAACCTCCTGCCCTGCCTATTCTTCCCACCACCAAACTACATACCACCTGGGGACGATGTTTAGAGGCCAATTAGCTTGAGCTCATGTGCGTTTGGAGAAAGGCAGAAACTGGAACATCCAGATGAAACCCTACAGGGAGAATGTGCTGATTGTACTTGTGTTGCTAGTGCCGTGAGGCGACACAGGAGCACAAGCTGAGCAGTTTACAGCATGTAAGACGGTACCTTTTTCAAAAAAAAATAGGAGAACAAGTATTACTGGCAGGCAAGATTAAGGAGAATCCCAATGCACATTATAAGGATATCAGATGCAAGAGGGTAACCAGGGAACGAGAAGGTCACCTTAGTGTCCAAATATGATTGGTACCAGGGGATGTAGGTGAGGGCTCCAATAACTTCTTCTCAGTATTCACTAAGAAATAATAAATGGTAGACATTCAGGGAGAGTGTTAGTGATATTCTTCAACAGGACAACATTAAGAAAGAGGAAGTGTTTCTTACTGATGCAGATAAATCCAATGGATCTACTGGGGTGTACAGTATCACAAGCCACTGTGGGAGGCAAGGTACGAGATAGCTGGCGCCCTGGTGGAGATGTTTACATTGTTGCCTGCCACTGGTGGTGTATCAAATGACTAGAGGATACTTCATGTGGTTCCCCTATTAATAAAGGACAGCAGGGATAAGTCAAGTAATTATAGGCTGGGACATCTTTTATCAGTGGTAGGGAAATTGTTTGAAAAAATTCCAAGAAACATGATTTATTTACACTTGCAGAGGCAATGATTGATTAAAGATAGCCAGCATGGGTTAGCTCGTGGGAAAACTGGTTTCAGTAAATTTGATTTTTTTAGAAGAGGTAACTCAGTACACACTCAATGGCCACTTTATTCCATATCCCTGTATGTCTGCTCGTGAATGCACACATCTACCCAGCCAATCATGTGGCAACTACTCAATCTATAAAAGCTTGTAAAGATTTGAAATGTATCGTTTGCGCTAACAGCCAACGCAACCGAAGGGCGTGCAGGGGCCAGCCCACAAGTGTGGTTGGTTCTTTCGGGTTTCTTACTTTGTGGATACCAGTGAGCAGGCAAATCTCACAGCTGTATAATTTATACATTCTTTGATAAAAGTGGTTCAGTTGTTGTTCAGACCAAATATCAGAATCGGGAAAAAGTGTGATCTAAGTGACTTTGACTGTGGAATAATTGTTGGTGCTAGATGGGGAGGTTTGAGAATCTTAGAAATTGCTCAACATGCACAACAGTCTTTAGAGTTTACAGAGAATGGTGCAAAAAACAGAAAAAAAAATCCAGTTAGTGGCATTTCTGTGGGTGAAAGTGCCTTGTTAATGAGAGATGTCAGAGGAGAATGACCAGACTGATTTGAGCTTAGAGGAAGGCAACAGTAACTCGAATAACCACGTGGTGACAACAGTGTGTGTAGAAGAGCATCTCTGAACTCACAGCACATTGAACCTTAAAGTGGATGGGCTGCAGCATCAGAAGACCACCACCATGCACACCTTAGTGTCCAAAAGGAGGTATCCAATAAAGAGGCCAATGAATGCATTGATAAATGTTGGGCTTGAAATGACCCGCATGGTGGGCTGGTCCAACAGATTAGAACTCATACGATCTAAACCTAACTGCCAATTTGGATGCAAAATTGCCTTTATAATAAGGGCAGAGGTTAATGGAGGAAGGTTGCTTTTGAGGTTGGAAGACTGTGAACCACAAGGACTAATGTTGAGGTATTTGTTTGTAATGTACATTAACAACTTGTCAATGTAATACAGAAGGCATAAGTAAGTTTGCAATGACAGAAATTTGCAATGTTCAATCAATAGCAGGGAGTGTTGTCTATTTAATATTTAAGTAATATTTGAGTAATCTTGATTAAATATTGGTTGATTATGCATTCTTGTTTAAATAATTCGCTATGGTTTATATGTATAAATACATGAATTAAATAAAGTAAACTCAAGGTTAGACCCACATTTCAAACTTCCATATCTTGCTGATATTATCAAAGTAATGCAGGAGCATTTAGAATTAAAACCATTGTTGATTGCAGAATGCTTTAGGTTTCACAAGTGGAATCAAAAAGAAGGGGAGTCCATTTCAGCGTAGGTGGCTGAATCAGTGAGATCATCTATGCTTTGTCAGTTTGGTAATGGACTTGAGATCCACTGAGAGATCATTGAGTTTCTGGAATCTTACAAGAAAGCATTCAAAAATGACTCCTGAAGCATAACTTCTGTTTAAAAGAGCAGTTGAAATCACTGTTTCAATGGAACCCTCAGACAGAGATGCAACTGAGTTTCAGTCAGGAATGAAAGTGAGTGTGGAGACAGAAATCAGCCTGGCCAAACTAATTGTGTTACCGTTGTGGCAAGGGCTGTCATACACCAGAACAATGCAGGTTTAAAAGTGAAACCTGTAGAAAATGCATCAAAGTAAGACACGTACAAAGAGCATGTTGGGCAGACAAAAATAAATGGAATGCACAGGGAAGAGAAGTCATTAAAATGTCAGGTTGCAGTTTCAAAAAGAGCATTAATCTGCATGCTGATGTTGTAAAATCTGATAATGATGAGAGTGACTCTGACTGTATGGCCTTGAGATTTACAGTGTGAAAATTAATCAACAAACAATATGGCTTACACCGGAACTGAATAGCAGATGAATTAAAATGGAATTAGTCACTGGTTCAGCCATTCCACAAAGTGCATTTGAGGGGCCTTTCAAAGGTGCTATACTGAAGCCTGCGGATATCCAAATAAGAACTTGTTTTGGACAGTAGATAACTCCTGTGGGGACGACATCTGTAACAGTGAAATACAACAACCAACAAATCACATTGAGCTTGTATGTGTTAAAAACAGGAGGGAAAGCATTGTGGGGATGTGATTGGCTGAGACAACTACAAATTGACTAGCGATCCATCCACAATTTGTGTGCCACGTCCCTGTACGAGAGTCAACTAAAACCTAATTAAGACATGCACTGCATGATGCCACAGCTGTCTCCATGCTAAACACTATGAACCATCGCCCAACAGAGGACAAACAGGTATTGTTGCCACCCTCTGTGCCTCTGGTTGGAAAGTAAATTGGACCAAGGAAGGACCATGCTGTTCAGAAGGGCGTGAAAGTGACAAAAGCAGTGATCCGACTACAACAGTTTTTGTCAGAAAGATACTTGAGAAAGCTTCTGATATGTTAGTCAGGCAGTTACTTGCAAAATGTGGCTTAGTTTTAAACTGGAAGAGAGTTCAAGGAGCTTCAGGAAAGTTGCAAGCATTCAGCTTTTGTGAGTACAAAGAACCAGAATCTACTCTGTGTGCATTAAGGTTATTGCATGAACTTCAAGTGGGAGGCAAAAGCCACTTGTAAAAGTAATGCAAAGACCAAGGCCCAGCTGGATGAATGGAAACCCAAAAAGAAAGGAGTAAATAGATATATGAAAACAAAGGTTTTGCCAGATGATGTTGTGGATGAGGAGAGATCAGATCATAAAGAGAGCAATAGAAGGATTTATAAGAGAATACTGCAGTGAAATAAATGCACCTTCTTAAGATCAAGATACACAAACTAGAAGAAAAAGGAACAATAAAGGAAGGAGAAGAAAGGCAACCGGAGTTGTCAGAACCACTCCCTGCAGTCTCAGAGCCAACTCCTACAACCACCACGGAGAAGACTCCAGAGCCTGCGATTGTTTCACAGCCACGAGTCTCATCTGCCAGGCAGAATAATCCCACATGTCAGGAAAGGCGTTATCCCTCAAAAGTAAAAAAATCTTTCACAGCAATTAAATCTTTAAGCCTGAATGGGAGAATTTAAAATGACTGTGTTGTGGATGTCTGTGTTGTAGTTGTATTATATAATATGCAGTGTGTAGAGTTGAGATGCATTCTCTATTGAGTTGGTGTTTATAACTAAGCAGGGAGGAGTGTTGTGCATTAATGTATAAGTAATCTTTGAGTAATGGTGTGTGTGTATATCTATCTATCTATCTATATATATATATATATATATATAAAAAGTTGATTAGGCATTCTTGCTTGTTTAAGTAATTCATTATGGGCTATATTATAAATACGTGAATTGCATACATCACCACACTACCACGTGATATGCACGTGCCTCGCTTAAAGTAAACTCTAAGTTAGACTTCATTTCAGACTCCCATGTCTTCCTTTGGATTAGTTTAACTCAAAACATCCAAAAGTTACAAATCATAACAGAGGATTTTCTTTGGCTTCAGTATGACATTGGTGAGCTGGAAAGTTGGGGTGAAGAAATGGTAGATGGCATTTAATCCTGGCAATTGAAAAATGATGTATTTTATGACATCAAACAAAAGAAAGACATGCATTGGGTATAGGGCTGTTGATGAGCAGTTCATTGACAGTAGCAGCACCAAAGATGAGGAGGTGAAGACATCATATAATGCGCTTGTTTTCATTGATAGTGGAATAGAATATAAGAGATGTGATGTCATGTTACAGCTTTGCAAAACTTTGGTTAGGCCATATTTGGAGTAGTAGGTGCAATCTTAATTGCTGCTTTATGGGAAGGACGTGTTTGTATTTGAAAGGATGCAAGGCGATTCATCAGTATGATGTCTGGGATAGAGCAGTTCATTTATAGGGAGAGTCTGAACAGGCTTTTCTATTCCTGGTGGAACAGAGGAAGCCAAAGGGGAGATATGATAGAGGTACAAAGAGGCTAGATAGGATATATAGTAAGAAATCTTTTATCATGGTGGGCGAGTCTGAAACAGGTAACAATGGGTATAAGGTGAGAGGGAGAATGTTTAGAAAGGCTCAGAGGAAAAATGGTTTCATACAGAGAGTGATCAGAGTCACAACACACTGACTAAGGGGGTGGTAGAGGCAAAGACTCTCACTGCATTTTACTTAAACGGGCATTTGAATCACCAAGGCATAGTAAGCTGCAGACCAAATGAAGATAAATGAGTTTAGTGTAGATAACTTCAATGGTTAGCATGAATGTGATGGGCTGATAGGCCTCTGTCTGGTACAACTCTATGGCCTTACCCGTTTCTCCATCAGTGCCTGTAGTTTGACCAGTGGGGATGACAAGGAATGAATAACTATTTAGGACAGAACAAAATTCTTATGACATTCAGTTTAAGATACTGCCCCTTTTATATGGGCTGTGTAACAATCTCAGGCCTCCTCCGTGGCAGTTGTAGGAGTTTATTGCACATTCCCTGATTTCCATCACTGAAACTGCAAGAGATTCTCTGCGGGTACAGCTTCTCAAAACCAAAGCAACATGCGATATAACCCACCCAACTGTGACAATGTTCTCCACCAACTCTTAACTGTTGTGACAGCACCTTGGCAAAGTTTTAAAGTGCGGTTTAACTGTTGTGAGTTCTGCTGACATCTGCTGTTCAGGTCATAATTCAATCAAGCCAATTAATAAAATGCAAAAAACATAGTCTTTGTTCAGGCTACACTGTTCAACTTGTTGACTTCAAGGAGGCAGATGGGCAAAACTGACACTTGAGAACAAAGAAAACCCGAAGTTAGGAACACTTTCTGATCATCAGCAGTGGGGATACAAGCCCCAATGCTGAGAGTGCGGAGACGGACCAAATACCAGAAGTGGGAACAGCTCCCTGCAAATGGCTGCACAGATTGATGGAGTGGTGAAGGAGGCATTTGGCACCTGGATTTGAGGACATGTGCTGGAAGAAGTTGGGCAAACTTTAGAAACATAGAAAACATACAGCACAATACAGGCCCTTCGGCCCACAAAGCTGTGCTAAACATGTCCCTACCTTCGAACTGCCTAGGCTTTACTCATAGCCTTCTATTTTTCTAAGCTCCATGTATCCATCCAGGAGTTTCTTAAAAGACCCTATCATTTCTACCTCCACCACCGCTGCCGGCAGCCCACTCCAGACACTCCACTCTCTGTGTAAAAAGACTTACCCCTGACATCTCCTCTGTACCTACTTCCAAGTACCTTAAAACTATGCTCTAGCCATTTCAGCCCTGGGAAAAAGCCTCTGACTATCCACACGATCAATGCCTCTCATTATCTTGTATACCTCTAACAGGTCACCTCTCATCCTCCATCACTCCAAGGAGAAAAGGCCGAGTTCACGCAATCTATTCTCATAAGGCACGCTTCCCAATCCAGGCAACATCCTTGTAAATCTCCTCTGCACCCTTATATGGTTTCCACGTCCTTCCAATAGTGAGACAACCAGAAATGAGCACAGTTTGTGGTCTGAGCAGGGTCCTATATAGCTGCAATATTACCTCTTGGCTCTTAAACTTAATCCCACAATTGATGAAGGCCAATACACCGTATACCTTTTTAACCACAGAGTCAACCTGCGCAGCAGCTTTGAATGTCCTATGGAATCAGACCCCAAGATCCCTCTGATCCTCCACACTGCCAAAAATCTTGCCATTAATGCTATATTCTGCCATCATATTTGACCTACCAAAATGAAACTTGAGCTGTTTACTGAGGAGTGGCAGGGGCTGAAAGGGGATCCAGTAGAAAGTTTATTTTAAATTTATTATCAAAGTCCATGTATGTCACTCTATATAACCCCGAGATTTGTTTTCTTGGGGGCATACTCAGTAAATCCAAGAACCATAATAGAATCAATGAGGGACTGTACCTAATAGGGCAGACAAACAACCAGTATGCAAAAGACAAAACCTATGAAAATACAAAGGAGAATAATTAATAAATAGATAGATAGATAGATAAATAAAGCAAGCAAGTAATAAGCATCGAGAGCATGAGATGAAGAGTCTTTGAAAGTGGGAACATTTCAGTGATGGGGCGAGTAAAGTTATCCCCTTTGGTTCAAGAGGCTAATGGTTGAGGAATAATAACTTTTCCTGAACCTGCTGGTGTGAATCCTGAGGCTCCTGTACCACCGTCCTAATGGCAGCAGCGAGAAGACCTGGGTGGCGAGCGGGCCCGGATGATGGATGCTGCTTTCCTGTGACAGTGCTCCGTGTAGACATGCTCAATGGAGGGGAGGGCGTTACTGGTGATGGATTAAGAGACATAGGCAGAGCAGGTAAGCAGTATCATTTTCCCCAGGATTGAAATCACTAATACCAGAGAGCATAATTTTAAGGTGAGAGGGGAGTAACGTGAAAGAAGATTTGCAGGGCAATTTTTTTTTGTACACAGTGAGCAGTGTGGTATGCGCTGCCAAGTGTGGTAGTGGAAGTAAATTCGATCAATACATTTAAGTAGCTCTTGGATAAGCAGTGAATGGAGGGATATGGATGTGTAGGCAGAAGGGACTAATTTAGTAGGCTTTAATTAGTATTACACAACGTTATGGCCCAAAGTGTTTGTTCTTGTGCCTTCGTCTCCATAGAAGATAAAACAAAACAGTATGGCACTTGTGGTTTCTCTTTGAGTTCTGCCTTGCCTGAGGAGAGCAGGATTTGCTTCAAAATCTCCAGAGCTCTGGCCATGCTCTCAGATGAGGTTTATCAAATCTGGAGCTTTCCTGGACAGTTTCATTTGGGATTTTACAGTCCTGTGTAAGCTGGTCCCACTATCGTGATCAGCATCAGGCTGGAAGATGAGATGGAGCAGGTGCTGTTTGAATTGGGTCTGTGTTCTGTACGGTACAAGACCAAATGAGCGCTGTGCTGTGTCAGAACTGTCGCAGGGACATTTCCTCATCTTCACCAGCTCAGTTCTCTGCACTTCCGCAGAGAAGCTTTTGTAGTACGTGTGTTTGTAATTCATTAACGGAATCGGTGACAGATGCTCCCTATCAGGAGTACCAGAGAACATAAGAGTGCAGTACAAGACCCTTCAGCCTACAGTGTTGTGCTGAACCAATTAAACTGAATTTAAATGCCTAACTAAACTAATCCTTTCTGTTTATAGTGCCCATACGTCTCCATTCTCTGTACATTCATGTGGCTTTCTATAAGCCTCCTAAATGCCTCTGTGGTATTTGCCGCTACCAATATCCCTAGCAGTGCATTCCAACATTGTCTGTGGAAAGATTAAAAATTCATTGCCCCATACATCACCTTTGAACTTTTTCACCTTTAACACAAAAACTCTTCCACCACAGACTCGAGGGACTGAGTAGTTTCCTTTGGAACTGTAACAATTCTGTGATTCCGTGGGGACTTTTATTGCAGGTGAGGAAAGTGTTGGTTAGTCTGTACTGCAAGTGGGCATGTGTTGTCTATCCTGTATTTCAAGGGAGCAAACTGTTATTCATCTTCTAACACAAGGAAGAATTGTGTTATGTATTCTGCATCAGTAATGATTTTTTTTTAAACCCTGTATTACCATGAGCCATAGGAATATTTATCCTGTTGTGCAAACTTGGTGGGGGGGGGGGTTATGTTACAAAACCAGAGAAGCTGGAAGAAGTCAGCCAGTTGGGAAGCTTCTGTGGTAAGAGAAGACACTTAAAAATTCAAATCAATGACCTTTCCTCAGAACTAGCAATTGTGTTATTAGCTAATGCTGCTTGAGGGGAATAAGTAATACAACATTGAAACAAGCCCTTTAGCCCAACTCCTTGGATTGTTTTCTTCTTCACACTCTTTCCAGCTTAATGATGTCTTTTGGACAACAGGGTAACCAAATCTGTGCACCTACTGTGGCCTCTCCATTGTCTCATCACCTATACGCAGCTCCTCGCTGATGAAGGTAACTCGTAAACACAAGATGCTCATCACTCACAAAGTGCTGGAGGGACTCACCGAGTCAGGCCACATCTATGGAGGGGAATAAGGATTCAATGTTTCAGGCCAATGCCCTTCATCAGGATTGGAATGGAAGGTGGAAGAAGCCAGAACAAGACAGGGAGAAGGAAAGGTGTGCAAGCTGGTGGGTGATTGGGGAAACCAGATGAGGGGGAATGAAGTAAGAAGCTGCGAGGTGATAGGTGGAAGAGGTAAAGGACTGAAGAGAGAATATGATAGGAGAGGATAAGAAAGGGGAAGAGGAGGGACATCAGAGGGAAGTGGTGGGCAGGTGAAATGAAGAAGTGAGAGCGGCATCAGAATGGGGAAAGGTAAAAAGAGAGAAGGGAGAGCTGGGAGAAATTACCGAAAGTTAGGGAAATCAATGTTCATACAGGTCAAAGGTGGAATATGAGGTGTTGCTTCTCTATTGTGAGTGTCCAGTAAAGGAGACGTGTCGGAATGGGAATAGGAAGTCAAATTGAAATGTTGGCCACTGGGAAATCCCACCTTTGGAGGCATTTGGAGTGAGGGTACTTGACAAGGTGGTCCCCCAATCTACAGCCGGTCTCGCCGATTTAGAGGACTCCGCAACGGGAGCAAGAGATATAGTAGGTGATACCGATAGACTCTCATTTGCATTGCCTGTTTGGGTCCCTGAATGGTGCTGAGGGAGGAGGTGTAGGGACAGGTGTACTACTTGTCCACTAGCAGGGATAAGTGCCAAGAGGGAGATCAGTAGGGAGGGATGAGTAGGCAAGGGTGGCACGTAGAGTGAGTCATCCCCATGGAAAGCAGAGACTGTTGGTGTGGGGGGAGGGCTTAGTGGTAAGATCCTTGTGCAACTCTCTCACCATGACTCATTACCTCACTCTGGCTAACAACCACGTGACTCAGCGTTGCATGGGTAATGGTGAGAAGGCCACCTTCAGCAAGCAACACACATCTAGGGTTGATGTGATTCGTGTTCGACCAAACAAGGAAACTGGAGCGTTCTGATGAGGGAATATTACTTGTGAATGCTGTGCAGATGCTGCCCAATGCAAAGTTATCATTCACCAGCATGTAACAGACCTTACACTGAAATAAATTACAGTGGAAGTATATTTACAGAGATTTCAGCTTTAACAAACAGTTAACCGGGGGGGGGGGAGGGGGGAGGGGAAGAAAAGGGCCCAGTACAGTTAATCTATTCTAAATGTGCACATAAATGTTGGAGCTCATTTCTGGAGTAGGTGGAAGGCATTGCTTTGATTACTCGCGCACTGAACCCACAGTCTGCGTGAAAGGCACCAGCCACAGCTTGAACTTCTCTCAAAGACCATTTTGAACTCAGGAGTACTGGCACTTCCTTCTTTGAACCATTCATCTGCACAAAGTACTTCTTACAATAGGATCTCCCCTTTGGGTGGAATCCTCAGAGTATATTCCCATGTGCGCTTCTCCGCACCTCCTAACCAAAAGACCCAAAACCAGACTATTATCCTTCAGAAATTGGATCCTGCCCTGCTTGCTGAAATATTCCATGGTGACCCACTGGACGGAATGTTACAGCACAATACCAAACAAACCCAACTGGCTGACACAACTTTCCTAAATTGGGCAAATGGCTCCCTATCTCAGCTGAAGTGAAAACACTAGTCTATAAAGCTTAACTAAGAGAACACACTGAGTTTGTAGAAAACTGCTAAAATTAAATTTCTAAAAGCATAGGAGTAGAAATGCAATTTTACCCAGGGCATTGCACTTGTAGATGGTGGAAATTACAGAGAATGATGTGCTGGGTATGGGGGCTAATGGGGCGCTGGGTAGGGTCAAGTGGCATCCTACCCTTGTTATGGTGACGGAAGGATGAGGTGAGGGATGTCTGGGAAATGGAGAAGAAGTGGGTAAGGGCAGCATTGATGGTGTTCAGATGTTCTAGAATGGAAAGCCTCATTCTAAGAAGAGATGGGGTGGAGACAAAGGTACTAAGAAAAAGGAAAAACATTTTTACAAGTGATAAGAGTTGGAAGAAGTATAGACAAGATGGCTGTGAGAGTCAGCAAGTTTATAAAAGTTATCAACAGATAATTTCTCTAGAGATGGAGACTGAGATAGAGACGGTGAGATCAAAAAAGGGGAGAGAGCTGTCTGAGATGGACCAATTAAATTTGAAAGCAGGGTGGAAGTTTGACACAAGGTTGATGAAATTGATGAGCTCAGAATGTGTGCAGGAAGTAGCACCAATGCAGTCTTCAATCTAGTATAGAAAGAGTTGAGGAGTATTACCAGTGTAGGCTTAGAATTTGGAGACGTAGGTGTCACTGGCTGGGACGGCATTTATTGTCCACCCCTACTTGTCCTTGAGAAGGTCGGGATTAGCTGCTTCTTTAAACCAGTGTGACACTTTCCAGGATTAGACAAAGTTGTATTGAAGGACTATATTTCCCGTCAGCTCCATTTGTGACTTTGTGGGGGAGCCCGGAGGTGGTCGTGTTGCCTGTTGCCCTTTTCCTTGGGATGGATGTCATCGCTTTAAGGTGTTGCTCAAATGGCCTGAGTTACTTTGTAACTGGTACAGTCTGCAGCCACTGTGCACTGCTGCTGGAGAGAGTGATGGGGTCAGGTAGTGGATGGGCCAGTAACACAATATTATGAGGAGGGAAGAGGTATTCTGTGTTGTAAGAGAGAATGAATTATTTAGCTCTTTATCTGTTCCAAAAGCAGGGCATATAGGGATTAATGGTGCTTACCTCAATTACAAGAGGAAATTATTACTTACTTGACCCATTCTACAATGGGGTATGCTTTTTACCCTACATTACAACAGAAGTTAGTGTGGTTTACCTTGCATTACAATGTTAACAATGTTATTTATGCTATAGTGCAAGATTGAGGTAGGATGTAAGTGTATTACAATGGTGAAATGTTTAATTTGCCCTGTTTACAAAGAAGATGCAAATTAGTTACCCTGCTTTACAAGGGAAAAGTTGTATTTATTTTGGGGGGGGGAACAATATGTTGCTTACCTGATATAATGAAAGGGAATGTAACATTATGTAACTAGAATGGAGTATTGTGCCTTTTACCTTGTACATGTAGAGACTGTGTTATGTATTCTGTATGACAGGAAAGAAGATGGTATTTATTATGTATTACAAAGATGTATAAATTATTCACCCTGTATTACAATGGGAAGGACAAGAGGAGGAGCTGTTATTTACCCTGCATTACAAGAGGAAGCATGTTATTTCTCTTATTATAAGAGCAGAATAAGAATCACAATCAGGTTTATTATCACTGGCATGCGTCGTGAAATTTGTTCAGCAGGTGGGGTGAGGGCTAAACATTAGTATTCTGTATTACAAATGAGGATTAGATTGCTTAGACAGGAATGTATTTACCATGAAAGGGAAGAAAATCAATTTTCTCCCCTTATATTTTAAGACAGAGATGCATTATTAATTTGATATTATGGGATAGAAAAAGGAAAGATGGGTTGCAGGGCTTTGATAAGTGGTAATGCATTATTTGTCTTGTACTATCAGAGGTGATATTCATTTAACTTGCAATACAACGGGGGAATGGTTTGTTTAGCCTCTGTTACATTGGGTGAATCCGTTTTTCACTTCGTATTACAAGAGAGGGAATATTCTATTTATTAGAATCAAAGAGGGAGGGGAATTATCCTCAATTAAAAGGTGGGAATATATTACTTCCCTGTGCAACAAGATGATCGTAGTCGATATTCCTTACCCACTGTAAGTGTTTTATTAACGTTCTTACATTGGAGAAATGTGTTGCTTGCCATGTCAAGAGAAAATGTGTCATTGTCCCGTCTGACAAGGAGAAACCTTTAATGACCTTCTGTTACAAGAAGGAATAAAGCACTACAGTATATAATATAATTATGATTGATTATACGTACTATGATGTTAGGAAGATCTTTTGTGAAACTATCAAAGGTGGTTGGGTTATTGCAGGAGGGAATGTGTGGAAGAGAATATATTCACTCTGTATGGCAATGATAATGTTGCATTTAGTACAATCACAATGGTGTAAGCCTTGCGTAACCTTTATTAGAAGGGGTAGCACATTATTTCCTTACATTGATTGTGTCATTTACTTTGAATTACAAGGGAAGAGGAATTAGTTAAGAAGGGGATGTATTTTTTAACCCTGCATTATGTGAGGAAGTATATGTTGTATATTTATTATTTCAGTAAAGTTTGTGTAAACTTTTATGTATTGTTCAATCATTCTTTGTTTAAGTAATTCATTCTGGGTTATATATAAAAAAAAACGTGAATCACTTACAACATTGCCTACCATGCGATTATGCATACGCGCCTCACTTAAAGTTAGACTCAAATTTCAGTCTCCTGTGTGTTCCTTTGAATTAGTTTAATGTCTTAAAGTTAAGAATCATAACATTGGTGATGAGGTATAATTTTAAATGAACCCAATGTGGCTATCAAGCTGTTAAAATTTAGTAAGATATTTGAACTAAAAAAGAATGTGCAGTCAAGAACGCTCAGGGGAAAAAGCAGCCCAGCACATGCAGAGATAGTCAAGTAAAGAAAAGCTACACAGCCCATGTTCTTTGGAAGGGAGGACAAAGTTTTTTTTTTAACTAAGCCAGAAAATTGATGAATTCATGGGTTAATAAAGCGTGAGTACTGGTAGAAATAATCATTAAAAAAAAGAGCAGAAATAGCTGACTACATTGGAAAGATTGTTGCATTTGATTGCTCAACGGATAACTGGCTGATGTACACTGAGCAAATTGAGCAAATTAACTAGTCAGTGAGAAATGAGTACCAACCAATTTTGATGAGTACATTGAGGTTAAAGGTATACAGTTTGCTTCAAAGTTTTACTACTCCAACTAAACCAGCAGATATGATCATTACTGATATTGTCAAAGTAATGCAGGACCATTATTAAACCAACCGCATAAATATTTTAGTTAGAAGAGTAGGCCAGAAGTTGGGAATCTGCAGTGAGTAGCTCAGCTCCAACATTTACCAGGTCCGTCAAGTGATGGAAAATGAAAACTATATTAAAAAAAAATGCAGATGCTGGGAATCTGAAACCAAAACGGAAGATATTACAAATGCTCAGCAGGCAGGCAGCATCTGGAGAGAGAGAGAAAAACAGAGCTAACGTTTCAGTGAAATGTTAATTCTGTTCTTCTTTCCACAGATGCTGCCTGACCTGTTGAGTGTCCCTCACTGCCCAAACAAGTTCAGTGCCACATGCTCTGAGGAAGCTTGACACAATGCAGGACCAGGCACCCTGCTAGACTGGTACCCCATCCACTTCCCTAAACTTTCTTTCCGATTATTACTGACGCACAGAGGCTACACGGAATATCATCTGCAAAATGAATACACTTTCTCAGCATGGCTACTCTGACAGCAACTCCAAGATCCATGAGTACTTCTGCACCTGGAGGATCCCGTCCAAGTTGCACTCTCCTGGCCTTGTATTGCCATTCGTTGTTTCTAATGTTCCAGTGTCTAAATCCTGAAAGTTCCTTCCACCTTCACCAGAAGGACTGCATCAGCTCAAGAAGGTCCAAATGGAAGCTGCAATTTGGGGATTATTGTGTATGGTGTAAAAGGTTGGCATGAATTATGTTAGGTTGAGGACACTGTTTCTGTCATGGACAACTCCATGACTGTAAGTAGCTCATCTCCACCACCTTCAAGCAATTGGAATGAGCAATGAATGCTGGCCCGCCCACTGGCACCCAGATTTCAACAATGAATCTTGGGTGGGGGGGTGTAGAAAAAAAGGAATGTAATAATTTAAATTATTTCACGAGGAGGCAATATTATTTAACCTACAGAACAAAGGATGAATTGTATAATTTACCTGATTAATGGTTTAGGAAAAAATGAGAGGCAACATTATTCAAACATAGAAGATCCCTAAGGGAGGTTGAAGGGTAAATGCTTCCACTAGAAGGATGTCACAAACAAGGGGACATGATTGCAGGATAAGGGGCATGTCATTTAAAACTGAGGCATGTTGAAATTTCTTCTCTTAGAAGGTGATGAATCTCTGGAATTCTCAGCCCCTGAGGTTGGTGGAGACAGTTTCAGTAGAGATGTTTACAGTGGAGATAGGTAAATATTTGAATATATACTTGTGCTGGACTTGTGCGGGATACTAGCACAGAATAGTATTTGAGTCCAGCAGAGATTACCCATAATCATATTGAATGGTGGGGAAGCATTGAGGAGACTGGTGGACTCCTGTTCCTATTTTCGGTTGTTCTTGTGTATACAAGAATACTTCAGTTACCCTCTGTTGCAAACAGCATTGAACTATTTATTCCATATAATAGGAGAAAAATAAATTAGTTAACTGGTATTGCATGAGAATTGCACTACTTGGTCTAAATTATAAGAGTTTTTTTAATGTTACTTAAAATTCAAGGTAAATTTCTTATCAAAGCGCGTATATCACCATGTACTACCTTGATATTCATTTACTTGGAGTAGAACAAAGAAATGCAATATAATCAATGGAAAAACTGCGCACTAAGTCTGACAAATAACCAATGTGCAAAAGAAGACAAACTGTAATGCTGAATCAGGTTCGCGGGTCTGGCAAGTGAGACAGAAAACACAATAAGTATGTTAATCATTTATTTACAAACAGTAAAAGTTCAACTAAACATTCATATCCCCCAAGCTACAGACACTACAAAGCTGAATATTCAACAAACATACTTAGCTAAAAGTGTGCACAGAGCATACCTTCCCAATGGTCATGTGCACCGTTTGCCTTAAGCAAAGTAAAAGAGAAAGAACCTCCCACACGTGCTCTCTAAATACCCAGGATATTTGAAATTGGGCACCAGGCAGGTAACCAATTGGAAAAGCAGCTGCAGTTTCTAAACTAACCAATCATGACAAAAGCAACTTTTGACAATCAGAATACGCCACTCCTCCACAGGACTCCCCCCCCCAATTTGACGCTTGAGAACTTCCAACTAAGCTACATATAAAATATAGAAGTACAATACCTAGTACAGCAAATCCAATAGTCACATCCAGTACACTACAGTAGTGAACTGCCTCTCTGCACCCCAAAAGCCACTAGCCCACCCTGAAGCTTAATAGCCAATGAGACGGTCCCCCCACTTCATCTTATACTCTGAATCTGAGATGTGATCAACCAGGTGAGTGATATTAACCAACCCGTCAGGAATGTAGGGGCAGCATTCTTGACTGATAACAGAACAAGTGCCACCTCCCTTAGTGAGCAGGTAATCCAAAGCCATCAAAATCAGTTCCTGGGACAGTTTGCCCACACCATGCTGAAAAAGGCTTTCATTCAAAACCAACCTTCCTTTGTAATAGCCCTCTTACCAACTAGAATGGGCAAGGTGCTCATCCAGGGCACTGGGGTGACATACATACGGGAACCATGGGTTGGCTTAGGAACTGCATATTCCATAAGTCCCATTCAGTATCCAACAAGTGCTGACCTCCACATCACCATTTGGCATAGGCACAGCTATCCCAGGATACTCTTCCTGCTCACACTCGCCATCCACCTTGTCACCTTGTACCTGTACTCAATGTACCACCTACACCAGCACTCTGTCAGGAGGGGAAATCGCTTTGAGAGTCAGGACCTTCCAATTAAACAAATGGTACATCGGGAAATACCAGCCCTTAAACCACTTACTCCGCAGGGGCTATTAAGGCTCAAATCCCTTATGGCTCTTACCATACTCTGGGTCGAGGTTGGCTGGAATAGACTGCTCCTCCCCAGCTTCCCCAAAACCCGAGCCTCCAGATAATTTCCCCAACAGTCTTTTCCTTGTCAAAGCGATCAGTATCAGTGGCATCCCTTCTGTGAGGTAGTAAGGAGTCCGCATACAAATTCAGCAATCTGACCCATTGGTCCAGTGTGCAAATTCAAAAGCCACCCCCTGTAATGTATCATAGGATCTCCCACCACAAATCAGCATCCACCACTTGGCCATTCCATAACGCAGGGAGATACAAATGCACTTGATATTTAGAAAACACAAAAACAATAGAACTACTAGAATTACTCCTCCAAATGCTTAATTCCCTTTGAAATGTGGGTATCTCATATCTGGAATAAATTTGCCCAAGTTTCTACCCCATCAAATCAAATTTCATGTGGCCAGTATGATAATAGTCATCCCTAAAACTAATTGTATGGTGAAACAAGTAACAAAGTAACAGATTAAGACACAATAACCACATATCAGATTTAAAAACAAGAAACAAAGTATCAGGTTAGAACACAAAACACAAAGCCCATGCTGTACTCCTCTTCTTTAAAGCTTGGTATGGAACTGCAAAAACTTAAAACAGACAGTTCATTTCTCACAGTGAAATAGTACACTTATTAGAGAACAACAGAGTAGGAAAAAGCAACTGGGTGGGACGACACCTTCACAGAGTCTCTTAAAGGCAAAATACACGCTCACACTCACACTCTTCCTCCACATTATACAGAGGGTAGGGGTGGGAACTCCATTTATCTGCTCCTCTGGGATCCCAGCTTTGAGCAACACTAAAAACATTTCTTTACAGGACATGCAAGATCCCCCTCTCCCCATCTGCATATCTAACTTCTGTACCTAGTCACACTTACCCTCTTCTATGTACTCTAAACCTTGTAATCATTGAATCGCAGGATAACCAACAGCTGGTGTTGTTAAAGACAGCACTGCCCTTTTTACTGGTAAAGCTGCTGCATTAACCACTTGTCCTACCATTTCAGAAGTTAATTCAATATCCTCTGGTGGGATACCTCTATCGCGGCATAATCCTGTGATAACAGCCCACTGGTGTAGAACTTTAGTTCTCTCCTGTACTGTGCTCCATTCTGCTTGGGGCTTTAAATTCCATTCAGTAAGAGTGAGATACCCAAGTTTAACGGCAGCCATTACTCGAATCCATAGTGATGCATTATGCTTAGGGGAAGCAAGCAGTGTTCTCAGGGCGTGATTGATTGTGTTGGGACAATAAGCTCCCTAAAGCACCCATCTCTCTGTTACATAGGATCACTCCGGTACCCCCTCCCCCATCCCATATCCTCAGTAACCACGCAACCAAAGGCTCCCCAACCTTTTGTTTGCACCTATCCCCTAAACTTGCTAATTCCTTAGCAGAGAACTCCCTGATTTCTGTTGCCTGAGAGAAGTCCGCTGTACCATCCTCCACATCGTGGATTCTCCTTCCCCCTTCCCCTCCCCCTCCTGAGAGAGAAGCTGCAGACTGATGCCCCCCATGGTGGTTGTGGGAACGCGTGATTCCTAGCCTGGCCCGTACTGTTTCAGACACGTAACAGACAGGGCCATCATTTCAATGGATAAACTAAGGGGTACATGCTACCTTCTGTCCCTCATTTTCATCATCCAGCCAGATATCCCATTCTTAACCCCACAGTAGGATCATCACTCCACCTCATCATGGCACAAACCTTAACAGGGTCAGGCTTCCAATTAGCTTGGTGTGCAGCGTCTAAGTGCTGTAGCCTTATTAGCTGTCAAGCTATCTGCTGAACGTGTGGAGTTTGCACGTTTGTCTGTGTCCCCTTACCCATCACTTCAAAGGCGGGTGAGTTGGTAAATTAATTGGCTACTGTAGATTGCCCCCAGTATGCAGATGAGGGGTAAAATCTGGGAGGAATTGATGAGGATGTGGAGAGAAGAAGAAATGGATAGAATTAATCTGAATGTGTCAGCGTGGACTTGGTGAACTGAGTGGCCTGTATCTGTGTTTAATCTCTACGACAGTGACTGGATGACAAGACGGAGAGAGCTACATGAGTCGTATTAGGGACTGTTTTTTTAAGATCTGGATTATAAAGGGACATCCATTATTTCCTCTACATTACAAAGGATAATATACACCAAGGGAATATTACCTAATATTGCTTGGGTGGAATTATATAATCCTTGGATTACATAAGGGTGGTGTTAATTAATCTGTGCAATAACTCAATAAGGAGAGACTAGATAAACTGGGATTTATTCCCTGGAGTGTAGGAGTTTGTGGATTATAGAAGTATGTACCATCATGAGGTGCCTGGCCACATTCGATTTTCCAGGATAATAGAGTCTGAAACTGGAATATTTCAATCCGCGGGTGGTGAGTATATGGGATGAACTTCCAGAGTGAATACAATTACAATCTTTAAAAGATATTTGGATAGAAAAACACGTGGAGGGATATGGCCAAATGAGACTAACTCAGACAGACGTATTGGTCGGTATGGATGTGCAGGGCTGAGGAGCCTGTTTCAATGCTGTCTGACCCTATATCTCTACATGCTCCTTCACATGGGGAGACACTGATTGATCTGGATCACAGGGCAGGGGTCCCGCTTGCATCTCAATACCATTGGATGCCCCCAGATCACAAATCTCTCTGAATCCGTCCCCGGTCTGGATACCTCCATACCATTGTCACATTGCCAACACCGGTTTCAACCGTCCTGAGCGGATTCAGGACTGGGGTTCCACCACCATCAGTGTCAGTTCCCACAACCCCGGGCACCTTCAAAACACTAATTGTGCAACCTCTAACTCTGGCTCCAGCCTGGACCTTCATTGACAGCGCCTCCAGGCCCAAAATTTACGTGCTACCGCTGGATCCCCAGTCTACACTTCCCCTACAACCGTGACATTTCACACACTCTCGACCTTTTCAATGACTTTAAGTTCCCTGGCCAGAGTTAGCTAATGAGCCACGGTGAAAGGATTACACAGGATCCTACCACTAAGGACTTCGCTCCCTAAATGCCCCCCAACACACTTCCTGCTTTCCGTTGGGATCACTCTCTGTATGACTCTCTTGTCTACTCATCCCTACCTGTGGTAAGCCATGTATATATGTTGTAACTCGGTTGCCTGTCTGGACACACCCCTCTGCTGACTGCCCCTGTGGCTCCTCCCACAGAGTCCTGTATAAAGGTGTTCGCCTTGCCCCTCCCCCTCAGTCCGGGGGCAGACACTCACTGTGGAGGTCGTATTGTACAGCGAATAAAAGCCTTTCAGTATTTTACCAAACCTCAGTCTTTTGGAGTAATTGAAGGTGCTTCACTGCCCACTGACCTCCCTCTTGGCACTTCTCCGTGCAAGGAGAACAAGTGCTACACCTGTCTCTACACCTCCTTCCCCATTACCATTCATGCTCCAAACAGTCCTTCCAGGTGAGGCGACACTTCACCTGTGAGTCTGTTGGGGTCATCTGCTGTATCTGGTGCTCCTGGTGTGGCCTCCTGTATATTGGTGAGACGTGACGTGTATTGGGAGACCATGTCATCGAGCACCTTCGCTGGATCCGCCACAAAAGTGGGATTTCCTGGTGGTCACCCTTTTCAATTCTGCTTCCCATTCTCATTCCAACATGTCAATCCACGACCTCCTCTACTGCTAAGTTAAGGTCATAGGGTGGAGGAGTAACACCTTGTATTCCTTCTGGGTATTTCCAACCAGATGGCATTGTTATGTATCCCGTAACAGGTTACAGAACCAGCAGAGATGGAAAACAGTTGGAGTCTGGTATTGCTCTTAACATAAGCTATTTTATTAGTAACTACACAATACAGTAATATATAACCAGATAAATCAAACAGGTTAGCAAAGTTCATGCATATATGTGTGGAAATATATAAAAGTCAAGCTTCTTCGCGCTTAGAAGGTAAATGGATACAGTCTTACAATGATGGGTAAATGGAATCAGTTCAGTTCGTGTTATTGAGTTGAATAATGTTGGAGAGAGAGGTGTTTAGTTTTTCAGATAAGCCGAGCCTCCGTTGTCCTCTGAAATTCTTTAAAGTCACCGAATGTGACCACAAAAAGGAGACCATCTTCTGTTGTAGAGTTATCAACCCAGGCGAGGGTTGGACACACTGATAATTTCCCACCGGTCACACCTTTTCCACACTGTGAGAGCCACTGATCGATTCTCCCGATCGATCCTTCAAAACCCACTTTCCTGTGGGCATACAAAGCTCATCCAGTGTCCAAAACCATGTATCTGGCTAGCAACCACCTGACCTTGTAACCTTGTATTTATCTCAGCATGCTGAACACCAGCTGTCCATCAATTAACACCACCCTTAGTCACTATGGCAACCCACGCACTGCTCCTCTCTCTCTCTCTCTCTCTCTCTCTCTCTCTCTCTCTCTCTCTCTCTTCCCCCCCCTCCCCCTCCCTCCCTCCAGTCCATAAGGGATAATTCAGGATATCGTCATAGCATGAACATCAATTTCTTAGACTTCCTGTAATTGCCCCCACTCTCCTTCATCATTCCCCATTCTTGTTTTCCTCTCTCACCTTATCTCCTTACCATCACCTTCCTCCGGTGCTCCTCCCCTCCCCTTTCTTCCACGGTCTTCTATCCTCTCCTAACAGATTTTCCCTTCTCCAGCTGTTTATCTCTTTCACCAATCAACTTCCCAGCACTTTACTTCAACCTCCCCCACCTCTCCCATTTCACCTATCACCTGCCACCTCTTACTCCTTCCTCCCCTGCTCCCCTTCCCACCATCTTATTCTGAATTCTCCCCTTCCTTTCCAGTCCTGATGAAGGGTCTCAGCCTGAAACGTCAACTGTTTACTCTTTCCATAGATGCTGCCTGGCCTGCTGAGTTCCTCCAGCATTTTGTGTGTGTTGCAAAGGGGTGTCTTGTTTGGTTTGCAATATACCTGTACTAAAGGGAAGTATGTTGTATTTACCTTGCATTACAAGGGAGTAAATGTATTCACTATTTGTTTGCAGGATGTATTAATAATGCTGTATTACAAATGAGAAAATATATTACTCTGTGCTAGAAGATATATGTAAGTCACTTATCCAGTGTTTCAAGTGGGAATGTTCTATTTATGTCTTGTTTCAAGTAGGAATATATTATTTGCCCTGTGTTACAAGCAGGGAAGTTTTTTCTATATTTGCTTTAGAAAATCAGGGTAGAAATGTGGCTGGTACTAATTATAACTTTAAAACCACTGCCCCATCCTCCAACAGAGCACCTTATAATTTCCCAGCCCCTTCTAAATGCACCAAGTCCAAATCTCTCATCCCTGATAACCTTCACAGTGACCCCTCCCACTGAGCACCTGGCCAACAGGGTTTCACCAACAGGTTCAGACCTGTTATGTTGCTGACTCTTTGTCAGTGACTGGTGTTTTTCTGCTGTGAAATCTCCTAGCTGCCTGCCAAGCTGCAGTTCAACAGGAAGTGTAATCAGAATTCTCAGTAGAGAGCTACCTCAT
This sequence comes from Mobula hypostoma, assembly GCF_963921235.1. Taxonomy (NCBI): domain Eukaryota; kingdom Metazoa; phylum Chordata; class Chondrichthyes; order Myliobatiformes; family Myliobatidae; genus Mobula; species Mobula hypostoma. The sequence goes on from NC_086106.1 coordinate 59,182,477, forward strand.
ATTTGCTAATGACAAAGCTTCTAAGTGCAATATAAGGTGACAGATGATCACAGAATGTATTTTCCACCAAAGTGGAAAGTCAGTCACATAGCAATACAGCAGGCATACAGGCCCTTCAAGCCAGCCTTGTCCATCTAGATAGTGCCAATTTCATGCATTTGGCCCAAATCCCTTCAAGTCCCACCCCTGCATGTCCCTATCCTTTTTCAATGATACTATTGGCGAGTGCAGGCGCATAGTGTTTACGGTAATGCTTTACAGTGCCAGATGTAAGATCAGGGTTCAATTCCCGCCAATGTCTGCTTATACGCCCTCCCCATGACCGTTTGGCTTTCCTACGAGAGCACTGGTTTCCTCCCACATTCCTCAGCATTAACATTTCAGAGTATCTCTCCTGGGTCCAGCATGTAACTGCCATTATAAAGAAGACATGACAGTTCCTCTACTTTCTTAGAAGCTTATGCAGATTCAGCATGTTATGTAAAACTCTGACAGACTTGTATAGATGTGTGGTGGAGAGTATACTGATTAGCTGCAGCACAGCCTGGTATGGAAATACCAATGCCCTTGAATGGAAAATCCTACAAAAAGTGGGAGATATGGTGCAGGCCATTATGGGTAAAGCCCTCCCTACCATTGAGCACATCTACCTGGTGGGCTGTCACAGGAAAGCAGCATCCATCATCAGAGATCCTGCACCACCCAGATCGTGCTCACGTCTTGCTGCTAAAATCAGGAAGAAGGTACAGGAGCTTCGGGACTCGCAATATCAGGTTCAGGAACAGTTATTACCCCCCTCAACCATCAGGCTCTTGAACCAGAGGGAAATAACTTCACTCACCCCAACACTGGACTGTTTCCACAACATATGGCCTCACTTTAAAGGACTTTACAATTCGTGTTCTTGATATTTATTGTTCTTTTTTACTTTTTGTATTTGCACAGTTTGTTGTCTTTTGCACATTGGTTGTTCGTTATGTGCAGTTTTTCATTGATTCTATTGTGTTTCTTTCTGTTTACTTTGAATGCCTGTACCTGGATAATAAATTTAGGTTGAACTTTTGAACTTTGAATATTCCAGAGATGTCCGGTTCGGATCAGTGTATTGTGGGCATGTTATGTTGGTGCCGAAGCATGGCGGGCCTCGCGGAATCTTCACTGATTTGATTTGACGCAAAAAACACATTTCACTGTATGGTTTGATGTACGTGTGACAAATAAAGGTCATCTTTAATCGTTATTATTCCTGCCTCTACCACTTCCACTGGCAGCCTATTCCATATTCTCAACAGCCTTTCCATGAACAAGTTGCCCTTTGGGTCTGTTGTAGCGTAGATGAAATCACCAGAGAGACAGAGTCACTGGTCGATACAAAGCAGCTTCTTTATTCAACACAACAAGTACAGCAGGCATCATACGGACGGAGACACTTTCGATAGAAAGGTTTGCTGGCCCAATGTGGGCTCAATATTTATAAGCTGAACACAAAAGGCAATTGCTACTTATAGTTATAGACAATGCTTCCTTTTGAAGCTACATACAAAACATCACCCCTTCTGACTTCATCCTTTCCTCCTGATGCCAACATGTCTGGGTTGGTACTCACAGCCTTTAGGAATGCAAGTTAAATCCACAATACATTTATTTGGTATTTTACGTGCTAACATAGAAGACAATGATAACAAAGATGTAAGCATTCTGCAGGTTGCTCGGGATTGGACAATGGACGTGGACTTGCAAAAAAAACTTGTGTTTCCCCCAGACATTGCGGCTACAACACTCCTGCCAGACATGGTCCTGTGGTCCACAACAGCCAAGCTGGCGTATGTTGTGGAATTGACAGTACCATGGGAAGATGGTGTCGAAGAAGCTTATGAGAGGAAAAAGACCAAGTACTCTGAACTGGCAACTGAATCTGCCCAGAATGGCTGGAAGACCAAGATTTTCCCTGTAGAAGTGGGATGCTGGGTATTCGTTGCTACATCTACGACCAGTCTATTGAAGAAGATGGGGGTGAGGGGTCACTCCCTCCAACAAGCAATCAGGTCCTTGTCAAATGCAGCAGAAGAAAGCAGCAATTGGATTTGGATTAAAACGAAAGACAACAACTTGGGCTGCAAGATGAAGACAGGAGGGTATGGAACTGAGGGGGGTGTATCTGGGACACCAGGTAGCACCGTTGAGCCCTCTGGAGACGTCGTGGGCTGATCAACGAAATGTCAAAGAAGGAGGGTGCCCACCTGATGACCCTGATGACGTATCTACCCTCCCTCCTTGTCACCGCTCCAAGCACACTGCCAACATCGAGAGTGCCAACTTACCATAGGGATTGAAACATCAAGTCCTAGTAGCTCCACTATAAAGTATAGATAATACTGTCTTCAAAACTACAGCATCTGGTCAAACTACGGTGTCAGCAGCGTCTGGTATTTACAGCTTTTATGAAATGCATTGTTGTGAACTCAATCCACAGTACTTTGTCAAACAGAAGACTGGTGGCCAGAGTCATTTAAGTGTAAATGAATCATCTACTCAAAAAATCATTCTAACAGGGTCCCTTTTAAATCTTTCCTAAACATGTGCCCCTTAGCTTTGGACTCTGGGGAAAAGACTATTACCATTCTCCTTATCTATGCCTCTCATAATTATAAACACTTGTATAAAGTCACCCTTCAATGGCCTATGTTCCAAGGAATGAAGAACCAGCCTGGCCAACCTCTCTCAAAGCTTCCGGTAATATCCTTGTAAACCTTTACTAGACTGTCTCTAGCTTCATTACATCTTTCCTATAACAGATTGATCAAAGCAGTAGAGAGTACTCCAAGTGCGAGTACTCACCAAAAACGTAAACAATTTCTCACTAATAACCACGATAGCTTACAGAGGATCGCATTTTCACTCACATTATTTGCCAAGCCATTTCTTTGTGCAACATAAACAGGAACTCTGGAAGAACACAGCCAGTAAAGCAACATCTGTGGAAAGAAAAAACAGTCAATGTTTTTGGTCAGGCCCCTTCTTAGAACTGGGCCTTCTGCAGTTTAATTTGTTTTTATTTAAGCTATCTTTTTGTTTCATGTAAATGAAATCATTGTAAATAATGGCTCAGCTGAGAGGAGGACGTGCCAAGGAATGGGTTTCAGACCTTTAGCACATATCAATATACCTGTAAACTTGTCCCTCACAATAACTGTACTCAGATGGTAGATCTAAAAATACCTGGTATTGCATATTTTGCATTCTCATTTAAATTATGTCTTGCATCACAAAGGTGAGGGCTTTGGTTACTTTCCCAATGCAGCATTGTCTTTGCGTCACAAAACTTTAAAGGAGAAGCAATGATTTGCCAAGGTAAAGAATGAGTACAAAGACAATTTTTTTTTCTGTATTCTGACAACACACAGAGGAACATAGCAACACACATCAAAGTTGCTGGTGAACGCAGCAGGCCAGGCAGCATCTCTAGGAAGAGGTACAGTCGACGTTTCGGGCCGAGACCCTTAGTCAGGACTAACTGAAAGAAGAGCTAGTAAGGGATTTGAAAGGGGGAGGGGGAGATCCAAAATGATAGGAGAAGACAGGAGGGGAAGGGATGGGGCCAAGAGCTCCAACCTGATGTCATGAACATTGACTTCTCAAACTTCCGCTAATGCCCCACCTCCCCCTCGTACCCCATCCGTTATTTATTTTTATACACACATTCTTTTTCTCTCTCTCCTTTTTCTTCCTCTGTCCCTCTCACTATACCCCTTGCCCATCCTCTGGGTTTTTCCTCCCCTCCCCCTTTTCTTTCTCCCTAGGCCTTCTGCCCCATGATCCTCTCATATCCCTTTTGCCAATCAACTGTCCAGCTCTTGGCTCCATCCCTCTCCCTCCTGTCTTCTCCTATCATTTTGGATCTCCCCCTCCCCCTCCCACTTTCAAATCTCTTACTAGCTCTTCCTTCAGTTAGTCCTGACGAAGGGTCTCAGCCTGAAACGTCGACTGTACCTCTTCCTAGAGATGCTGCCTGGCCTGCTGCGTTCACCAGCAGCTTTGATGTGTGTTGCTTGAATTTCCAGCATCTGCAGATTTCCTCGTGTTTGCGAGGAACATAGCAAGTCAGATAGCATCTGAACAGTCAACATTTCAGCCAAAAACCATTGATTGTTCATTTCCCTTCATAGGTACTTCCTGACCTGCTGAATTCCTCCAGCATTTTAGTGTGTCGCACAAGATTTCCTGCATTTGCAGTCTCCTGTGCCTCAGTTCTTCATGATTTCCTTAGACGTGAGACTTGCAGGGCTCAGTGCTGCACCCGTGTGGCTGGGACAGGCAGCACAGCTGCTAACCCTGTTCGAATTCAGCTGAGCAAGTCGTGTGGTCAGAAAATCTTTACCTGAGAAATTCATCAGCACATTGAACACAGCACAAATTTTGTAATAACTTGGCATTAACAAATGTTATGGACAATGGGAAGTAATGACCCTTGTTATTAAGGATTTGATTTGATACAAGAATCATATCCTTTGCAGCTTCATAGTTTTTCAGTGTCACATGAAAACTAAACGTTGGGTGTAACAGTTAAATTTAATTTCTGGCAAAATTTTCTCCTACTTTTCTTTTTATAACATTGTTGTTTATGGCATAGAATATACAAACTGGGATATTGTGCTTCAACTTTTAAAAACATGCAGCTATACTAAACATCATTAGGGATTTAAGAGATTCTTGGGCTCAGGAATGTGCTGAAAATGGAGAGATGAATATCGTGTGTGCGGAAAGGAATAGCTTACTTAGGCAGTTAATTACTAATTTAATTATTTCTGCACGACATTGTGGGCCAATATACATATTCCTGTGCTGCACTGTTCTTCCTTGTTCACACCTGCAGTTTTATATCTGTAGCTGGGCGGAGTCTTTGATTATACTGGCTGCTTTACCAAGACAGAGGGAAGTGTAGACAGGGTCCATGGACGGGAGGCTGGCTTCCATGATGTGCTGAGCTCTGTCGACGACTCTCTGCACTTTCTTACAGGCTCGAACAGTGAGCGCGGTTGCCATGCCAAGCCATGATGCACCGCGATAGGATGCTTGCTATAATGCATCAATAAAACTTGGCGAGGTCTAAAGGGAAGTGGTTCATTTCTTTAGCTGCCTGTACATCTTCTTGGGCATGGCATCTATCTATCAGGACGAATTATTAGTGATGGTCACTCTGACGAACTTGAAGCTGTCCACCCTCTTGACTCGAGCACCATTAACTTAAGCAATAGTGTAGGAGTGTGCACCTCCCTTCATAAGTCAATGACCATCTCCTTTGTTTTGCTAATGTTGAGGAAGGTTGTTATAATGACACCATGCCACTAAGCTCTCTATTTCCTTCTGTACTCCGATTTGTTGTTTTTAAGCTTTGTCCCACTCCAGTGATGCATCTGCAATCGTTCAGATGGAGTTCGGGCTGAATCTGGCCACACCAACATGAGTGTATAGAGGCTAGAGTAGGGAGCTGAGGATATGGTCTTGTGTAGCACTAGTGTTAAGGATAATTGTGCTAGAGAAGTTGTTGTCTACCTTTACTGATTGTGGTCTGTCAGTCAGGAAGTCAAGGATACAATTGTAAAGAGGCACGGATTTAGCTGGTAAATTGGTTTATTCTTGTCATGCACTGAACTACAAAGCAAAATCTTATTTTGCATGCCATCTATTTAATTAGAGCAGTACATTGAGATAGTTCAAGGGGAAACAAGAACAGAATGAAGAATGAGGTGCTATAATTACAGAGAAAGTGCAGTGCAGGCAGACAACAAGTGGCCAGCCTCAACTACCTGCTCAGGTAGAATATTGCTGCTACTCTCTACCCTCTGGGTGGAGAAGTTCCCCAAACCTCCTCTGCCTTGCCCCATATCCACTGCACTATAAGAAAGGTGTAAGCACAGAAGTTGCAAGAAACACTCAGCAGCCCATGGTGGTGCTTATGGAGGGTGCAAAAAGCCTGAGACCCTTTATCAGAACAAGGAAAGAGATGCAAGCAAGTTGGAGAGAAGGTGGACGTTAGAATAAAGGAATATCTCTGTCACCTTTGGTGAACCCAGCATGGGTTAATGAGACTGTTACTAGTACATTAAACTTCTTTGTGCAACCCGCTGTAAATGCTGAAGCTGTGGGACATGTCCAGCAGGTTGGATTTGTATAAGTAGGTATACCACTTTAAATACTGTTGTGGGGTTGGCGGGGTGGGGGATGACAGTGAAGAGGTTGCAGAGATAGATGTTGTCAATAGAGGAAAGTGACAGTGGTCAGGTCTCTGGCACTGAGTCTGGCTCTGTGACTCAGAAGGGAAGGGGGGAGAAGAGGCGTGCTGTGGTGATAGGGGATTTATTAGTTAGAGGAACAGGAAAGGGGACGAGAACGAGTTCCCAGTTGACATGTTGCCTCCCCGGTGCCAGGGCTCAGGATATCCCAGATTGAGTCCTCAGCCTTCTTAAGTAGGAGAGTGAGCAGCCAGAGGTCATGGTCCATGTAGATAACAATGAATTGGGTGGGAAGAGTGATGAGGTTCTGCAACCTTGAATTCGGGGTGTTAGGTGGTCAGTAAAGGGACAGGACCTCTAGGGTTGTGATCTCAGGATTGCTACCCATGCCAGAAATAGGAAGATCATACAGATTAACATGTGGCTAAGGAGTTGGTGTAGGAGGGAGAGTTTCAGATTTTTGGATCATTGGGCTCTCTTATAGGGAAAGTGGAACCTCTACAGAACTGATGGGTTGCACTTGAACTGGAGGGGGACTAATATCCCAGGGGGAAGGTTTGCTAGTGCTGCTCGGGGAGGTTTAAACTAGACTTGCAGGGGGATGGGAACGAGAATGCCAGAACAGATAGTGGAGAGGCTGCAGAGACAGATGTTGTTAAGACCTCGGACAAGGTCAAGAACCAAAAGGCTGAACATGGTGAGACTATTGTCCTGAGCTGCATATATACTTAATGCAAGAACTATTGTAGGAAAGGAGAATGAAATCAGGGCATGTGAGGCCTTATAGGTGAACTGAGGCATAAAAAAGGTAGGACCATGTTAATGGGGGTATATTATAGACCATCCAGCTGTTCCCAGAATGTTCAGTCACTCGGCATTCATGATGAGGTAGTGAATTGAATTAGACATTGGCCTTGTGGGAGAAGCCAGAGAGTGGTAGTAGAGGGTTGCCTTTCTGAGTGGAGCCTGTGACTGACTAGTGGAGTGCCTCAAGGTCCATTGCTCTTTGTCATCCAAATCAATGATCTGGATGATAATGTGATTAACTGGATCAGCAAATTTGCGAATGACTCCAAGATCAGGGGTGTAGTGGGCAGTGAGGAAGGCTACCAGAGCTTGCAGTGAAATCTGGATCAGCTGGGAAAGTGGGCTGAAAAATGGCAGATGGAATTTAATGCGGACAAGTGTTGCACTTCAGTAGAACTAGCCAGGGTAGAGCACTGAGGAGTGTGGAAGAGCAAAGGAATCTGGGAATACAGGTCCATAATTCATTGAAAGTGGCAGCCCAGGTAGGTAGGGCCATAAAGAAAGCATTTGGCACATTGATGTTCATAAATCAAAGTACTGAGTATAGGTGGTATGATGTTGTATAAGACATTGGTGAAGCCTAATTTGGAGTATTGTGTGTGGATTTGGTCCACCCACCTACAGGAAAGATGTAAATAAGGATAAGAGTACAGAGAAAATTTACATGGATGTTGCTGGGTCTGGAGGACCTGAGTTATAAGGAAAGATTGAATAGATTACGATTTTATTCCTCAGAATGTAGAAGACTGAGGGGAGATTTAATAGAGGTAAGCAAAATTATGAGGGGTATAGATATGGTAAAGGCAAACAGGCTTTTTACACTGAGGTTGGGTGGGGCTACAACTAGTGGTCATGGGTAAAGGGTGAAAGGTGAAAAGTTTAAGGGGAATGTGAGGGGAAATATCCTCACTCAGAGGCTCATGGGAGTGTGGAATGAGCTTCCAGCACAAGTGGTGCATGCAAGCTTGATTTCAATGTTTTAAGAGAAGTCTGGATAGGCACAGGATGGGTGGCTATGGCCTAGGTGCAGGTCCATCGGAGCAGGAATTTTAAATGATTTGGCATGAGCTAAATGAACCAAAGGGCCTGTTTCTCTGCTGTACTTTTTTATGATTCTAAATAGAAAAGGGAAAACTGAGTCAAAGTGATGTCAGACAGAAACAGCCATTTCAGGCACAGATAGAAAGAAAGGAAGAGTTACTAAAGGTTGACGAATTAAATGTTGAGTCCCGCAGGCTGCAACGTGCCCAGACACAGAATGAAATGCTCTCCAAAAGCTTGCATTGGGCTTATTGGAACAGTGCAGGAGATCACAGACACAGACATCTGAGTGGGCAAATCACAAACAGGAGAAAATCTGCTGATGCTGGAAATCCGAGCAACACACACAAAATGCTGGAGGAACTCAAAACAAAATCCGTCAGAGTAAGTGGGATCTCTCAGTGGCCATCCATTTTAATTCCATTTCCCATTCCCATTCTGATATGTCCATCCCTGGTCTCATCCTCTGTCATGATGAAGCCACACTTAGGTTGGAGGAACAACACCTTATATTCCATTTAGGTAGCCTCCAACCTGATGGCATGAACATTGATTTCTCGGACTTCTGGCAATGTCCCCCCTTTCATCATTCCTCATCCCCTTTTCCCTCTCTCACCTTATCTTCTCGCCTGCCCATCCCCTCCCTCTGGTACTCCTCACCTCCTTTCCTTTCTTCCATGGCCTTCTGTCTCTTTCACCAATCAATCTCCAGCTCTTTACTTCCTCCCTCCCACTCCAGGTTTCACCGTTCACCCTGTGTTTCTCTCTCCCCTCCCCCACCTGTTGAATCTACTCCTCAGCTTTTCTTCTCCAGTCCTGCCGAAGGGTTTCGGCCCGAAACATCAACTGCATTTTTTTCCCCAGAGATGTTGCCTGGCCTGCTGAGTTCCTCTAGCATTTTGTGTGAAGTGATTGAGAGTGGTGTTGCTGTAGGGGCAAATGTTGGCAGTATTATAATCTGACTTCCATCTGGTTGTAAGGTTGTTGGCGATTGGCAATGCCTCTCTGAAGAATATTCTTGGGATCCTTTATGGAAGGGAGTCTGCACTGACAATGGTACCAGTTATTGCCGTCTCCCATTTGCCTTGAGGAGGTAGTGTAGATCTTCCTCCTTCAACCAGCCAGTCATTCTTGTTCGGGTGTTCTGATTCTGTTGGGAGTGACATCTAGGGTTCAGACTCAGCGATCATAAAGGAGCAGAGATGCGTTTCCAAGTCAATCCAGACTGTACCCCAGAGGTGCATCTGCTGGGTTTGTGTTCCCATGCGCATGATGTCCTGGTCCTCCTGGGTATTGGTATTAGTTTCGGTTTGTATTGTCACATCTATCAAGATGCAGTGAAAGTCTTGTCTTACATCCTGTTCATACAGATCCGATCATGGCAGATGTGATGGGATGAGAAGGTTCTGTTCCTATTTCCTTGCTGAATGACTATAGTGCACTTTGTAGATTGGATATTCCGCATTCACCATGCAGCGGTGGTGGAAGGAATAAATGTTTAGAGTGGTGGATGGGTCCCGCCTGACAGTCCCTCTGCAGATTCTGTCTCCCAGACTTGTGCTCCTGCTGTGTCGCAGGCCCAAAACTGTTATTCCACCCAGTGTAAAGTGGCAGCTGCACCAATCTCACACGGAGAGCTGCAGAGAAGTTGCTGACCCAGCAAACTATCTTTAAAAGCTTTTGTGAAAGATCTCAAGGGTGATAATTTTTCAATTTACTGTTAAATTTTTTAAGTTTTAGTTGACTCATTGGTCACACTTTTTAAAAAATTAAATGAGTTATCATGAACTTTGGGAGAAGAGACTTGGTGCCAGTAGATGGATGGCCTCAGAATCATTGTCATAACAGGGCACTTAGACACTGTGAACCACTCAGCTTTCATTTAACATGTATGTGTGTCTTTGGCCTTACTGTAAAGGAGAGCTTGCTGTGCGTTTGTGTAAACGCTACCTTAATGACTATCACCCAGTAGCACTCATGCCTACAGTGTTGAAGTGCTTTGAGAGATTGGTCATGACTAGGCTGAACTCCTGCCTCAGCAAGGACCTGGACCCATTGCAATTTGTCTATCGCCACAATAGGTCAACAGCAGATGTAATCTCAATGGCTCTTCACATGGCTTTAGACCAACTGGACAACACAAGCACTTATGTCAGGATGTGGTTCATCAACTATAGCTCAGCATTTAATACCATCATTCTCACAATCCTGATTGAGAGGTTGTAGAACCAGGGCCGCTGCACCTCCCTCTGCAAATGGATCCTTGACTTCCTAACTGGAAGACCACAATCTGTGCGGATTGGTGATAACATCTCCTCCTCGCTGACGATCAACACTGGTGCACCTCAGAGGTGTGTGCTTAGCCCACTGCTGTACTCTCTATATACACATGTCAGTGTGGCTCAATGTAACCCAGGTTAATTAAACCCAAAATTGTAATGTTAGAAAGTTCTACCTGAAGAGGGATAAAAACAAGGTTTACCAATTTTTAAAAAAGATTTTGAAAAAAGATGCTGTGCAAGAACGGGGCAGGCTGGACACAGGATGGACAAGGAGAGAAACGCAGCACCGATTAGAAGCTGAAGGTATGAACTGTTAAGTAGTGAGTATCTTTACCCTACTAACTTTAAACCCCCAGGGTGAAACCCCTGGAGGAGAGACAATAGCAATAAAAGATTTATTGAAGCTACAGCTATGACATGCAGCAGCTATAGCGAGGCAATATCAGCAGAGACCAGTGTCCAAAATCCCTACCGTGTAGTCGGGAATTAGTTCTGCAAAATCATACCAAGGCATTTGGTCAAGTTTTGTATCAGTTTGTGAATTGACTTCCCATGGATAATCAACTATTTTATCCAATGAACCAAGATGGCGAGCCACCCAAGGTCCAAGAACCAGTGCGGGAATGAAATGTGTAAAGACGCAGAGGGTTTAGCATGGTTAGATGTATAAGTTTATTTTCATTTGAAGAATCCGAATTTGATTTTCTGCAAGAACTAATTATTTTTGCACTGACCTTGATAAGTTACTGAATGAGACTTATTTTGTTTAAGCGTTGTGATGTTGCAGAATTGTCGTTAACAGTATTACACTGTGTATATATAATTTTTGAGTTTGAATTTGAACTTGTAGATATACTGCCTGCCTGGAACTGAAATGGAAGTTAACTATAATATTTGAGAAAAGGAATTATATTTGTTTTTCTAACTAACTAGGGATAAGTAAAAAGGGAAGTTTAGTCTGTAAACTTTTAAATAGGGAATAACACTAGATCTAATTAGTTAGAGAAATTGGAGTAACAAAGGTTACTTTAAGGAATGTCAATGATTTTATTAAACGGAAATTTGGCTTTTGTTGATATCTAAGATGTGGAACCTAAACTGAGTATATTTTGAATTGTTCTTGATCATGTAAATATTTTGTACATATTGTTCTTTTCTCATAAACAAAACCTTATTTCCAGAGGTGTGTGGTTTCTATTCACCGCCTCCTTCCGATACCTGGATTCTTCTGATGGCCGGCTAGCTCTAAAGAAGGTGATGACTAGTCACACATGATAAGACTGGTGCTACACAGGTGTTACATAGGCATGGCTCAAATACCATCTGTAAATTTGCTGATGATACAACCATTGTCGGTAGAATCTCAGATTGTACAGGAGAGAGATATGCCAACTAGTGGAGTGATGTTGCAGCAACAACCTGGCATTCAAGCAACACACATCAAAGTTGCTGGTGAACGCAGCAGGCCAAGCAGCATCTATAGGAAGAGGCGCAGTCGACGTTTCAGGCCGAGACCCTTCGTCAGGACTAACTGAAGGAAGAGTGAGTAAGGGATTTGAAAGCTGGAGGGGGAGGGGGAGATGCAAAATGATAGGAGAAGACAGGAGGGGGAGGGATAGAGCCAAGAGCTGGACAGGTGAAAGGCAAAAGGGGATACGAGAGGATCATGGGACAGGAGGTCCGGGAAGAAAGACGGGGGGGGGTGACCCAGAGGATGGGCAAGAGGTATATTCAGAGGGACAGAGGGAGAAAAAAGAGAGTGAGAGAAAGAATGTGTGCATAAAAATGAGTAACAGATGGGGTACGAGGGGGAGGTGGGGCCTAGCGGAAGTTAGAGAAGTCAATGTTCATGCCATCAGGTTGGAGGCTACCCAGACGGAATATAAGGTGTTGTTCCTCCAACCTGAGTGTGGCTTCATCTTTACAGTAGAGGAGGCCGTGGATAGACATGTCAGAATGGGAACGGGATGTGGAATTAAAATGTGTGGCCACTGGGAGATCCTGCTTTCTCTGGCGGACAGAGCGTAGATGTTCAGCAAATCGGTCTCCCAGTCTGCGTCGGGTCTCACCAATATATAAAAGGCCACATCGGGAGCACCGGATGCAGTATATCACCCCAGTCGACTCACAGGTGAAGTGATGCCTCACCTGGAAGGACTGTTTGGGGCCCTGAATGGTGGTAAGGGAGGAAGTGTAAGGGCATGTGTAGCACTTGTTCCGCTTACACGGATAAGTGCCAGGAGGGAGATCAGTGGGGAGGGATGGGGGGGACGAATGGACAAGGGAGTTGTGTAGGGAGCGATCCCTGCGGAATGCAGAGAGAGGGGGGGAGGGAAAGATGTGCTTAGTGGTGGGATCCCGTTGGAGGTGGCGGAAGTTACGGAGAATAATATGTTGGACCCGGAGGCTGGTGGGGTGGTAGGTGAGGACCAGGGGAACTCTATTCCTAGTGGGGTGGTGGGAGGATGGAGTGAGAGCAGATGTACGTGAAATGGGGGAGATGCGTTTAAGAGCAGAGTTGATAGTGGAGGAAGGGAAGCCCCTTTCTTTAAAAAATGAAGACATCTCCCTCGTCCTAGAATGAAAAGCCTCATCCTGAGAGCAGATGCGGCGGAGACGGAGGAATTGCGAGAAGGGGATGGCGTTTTTGCAAGAGACAGGGTGAGAAGAGGAATAGTCCAGATAGCTGTGAGAGTCAGTAGGCTTATAGTAGACATCAGTGGATAAGCTGTCTCCAGAGGCAGAGACAGAAAGATCTAGAAAGGGGAGGGAGGTGTCGGAAATGGACCAGGTAAACTTGAGGGCAGGGTGAAAGTTGGAGGCAAAGTTAATAAAGTCAACGAGTTCTGCATGCGTGCAGGAAGCAGCGCCAATGCAGTCGTCGATGTAGCGAAGGAAAAGTGGGGGACAGATACCAGAATAGGCACGGAACATAGATTGTTCCACAAACCCAACAAAAAGGCAGGCATAGCTAGGACCCATACGGGTGCCCATAGCTACACCTTTAGTTTGGAGGAAATGGGAGGAGCAAAAGGAGAAATTATTAAGAGTAAGGACTAATTCCGCTAGACGGAGCAGAGTGGTGGTAGAGGGGAACTGATTAGGTCATTCAACGTCAGTAGGACAAAAGAGCTGATTATGGACTTCAGGAAGGGTAAGACGAAGGAGCACATACCAATCCTCATAGAGGGATCAGAAGTGGAGAGAGTGAGCAGCTTCAAGTTCCTGGGTGTCAAGATCTCTGAGCTTCTAACCTGGTCCCAACACATTGATGCAGTTATAAAGAAGGCAAGACAGCAGCTATATTCATTAGGAGTTTGAAGAGATTTGATATGTCACCAAGTATACTCAAAAACTTCTATAGTTGTACTGTGGAGAACATTCTGACAGGCTGCATCACTGTCTGGTATGGAGGGGCTACTGCACAGGACCGAAAGAAGCTGCAGAAGGTTGTAAATCTAGTCAGCTCCATCTTGGGTACTAGTCTTCAAAGTACCCAGGACATCTTCAGGGAGCGGTGACTCAGAAAGGCAGCGTCCATTATTAAGGACCCCACCACCCAGGGCATGCCCGTTTCTGACTGTTACCATCAGGTAGGAGGAACAGAAGCTGAAGACACACACTCAGCGATTCAGGAACAGCTTCTTCCCCTCTGCCATCTGATTCCTAAATGGACATTGAACCCTTGGATACTACCTCACTTTTAAAATTATATATTATTCCAGTTCTTTGTACAATTTTTAATCTATTTAATATACATATACTGTAATTAATGTATTTATTTATTATTTTTATTTTGTTTTTCTTTTTTCTATTTTATGTATTGCATTGAACTGCTGCTGTTTAATTAACAAATTTCACGATACATGCCAGTGATGATAAACCTGATTCTGATTCTGAAATGATCTAAATCGTCCACACCAATGTCCAGCGGAAACATCGTGATGCCTGATCAGGAGGAAAGGATTGGCTTTGTACCTTCTATAAGTCAAGTCAAGTCAAGTCTCTTTTTATTGACATTTCGACCTTAACTGCTGGTACAGTACACAGTAAAAACGAGAAGTTTTTCAGGACCATGGTGCTACATGAACAATACAAAAACTCCATGGAACTACATAAAACAACAAAAATTACACTAGACTACAGACCTACCCAGGACTGCATAAAGTGCACAAAACAGTGCAGGCATTACAATAAATAATAAACAAGACAATAGGCACAGTAGAGGGCAGTAGGTTGGTGTCAGTCCAGGCTCTGGCTATTGAGGAGTCTGATGACTTTGGGGAAGAAACTGTTATATAGTCTGGTCATGAGAGCCCGAATGCTTCGGTGCCTTTTGCCAGGTGGCAGGAGGAAGAAGAGTTTGTATGAGGGGTGCTTGGGGTCGTGGGGTCCTTCATAATGCTGTTTGCTTTACGGATGCAGCGTGTGGTGTAAACGTCTGTTATGGTGGGAAGAGAGACCCCGATGATCTTCTCTGCTGACTTCACTATCCGCTGCAGGGTCTTGCGATCCGAGATGGTGCAATTTCCGAACCAGGCAGTGATGCAGCTGCTCAAGATGCTCTCAATACAGCCTCTGTAGAATGTGGTGAGGATAGGGGGTGGGAGATGGATTTTTCTCAGCCGTTGCAGAAGGTAGAGACACTGCTGGGCTTTCTTTGCTATGGAGCTGGTGTTGAGGGAGCAGATGAGATTCTCCATCAGGTGAACACCAAGAAATTTGGTGCTCTTAATGATCTCTACGGAGGAGTTGTCGATGCTCAGTGGAGAGTGGTCGTTCTGTGTCCTCCTGAAGTCAACAACCATCTCTTTTGTTTTGTTCACATTCAGAGACAGGTTGTTGGCTCTGCACCAGTCCGTTAGCCGCTGCACCTCCTCTCTGTATGCTGACTCATCGTTCTTGCTGATGAGATCCACCACAGTCGTGTCATCGGCAAACTTGATGATGTGGTTCGAGCTGTGTGTTGCAGCACAGTCGTGGGTCAGCAGAGTGAACAGCAGTGGACTGAGCACACAGCCCTGGGGGGCCCCGTGCTCAGTGTGATGGTGTTGGAGACGCTGCTCCCGATCCGGACTGACTGAGGTCTCCCAGTCAGGAAGTCTAGGATCCAGTTGCAGAGGGAGGTGTTCAGGCCCAGTAGGCTCAGCTTTCCAATCAGTTTCTGAGGAATGATTGTTTGTGCACAGACATTCAGGTTGCCAACTGAAGATGGCACCAGTGAACAGCGCACCCATGAGTGACATTCTCCAGATGGGCCATGACACCATTTCTTTCACTGCGTTTACATCTTTTTCTTTTAATTGTAGCTCTGATACTGTTGAAGCCTGTGATCTGCAGTTTAATGGGATGTTTTCAGGCAGATTGAGCAGTCTAGCACTTTGCTGTCTCCAAGAAGGTTTTGGGAGGTGCACAGCCTCGAGGCCAAGAAGCTTAGAGGTCGGGTGTGAGCCCATGACCGACTTCGTTTCTTGCTGAGATCGCCGATTAAAGTGCCGAGGAAGATTGAGTGCAGAGAGAGAGTGAGTGTTCAGCCCCATCTACCAGTCTCTCATTTGCTGCTCCCAAGAGAAGGCCCTGAATTCTCTCTCTCTCATGCTGTCAGAGGGTGAAGCTGGAGCACGTTTTAATCGTCGCAGTTTGTGGATTGGACTGGGGTTCACATTGTGTTGTGTTTTTTAGATTAGTTCGTTTTGGGTGACTTTGAATCGGGGCGGCCTGCAGATAATGGACACTGAGCTGAACTGAATATGGATTCTTCGAATTTGTGTTTTATATTCTGTGTTTTTGCTCGTTCTTTCTTGCTGCCATTTGCAGGATTTACTTTTTGCGGGGGGGGGGTTGATGTTCTTGTTGCCTTTTGCTAGATTTGTTATTTTTTTTGAAGGAGAGGTGTTTGATTGTTTTTTCCTTTGAGCAGGTCCCATGCTAATTTTTCTTGTTTTTTTTTTGTTTTGTGGCTGTCTGTGGAGAAGACAAACCTCAGGGTCGTATACTGCATACATACTTTAACTCTTTGATATTGAAAGGAAATCACTTTGACTTAAATGTGTATGACAGAGAGTGCATCATCTAGTTCATCAGGGAAGGAGAAACTCCAGTATATAATTACTGATGTCACTCCCTTTCCAGAACGCTCAGTGAGGGTTTGAGCAGGTGTTCTTACTGACAGGTTTGCTGTTTAACTATAATGCAGAATTCATTTTAAGCTGATAATGAGCAGGGAGCAGTCCATGACCATGAACATACCAAGGATTGCAATGATTCTGTATAGGCTGGAGTGTTAAGTAAGTTTAAAGTAGAACCTTTCAGATATGAGGTAGGACAACATCTAGTGCACAGGCTGCAGGGTTTGCTTAAGGAGACTAACAACTCAGTGTTTTAGTTTTGAGGGAGTTGAAGAAACCCATGTTACTTGAGGCAGCAACCCAGGGATTGGATGGGTATGATGAAGATCTCTCACAGTTCTCATCATGACCTGCAAGTTAGTCCACCATCCCCAAGCACTACAAGGAAAGATGTGCTTACAGGAGATTAGCACAGTGTGAGAGAAGATTGATGTACATATAGGTACCAATGACATAGGTAGGAAAAGGGAAGAGGTCCTGAAATGAGAATATAGGAAGCTGGGAAGGGAGTTGAGAAAAAGGACTGCAAACGTAGTAATCTCGAGATTACTGCCTGTGCCACGCGACAGTGAGAGTAGGAATGCGATGAGGTGGAGGATAAATGCGTGGCTGAGGGATTGGAGCAGGAGGCAGGGATTCAAGTTTTTGGATCATTGGGACCTCTTTTGGCGCAGGCGTGACCTGTACAAAAAGGACGGGTTACACTTGAATCCTAGGGGGATCAATATCCTGGCAGGGAGATTAGCGAGGGCTACTGAGGTGACTTTAAACTAGAATGGCTGGGGGGTGGGAATCAAATTAAAGAGGCTAGGCGAGAGAAGGTTAGTTAACAACAGGGGGATGGGAACCAGTGCAGAGAGACAGAGGGGTGTAAAGTGAAGGTAGAAGCAAAAAATAGTAAGGAGAAAAGTAAAAGTGGCAGGCCGACAAATCCAGGGCAAGCATCAAAAAGGGCCACTTTTCAACATAATTGTATAAGGGCTAAGAGAGTTGTAAAAGAGTGCCTGAAGGCTTTGTGTGTCAATGCAAGGAGCATTCATAACAAGGTGGATGAATTGAAAGTGCAGATTGTTATTAATGATTATGATATAGTTGGGATCACAGAGACATGGCTCCAGGGTGACCAAGGATGGGAGCTCAACGTTCAGGGATATTCAATATTCAGGAGGGATAGACATGAAAGAAAAGGAGGTGGGGTGGCGTTGCTGGTTAAAGATGAGATTAACGCAATAGAAAGGAAGGACATAAGCCGGGAAGATGTAGAATCGATATGGGTAGAGCTGCATAACACTAAGGGGCAGAAAACGCTGGTGGGAGTTGTGTACAGGCCACCTAACAGTAGTAGTGAGGTCGGAGATGGTATTAAACAGGAAATTAGAGATGTGTGCAATAAAGGAACAGCAGTTATAATGGGTGACTTCAATCTACATGTAGATTGGGTGAACCAAATTGGTAAAGGTGCTGAGGAAGAGGATTTCTTGGAATGTATGCGGGATGGTTTTTTGAACCAACATATCGAGGAACCAACTAGAGAGCAGGCTATTCTAGACTGGGTTTTGATCAATGAGGAAAGGTTAATTAGCAATCTTGTCGTGAGAGGCCCCTTGGGTAAGAGTGACCATAATATGGTGGAATTCTTCATTAAGATGGAGAGTGACATAGTTAATTCAGAAACAAAGGTTCTGAACTTAAAGAGGGGTAACTTTGAAGGTATGAGTCGTGAATTAGCTAAGATAGACTGACAAATGACACTTAAAGGATTGACGGTGGATATGCAATGGCAAGTATTTAAAGATTGCATGGATGAACTACAACAATTGTTCATCCCAGTTTGGCAAAAGAATAAATCAAGGAAGGTAGTGCACCCGTGGCTGACAAGAGAAATTAGGGATAGTATCAATTCCAAAGAAGAAGCATACAAATTAGCCAGAAAAAGTGGCTCACCTGAGGACTGGGAGAAATTCAGAGTTCAGCAGAGGAGGACAAAGGGCTTAATTAGGAAGGGGGAAAAAGAATATGAGAGAAAACTGGCAGGGAACATAAAAACTGACTGTAAAAGCTTTTATAGATATGTAAAAAGGAAAAGACTGGTAAAGACAAATGTAGGTCCCCTACAGACAGAAACAGGTGAATTGATTATGGGGAGCAAGGACATGGCAGACCAATTGAATAATTACTTTGGTTCTGTCTTCACTAAAGAGGACATAAATAATCTTCCAGAAATAGTAGGGGACAGAGGGTCCAGTGAGATGGAGGAACTGAGCGAAATACATGTTAGTAGGGAAGTGGTGTTAGGTAAATTGAAGGGATGAAAGGCAGATAAATCCACAGGGCCAGATGGTCTGCATCCCAGAGTGCTTAAGGAAGTAGCCCAAGAAATAGTGGATGCATTACTGATAATTTTTCAAAACTCGTTAGATTCTGGACTAGTTCCTGAGGATTGGAGGGTGGCTAATGTAACCCCACTTTTTAAAAAAGGAGGGACAGAGAAACCGGGGAATTATAGACCGGTTAGCCTAACATCGGTGGTGGGGAAACTGCTGGAGTCAGTTATCAAAGGTGTGATAACAGCACATTTGGAAAGCGGTGAAATGATCGGACAAAGTCAGCATGGATTTGTGAAAGGAAAATCATGTCTGACGAATCTCATAGAATTTTTTGAGGATGTAACTAGTAGAGTGGATAGGGGAGAACCAGTGGATGTGGTATATTTGGATTTTCAAAAGGCTTTTGACAAGGTCCCACGCAGGAGATTAGTGTGCAAACTTAAAGCACACGGTATTGGGGGTAAGGTATTGATGTGGATAGAGAATTGGTTAGCAGACAGGAAGCAAAGAGTGGGAATAAACGGGACCTTTTCAGAATGGCAGGCAGTGACTAGTGGGGTACCGCAAGGCTCAGTGCTGGGACCCCAGTTGTTTACAATATATATTAATGACTTGGATGAGGGAATTAAATGCAGCATCTCCAAGTTTGCGGATGACACGAAGCTGGGTGGCAGTGTTAGCTGTGAGGAGGATGCTAAGAGGATGCAGAGTGACTTGGATAGGTTGGGTGAGTGGGCAAATTCATGGCAGATGCAATTTAATGTGGATAAATGTGAAGTTATCCACTTTGGTGGCAAAAATAGGAAAACGGATTATTATCTGAATGGTGGCCGACTAGGAAAAGGGGAGGTGCAACGAGACCTGGGTGTCATTATACACCAGTCATTGAAAGTGGGCATGCAGGTACAGCAGGCGGTGAAAAAGGCGAATGGTATGCTGGCATTTATAGCGAGAGGATTCGAGTACAGGAGCAGGGAGGTACTACTGCAGTTGTACCAGGCCTTGGTGAGACCACACTTGGAGTATTGTGTGCAGTTTTGGTCCCCTAATCTGAGGAAAGACATCCTTGCCATAGAGGGAGTATAAAGAAGGTTCACCAGATTGATTCCTGGGATGGCAGGACTTTCATATGAAGAAAGGCTGGATGAACTAGGCTTGTACTCGTTGGGATTTAGAAGACTGAGGGGGGATCTGATTGAAACGTATAAAATCCTAAAGGGATTGGACAGGCTAGATGCAGGAAGATTGTTCCCGATGTTGGGGAAGTCCAGAAGGAGGGGTCACAGTTTGAGGATAAAGGGGAAGCCTTTTAGGATTGAGATTAGGAAAAACTTCTTCACACAGAGAGTGGTGAATCTGTGGAATTCTCTGCCACAGGAAACAGTTGAGGCCGGTTCATTGGCTATATTTAAGAGGGAGTTAGATATAGCCCTTGTGGCTACGGGGATCAGGGGGTATGGAGGGAAGGCTGGGGCGGGGTTCTGAGTTGGATGATCAGCCATGATCATAATAAATGGCGGTGCAGGCTCGTAGGGCCGAATGGCCTACTCCTGCACCTATTTTCTATGTTTCTATGTAACATGGAGTCAGCAGAACCTTGATTGGAGCAGCAGTATTTGAGAAGGAGATACTACTATGCTGACTTTCTGATGTAGTGGTACAGTTCTGGAGGAGTGCATCCAATTGCTCCTTGAGGGTGGTAAGTTGGTGCAATACAGAAAATGCGCAACCTTGCAGATGGACCAATATTTTTTGGTACCCAGTTCAGGCAAGGCTGGAATTCCGGCCACATTCCCAATGATGTCCCATTTGGAAACTCATGGTCTCATATATTGGAGGACACAGTCGTCATCTTTCCTGACTAGAGAACAAAGTTTAATGTGAGAGTAGATTTGAGGGGCAAGTCTTTCACATGGATGGAAATGGCTTCTTGTAACAATCCAGTAGAGGATGTACAATTTCCAGCATTTAAAAAAGTGCATGGACAGGTACTTGAACAGGAAAAGAGGAGAATTGGTACAGGCATAAGGTGGGTAAATGGGATTAGGTGCATAGAGGCATCACGGTGGATGAATTGGAATAAGGGGCCCAATTTTGTACTCTATAACTGTGAATTAATTCTTTGAGTCATGGTCATATTAAGTTCATTAATCCCTCAGGGAGCCCATTGGCTTGATGCTTCCCACTGCTCCACAGCTTGACCTGACGAACTGTACAGTTATAGTTTGGGGTGAATGGAATGAGGGGCAGGAATCAGGACTTGTTACCAGGAGACAGGACTCTCAGACAGTGTCACAGATTTGTCTGCAAAATCCAGAAAAGACAAGTGTAGTCTCAGGAGTCATTGATAAACTATAGTGACATGCCAGGTATGCTGACTTAGTGCCTGTTGAGTTCTGTCATCACTAACTTGAAATAATCACTTCCCACAGTGAGCAGCATTCAAGTGCTTAGGTAGGAATTCTCTACCAGATGTCTAAATGATCCCAAGTATTTCCACTTTATGAATCTTCTTGGCATTAAAAGGAACCTCCATGAAGCTGAATGTTCTTCATACCATTTCCCTTAATTACTGTGAGTAGTTCTGAATCTCGGTGTCTGTAAACGTCCCTCCTGGAGAGAGACGTTTGCAAGATCTGAAAAGGAAGCCCTCATCGCTGCATGGTTATAGATTTATAAGCAGCTGTGATTCTGAAGTTTCTGACTAGTGAGGACTATACCTTCATTGTAAGTAGGCTTTGGTTATGTCTGAGATAGCAAGTGTAAATATTGACGAACCCAGCCAGACCCTGGAGTGCCACCATATTACCTTGTCTGGTCCATGTCAAAGTAATGTGGGCTCTCAAGGTCTCACGTTTTGCAGTATATTTCAGAATTAGGTAGTCCTCATGAACCTCAGGAATATGACGTACCAGGTAGAGCTTGTCTGCATTCATAATGTTTTTCTCTGATCACTCCTGCTACAAGGCTTCAAGAGGTGAGTCAACTGAATGGTAGAGCATCTGGCAGATTATTATAATGTTCAGAACCTTCTCCAGAGAATTATAGTGGACACTCATAAATCTCAGTAGCATTCTCTGCACCATGCACGCAACATGGTAGGAGTAAGAATAAATATGCTGCCACATTCCCAATGATGCTCCATCGAGGATGCCAGACCGCAGAGCTCCTCCAGCGCTTTGGGCCTGTTGCGTAAGAGTAAACTGCCACACCCTTAAGCCTTGTCAATTAAAAGATGGCTGATTGTAGACCAGAGTTCACGTGTCCTGTGCTCAGACGAGCAGGAGACTCACCTCAGGAGACTGAGGAGGTGGAGATGCCAATGAAGGAGTGGCTAGATTTAGTCCCATAGCAGTCAGACCCTGGATGAAATAGATCTTGCTTGAGAATAATTGAAATATCCATGTTCCATTAAAGAATTTAATTCCGCTTTGTTAGTGCAACTGGGCATGCATTTCACAGAGAAACTTAAGCTCGACTCAGATGTTGTTACTAATCTTAGAAATACTGAGACCTTGCAAATGCAAATGCCATTCTGCCTGTTGCTGCCCACTCAAAAGGAGGAGAGATGGTCTTTTCTTGAGTAGTGAGCTTCAATATCCTCACTAATTCTGTGTTCTCCATCCACTACTGCCTGAAATGATGAGGGTTTAAGGAAATTCGGGATGGCAGTGACCTCCATCTCAGCAGGCGGTGTGTGTCTGACTGAGCTCTAACTACAGAAGATACAGATCTGTTAAAAATCTGGACAGATTACTTCTCAGAATATAGGTGGGCATAATCTGGGTCAATGTAGGGTTCTTTGGGAAAAGACTCCTGTGTGCAATTCTTCCTGCTCCAGGCACACCAAACCTATATATAGCCCCTCTCTTTCACCCATGCAGCAACCCCAGTGGGACTACCACTGAAGCAAAGAGGTAAAACCTCAAGTCAGCACTCTATATTTCACCAGAGTGGCTTTAGTGTGTAGAATCTAAGCCTAAATATAGGCTTGGTGTGCCTGGAGCAGGAAGAATTGCACACAGGAGTCTTTTCCCACTTTGATACTACACTGTGCAACTGAGTTAAAGGACAGAACAGCCTTTACATACATAGGCAGCAGTTCTTATAAATGAGATGCTGTGTGTAAAGTTGATTCCCTATGAATAACTTATGGAGTTTCTTTGACTTAGAAACAATTTTAGTGAGAAATACCCAATATAAATATTATGAGGATTGACATCATATGTGTATGCTGGTAGAGGTTTTGTTTTGGTACAGTATTGTCACGTGTACTGGGATACAGTGAAAAACTTTGCACACCACTCAGGTAGATCATGCCATATGTATGCACTTCGAAGCAGTAAAAAGTAAGCAATGCAGAATATAATGGTACCATGACTACTTGAACATGATTAGTGGATAATGCTCATGGAAATCACAAGTATTATTAAGCGAGCTGTATGAATCATGTAATTTTATGGTGTTTTTGTGATTTACGCACTAAGACACTGCAACTCGTAAAACACACAACAATGTTGTGCTGCATTGAACCATTTCTAGCTGCGAGCCTGTCCATATTCTACACAGAGCTATATCTCCCAAGAGAAGGATACAAAAATCAATAAACCCAGTGTGGATTACCTGGTGAAAGTTGGCACGGATGGAAGCATCGTGGCACTACGTATGGGAACTAATGCCATGATGGACATAAAGTAATTTCTCTTGCAGGACAGCTGCAGAAGGCTGGCTCACACAAGCAGCAAAGATTGACAGCTGCAACACATGTCCAGCACATTGATTTGTGCAGAAAACAGCAGCAGAATCACCGATCCCCACCCCTGAGGCTTGAGGACCTTTGTAAAATGGAGAGATTAATTTCACATACAGCTGTGGAATTTTTCAGTAGCAAGGTAAGAGCTTAGGAGGGACAACCTCCATCTTACTTTCCTACAGACTAACGATAACAAGGAGATTCAGGGAGCTTTTGGGAAATGCTTAGGTAAGTTGGCTTGGACCTTCCACGGCAAGCTCACAAGTCATCTGCCTGAAAGCCTGGACAGACCTGAAGCATTCAACACAGAGTAGGAATTTGCCCACTGAAACTGGTCAATCCAGGGTGGTTTTGAGAGTTGATTAAAGCCCATATATGAGCACTGTGGTGATCAAACCTGCTGAGGAAATTATCAAATACAAATTGATGTAACAATTTAAAATATATTAAATTAAAACACTGCGAAGAAATTAAACAATTACATTTATTATTTTATTCAATTGTATAAAGAAAGGACAATTACCTGGTACTTAGTCCTGTACTAAACTGTTTCCTCTCAATGAGATCAGTGGGTCCACTTAGTTTGTAGCAGATTAGCTTGGTATCAATTCAATTGATAAATTCCACAGTCTAAAGGCGAGGAAGGCTATCGACATTTACATTTCACCTTTGGACCGCAAGGAGTCCAACAGCGGAACACAGTTGTCCAGTATCTGGTAATTAGCTGGACTTATGTTCCGATCTCCACCTTTGCTCAGGGTCCCAGTTGCTTGGTAGAAGGCAGAAGTCCAAAGCTGAGGTGCTGGCTCTTAATCCGTCAGTTCAGGCCATGGAGTTGAGGTTTAAAAGTGAAAAAGCAGGCAGTGAGTTTACTCGAGAAAGTTCAGCTAACCCAGTCTTCTCATGTTAAGGCATTAGGAGGTAATCAGAATCAACTCACTAACAGCTCCTGGGTACGTATGAACTAACGGATGCAAGTTGCAATGGTCAGCAGCTGTAAAATCTCAAACATAGAGACTGTTATCAAGACCTTTGGGAATGAAGCTGCACAATATGCAATTCCATTTGCATCCAATCAACAGCAGAAGCAAACCAGAAGTAGGTGCAACAAATCCGTGACATCATACGAGCATGGGCTGATGAGTAATAGATAGCATTCGCACTGAGAAAGTGGCAGGCAGTGGCTATCTCTAACAGGAGAAGTCTAACCACAATGCTTTACCACCTCTTATCCTGATCTATCAACATTGTGGGCTCACCAATGACCAGAAACCACATAAATACCATGGCCACAATGGGAAGTCAGAGACAGAGCATCCTGTGGTTAATTGTATACCTCCTGACACTACAAAGCCTCTCCACCGTCTCAAATGCCCAAGTCAGAGCAAGTTGGAATGCACTTTGTTTCCCTGGATGAGCCAACTTCAGCAATAGGCAAGAGGCTAGATCTCATCCAGACAAAGCAACCTACTTCATTGGAGAACCGTGGCTACACAGTCAGGTTTGACATCACTCTCTTATGTGACACGAGATTTCTTTTGCAGCTGTAGTACTGTGCAAAGACATAAAATTGATATAAAACTACAGAATAAGTAAATAGTTCAGAAAAGGAATAATGAGATAGTGTCCACTCACAAACAAGAGAAAAAGTGCAGATGTTGGAAATCCGAGCAACACACACAAAACGCTGGAGGAACTCAGTATCCATGGAAAAGAGTACAGATGACATTTCGGGCCAAGAAGAGCCTGAAACATCAACTGTCCCCTTTTCCATAGATGCTGCCTGGCCTGCTGAGTTCCTCCAGCATTTTGTGTGTGTTAATGAGGTCGTAGACTATTCAGAAATCTGACAATGGAGAGAAAGAAGCTGTTTCTGAAGAGTTAGATTTTCCCATCTACGAAATGGATTGCAGTTGCTCACCTACCTGATACACTGGTACCTTACACCCCTTGACACGTGTCACCAAGGAGGACAATGACTTCAGATGCAATGAAGCACCACTGCCTGCAAATTGCCATCCAAGCATAAAACGTCAGATGACAGAACTATTGTTGGCAGAATTTCAGATGATGATGAGGAGGCATACAGGAGCAAGCTAGATCAGCTGCTTGAGTGGTGTCGCTGCAACAGCCTCGCATTCAATGTCAGTAACACAAGTGTATTGATTGTTGACTTCAGGAAGGAGAAGTCGAGGGAACATACATCAGTGCTCATCGAGGGATCAGCAGTGGAAAGGCTGACCATTTTCAAGCTCCTGAGCATCAACATCTCTAAAGGTCAATCCTGTGCCCACCATATTGATGCAATGTAATGGGCTGGGTCGATCAAACCCAAACAGTTCAAGTGTCCAGGAGATGTGGTAATGCGTGTGCAAGCACAACAAAGTAACTTCAGCCTAATTCATTAACATAAAATAGTAAACACAAATAAATCACACAAATACTATGTAGCAAGTCACAAAGATCTTGGGGCTGATGACTCTTAGTCACCACTTGATTGCTGCTGTTGCCGGTGGATCTCTGAATTCCAACCCACTCATGAAACCACCGTGGGTCCCAGGCTCCAATCACAATTTCCATTCTCGGTAAATCCAACAAACCAGGGAAAGGCATCTCAATAAATACAAGTTTCACAAGTGCAGAGAGATCCATGATCCATAAACTCTTTGATCATTTGTTCTCATGTCATTAACTCAGTTTGGTTTCTTTCATTCACACAACACGTGTTCATTAATGGTGTTGAGCATACCCTTATAAATCACTTAGATAATTTAATGGTCACTGTTCGTCCATCAGTCTACAATGCTTTGGACATAACATTCCTTTGACTTACAAAAGAATATTAGTATTACATACAAGCCTGAATTGTAAAAAGAATCCGTCAAACTAACTTGACAGAGACTAAGAAATAATCCATCAACCTAGCTCTCAAAGTGACCAGCAGACACTGGGTCATTAACAGACATCCTTATTTTAATGGTGCCTGGGACTAAGAAAGAATCCAGCTGCTATCAACAAATATTAGACATTAACATTCAGTTAATGGAGCTTATCTCCACTATCTGTCCCAGCTATGACACTTTAAGGAACCAGACTTGGAATTCTTACTCTGACTCCTCATCTTTCTCTTTCCAGTCCTGATGCAGGGTCTCAGCCTGAAATGTCAACTGTTTACTCTTTTCCATAGATGCTGCCTGGCCTGCTGAGTTCCTCCAGCATTTTGTTTGTGTTGCTTGGATTTCCAGCATCTGCAGATTTTCTCTAGTTGGTGATTGGAATTATGTTGTTGTTAATTCATTGTCACTGGGCCTAAATTTTGTAGCTCCCCCCGCCCCCAACAACAATGCTGCAACACCTTCACCAGAAAGACAATAGCAGTTCAAGAAGGCAGCTCACCCACACCTTCCTAAGTCCAGCGCCATGTTATATGGTCAAAGCATTTCAAAATTTGGAAATGTGGGAAGGAAGCTGTATATATCAGAAACAATGTGTCGGCTGAGGCAAAAGGCAATGGCTTGGGAGCAGCTGAAGTTATTCAGATTCAATTAATCCACATCACCGGCCTTAGCCACATAGTATTTTCAGTGGTCTTGTTCACCCAGTTAGCAGTGGGAATTGCATTTCTATTGCTGCTTGTGCAGAGTGCTCTGTCATCCAGCAGAGTAGCATTTCCTCAGAACAGGCCCTGTATGTGCCCGTATTCCGACAGGGCCAGCTGACCGAGAGGACTACTTTCCTTCCATAATCCAAGTCTGTTAGAGATTACATAAGATATAGGAGCAGAATTAGGCCATTTGGCCCATCGCGTCTGCTCCGCCATGGCATCATGGCTGATCCATTCTCAGCCCCAATCTCCTGCCTTCTCCCTGTATCACTTCGTCCCCTGTCCGATCAAGAATCTATCAATCTCTGCCTTAAAATATAGCCAATGAGTTGGCCTCCACAGCCACCTGTGGCAATGAATTCCACACGTTCACCAGTCTCTGCCCAAAGAAATTCCTCCTCGTCTCCACCCTGAAAGAATGCCCCTCTATACTGAGGCTGTGTCCTCTAGTCGTAGACTCCCACACCACAGGAAACATCCTCTCCACATCCGTTCTATCGAGGCCTTTCAATGATTGATAAATTTCAATGAGGTTTCATCTTAACCAGCCCACTAATGGTACAGAGCTCCTCTCAACCTTCCAGGGCACCAACGGAGTTCTTGCCCCATAATGACACTCAGACAGGTCGACGCTCGCCTTCCTATCCTGTCAACCAGCAGCTCTCCCTCCATACTGGTCAGCAATCCAGCTCATCCCTCATAGGGCCCTCAAGTATAGCAGAAAACATTCTGTTATCACCCCCTGGCACTCCAGTGGTTCTCTCCTGTTGACCGTGAAGCTCTGTCTCCACTACCGCTGCAGTGTTACCTCTATAATGACCCTTTCACAATGAAGTGATTGCTCTCCTCTCCCTTGATATTCCTCCATCTGAGGGAAGTTACCCCCCCCCCCGATGTATCATTTTCTCATAATGCAGAATCACAGAATGTTTACAGTCTGGAGGACCGTTCAGCCAATTGAATTCATACTGGCCCTCTGTAAGGAAAATCTAGGCAGATTTGGGCACCCAACCTTAAAAACTTCCTTTCGGGTACTGTACCTGCCCAATTTTCTTTTGAGCGCTAGAACTAAATCTGCATTCTTCACTCTCCTGAGCAAATTGTTAGACTCTGACCATGTACTGTACGCAGAAAAAAAAATCCCTTTCAGAAGTTCCCAACCTTATTTTTATATGCCATGGACCCCTACCATTCCTTGAGGGATCTGTTGACCCCTGTGATACTCCCTAGGACTTTTCATGTAATGTGAATGCCCTACCTTTGACATCCCAAATGCATCACCTTGCACTTTTCTGGGTTAAATTCCATCAGCCATTTCTCCACCCTACTCTCCAGTTAGCCTTTATCATTCTGTAGCCTTGGGCAACTCTCCTCACTCTCTACAATAAGGGTTTTGAAAAAAGCATTAAGCTGGTGCAGCTTTGCAGCCCCCACACACCCACACACCCACGCAAAATCTATAAATAGAGTCATAGCAATGTACAGCATGAAAAAGACCCTTTGACCCAGCTGATTGTTTAGTGCATCTACAGGATTCCCATTTGCCCACATTAGGACCATATCCTTCTATGCCTTGTCTATTCAAATGCTTGTCTCAAATATGGAGATTGTATCTGATTCCACTATCTCCTCTGGTGTGTGTGTGTGTGTGTGTGTGTGTGTGTGTGTGTGTGTGTGTGTGTGTTTTCATACCCCTACCATGGAAAAAATATTCTATCTACCTTGCATCTGCCTCCCATGATCTTCCACATTTCTATCTAGTCATCCTTATCCATTCTTTCAGCATAATTGAAGTCCTTATCCAAGCAACTTCTGCTGAATCTTCTGCTCTGTCTCAACCTCAATCATATTGTTAAAGAAATTTGGAAAACTGGGGTCTCCAGTTTCTCTCTTTGTTACAGTACTTAAGATGCATCCCACTTTGGCCCGGTGATTGACTCACATTGACATACGTAGATGCTGCCCGATTTGCTGAGCTCCTCCAGCACTTGAATCTCTTGTGTTTATGATCCCTCCCTATTCATGCTGCTCTTCCTCCATGTGAACCCTCTGACATTGTGACTGTTCCCTTCACGAATTCCGTCTGTACAGCTGCTTCTGAGCTGACACTCCTACGCATCAGCTGAGTGTCACTACAGCTCAGAAACCCTTCCAACAGTGCAGCTCCATTACATACAGTATTGTTCTTCTGTCTCGGTTTCATCTCCAAGTTGTTTTTCCAGCACTACAACAGAGCTACCGCAGAGTACAAAGCAGAGCTCTCTCTGTGTGCTGTTACGCTGCTCCCTATATGATGCCTCCTTAACAACACAGCCTTCTCTCTGACAATGCAACGTTTCCACTGTGCTACTCCAACAAAATGTCCATCTGATTACGATACATTTCCATCACACTGCTCGTGCACGGTACTCCCTCCTTGCCGCTCTCATGAGACTATGACATCCTTTGTATTGAGCCACTGACACTAGTGTGTGATCCCTCCATAAAGTCCAAATGGTTCAGGCTCAGTACATACAGTAAAATATTGCCTTGATACCGTCCCTTTAACAATCCAGTGCTTCCTCTATGCTCTCCTTTCAGCTTCATTACTCTCCCCCCATAAGCTCGCTCCAATAGTGCAGCACCTGCTGTAGGAAAACACTGAAAGAGGGCAGAGAGCCTTTCATATTGCCCTCCTGGCCGTACGCCTCTCTACCCGTACACTCCCTCTGTCAACACAGATTTGCAGTGTGCTGTACGTTTCCTGAATGAGACAGTGGTTACCTCACACTGAGTCTCTGACTGCATACCGTTCCCTCTGTTCAGTTGTTCTGATACTGTACTCTCCCCCAACACTTTCCCAGAAAAGTGCACTCTTTCTCCACATTGATTCTGCTTGGCTCCCGCCATGCCCAACATTGAAGTAAGGCCTGTATCTCTGAAATGTTTACCATGGAATTACTTGTGGCAAATTCCCGATCCACAATCTAGTCTCAGAACTTTGTCTGTGACATATGGCGCATATTTACTTTATTTTTATATTTGGTGATATAGCACAGTTAACAGCCCCTTCTGGCCCAATGAACCCACACTGACTAATCAACCTACAAATCCTTATGTTTTTGGAATCAGGGAGGAAACCAGAGCACCTGGAGGAAACCCACATGGTCATGGGGAGAACGTATAGGGGAGAACCTTATAGACAGCACCTTATGGAACCTGGATCGCTGGCACTGTAGTAATAGTGTAGGCTTTTGCAAATAAAACAACGTGAGGCACTTTATGTTTAAGAAAACCCGTAACAACTCATTTATTGAACTTCAACAAGATGAACACAAAGCGCAGTAAAAGTCCTTGATGTAGTTATGTCACCATGTCAGACCAGCCTCTTAAAGTGAACCACAGCTTGAAGTTGGTGGTTGTGAATTCTGTGTGTTTCCGTCAATTACATTATCCTACAATAGCATTATGCTAATCATTACACTATGATGCCCATATTGATATCTTCAAATGTGTCTTTTGGACAAAGTATCTCTGAAGCTGAGAATGTGCGGTGGAAACAGATTCTCTCTATGTTAAGTTTTCATCTTTGGGAATATATTGAATTTTCTATTGATTGTAGCTTCGGAACAAGTTAATGAAGTGCGGATCAAACCCATGGGTGTAAATTTAGAACAAGCTCGAGCAGCAATGCATGGAAGATTTGTCTTGGTTGGTGTGTTTTGGTAGAAATTCCCCCCTATCCTTGATAATGTCTTAATATATCCAGCCAACTGCTAATAACTGGAGATTCTGATTGTTGGAAGTTGTCTTGACATTACTAGTATCTGTACATGGGGTGGTTTTATTTTGCATGTTTTTAACATGCTCATGGCTGATCTTGGCTCTCAGTCCTTTGCTGTCACAGACAGGCACACTTGTTTCACACAAGGTATGGTAACTGAAGACACAAAGCATTTAATGAAAATGTAGAAATGGACCCAAAAACAACTCAAGTCCATTTGAAATGAACAGTATGAATGACTTGGTACAAAATTTGGATGGAGTAGCTTCTGTACTTCCTACATCATCATTTTGTTTCTGCTGTTGTCGATGTTTGATTTTCCAGGAGGTGAAAGATATCAGTCACTCAACTAATATATAGTTCAGCTACTGTTGTCCAGACAATCAAGTGGGATGATGTTTGAAACTGACTGAAGAAATGGGAAGGAGATTGATCTACACTTCCCATTTACACAACAACATGTGATGTAATAACAAATTCTTTTTTGCAGCCTTGCTGATTCGGAGCTGAAGTCATGATTCTGGCGTAGAGTCTGGACAATGTCTGCCCTTTCTTTCTGATCTAGGAGGCAGTAGTATTAATTGGGATAAAATGAATATGAAAAACTGGAATCTCTAAAGTTGATCATGTGATCGAATGAGTGTTGGTTGCAACTCAGTTTGTTGCCACATAATTTTTACAGCAATATTGCAGTCACCTGACTTTATCTTAATCTAAACCTTAAGACATAAACAACAGCATTTTATCAAATCTGAAGAATAACTCCAGCTCCTCTGCATTTATGATTGAGATGTATTTTAACATGAATCCTTAATGGAAACGTGCAGTATATTGGTTATTTATAACTGTAGTAGTACTGTTATGATTGGCTGAAACTTTGAAGTTTGTTGAGATCTTGTGGATTTTTCAACGACCAAGTAGAATAGTGAGGCATCTGCTCTCAGGATTCGCACAGCGGTGAAGAATAGGGTCTAGCAGAAACAGAGGTACCTGTAGAAGGCTTTGTAAACACAGTTTTTGGATTCCCTTTGGTGCTCTTCCCTGAAAACAAGATGATTCATCAACTGACATTTAGGGATTCTCTGAAGCTCTTTCATCCACCACCTTCAATGCAACTCAGTTATCCAGCTGATCATCGTCCTGGATCTTATAATTACTTCCTCTACACATTTATATGGTCCATTCTCTTATTTGTCCCAAGCACTCTTTTTCACTCTACGTGCTTCACCCATTACCCATTGCATTTCTCCTGCCTTCCACACCATCACTGAGCTTTCTGTGTATTCTCTGATACTCTTAGCCTCCTTGTCTTCATATCTGTTTATCTTGAACTTTATCCAGTTTTCATTGACCTGAAATGGAAGCTTTCTGTTTTAATGCCTTTAATACAAATGTTTTTTCCTATAGTTTTAAAGTGTAACCTAATCACTGTTGCAAAGAGAACCAACAATCATTATCTGTTCTGGACTCTTTTATCTGTTTTAGGGGAGCCTAGCAAGAAGTTCAGTTGTATCAAAACCATTATAGACCTAGTACTGATGTTTAGAAAGGTCCTCCACCATATTCCCAAGGGCACAAAGGAAGGGTAATAAATGCAACTGTAAGATTGAGTCCCAGATACTGAGAATATTATTTGATATGCAAGAACCTATATTCATGTTGAGGAGCTACATTTGTATGAAAAAGAAAGAAAGAAGGATTCTTCCTGTTTACATGAGGAAATCATGGCTTGTGTTGAACTTCCTCGGGCAAACCTCTCACTTTGATTGTAGCTTCTTCGTCCGGTCTGTAAGTCCAAAGTTGTTTGATTTCCTTTGGGCCATCAGTTGGAAAGTCATGGATCTAATTCTCACTCAGAACACTTGAAAGCAAGAGCCCAATCTACACTCTAGAAGTGGGCTATGAAGATTAAGTTATTACCCACATCACTGATTCTGACATTTTGTACATAAATTACCTCTACTTTCGTCAGCTTTTGACATCACTAAGTCACGAATGGTGTTTTATTAAGGCAACTTCCTCCTCCTTAACACTGTGTAGATCAGAAGAAGCTGGGGTCAAGTGATTTAAGCTTGTGCTCTATCTCCAGGTAACAATTTAGCTTTATGCGTAAACTTCAAAAACTGGAATGAAGAATGAGTAGATTGGGAAGTAGCCTCACTCAAGTTCCCAAGTGAGAAAAGTTTCAATCCCGTTCCTCAGAGTTTGAGCAGTCTCAATCCAGTTCCTTAATCTGTGAAACTCTGAGGAAAGCAGATGTGGACTTTGTAAAGCTGCTAATGATCGCTTCTGATGGTGACTGTGGTAAGCTAAGCCCCACTCTCTCCACAGCCTTTCACTCAGTTGACCAGAGCCTCTCTTCAGCTGTCCATCTGAGACAAACCTCTCTGGGTACTTCTGTATTTATTGTTCATCGCTAATTGTCCTTGGGAAGGAGGCGCGAGCCACGTCCTTGAACTGCTGCCATCCTTCTGGTGATTCTTCTCCCAAGCTGTTGTTGGCTGGAGTTCCAGGATTTAAAATACAGCATCTAAGAAATGGCAATATACTGGAGCTCAGCAGGTCAGGCAGCATCTATAGATGGGAACCTCGGAACGAAAAGTTGACTGTTTATTCCCATCCATAGATGCTGCCTGACCTGCTGAGCCCCTCCAGCACACTGTGTGTACTGCTGTAGATCTCCAGTATCTTTTGTGTGGATAACAGTATTTAGGATTTCCCAATCAGGAGGATAACTTCTACTGTATGTACTCTCTGACTGCATTATGGTCTGGTATGGGAACATCAATGCCTTTGAGCAGAAAATCCTACAAAAGATAGTAGATTCAGCCCAGTACATCACGGGTAAAGCCCTCCCAAATATTGAGCACATCTACATGAAATGTTACCGTAGAAAAGCAGCATCCCATCATCAAGGAGCCTCACCACCCAGGCCATGCTCTTTTCTTGCTGCTGCCATCAGGTAGAAGGTAAAAGTGTTCAGGACATGCACCACCAGGTTCAAGAACAGTTACCACCCCTCAGCCATCAGGCTCTTGAACAAAAGGGATAACTACACTCATACTGTCTCTGGTGTTCTCACGACTGATGGTCTCACTTTGGAGACTCTTTATTTAGACAACTAAACTCTTCTCAGGCTTCCAGCTGGGTACAAATATTGATTATAACTGACATTTTGATGACAAACATAGCCATCTTCATCAGGAATGATGCCCGGACATGTCTAATCCGATGGTACTTATAGCCCCATAGTCCGTCCCTCCTGATCCAATCAAGTTTCTGCTCTCACTTCTTGTTATCAATCGAACTTCTGTTCTAGTTAGAGTGAAACCTTCGCTTCCATTAAATTTTCCCTCTAGTTTTGTTTCTACCTTTACCAGGTAGACCTAAAACCATCGGAGTAGAACAGTAGCTTTGTGCCGTCAAAGTCAATCCTACAGCCATTGCAAATTGCTACTGCCAATTTCTCCGAATAATTCAAAGGGACACTCCTCCTGTGCTCCTTGATGTGGGTTTCCACCGTGCGTCCTGTCTGGCCAATATACGCTGCTCCGCATTCACTGGGAATCCTGTACACACCAGCCAACCTGTATCCCAGGTCATCCTTGACCCACATGAGCTGTGATTCGAGCTTCCTTATGGGTTTGTGGACTGTATAAATCCGATATTTCTTCAGGATTCTGGCGATCTTTCCAGAAACAGCAGATATATAGGGAAGACAGGCAGTAATGATGGGTTCCGCCTCGTTGTTAGGTTACCTGGTGTAACGCCCTGGTTAAGGTTTTTACTGCTAATGCTGTAGGTATTTTATTTAGTAGCTTTCTGTAGTAGCAGTGTGTCCTGCTGATAGTATGTTTGGGTTTTGGGTAAAGACGAGGGGCTGTTAATGTTCGATTTTGGAATGTTGTGTCAGTCAATCAGGATGGTGGAATTGGGAGAAGGTTCTTGAGAAAGCTGGACAGAGAGAGATTTGTGATGGACACTGGTGGGGTTTGTGGTCTTTTTGGTGGGAGATAGAGAGAGGAGGTCGGGAGAGACGATCTTAGGATTTTAACTGACAGGAAGACGTGATTGCAGAAAGTGCTTCATGAGTCAAAGGAATCCAAGCTGAGAAGTTCTCCTGGTGATTAGTGATGAGAATTCAGCGCGAAGAGTAATGGCATACATAGTTTTTGGATAATACGAGCTCCAACAATGTGCACATTTAGACTGGTTTAATTGTAACAGGCCCTTTTATTTTTTTTTTACCTTTTCTTTTCCTCTTAATAGCTAATTGATAAAGCTAAAATTAGTACATACAGTTTTTTATCACTGTATGTGGTGTACAATCTGTTATTCCTTGCTGATGTGGTCGGGCATGGCAGGGAGAGTTTTCTTCCTTCTCCCTTCTGCGTGAGATGTGAGACTTTCGAGAGACTTTGAACTTTTTTGCTGTGCCCATGGCCTGTTCTTCATCAAGTTATGGTACTGTTGTAACTATATGTTATAATTATGTGGTCTCTGTTAGTTTTTCAGTCTTGGTCTGTCCTGTGTTTCTGTGATATCACACCGGAGGAATATTGCAGGCCAGGCAGCATCTGCCTGATGCTGCCTGGCCTGCTGCGTTCACCAGCAACTTTGATGTGTGTTGCTTGAATTTCCAGCATCTGCAGATTTCCTCGTGTTTGGAGGAATATTGTATCATTTCTTAATGCATGCATTACTAAATGACAATAAAAGAGGACTGCGTGTCCTCATAATCTAATCTAATCTAATGTATAATTGTGTACAGGCAGTATTTACACAGCATATGCTCAAATCGGGGTTCCGTTAATTGAAACATCCCAACTTTCCTGTTTGGTTGGACCTAAATCGTGCTGACCCAAGACGTATATGGTTTAAGAAAGGTGGCCTTCTCACCGCTGAGTCCAGTGGCTGTTCACAGAGCCGGCTGACGAGCCAAGGTTCCGTATGAGCCCAGTGAGGTGATTTCACTAGATTTTCCTTTGGCCCTTTTAAGGACCCGATTGATTTCCTTCACCTTGTAGCCATTCTGTAGGAACATAGTGCGTAATCATTTTATTTCCTTGTGGAGATTCTCTGGTCTGAAATAGACTTTGCACAGTTAATCAAAATAGAAAGAACCGCTCTACATTGGGAGGCGTGATGGTGGCGGTTATTGTTGAGTTACAAGTCCACGTGAGTGGGTTTCTGATAGACCTCATGTCCAAGGCTACCATCCAGTTTCCGTTGTATTAGAATGTTCAGGGATGGGAGGTGACCATTCTTCTCCATCTCCATCATAAATGTTTCAATGTATAGATAGTCATGGAACTGTTGGGAGTGCCTGGAGTCCATGAGGCCTCACTAGGAAGGTGTCATTGATGTATCTGAAGAAGCATTTGTGGGACAAGAGTGATGAACTCATCTCAAAGTCCTCCATGTAGAGATTAGCAATAGCCAGGGACAAGGAAGATCCTATAGCCACTCCCCTGTTTATTCATGGTAGTTCCCCTTATAGAGGAGGTACATTGATGTAAGGATATGGTCAAATAGGTCAATGGTACCCTTATCAAACCTTGACCACAGCAGGACTAAGCTGTCCTAATGGGAAGTCTCATGAACAGGGACACCACGTTGAAACTGACAATTATGCACAACATTCCTGCAGAATGGTTATAAAGTGAAGGAAATCAATTGGGGTCTTAAAAGAGCTGACAGAAAATCAGGAAGCCTAACAACCAGGAGGAACCGTTCGCTACTGCCTGTCTTCCCTATATTTCCCCGGTTTCTGGAAGGATTGCCAGGATCCTGAAGAACTAATGGATTAATACTGTCCACAAATTTGCAAGGAAGCTCAAACCACAGCTTATGGGGGTCAAGGATGACCTGGGATTCAGGTTGGCTGGTGTTCACAGGATTCCCTGTAAATGCGAGCAGCGTATACTGGCCAGATGGGATGCAGGGTGGAAATCCGCATCAAGGAGCACAGGAGGTGGGTCTCTTTGGGTTACCCAGAGAAATTGGCAGTAGCAATTTGCAATGGTCATAGGATTGATTTTGACGGCCCAAAACTATGGTGCCGCACCAATGACTTTTGATACCACGTGGTGAAGGAAGCCATTGAAGTAAAACTAGAGGAAAAGAATTTTAACAAAGACGAAGGTCTCGCTCTAAGTAAGAACTGGAATTCAATTGTAAACAAGGTGAGACAGTGGAAACCTGATTGGATGAGGGCTAACCAATCGGAAGGCACAGACTAGAGGGGTATAAATACCAATGGATTAGACATGCCCAGGCATCATCCCTGAAGAAGATGGCGGAGTTTGTCATGGAAACGTCGGTTATAATCAATACCTTTACCAGGGTGGAAGCACAAGAAGAGTTTAATCATTGTATATGCCAGGAAAGCACTAGATCCTTTCTCCTTCTTTACCTTGTTATTTCATGTTCTTGTTATTTATTGCTATTTATTTATATTTGCATTTGCACAGTTTGTTGTGCATTGGTCACATAGTTCTATAGATTTGCTAAGTATTCCCACAGGAAAAAGAATCTCAGGGTTATATGTGGTGAAATGTATGTCCCCTGACAATAAGTTTTACTTTGAACTTTTGAAGTGAGTGAGTCTCACCTCCCTTCCAATATTAGAATTTGTGAGGAATAAAACTGGCCAAACTCTGAAGCATTGTGGCCCACTGTGTCTGTGTTCATTATCCAGCGCCCACCTACCTAATCTCACCTCCGTCTCACACAACCCGATCAACTCATCTGCCCTCTCCCATTGAACCAACCCGCATGTCTTTGGGTTGTGGAAGGAACTCACAACACCTAGAAGAGGCTCGCGCAGTCACAGGGAGAACATGCAGGCCCCACAGAGACAGCACCTGAGATCAGGATTAAATCCAGTTCCCTGGAGGTGAGAGGCAGTGGCCCTAATCACTGCACAACAGTAAAAAGGTGTCTATATGATCTGTCCGGTCTGCAGTTTGCTTATTTGCCTTCTTTACAGTACCAGAAGCTAGGCATAACACTGATTGATGCTGCTGCACTCCATCCTCCCCCTCGCTTTGATCGTATCCCGTCTGTTGTAAGTCCATGAATTGCTTGATTTAATGAAATTGTTGATTGCACCTGGAGGAACTCTGGTTGTTATTTATCTGTTGATTTATAAATCTTGTTGACAGGCAGACCACAGGAGTTCAATGTAGAAAGCAGATAATTAAATTCCAACAGGCTCTTCTCTGGGCTCGTGAAAAGTCCGTCTTGTTTGTGCCTCTATGAATTACAGCACTGTATTTCCTTGGAAACCTGCTGTAGGAGCTATGTAGTGTTCTCTGTCCGCAGTGTATTCGTGTTGTGTGTTTATTACGTATATTATAGTAACTAGCCACAGATGTGGGGTGGTGGGTGGGTGTGGTAAAAGCGAAGGGAATAGATTACGTACTTATGCTTATTTCGTGGTCATTTGTAGCTTGGGACTGCGGAAGTCCTACCTTGATTGACAGCTGAGATAGCGCTCAATAATGCATAATTGTATGCTAATTGCTAATAACGGATCAATATAGGAAATTTGACTCTTTGGAGCAATCATTGGAGCT
Source organism: Mobula hypostoma (assembly GCF_963921235.1). NCBI lineage: Eukaryota > Metazoa > Chordata > Chondrichthyes > Myliobatiformes > Myliobatidae > Mobula > Mobula hypostoma. The sequence goes on from NC_086106.1 coordinate 59,220,995, forward strand.
GTGCACGTGTCACACAGGTACAACAACTCTGTTGGTCCAGGCTGGTGGCAATTGCTTTGTTTCAATTTTGGATCAATTTTTTGCTGTCACACGTTGTCAGCAAAGATTTTGACAGTTATACCAAATGAACATCAGCACTCAAATGCGTCCAAGAAATTAGAGGCATGCGCCTGGAGCAGCGTGCGGTGAGTACGGCCAGTTTTAGTGTTTCATGCTGTGTGGTTGGATTTGATAAGCAGTTCTGAAGTGGTCAGCTGTTGCTGTGAAAGCTGTAGTGGGTGGTTGCCTGAAGTGTTCAAACTTTGACTCTGGGGAAATGCTGAAGAATTTAAATAATCGCTTCTATCGTTGAAAAGCTGAATCAAAACTACCATTGTTTTGTTTTGTTTGCACATTTGGAAGACAAAATGATTTCAGCTGGAAGCACTGACCGTGAAGAGAGTGATTAAACAAACATACAAAGGTCAGTTCCCTGGAGGAAATGAAAATATTTGTGAAATCAAAGAACAAGCTGTGACAACTGTTAAGTTACAGGATGGCATATGTGCTGAGGACAATGTGTCTAACATGCATAGAGCACGATCTGTTGCCAGCAAGACATCTCGTCCAGCTAATATCACATCAGTACGCATTAAAATGGAGGCTGGTTTAGCTGAGTTGCATGCAAGATAACAGATATTGCGGGAAAAACACACCTTAGAGGGACAGCTGGAAGGAAAGGTGAAGCATTGAAGAGGCCAGGAACAACTTGCAGAACAGTTTGGAAGAGACCAGGAGCGGCTTCGAAGAAGCCAGTGAGAATGGGCGGAGCAACTTTGAAGACAGATGGAGGAGTTGCAAGAAGAAATCACAGCCCAGATGGCCAAGTGCCATGGGCTGCATTTGCCGTGGGTGCCAAGCAGAGCAGTTCTCCGATGAGGGTTCCTATGTTGGCATGGATCAGAGAAAATCCAGCATACTCAATGTCAAGGTGGATACGTTTGGCGGAACGCAAGTCTCATCAGCCACGAGATTGAACCCCAAGGGGTAGATCAGGGTGTTCATTCTCAGCCTGCTGCAAGAAGGCAATCTGAACCTATGTTATATCCAATAGCACAAGCTGTTTCTGAGGACATTGATGGTGACATTTGTGTTTCAGGTGATAAAGGTGTGAATGCTACACTGGAGGCCATAAGGACGTGAAAGGAAATAACAAGTTTAGTGATGCAACAACAAAGCAGTGCAACTCTGCCTAAAAGAGAGATTCAAATCTTCAATGGTGATCCATTTCTGTATCATTCATTTTTGAGAGCTTTCAAGAATAGCACTGAAGACAAGACTGATAATTATGCTGACTGTCTTTATTTTCTTGAACAGTTACTCTAGGGTGCTTGTCAAAAGTTGCCAGCAGGCCAGCCAGAGCAAGGGTTTCTAAAGGCTCAAGCTTTACTGTAGGAAAGTTTTGGTGATGAGCAGAAAATTGCCGAGCTCTTTCATGGCAGCATAATAAATCAGAAGGTGTGAAAACCCTTCAAGACTATGGTCTTTTTCTTAAAGGTTTTTGCAATGCTATGGTAGATGTGCAGGGCATGCATGAGGATGTCATGCCTGATAATATGAAGTTTTTGTAGATAAGCCTACAAGAGGAGAGGCTGTACTTGATCTGGTATTGCGAAATGAACCTGATCAGGTGTCAGGTCTCTCAGTGGGAGAGTGTTTTGGAGATAGTCATCGCAATAGCAATTCTATCTCCTTTACCATAGCATTGGAGCGGGATAGGAACAGACAAGTTAGGGAAACATTTAATTGGAGTAAGGGGAAATATGAGGCTATCAGGCCGGAATTTGGAAGCATAAATTGGAAACAGATGTTCTCAGGGAAACGTACGGAAGAAATGAGGCAAATGTTCATGGGATATTTGCGTGGGGTTCTGAGTAGGTGCGTTCCAATGAGACATAGAAAGGATGGTAGGGTACAAGATACGTGGTGCACAAAGGCTGTTGGAAATCTAGTCAAGAGGAAAAGAAGAGCTTACGAAAGGTTTAAAAAACTAGGTAATGATAGGAACCTAGAAGATTATAAGGTTAGCAGGAAGGAGCTTAAGAATGAAATTAGGAGAGCCAGAAGGAGCTGTGAGAAGGCCTTGACAGACAGGATTAAGGAAAACCCCCAAGGCATTCCACAAGTATGTGAAGAACAAGAGGATAAGACGTGAAAGAATAGAACCAATCACGTGTGACAGTGGAAAGGTGTGTATGGAACCGGAGGAAATAGCGAAGGTACTTAATGAATACTTTGCTTCAGTTTTTACTACAGAAAAGGATCTTGGCGATTATAGAGATGACTTGCAGTGGACTGAAAAACTTGAGCATGTAGATATTAAGGAAGAAGATGTGCTGGAGCTTTTAGAAAGCATCAAGTTGGATAAGTCACCGGGACTGGAAGGGATGTACCCAGGCTACCATGGGAAGCGAGGGAGGAGATTGCTGAGCCTCTGGCAATGACCTTTGCATCATCAATGAGGACTGGAGAGGTTCCAGAGGATTGGAGGGTTGCAGGTGTTGTCCCCTTATTCAAGAAAGGGAGTAGGGATAGTCCAGGAAATTATATGCCAGTGAGTCTTACATCAGTGGTTGGTAAGTTGATGGAGAAGATCCTGAGAGGCAGGATTTGTGAACATTTGGAGAGGCATAATATGATTAGGAATAGTCAGCATGGCTTTGTCAAAGGCAAGTCGTATCTTATGAGCCAGATTGAATTTTTTGAGGATGTGACTAAACACATTGATTAAGGTAGAGCCGTAGATGTAGTGTATATGGATTTCAGCAAGGCATTTGATAAGGTACCCCATGCAAGGCTTATTGAGAAAGTAAGGAGGCATGGGATCCAAGGGAACATTGCTTTGTGGATCCAGAACTGGCTTGCCCACAGAAGGCAAAGAGTGGTTGTAGATGGGTCATATTCTGCATGGAGGCCGGTGACCAATGGTGTGCCTCAGGGATCTGTTTTGGGACCCCTTCTCTTCATGATTTTTATAAATGACCTGAATGAGGAAGTGGAGGGATGGGTTAGTAAATTTGCTGATGACACAAAGGTTGGGGGTGTTGTGGATAGTGTGGAGGACTGTCAGAGGTTACGACGGGACACTGATAGGATGCAAAACTGGGCTGAGAAGTGGCAGATGGAGTTCAACCCAGATAAGTGTGAGGTGGTTCATTTTGGTAGGTCAAATATGATGGCAGAATATATCATTAATGATAAGACTCTTAGCAGTGTGGAGGATCAGATGGATCTTGGGGTCTGAGTCCATAGGACACTCAAAGCTGCTACGCAGGTTGACTCTGTGTTAAGAAGGCATACGGTGCATTGGACTTCATCAATTGTGGGATTGAGTTTAACAGTCGAGAGGTAATGATGCAGCTATATAGGACCCTGGTCAGACCCCACTTGGAGTACTGTGCTCAGTTCTGGTCGCCTCACTATAGGAAGGATGTGAAAACCATAGAAAGGGTGCAGAGGAGATTTACAAGGATGTTGCCTGGATTGGGGAGCATGCCTTATGAGAATAGGTTCAGTGAACTCGGCCTTTTCTCCTTGGAGCGACGGAGGATGAGAGGTGACCTGATAGAGGTGTACAAGATAATGAGAGGCATTGATCGTGTGGATAATCAAAGGCTTTTCCCCAGGGCTGAAATGGCTAACACGAGAGGGCATAGTTTTAAGGTGCTTGGAATAGGTACAGAGGAGATGTTGAGGTAAGTTTTTTATGTAGAGAGTGGTGAATATGTGGATTGGGCTGCCAACGGCGGTGGTGAAGGCGGAAATGATAGGGTCTTTTAAGAGACTCCTGGATGGCTACATGGTGCTTAGAAAAATAAAAGGCTATGGGTAACGCCTAGGTAGTTCTAAAGTAGGGACATGTTCAGCACAGCTTTGTGGGCCGAAGGGCCTATATTGTGCTGTAGGTTTTGTATGTCTCTGTTTCTATATTGTCCAATGAACTTCGGAAAGGATGGAGATCGGTGGTGTATGAACTGCAAGAAAGGCACAACTGTAAGGTTAATTTCACCAACATTGTTGATTTTATTGAAAGGCAAGTAAAGATTGTTACACACCCAGTGTTTGGGAAATTTCCAAAGCAACATTGCCGGCACTAGGAATATTGTGTGCAGTTTTGGGCTCCTTATTTTAGAAACGATGTACTGACACTGGAGAGAGTTCAGAGAAAATTCATGAGAATGATTCCAGGAATGAAAGGATTACCATGTGAGGAACGTCTGGGCAGCTGTTGGGCTGTATTCCCTGGAGTTCAGGAGAATGAGGGGGGATCTCACAGAAATATTCAGAATGTTAAAAGGCCTAAACAGATTAGATATCCAAAGTTATTTCCCATGGTAGGGGAGTCTAGGACAAGAGGGCACAACTTCAGGATTGAAGGACGTCCATTTAGAACAGAGATGTGGAGAAAGTACTTTAGTCAGATGGTGGTAAATCTGTGGAATTTGTTGCCACAAGCGGCTGTGGAGGCCAAGCCACTGGGTGTATTTAAGGCAGAGATAGATATGTTCTTGATTAACCAGGGCATCATAGGGTATGGGGAGAAGGCAGGGGAGTGGGGATGACTGAACTATTGAATCAGCCCATGATTGAATGGCGGAGCAGACTGGATGGGCCAAATGGCCTACTTCTGCTCCTATGTCTTATGACCTTATGGCAGTAAGTAAAGGTGTGAACAAAACAGAGTCACAAATTTGTTCTCAAGCAGTTTTTCCACTAGAAAGTGAAACTGAGCCAGAAGAGATAAAAAGGGTACAGATTCGAAACAAGCCATGAATGAATCAAACACGGCAGCGAGTAACGCCCTGGGATCTAATGACTTTATGAGGGCTGGTGATCATGACTGTAAACGTCCTATAATTCCAGTTGAGGTGAAGTCTAAGAGGAGTAACAAGACAGTGGTTACTCATGCTTTCCGAGATCAAATAAGGACAGCAGTGTTCTGCACTATGGGCCTCATGAACAAGCTCAACCTGACAGGAAAAGGACATGCACAATGGGTCAAGAGAACAAGTTGTTTCAGGATTGGAAGTGGCTGGCTTGGTTAATGAAGACTGTTGCAAACTGCCTAACATCTACACACAGGAACGTATGCCTATCCACAAAGGGAACATTCTTGGTCAGAATGGTCACACCTGAATCATGCTTATTTATCAAAAATTGAGCTGTTGATTGGGACGAATGTGCCTAAGGCATTTGAGATGTTGCAAGTGACTTGTAGTGTTACTGATGGGCCGTATGCAATTACAGCAATGTTAGTGGACTGTTGGTGGGCCAGTGAAAGGAGACTGGGATGGTAGAAGAGACTACACTCGGCCAGAGCTGACAGTTAATGGGATTCAGTTTTGTGCTTGGATGTGGTTCGGCAGCAGTGCTTCAAGACAGATTTTTTGAAATGCATTCAAGAGGAACAACCTGGTTTAGCAGGAGAAGATCACAATCCAGGATAGACTGCTTACCGAAAGAGGACATTGCTGAGATTTCATGTCTCCTGTATCTTAGTAGCATGTAGTTGTAGTTATTACAGAGTAATAATTAGGGGGTTGGAATGTAGGAGTTGTTTATTGTGAGAACTAGTCACATGAGGGGGGATGTGGTAAAAGCGAAGGGAATAAATTACATATTCATGGCAGTTTGTAGCTTGGGACCGACGGAAGTCACATCTTGCTGACTGCTGAGATAACACTCAATAATGCTTAATTGTATGTTTGCTAATTGCTAATAAAGGATCAGAATAGGGAATTTGACTCTTTGGAGCAATCATTGAAGCTGTGGGCGTGTCACCCAAGTATAACAGCTTCATGCAATTGCAGGCTGGCAGCGATTGTTTTGCTTTGATTTTGGATCTTTTTTTGCCACTGCTCCCACAAACTGGCCGGTGGTGTAGCGGCAACTACACCTGACCTGGAGGCGAGTGGTCTCGGGTTTGAATCCGGCCGGTGCCTTGCACGCTTTCCATTCCTGCTGGGTTGAGCGTGGGGCCAGCAACTCAGCCTCATTTAAAAAATACATAAAAATGCTAAAGAAACAGAAAGTTTGCCACCTGATGTGCTCCAAGGCGTGGAAAAGAGCAACAACAACATCCACAAATGGGCTGCACTCTTGTTCGTCCATTGCACTCAATGGGTAATAACACTTTAGAGCACAGTGTCAGATTCCATAATGATGTTCATGCTGTCCGGTTCTGTTTCATTACATTTTTGGTGAAACCCAGTCCCATAATTTTGAGTCCCAGAAATGAATAGAAATAGTCTTGAATTAAGTACTGGAGGATCAAAACCAGCTGTCTTTGTTCCCCATTATGATCTCTGTTCCTTGCCCAAGACTGTACCTACTTGTATTGTCTATCTATGCCCTTGCCTCGCCTCATCTGCTGCTGAAACCCTCATCCATTCTACTGCTACTTTAGGCTGTGACCATTCCGATATTCTTCTGTCTCACCAGTCATTCTGACTATTCCTATGCAAGTACCCCAGGTTGGCTGAATGTCAGAGGCAGCGAATGGGAACATAAGGGGCTTTTGCTGGCTGACGGGTGGTGACTTTGGTGCTCTACGGAGGTTGGTGTTGGATCCACTATTTGTCATTTAATGATCTGCATGCTGGAATCGATGGCTCTGTGGCCAAGCCCACGGATTAGACTGCACAAAAGTAGGTGGAGGGGGGAGGTAATGTCGATGAAGCAGGGAATCTTTAGAAAGACGTGGCAAAAAAGTGGCAGGTGGGATACATTTTAGTAGAAGGGATTAAACTGTAGACTATATCCAAATGAGCAACAAATTCAGAAGTCAGAGGTGCAAAGGGACTCGTGCAGGATTTCCTTAAGGTTAACTTGCAGGATGAGTTGGTTGATAGTAAGGAAGGAAAGTATTGGCATTTATTTGCAATGTTAAGGCTTTGTAAAGCGTTGGGCAGACTGCACTTGTAATATTGTGAGCAGTTTTGGACCTCTTATCTAAGAAAAGATGTCCAGAGGAGGTTTATGAGAATGCTCCCAGGAATGAATGGGTTAATATATGAAAATCATTTGATGGATCTGGGCCTGTACTCACTGCAGTTTAGAATAACGAGGGAGAGGATCTCATTAAAACCTGTCAAGTGTTGAAAGTCCCAGATATAGTGGGTGGGCAGAGGATGTTTCCTGTAATAGGACCAGAGGGCACAGCCTGGGAATAGAGGGATCTCCATTTAGAATGGAGATGAGGGGGAATCTCTTCAGCCAAAGAGTGGTGTATCTGTGGAATTCATTGCTTAATTATTAATTGTTTATTGATTAGAAAGGGCATCGACAGTTACAGGGAAAAGGCAAGAGAATGGGATTGAAAAGATAAATAAATCAACCACGATCGAATAACAGATCAGACACAATGGCATGGGTGGCCTAGTTCAGTTCCTATGTCTTATGGTCTTAAAGAATCAAAGAGGAGCTGCTAGATGTGTGAGAGTGGATAAGTCAGAGTCATGCAGAGAAATGAGGAAGGGAATGTGACTGATGGGATTGCAATCTGGGAGCTGGCATGTACCCAATGGAAGTGAAATGGATTTATTATTGTCACACGTACTGAACTTATTCTGCAATGCCATCCATATTGCAAACCAGGTCGCTGCCTGGTTTAGAGAGTATGCATTATGATTGAGATTAAGGGAGCTAGGGCTTTACTCTTTGGAGAGAAGGAGGATGAGAAGAGACATGATAGAGGTGTACAAGATATTAAGAGGAATAGATTGAGTGGATAGCCAGCGCCTCTTCCCCAGGGCACCACTGCTCAATACAAAAGAACTGAGATGAGAAAAAACTTCTTCACTTCTTCTTCTTAAACTTGCTTTAAGGTAAGGGGTGGGAAATTCAAGGGGGATATTAGAGGAAGGTTTTTTACTCGGAGAGTGGTTGGTGCATGGAATGCACTGCCTGAGTCATTGGTGGAGGCAGATACACTAGTGAAATTTTAGACAGGTATATGGAGGAATTTAAGGTGGGGGGTTATATAGAAACAGAGGAACATAGAAAATAGGTGCAGGAGTAGGCCATTCAGCCCTTCAAGCCTGCACCACCATTCAGTATGATCATGGCTGATCATCCAACTCAGAACCCTGTACCTGCCTTCTCGCCATACCCCCATTTCCCTTTAGCCCTCTTAAATATAGCCAATGAACTGGCCTCAACTGTTTCCTGTGGCAGAGAATTCCACCGATTCACCACTCTCTGTGTGAAGAAGTTTTTTCTCATCTCAGTCCTAAAAGGCTTCCCCTTTATCCTTAAACTGTGAACCCTCGTTCTGGACTTCCCCAACATCGGGAACAATCTTCCTGCATCTAGCCTGTCCAATCCCTTTGGAATTTTATACATTTCAATCAGATCCCCCCTCAATCTTCTAAATTCCAGGGAGTATAAGCCTAGTCAATCCAGTCTTTCATCATGTGAAAGTCCTGCCATCCCAGGAATCAATCTGGTGAACCTTCTTTGTACTCCCTCTATGGCAAGGATGTCTTTCCTCAGATTAGGGGACCAAAACTGCACACAATACTCCAGGTGTGGTCTCACCAAGGCCTTGTACAACTGCAGTAGTACCTCCCTGCTCCTGTACTCGAATCCTCTCGCTATAAATGCCAACATAGCATTCGCCTTTTTCACCGCCTGCTGTACCTGCATGCCCACTTACAATGACTGGTGTACAATGACACCCAGGTCCCAGGTCTCGTTGCACCTCCCCTTTTCCTAATCGACCACCATTCAGATAATAATCTGTTTTCCTGTTTTTGCCACCAAAGTGGATAACCTCACATTTATCCACATTAAATTGCATCTGCCATGAATTTGCCCACTCACCTAACCTATCCAAGTCACCCTGCATCCTCTTAGCATCCTCCTCACAGCTAACACTGCCGCCCAGCTTCATGTCATCCGCAGACTTGGAGATGCTGCATTTAATTCCCTCGTCTAAGTCATTAATATATATTGTAAACAACTTGGGTCCCAGCCCTGAGCCTTGCGGTGCCCCACTAGTCACTGCCTGCCATTCTGAAAAGGTCCCGTTTATTCCCACTCTTTGCTTCCTGTCTGCCAACCAATTCTCTATCCACATCAATACCATAGTCCCAATACCGTGTGCTTTACGTTTGCACACTTATCTCCTGTGTGGGACAAGCCTTTTGAAAATCCAAATATACCACATCCACTGGCTCTCCCCTATCCACTCCACTAGTTACATACTCAAAAAATTCTATTAGATTGGTCAGACATGATTTTCCTTTCACAAATCCATGTTGACTTAGTCCGATGATTTCACCGCTTTCCAAATGTGCTGTCATCACATCTTTGATAACTGACTCCAGCAGTTTCCCCACCACCGATGTTAGGCTAACTGGTCTATAATTCCCTGGTTTCTCTCTCCCTCCTTTTTTAAAAAGCGGGGTTACATTAGCCACCCTCCAATCCTCAGGAACTAGTCCAGAATCTAAAGAGTTTTGAAAAATTATCACTAATGCATCCACTATCTCTTGGGCTACTTCCTTAAGCACTCTGGGATGCAGACCATCTGGCCCTGGGGATTTATCTGCCTTCAATCCCTTCAATTTACCTAACACCACTTCCCTACTAACATATATTTCCCTTAGTTCCTCCATCTCACTGGACCCTCGGTCCTCTACTATTTCCGGAAGATTATTTATGTCCTCCTTAGTGAAGACAGAACCAAAGTAGTTATTCAATTAGTCTGCCATGTCCTTGTTCCCCATGATCAATTCACCTGTTTCTGACTGTAAGGGTCCTACATTTGTCTTAATCAATCTTTTTCTTTTCACATATCTATAAATGCTTTTAGTCAGTTTTTATGTCCCTGCCAATTTTCTCTCATAATTTTTATTCCCTTTCCTAATTAAGCCCTTTGTCCTCCTCTGCTGGACTCTGAATTTCTCTGAGTCCTCAGGTGAGCCACTTTTTCTGGCTAATTTGTATGTTTCTTCTTTGGAATTGATACTATCCCTAATTTCCCTTGTCAGCCACAGGTGCACTACCTTCCCTGGTTTATTCTTTTGCCAAACTGGGATGAACAATTGTTGTAGTTCATCCATGCAACCTTTAAATGCTTGCCATTGCATATCCACCGTCAATCCTTTAAGTGTCATTTGCCAGTCTATCTTAGCTAATTTACGTCTTATACCTTCAAAGTTACCCTTCTTTAAGTTCAGAGCCTTTGTTTCTGAATTAACTATGTCACTCTCCATCTTAATGAAGAATTCTACCATATTATGTTCACTCTTACCCAAGCGGCCTTTCACAACAAGATTGCTAATTAACCCTTCCTCATTGCTCAATACGCAGTCTAGAATAGCCTGCTCTCTAGTTGGTTCCTCGACATGTTGGTTCAGAAAACCATCCCGCATACATTCCAAGAAATCCTCTTCCTCAGCACCCTTACCTATTTGGTTCACCCAATCTATATGTAGATTGAAGTCACTCCCCCATTATAACTGCTGTTCCTTTATTGCACGCATTTCTTATTTCCTGTTTAATGCCATCCCCAACCTCACTACTACTGTTAGGTGGCCTGTACACAACTCCCACCAGCGTTTTCTGGCCCTCAGCGTTTTCTGCCCCTTCGTGTTATGCAGCTCTACCCATATCGATTCCACATTCTCCCGGCTAATGTCCTTCCTTTCACTTGTGTTAATCTCCTCTCTAACCAGCAATGCTACCCCACCTCCTTTTCTTTCATGTCTATCCCTCCTGAATATTGAATATCCCTGAATGTTGAGCTCCTATCCTTGGTCACCCTGGAGCCATGTCTCTGTGATCCCAACTATATCATATTCATTAATAACTATCTGCACTTTCAATTCATCCACCTTGTTACGAATGCTCCTTGCATTGACACACAAAGCCTTCAGGCTTGCTTTTACAACACTCTTAGCCCTGTTGAAAAGTGGCCCTTTTTGATTTTTGATATGGGAGGCAGGGTTTAAGGGTTGGCACACCATTGTGGGCCGAAGGGCCTGTGCTGTGCTGTACTATTCTATGTTCTATGTTCTATATTATTCATTAAACTAGAGCAAGGGAGACAATAACAGAACGCAGGACAAGCTTTGGAGTGACAGAAAAAGTACAGAGCAGGCAAACAGTAAGGTGCAAGGTGGTAGCGAGATAGATAATGAGGTCAATTGTCCATCCTATCACAGCAATCATATAACAGCCTAATCATAACAGCATGGTAAAAGCTCTCTTTGAGCCTGGTGGTCTGTACTTTCAGGATTTTTTTATCGTCTGCCTAACAGGAGGAGAGGGGGGAAGAGAGAATGCCTGGGGTGTGAAAGGTCTCTGATTATTTTGTCTGCTTCACTGAGGCAGTGAGAAGTGTACACTGAATCCATAGAGAGTAAGCTGGTTCCATGATGGGGATACAGCCCAGCACAACACTCCTGTGGGCCCGGACTAAATTGTGATGCAATGCAAATGGGATGCTTTCTATGGAGCATCGGTACAAAGTAATGAGGGCCAAAGGGATGACACCCTGATTAAGCAAATCTTTTCGGATTGTTTTCCAATACCGGACTCAGAAGCAGTTCCTTTTCCCAAGCAGTGAGGCTGATCAACACCTCTACCCACTATCCCAAACCAGCCACCACTCCTTCCCTTGTTTCTTGTCAGTCACCTTGTCAGTGAGGCTGATCAACACCTCTACCCACTAACCCAAACCAGCCACCACTCCTTCCCTTGTTTCTTGTCAGTCACCTTGTGTACAGACACTTCTTTACCTGGTGTCACTTTATAACTATATGCATTATCAATCTGTGCATATCAGCTGTGTTATATTTGCTGTGTTTTTTATCATTGTGTTTTCTACCTTTTGCAGTTTTTGTGCTACATCGGATCTCAGTAACAATTATTTCATTTTCCTTCCACTTGTGTACAGGAAATGACAATAAACAAACTTACATTGGTAATCCTTGTTTACTGACCACATTATCCACTCTATCAAAGCAACTCATTACTCTTAAGATCTCTAATAGGTCTCCTCAGTCATCTTGTTCCAAGAAAAAATGTCCTGACCCTTCCATCACTCTTCATTCCTGGTGACATCAAAATAAACCTCCTCTTGACCCTAAGCATCATTTTCTTTCACGCTCTGTCTCTCACTGGTGCTTGCTACTCTTGGAGGAAGGTTTGATCTGTCTGTCTCTCCCTCACACTCAATGTTACCGGAGTCCTTGCTCTCGGGCAAGGTTTAACCGGCACAGTTTGTGGATTGGACTCTGGAGTTCACATTGTGAGGTTTCTGGTTTCTGCTTGCTCCCTTTTTTCTTTCTGTTGCTGTTTTGTATGATTTTGATCGGAGCAGAGTGCCTGTGCGGCCTGCACTCAGTGAACGACACGGCACTACATTGAACTGAACTGAACCATCCTGGACTGTTCCAATGACTTTGTGGTTTGATGTTTTTATATTGTGTTCCTCGCTCGATTTTGCATTTGCGTAATTTGTTCTTTGTTTTGCGTGCTGTGGGTTCGATGTTACTCTTTGAACGGTAGCATGGTTTTCTTTGTTTCGTGGCTGTCTGTGGGAAGACAAATCTCAGGGTTGTACACTGCATATGCACTTTGATAATGAATGTACTGTGAATCTCTAAATCATTCCTGAAGGTGTTCCAATGCTCCCCTGACACACCAGAGCCCAAGTTCCAGGACTCCCTTCATGTCACTGGGGCCCCGGTTTCAATGCTCCTGAAACACAGGGGCTATGATTCCTGTATTCCCTCAAACCTGAATAGGTTCTGTTTCCTACATTTCCCATAGGAGTTTAGCAGGTTCAGTGGAAATTTATTATAGTAAATAAAATTCAACTGTTATAAATGAAATATCTTGAAAAATTGTATCAAAAGTAATGGAACATGTCCAGGAAATCTGCCAGTATACCACAAAGTCCCAGGCGTACCAGATTAACTAAGTTTCATTTTAGTTAGCTTTCTAGTTTAGTCCTCATTGTTTTCTTGTTGTGATCTAATCTCAGCAATCCACTTGTTTTACTGTACCACTTCTGCATGTAATGAAGAGTATGGTTCTCAGACCAGCCAAAGGTTTACTCTGGAGTTACGAGAGACTGCAGATACTGGAATCTGGAGCAAGAAGCAACCTGCTGGAGGAATTTAATGAGTCAAGTAAAGGAATTGTCAACATGTTGTTTCTAAACACTGCATCAGGACTCCCTCATCTTCTAGCCCTCCCCAGACTACCAATCATCTCCTCAGTCTATCCACTCCCCTTCTCCTCTTTATACTGGTCAGCTCAACTCTCCACTTTCTATCTGGATGCAGGGTTTCAGCCCAGAAAGTCAGCAATCCCTTTCCTGCCACAGATACTGCCCAACCCGTTGAGTTGCTTCAGCAGATTATCAGTTGCAAGGATTTATTTTGCCATGCCAGGTGGATTCCCAGACTTCAGTAACATTATTTCTTTTTATTGTTCCTTTCCATTAGTGCCCCGTCCATTCACTTTTTAAAATGTCGCCATACCATCAGTTTCCTCTGCAAAGACAGATGTGATGTACTCAGTAAATTAGCCACCGCCCCCCATGTCTCCATATTAATTCCTTTTAGGCATATAGCTCTCCTAAGCCTCCTCTACCTAAATAGGCATCTGATAGTCTCATGAGACCATGGATTTACACCTTGGAAGGTTTCCAGGGCGCAGGCCTGGGCAAAGTTTGTATGAAAAGCCAGCAGTTGCCTATGCTGCAAGTCTCCCCTCTCCACGCCACCGATGTTGTCCAAGGGAAGGGCATTAGGACCCATACAGCTTGGCACCAGTGTCATCGCAGAGCAATGTGTGGTTAAGTGCCTTGCTCAAGGACACAACACACTGCTTCAGCTGAGGCTCGAACTAGCGACCTTTAGATCACTAGACTGACGCCTTAACCACTTGGCCAGGTGCCAACACTCCTCTACCTAATTCTTACAATTTATAAATATATAAAATGTTGATGTTTAATTGACATTGCTAAATAATCTTTTTCTCTCAGCCTTTCATTGTTCCCCTAATTAACTTATAGGCTCCCTACAAAGATAAAACAGTGTACATGTAATCTTGCAAACACGAGGAAATCTGCAGATGCTGGAATTTCAAGCAACACACATAAAAAATGCTGGTGAATGCAGCAGGCCAGGCAGCATCTTGAGGAAGAGGTACAGTCGACGTTTCGGGCCAGGACCCTTCGTCAGGACTCGTTAGTATAGTGGTTAGTATCCCTGCCTGTCACATGGGAGACTGGGGTTTAATTCCCCAACGGGGAGATACAAATTAATTCCTCGTTAGTATAGTAATGTAATCTTGCTCTATGTCTAATCTGTGCTGTGCCTGCCCTTGGAGTGGCAGATAAGGCATTGTAAAGAGAACTTTAATCTGTCTCATAGCCATGCCATGCCTGTCCACAGCTAAAGTACCCGGAGATATTCAGAGTAGGCCGATTGTACAACACTGGTTTGACAGCAGCCTGCTTGGTGCTCAAACAGACATCTTAGCCTAACGAGGCTGAGCGCTCTTTCTAAAGCAGGGTGGCCCGTCCACCAGCAGTATTCACAGGAACCATCATTGACTGGAGGTTGAACATTCATACTCTTAGCTGTTACTGCAGTTATTTCATTGTTTGCTGCCTTCAGGAATCCAAACGCCCACAAGGTCTCAGGCTACAGTTTGCTCTGCAGAGCAACATTTCCATCCCTCCCGTGGGGGAGTATATTCAGCACAGCTCATACAGAGTGTACTGGTACTGCAGGTGCAGAACTGTCTCCTCCGGCACTCGCTCAGTTTGCGCTCATTTTTTGTGTGATCCGAAGTTTCGAGTGCTGCCAGTGTGGGATCTGTGTGGGGGGAGCTGGAGACGTTTGACTGGGTAGTGGCTGTAAGGTGCTCCGATGAGCTTTTGTGCGCTGCTGATGATGCAACTAGTATCTTGCCAAATGCTGCTTCTCAGCCTTAATGATAGGCTGGGATTGCTGTGACTTCACAAAGGTTTGTGAATTTGCTTGAAGTGTTTCTCAGTTCTCCTGGAAATCTCAAGGATCTGAGTCAAATGCTTGTTTCAGGATCTGATGTTGGGTGTGTGAACAAAGTAACCTACACTTATGAAATGATTGAGCCTCAATATAAGGAATGCTGGCCCGGGTGACTTACTTCACTGGTGGATTTGAAAGATCGCGTCAAGTGGGAGTAATCATTCCACAGTGCTCGGTTAGCACCAGCCCTGGTAAATTGGGTCAAGTCGATCACGCCAAATCTGTACTGGTGACACACGCAACTTGCATCAAGAACAGAAAGAACACCCATACTTTTATTGATCAAGGGTTCCTCGTTAACTTGGAGGTGCATTAATTGAATTGGAATTTGTAGGATAAAATGGGGTAATTGATTTGGGCTGGGAGGTAACTGTGAGGGTTTTGCTGGGATTGAGATTACCAAAAAGTCAAACTCAAAGTCAAGTGCACTGGTCGGTGTTTGCATAGATACAATGAAAAACTTACTTGCAGCAGCATTCCAGGCACAGAGTGTCAGAAAAGCAGCATTCACCAGTGAAAAACATAAAGTAAACATAAATTATACACAATTTTTATGTGAAAGAACACAAAGTCCATTTTAGTGGAAAGTAGGCATGATTTCCGATCTTGGCAATTCATTTGCAAACATTTTGTCGCCATACGGGGGGAATGTTGACTCAGACCATGAGAGGCCTGCGTCGGGCATTTTCATGCCTTACAAGGCGCAGATTGGAAGTCTGTGTGGGGCACCACTCCTCTCATAGATTAGAGCAATGTGTGATTAAGTGCCTTGCTCAAGGGCACAAACACGCTGCCACAGCTGAGGCTCGAACTAGCCACCTTGAGATAACTAGACAAACGCCTTAACTACTTGGCCATGTGCCCAACACAAAATGTACACCTTACAGGAGTACGTCATCAGTGCTTTGTTAATTTGTGGTGTGTCCTGCAAATGCTTGGCCTTTATATATTTATCAACTGATTGATTGTCATTACGGAAACTCAGTTGTGATGTATGGAGGAGATCTCGTCACTGATTGGTTATCGTTATGGAAACTCAATTGTGATGTATGGAGGCGATCTCATCGCAGATTGGTTGTCATTATGGAAACTCAATTGTGATGTATGGAGGTGATCTCATTGCAGATTGGTTGCCATTATGGAAACTCAATTGTGATGTATGGAGGAGATCTTGTTGATTATGGGCTGCATGGCAAACTCTATGCATTGTGGTCTGGAATTTTGCCCACATTGGATCGAGACCTACATGTCTGTGTACTGAATCGATTATGGAAAACCATGCTTCTGGGAAACCATGCCACATGTTTGCTTATACCATGACTTCCACTGACACACAATCAAATTTGGGCCCCTCTCAATCTTCATGTGTAGAGACTAGTGATGTGCCGGTTGGTTAAAGAATCAAACAGTTGAAGGGAAGTAACTCTTCTTGAACCTGGTGGTGTGGGACTTCAGGCTTCTGTACCTCCTGCCTGATGGTAGCTGTGAGAAGATAGCATGGCATGGATGGTAGGGATCTTTGATGGATGTATAATAGGTACCGTTGCGGGGGGGAATGACCTAGCAGAAGTAAGCCACAGCGGTCAGGTCTCTGACAATGAATATGGCTCTGTGGCTGAGAAAGAAAGGAGGGAGAAGAGGCAAACTATGGTGAAAGGGGATTCGTTAGTTAGCGGAACAGAAAAGAGGTTCTGTGGACAAGAATGGGATTCCCAGATGGTGTGTTGCCTGTTGGGTGTCAAGGTACGGGATGTGACAAAAGATCAAGTTATCAGAAGATTGATGCTGATAAAAGAGACAAAGAGAGAAACATTCAAAATGCTAATATGAGAGACGAGAGAGTTTAACGAAAAGAGACACAGTTCCGAGTATTGTCAGACTGGTTGCTTTGAACCTGAACTGTTTGAAGTTTGATGGACAGGCGATACCCCAGCAGGGGGATAAAAGGAACAGGTTCACTAAGGCAAGACAGACATCACGAGATAACGAGACCCTGGAAGTGTGGTGTGCCCCCACAAGTTGGTCAGAGTTTAGGAGGTCTGGTCGCGGGACCGACCATAGACGCACAGGGTGAAAAGGTACAATCGGCGGGAACCTGGTGTGTGTGTCCGCCCTTGCCTGGGTGCCAGGTTCACCGCAGAAGAACGATCGTATCCGGAACGGAGGGGTCACAGTCGGTGACCTCAGAAGACATTACAAAGGGCTCGCCCGAAAGCTAACTGCGAGGAGTATCAAAGGTCTGTTTGAATCCGATTTGAATATCATCATTCGCTCTCTCTCCCCCCAACGGCACAACAGCGATTACTGCGAACTATACTAAGCTGAACTGAACTCTGCGTCACTTGAGACTGATCATTTTACCCCTAGACTGCGATAGAGCTTGATTGATCCTATTATCCTAGTTCTGTGTACATGTATTTTATCATTGCTAACCTGTTGCATTTATATCCTTACTATTAGAGTACTGTGTTACTTATTTCTTTAATAAAACTTTCTTAGTTCCAGTAATCCAGACTCCAACTAAGTGGTCTATCTCATCGTTTGTTTTCATGAAGGTAGGCAGGTCATCTTCTCCTATGACTGCCCGCCTCGATGTCGAAGGTCGAGGTTCGTCGTCTGCTGTGGCTGATGTGGAAGGCTTGCTTGACTGCTTAGCCTCGCACATTTTTAGATCATACAGTTCTTTGTAAGCACTCAAACCATCCTGCAAGTATGCCCTAAACCAACGTACCCTTTCAAAATTAAAGTTGTACTTTATCATTGCAGCGAAAATCGCACGTAGTTGCCTCACGCTTAGTTCCTGGACAACTTCACTTTTGGTCCGTTCGCTACTGCATAAGGTTTTGATTGTTATCCTTTCCTCTTGCAATTGCATCAGCTCTTCATCTATCAGTTCTTGGTCATGGGATGCCAAAACCTCTTCAACATCATCTTCGTCAACTTCCACAAGCCAAACTCACTTTGTCCTTACTTCGTTCACCACAATGGAAACGCTTAATTATGTCTAGTTTTACGCTAAATGTAACACCCTTACAAGCTCTTTCAGGCTTTTAGAACTCAACTTGCTAACGGCTGCTCACAAGCACATGTTTAAGCAATGCCGGCAAAAATGCTGTTCCGAACCCGGGGGAGAGCAGCTGCTCGGGACGCGCGCTGTTTCTTATCGCGCGCTGCCTTTTTTTCGTAACAGTGAAAACACCTTCTGTTAGCGAAAACAGGTAATTAATGTAGGCCTTTCGTAACAGTGAGGTTTCGAAAAGCGAGGGACACCTGTATATCATAGACCACTCAAAAGTCTGTGGGATTTAGCTTAACAAATTTTCAGAGAAATTATTGACCGTTGCAGAAAACATAACATTCTGATAATAAACAAGACAAAATCTGCAGATGCCAGAAATCCAAGCAACACACGCAAAATGCTGGAGGAACTCAGCAGGCCAGGCAGCATCTAGTACATCAAACGTGCAGTCAACTTTTCAGGTCAAGACCCTTCAGAAGGACTGGAGAAAAAAAAGATGAGTAGAGTTTAAAGGTGGAGGAGGGGAGGGAGAAACACAAGGTACTAGGTGAAACTGGGAGGGGAGGGGTGAAGTAAAGAGCTGGGTAGTTGATTGGTGAAAGAGATACAGGGGTGCAGAAGGGGGAATCTGATAGGAGAGGACAGAAAGCCACTGAAGAAAGAAAGTCAGGGAGGAGCACCAGGAGGAGGCGATGGGCAGGCAAGGAGATAAGGTGAGAGGAAACAGGAATGGGGAATGGTGAAGGAGGGGGTGGGGCATTACCAGAAGAATGAGAAATCGAAGTTCATGCCATCAGGTTGGAGGCTACCCAGATGGCGTATAATGTGATGTTCTTCCAACCTGAGTGTGGCCTCATCATGACAGTAGAGGATTGACATATTGCAATGGGAATGGGAAGTGGAATTAAAATGAGTGGGAGATTCACTGGGAGATTCTGCTTTTTCTGGGAGATGGAGCATTGGTGCTGGATGAAGCAGTCTCCTAATCTACATCGGGACTCACCAATGTACTGGAGACCACACCGGGAGCACCGGACACAGTAAGTGACCCCAACAGACTCGCAGGTGAAGTGTTGCCTCTCCGTGAAGAACTGTTTGGGGCCCTGAATGGTAGTGATGGAGGAGGTGTAGGGACAGATGTAGCACTTGTTCTGCTTGCAAGGAGATAAGTGCCAGGAGGGAGATCGTTGGGGAGGCATGAATGGACAAGGGAGTCACGTAGAAAGCAGAACATTGGTGGGGAGGGAAAGATGTGCTGGGTGGTGGGATCCCGTTGAAGATGGCGGAAGGTACGGAGAATTACGTGCTGGATGCGGAGGCTTCCCTTCCTCTACCATTAATGCTGCCCTCAACTGCATCTCTTCCATTTCACGCACGTCTGCTCTTACCCCATCCTCCTGCCACCTTACCAGGGATAGGGTTCCTCTTGTCCTCACCTACCACACCACGAGCATCCAAGTCCAGCACATAACTCTCTGTGAGCCTCCACAACCAGCACAGAGAAATTTTCAATGGACGTAGCGAGGTCTGGAGGGCATGAGTTATAACGAAAGATTAACTAGATTAAAACTCGCAAGCAACAGGAATTCTGCAGATGCTGGAAATTCAAGCAACACATATCAAAGTTGCTGGTGAACGCAACAGGCCAGGCAGCATCTCTAGGAAGAGTTACAGTCGACGATTCAGGCTGAGACCCTTCCTGACGAAGGGTCTCAGCCTGAAACGTCGACTGTACATCTTCCTAGAGATGCTGCCTGGCCTGCTGCGTTCACCAGCAACTTTGATATGTGTTACTAGATTAAAATTCTCTGGAATGTTGAAAATTGAGGGAGATTTGAGAAAATTCTGAGGGGTATAGGCAGGGTAAACACAAGCAGTCTTTTTCCACTGAGGTTGGATGAGACTACAACTGCAGGTTATTGGTTAAGGGCAAATGTCAAAGGGGAATATGAGAGGTAACTTCTTCACTTCAAAGGGTGTTGAGACTGGGTAGGCCAAATACTGAAGGATTGAAGATGAGAGAAAGAAAGTTTAAATAAGATGTCCAAGGCAGGTTTTGTTTACAGGTGCCTGGAACACTCTACCATAGGAGGTAGTAGAAGTAGATATGATAGCACCACTTCAGGGCATTTAAACAGACACATGAACAAGCAAGCAATGGAGAGATATAGACCATGTGTAGACAGACGTGCAGTTTAAATTGACATCTTAGTCAGCACAAGGCAATGGGTCTGTTCCTCTGCTGAACTGTTCCATGTACCAATCTGCACATGTTTAGGATGTGGGAACGCACAGAGGAAATCCATGGGAGAACATCTAGACTGCGAATAGTCAGGACTGCACCAGAGTGCATTGCACTGTGAGGCAGTGGCTCTACTAGCTGTTCCACTCTGCTGTCCAGAACATATCCTTACTTAACTCTGGTATTTATTTTCTCCTTGATTTTGAATCCTTTGCATCTTTCCTCTCATGTTCCACTTTTTGCAGCTCAGCCACTTGTTTTATCAGTGCCTGCCATTCTTTGTTTTTCTCCCACAACTTCTACTATTTTAAAAAAATTTTTGGATTGTTTTGATGATTCAGTTGTCTTTCACTTCATGTGTTGTGTTCCATTCATCATTTAAGGATAAGGAAAATGGATGTTTTCTTTGCACAGTCCACAAGGATCTTCTGCCTCTTTATGTACCGACAGGTGTCCCAGTTTCCCTTGCCACCTGCTCTGTCTCTCCATAGAGTCAGCAACCTTTCCCAAATCCCCCTTTGACCATGCATTGCAATCAATCAGAATATAGTTCCTATTAAATAAACATGCGTGTAAACTAAATCTCATCATTTCACAATATTGTCTAAAATTTTAGTTCTTGGTGTTCCCTTGTTGATTCTAAAATATAATATTACAGAAAACTATCCTCAGCATACTCTAGAACTTTGCCGTCTTTCAGATATGAGCTAATCTGCAGGTCCCAGTCTCCATCAACGTTAAAATCCTGTCGTATCCCACATGCCCATCACTTCTAACATGCTTGCTACTTTCTGCACTTGTGCACCGTTAACCCTACCACCTCCTGGAGTATCAACTGACGAGTTAAGCAACTGAAGATTCGAAACCAACGTATAATACATCCCACTGACTTCCACTGTTTCATTCTCACTTCTTGTATTAAATCACAAGACTCTCCTCTTCAATACTACCCAAGTGAGATAAAGCTGGCCGAGCTCACTCTGAGTTCCAGACTGGGTCTTCCATCTTGCAAAGGTTGTTTCTGGGTTGTCACTACCAATGTCTCAGACTACCCTTCTTTTATGCTTTTATGTTTCTTCCAATCTTAAGGTTTTCTTTGTTCTATCCCCAGCCCTGGACTCTCATGATTCTGAAGTTAACCATTCAAGTCATTTATTCAGAAACTGAACAAGACAGATCTGTTTCCTTTCCTCTTTTCCATCCTTAACGAAGACCTGAGTCCCATCAATGTTACGCATCTTTCACAACTGACATCCACCATAGGGTCATCAAGAACACATATTTTCCTATCAGCTAGAGAGTTCTGAATATTACAGGGAGTGCCTGTGCTTCCACCATAGAATGACATCTTCATTTATCTATTCTCCTCTCCAGATGGTTAATAGCAGAGTAATATATAATGGCATTGTTGTATTGGTGCATTGTACTACTTATAAAACTACCAATACCTTCTTGAGTAGCTTGTTCTAAATCCGTAATATTCGTTATGCATTACGCACAGAAATCATGTTGTTGAACCACAGTTTCCAGTTCACCAACAAACCATGCACTACCCTACTTTGGAAATGCATCTATATATTTCACTCTTGTCAATGGGGCTCATTAAACAATGACCTGTTGGCCATCCTCCTAAAGGCGAGAGATCAAAAATAAAGATGTAATGTACTCTCACATTGTACCTCCACTGTGTCTCTATGTGCCCTTGATCCCACTAGATATGGAATTCCTTCTGTTTCTTGTGTTTTTGCTATAACCGGAGTAATCTTGGAATCAGATACAATCACTGTAGTTGGCCTGAAGGCGGAGAAAGATGCAGCTTTATATGGACAAATGGGATGAGGGAAAACATGATCACAGACCTGGTGGACTGAAAGGCTTGTTTCTGTGCTCACGGCCATATGATCCATGACTCTATTAGACCAGACTGATCCAACCTATGGACTACGTTGCCTTCTGCACCCCACATTTTACCCTGAACCTGCAGCCCTAACCATGGTGTTTCTGACAGATCAGAAGTCTGACACCACCTGGTGTGCTATCACGCATTTAATATTTTTATCAATGCATCCTAACTGGATGCAACGCATGCAAAATACTGGGGAAACTCAGCAGGCCAGGCAGGATCTATAGGGAAAAAAAGTACAGATAACGTTTCGGGCCAAAACCCTTCCAAAGTTTCTGCTGAAGGATTTTGCCCCAAAACATCAACTATACTTTTTTCCATAGATCCTGCCTGGCCTGCTGAGTTCCCCCAGCATTTTGTGTGTGTTGCTCAGATTTCCAGCATATGCAGGTTTGTTGTTGTTTCTATCTGGATGCATCACAGCTTGGATGACAACTGCTCAGCATTCACCGCAAGAAACTGCATAAGAGATGTGGATGCAGCTCTGCACGTCACTGAAACCAACTGTTCCTCTATCTATAATTCTCACTGCCTTGTAATTGCTTTTCTCCAAAAAAAAACCCTGAAGAAAGCTTCTGGCTTGGGTGATTTTTGAGAAGGTGCTTAACTCACTGTGGAGCTTTGTATGCAATGTACCGCGAGGGCAGTAGAGTGAAAAGATAAGCCATCTTCAAAGGTAACATCCATGGACTAGAGATGTGTCTGAACTCCATATGCTACTGTGTCAGCTTCTAACCCAAACAATGTTGATTAATAGACCCTGGAAATCAGGTCTGAATGTGCTGCATCGATTGATCTTTGCAATGCTCAAACAAAACCACACTTCGTCTAGATGAGGTACGAGCGCGCGTCACAGCTGAGGCGACAAGACTGAGAGTAAACTATGCTAAACGAAGCTGAAATGCAAATTGAAAAAAGCTCATGTGAACATGGAGAAAGCTTGTGTAGAAGCTACACTGAGTGCCCTCGGAGTGCGAAGCTGAGGCTGACTTAGCAGAGGAAAATGTGTACAAAGCAACAGCTGACTTAAATAGTGGAGGTTGCCTCTCGGAAGTTAAGAATAACCGGGCATAATTGCAAGTCCTCGAATGCGACATGGATGCTCAACAGAGGAAGAAATCAAAGCAGCAGATAAAGACAGGAACCAGCTTCTCGTCTTGCTTTACAAGAAATGTTACCCTGTCCTCCTACTGAACTTGCATCCTCTGCTGCAGATTCAAACCCAAAGAAAGATGAACCTTCATTTAAAGTACAGAATGACAAGTGCCCAACGTCACCCAACTTGGAAACACTTTGGTGTTCACCACTTAATGAGAGCACACCAGAGCTGAACAGGGCTCACCTTCCAACAAAAGCCACAGCAGAACCAACTGCACAGTCCTCATTCTCTGCGCCAGGCTGTGGTGATAGATCACCATTGTACAATAGTTTGAGTGAGATTCTGAGTCTGGCCAGAGAAGCCCTGAGGCAGAGTCAGTCTGACTGTGGACAGGACGGTCATCTGGATAGTGGTGGAGAATCTGGGGAGGACGGCAAGGGAAACGGGAGAAACAGTAACAATATATTGCAGAACGCAGATGGACAAATGGTGCAACAAGCACCAGTGGACTCCAGGAAACTGAGCCAAGAACCTGTTGACACTTCAGAAGAATTAGCTGTTAACTCAGGGCCAGCTCCTTGAGCCACTGGTTCAGCACTCTCGCAGCTGAGCACAGCGGGAAGCCGCTGAGCACCCACCAGATGTAGCTACTTCCCTGTACGTTCAAAAGACATGCTCTAGAATATCAGAAGTTACCAGGAGCAGAGCCGTTAAATTTGTGGCAGAGTCAATAAGGAGGGAGGCCTGCTTACTCCTGACAACCCTGATTGAGGATGAAATCCCAGGTCCTAGAGATTGCTCACATCTTAACAACAGAGCTGACAAGATTCTCCCGCTTGGCTCTCCTGCTGCATTTCTCCTGATGCTTGGCAGAGACACCATCTGCGCACTAAGATGTATGCAGAGGAAGTGTGGTGCATCACAAAGCAGGAACCTCTTCCAATCCATAGTTACCTGAGTGAACTCTATCTCTTTCTTGACTCTGAGGGGCTATAATAAGTTGGAAGACATAAATAAGGCACAGCTTTCTTCAGAGGTACATATCTCACCCTATATTCATTGAGTAAGCACTGTGTCAATGTTGTACTCATCAAATATTACCACGAGTAAGTATGCCATGAAGGACAACAATTTTGAAGTGAGAATGCTTAAACACTATGTAGTAAGACTAGTCTCGGAGATCGTTCATTATTTTATGAAAGACTTAGTGAATGATCTTTTGCCTTTTAGTTTCAGTAGTCAAGTTTGACATCATCGATGTCAGGCAGGGTGAATGTCGTCTCTAGAGGTGCAGTTCATTAAGTACAAACATCACTTCCTCTTCATAAGCTGTTTTTTTATGTCATTTCCTGCGCGGGTTAATTTGGATTTCGACTTTCTGCTGAAAGATATCTATCTCCATCCTCTCTTTATTTGCCGCTTGAAACAGCGATATCTTTTCACAAGGTTTTCTCATTTACAAACCCTGAAGGTAGCTTCCAGCTCGGGTGATGTTTGAGGTGTTTAATTCCCTTTGTGCATAACACTGTGAGGACTGTAGAAGCTGCTCACTGTAGCTTGGTACATATGCCAATAGGAAAACCTTGTTTGATTCTCCCCACGTTCTCGTCTACACCTACACATTCTATCACCGACCTACGCTGGTGAGAAATTTACAATGGCCGATTAACCTACTAACTCACATCTCTTGGTGATCTGAAGGGAACAGACACTAGGGGGGAGACTTACATGGTGATAGGGAGCACATGCAAACCCCATGCACTCAGCACCTAAAGTCAGGATTGAACTGAGGTCCCCAACACGCTGGGACACCAGTGCTCCAGCTGCCCCACTGTGCCTCCTATATCTCTGAATAATTTACTGATATGTTGTGCTACCTGTGAGTTTCAGAAGCATTATGCTCGCACTGCAAAAATATTCCCAGATATTCATCAATATTTAATAGACCTAACCTAATTTTAGTGGTCTATTTCAGTATTTAGTGATATTTATTTCTGTACCAGCTGCCAATACCCAGTGGTGCTTGGGTTATTATGCTGGCAATCGTGACATTTGCATTGATTTCCCTGAAATGAGGTTTTATAATACTCCTTTGCAAATGAAATAACATCTAATGTAAACACATAATTATTCCACGAATATTATTAGGTTCTTAAAATTATGTAGCTTAACATACATACTAAAAATAAGAGTAGCAATAATTACATTTAATATATTTCTCATTATGTAGGTATGAACTTGTGCACAATGTGAAAATTTACTTCGTTTCAATTTCACTTCAGAATACACTTTTTTTTTTGTTCTTGAATCCAGTGTCAAAATCTAACAGATTATTTGTATCTCCAAGACTGTCGAAGCAAACATTCTGCTGACCAAGGGAAAAGCCTTGAGTTTCAAGGTTAAGAGTAACAATATTTAGTGATTATTCTTGCATTTTGAAAATTGTTAACAGTGAACTGGAATTGTTTGAATTCGAAAGGTAGACCAGACAAAAAAATGTCATTTTCCTCAACAGCATCAGTCATTACTGAAGCCTTACTTACAAGTGGTAGTCATTTTTGAACTGATAACCCTGTGCTGTTGCATAATATTGGTGAATCCAAATTCCTCAGTGGGCATGGTTGGAGCTTCTTTTGGGACTAGATTATGTTCTGGCAGTGACAGAGTTTAAAAATTCAGCATTAAATTGTAAAGCATCATCAGTGTAGGCACACTGACAATAAATTTATATTGAACAGATTATCCAAGAAGCTTTGAAAGAAGATCTTTATTCATAGCCTGTGCTATGTAATTTTTTTTGGTGCTAAAATTGTTCTTTCTCGTAAATATTGGTAATTCAAATAGAGTAACATTTTGGAAAACTGTTTGCATCAGATTATGAAGTGACGTAAAAAATTGGCTTAAATTTTCCATCCAAATCATTCCAGTCGAGCCTTTGAGTTTAACCTCACTACACTGAAAGCAAACGTGATAGCATAGCGGCTAGCACTGCGCTATTGCAGCACGAAGCGTTCCGGCGTTAGGAGTTCGATTCTGGCACAGTCTGTAAGGAGTTTATACTTTCTCCCTGTGAGTGTGGGGGAGGAAAGCGGGTGATCCAAATATATACCAGTTAGTAGGTTACTTGGTCATTGTAAATGATTGTGATTAGGCTAATGTTAAATAGGTGAGTTGCTGGACAGTGGGCTCATTGAGTTGGAAGGGCCTGTCCGCAGGGTATCACTAAATAAACAGGTATAAGTTCAAAGTAAATTTATTATCAAAGTACGTATAAGTTACCCTGTACAACCCTGAGACCCATTTTCTTGTGGGCATTCACAGTAAATGCAAGAAACATAATAGAATCAATGAAAGACCATTCCCAACAGGACAGACGTTAGCCATTGTCAAGTCAAGTCACTTTTTATTGTCATTTCGACTATAACTGCTGGTACAGTACACAGTAAAAATGAGACAATGTTTTTCAGGACCATGGTGCTACATGAAACAATACAAAAACTACACTAGACTACAGATCTATCCAGGACTGCATAAAGTACACAGAACAGTGCAGGCATTACAATAAATAATAAACAAGACAATAGGCAGAGCAGAGGGCAGTAGGTTGATAGTCCTATGGCTTGGGGGGAAAACTGTTACATAAATAAACAGCTGAACGGCAGCATCTGAGATCACGACCATTTCTGTACTTCCACCGAGTATTTCGTTGGAGTCAGATGTAGTCCAATTTAATGTCCATTGGAGAGCAGAATGGATGGGAGAGCCAGCCAGCTGGTCTTGCTTTTTTCCTGGCCTGGCCTCCTGCCCGCTCGCCTCGCTTCCACTTCCTCGCACACCACTTATGACGTCCCCACCTCCGGCCACTGGCATCAGGCAACTCCAAGGACTGTGGGCCCGACTCTCTCAGCAAGCCAAGGTCGCACAATTTAACCAGCAGATCTTCATGAAGGTTTGTTTTTGGGCGATCTCTATATCGTAGCAGTATCTGGCGATGGTAGATAGTCGCTCTGTTATCCATTGCCCTAAACCCTAATTGTGCCTTAAAATTCAATTAAAAAACTAAATTAAAGTAGCACCAGATCCGAAAGGCCACTGCTGCCGTGCTGTGCCGTCTGCTGGAGTTGCATTGTGCAAAAAAAACTATGCAAATACGAAAAGAAAGAAAAATAATAAATAAATAAATAAATAAATAAATAGATAGATGGATAGGTAGATAAGCAAGCAATAAATGCTGAGAACATGAAACGACAAGTCCTTGAAAGTGAGTTTGGTTCACTGACGGGTTGTGTGAAGTTGAGTGAAGTTACCCCCTTGGTTCAAAAGCCTGATGGTTAATGATTAATAACTGTTCCTGAACTTGGTGGAGTGAGTCCTGAGGCTCCTGTACCACCTTCCTGATGGCAGCAGTGAGAAGAGAGCATGGCCTGGGTGGTGGGGGTCCTGATGATGGATGCTGCTTTCCTGTCACAGCACTTCATGTAGATTTGCGCAGTGGTGGACTGGGCTTTTCGGTACAAGGGCAGGGCATTGGTATTTCCATACAACAGAGGTGTCATCAGCAAACTTATATGACATTGGAGCTATGCTTAGCCTCATAGTCATAATTATAAAGTGAGTCGAGCAGGGGGCTAAGCACACAGCCTTGGGTGCTCCTGTGCTGATGGAGATTGTGGAGGAGATGTAGTTGCCAATATGAACAGACTGGGATCTGTAAGTTAGGAAATCCGGGATCCGATTGCACAAGGAAGTATTGCCAAGGTCTTGAAGCTTATTGATTACTTTTGAGGGGATGATTTTATTGAATGCCGAGCTGTAATCAGTGAAGGGAATATTAATGTATGTATCTTTGCTGTCCAGATGTTCCAGGGTTGAATGAAGAGCAAATGAAATGGCATCTGCTGTTGGCCTGTTGTCTTGGTAGGCACATTGGAGCAGATCCAGTTCAGTTGATATGTTTCATCACCAACCTCTCAAAGCACTTCATCACAGTGGATGTAAGTGTTACTAAACAATAGTCATTAAGGCAATTTACCACATTCTTCATAGACGCTGGTATGATTGAAACCTGCTTCAAGCAGGTGGGTACCTCAGACTGCTGAAGTGAGAAGTTAAAGATACCAGTGAACACTCCAGCCAGTTGATCAGTACAGACCTTTGCTACTCAGCCAGGTACCTCATCTGGACTGGATGCCTACCATGGATTCACCCTCCTGAAGAATGCTCTCATATTAGCCTCCGAGATTGATATCACAGGATCATCAGGGCTGTGGTGCCTCCATGTTTTGATGGTCAAAGCAAGCATATAAGGCATTGAGCTCACCTGAGAGCGAAGACATACCTATGTGGCTTGGTTTCACTTTGTAGGAAGTGACAGCACTCAAGCTCTGCCACAACTGTCAGGCATCTCTCAGTGATTCAAGTTTGGTCTGGAATTGCCATTTTTCACGTGATTGCCTGTATTTAACTTGGTCACCAGACCTGAATGCCACTGATCTGGCCCTCAATAGATTGGGATCTCATGGTTCATCCAGGGCTTCTGGCTAGAGAACACACTGGATGATCTGATGGGGGCACATTCGTCTACGACTATTTTTATGAAGTTCGTGACAACTTGGTGTATTCATTCAGATGCTCTGGTGAGTCCCCGAATGTAGCCCATTTTACCGACTCAAAGCAATCCCCAGGCCGCTCCTCAGTCTCCTGTGTCCAAGTCTTTGTTATCCTTATCTCCGAAGCCTTGCTCTTTAGCCTCTGCCTGAGGAATAAATAAAAATAAACTTCTAACAGGTTGATTGGCGGTGAACTGTCATCACATATTGGTTTCCAAGAATAATTGTTTAACATTTTCCCAAAAATATGATGGGCTTTCAATCCATCTACTTTAGTATCTTGCTGAATTACTGGTTTGACAAAAGTCTCCAGCTAGCACTCCAGTAATAATTTTATCATGTATAAGATCTCACAACATTCAATCTAATGCTTCAGCGGCTGCTTTGTGTGCAATTATACATTCATCCCAGACAATAAGTTTACAGTTTTTCAATATCTTTTTTCCTTTGAAGTTCCCCAGGGAACATTGGATGTTAGATTCTCCACATACATCAAATTTAAAGAGAGATTAAAAGCCAAATGTGCAGCTTTCTCCCCATCATTAGTTTTGAAGCAATGCTTGATGTCATGACAGTCATATTTCCCCTTCCAAATATAGCCAAAAGTGGATTAGTAAGGGTTGGACCCCCCCCCCACCATTTCACAAAAAGCATCCAAAAAATTCCTTTGTCAATATAAACAGCTTCTGTAATTGTATCTAAGGCATTGTTCTGCTTTGTAACTCCAAAAAGACAGAAGCCCAAGGATGCAGATCTTAGTTTGTTCTTTACTTTAATCGAGATGTGCACGTATGACATCACAGCATCATGACATATGCACTTAACTTATTTTTACATATAACCCCTAATGAATTATTTAAACAAACAGAGAATGCTTAATCAACAACATATTTTTAAAAATACTCAAACATAACACATTGTATCTCATGGACATATTCATCAAACAATGCAATGGTCTCCCCCAAAAAGTTAATGCTCAAATTTTCATTTTCTCTTTGTGATTCAGGTAAGCAAGTATTGGGTCAGGTCCACCAAATTATTTCATATCTCAAAAATAGTTCTGGAAAAAAAAATCATCTGAATTTTCAATGGCAAAAGTTATAATTGGCTCTCTTTGGTCTGTGGAAAACATGGGGGTTTTGGAAAAACTAACAGTGTACTGCATATCCTTGTGCGATACCGAACATCTATGTAAAATTTCACATTGTTTTGCTACTGAGCTATGCATGGGACATAAAGATTTTGTTTTACATCTATATATTCGGCAGAGAAGAAGCAGTGGTTCCTAAAACATTGAGTGTGGGTCTTCAGGCTCCTGTATCTGCTCCCTAATGGTGGTAACGAGAAGAGGGCACGTCCAGATGGTCAGCGTCCTCAATGATAAGTGCTACCTTCTGGAGGAAGAGCCTTTTGAAGATGTCTTCAACAGTGGGGAGAATTGAGCTGAGTCTACAAGGTTCTGCAGCCTTTTTCAATCCTATGCATTGGAGTCTCCGTACCAGACAGCGATGTAACCAGTCAGAATATCCTCCACAGTTGTCGTTCCTATTCATGCCTTGTGATGCTTTGGCAGCATTTTTGCCATTTCCGTAGCACTTGACAGTATTTTTTTTACAAGGCCGGGCTGCTGGATCAATATTAAACCCTGCATGGATAGAGAGCGTGCAAGTCTCCAGCAGGATTCAAATTCGGGACAACTCACCTCAAAGTCTGGTGCTGATGCCACTACACCACTGGCTGGCATATCCTCCAAGGTACATCTGTAAAAACGTGCTAGAATCCTTGGAGACATAGCAAATCTCCTTATACTCCAAATGAAGCATAGCTGCTGGTGTGCCTTAATCATGATCGCATCAATGTGTTGGGCCCTGAATAGATCCTCTGAGATGCTAAAGTTCAGGAACTTGAAGCTGCTCACCCTTTCACCACTGATCCCTCAGGAGGACTGGTGTGTGTTCTCCCACCTTCCCTTCCTGAAGTCCGCGATCAATTCTTCAGTCTTGCTGATGCTGAGTGTGAGTTTGTTGTAGTGACACCACTGGACTAGCCAACTGAGATCACTTCTCTATGCCTCCTCATTGCCATCTGAGATTCTGCCAACAACAGTAGTGTCATCAGCAAGTTCATAGATGTTGCTTGAGCTGTGCCAAGCTGAACAGTCACATGAGTGTGGAGAGCATAGAGCAGAGTGGAGACAATTTATAAGCATTTGGAGAAGCATAGTCTGATTAGGAATAGTCAACACGGCTTTGTGAGGAGCAGGTTATGCCTCGTGAGACATTGAAGTTTTCAAGGAAGGGACAAAACAAATTGAATGTAGAGCAGTGGAATGGATTTTAATAAGACATTCAGCAAGGTTCCCCATGATAAGTTCATTCAAAAAGTCAGGAGCATGGCTTCCATGGAAACTTGGCTGAATGCGTTTAGAATTGGCTTGTCCACAGAAGGCAGGGGGTGCTAATACCTGGCATGTATTCGACCTGGATGTCAGTGTCTAGTGGTGTTCTGCAGGGACCTGTTGTGAGATTCCCCTGCTCTTGGTGATTTTTATAAATAACTTAGATACAGCAGTGGAAGGATGGGTTTAGTAAGTTTGCAGGCGACATGAAGGTTGGAGGTGATATGGAGAGTGTAAAAGGTTTCATAGGTTATAATAGGACATTGACAGGATGCTGAACTGAATGGAGAAGTCACCAATGGAAGTCACTCCACAGAAGTGTGAAGTAATGCATTTTGGAAGGTAGAACTTGAAGGCAGACTACAAGGTTCATGGCAGGATTCTTAACGGTATAGAGGGACAGAAGGATCTTGAGTCCAAGTCAATAGACCCTCAAAGTTGCCATGCTAATTGATAGGGTGGTGAAGAAGGCCCTAATTAGTTGGGGGATTTATTTTGCAAGCTGTGACGTAATGTTGCAACGCTATAGAAATATAATTGGACCACTCATGGACTACTCTTCAGGTTGCATGGTTACAGAAAAGACATGGAAGCTTTAGAGAAGGTGCAGAGGAGATTTACCAGGATGCTGGCGGGGATTAGAGATCATGTCTGATGAGGATATGTTGAGCTTTAGAGTGATGGAGGATGAGAGGCAACTTGGTGGAAGTGTATAAGATGATGAGGCATAGAGTGGGCAGCCAGCAGACAGCACCACTTTGTCCAGGGTGAAAATGTGTAATATGAGGGAACGTACTTTTAAAATGATTAGAGGAAAGTATAGGGGTAATGTTAGAGGTGTTTTTTCCCACACATGGAGTGGTATTTCAGTGGAATGCACTGCTAAGCAGGAGAGAGAGGCAAATATATCAGGAACATATATAAGACTCTTCAATAGGCATATAGATGAAAGATAAATAGTTGGCTATGTGGGAGGGAAGAGTTATATTCTTCATATCCAGACTTTCAGCCTCCAATATCTTCTTCCATAAGTGAGAAGAAAGGAACAGAAATAGCCAGGAGTATGTTCAAATTCAGCATCGGGGATCAAAGGGTCTGTACCCTGTTCTAGAGTTCAATGCTCTAATAATCTCCTGCACAACAATTCAACAAAAAAAGTGCCAAAGAGTAATAATGCTTTTCTCCTCTTAAAATAGCTTTCGTTGACGGTTTATGGAGCTTCTGTGGAGATCGCTAACAGGTTCAGGTACCTTGGCACCTGTATGCACAAAACCTCACTGGTCCATTCATGCGGATGTGTTGATAAAGAGGCTGCATCAGTGTATTCACCTTTTCAGTTGCCTGCAAAGATTTGGCTTGTCCATGAGGGTGCTCTCGGGTTCTACAGTCAGTCCTCAGCGGAAGTCCAAGGCACCCGTGATTTTTTAAATCTAAATTTTGTTTTAGATATTTATTTTTTGTCTTCTACATTAGTGTGTCAGTAGAAAAGAGCAAATTTTAGATTTCCAACCATTCATTTTCCAAAAGGAATGTTACAGAGAATTTTTTATATTCCGTTAAAAAGATATATTAAGTAATAGTCTACATTTCAAATTTAAAAAACTTAATTGTTTTGTAGGTATATAGCCTCGTGCATGATTAAGCAAAGATAACAAGATGCTACTGATCAATGACATAATGAGTTGAATGAACTAACTGATTAACAGAAACAGAAATGGGTGTAGAAGGCATCAAACTGGGCAAAGGACGACCAAACTAAAAAGTGAGGATGTGACAGTTTCACCTTCAAATCATCAGTTCTTACACCATGGCAAGAGTGAGCATAGCAACAAAACACAATGTGGCATCAGCCAGGTCTCTCCCAGGCAGAAATTTTGCAGCAGTCAGGAGTTTCAAGATGATCGTTTAAGCTCTTCTGAAGAAGCACAAATAGACTGGTAAGGTTGAGAACCAGAAATGCAGTGGTCAGCCTTAGAAACTGAGTGTAAGATGAGAGCTACATCAAACTGACATTCCTTCTAGATCAGAAACCCAGCTCTCAGAAACCACTGGAACCCAAGTACACCCCTCTAGAGTCTGGAAAAGTCTTGTCGGAAGTGGTCCTGGTGGAAGAGCTGCTGCCAGAAAGCCATTCCTCCGAAGTGAAAACAAAGTCAAGCGAACCCGCTATACACCAAAACACAGACTGGAGTGCTGAACAATGGCAGCAAGTGACAAGTCACAATTTGAAGTTTTTGACTCAAGCAGGAGGCAGTTTGTCTGTAGAGGAGCTGGAGAGTGCTACATAGTCTGCAGCCAACAGCGAATCATGACGTAGATTCCCTCTCGGTTTGGGGCTGCATTTCTGCAAATGGACCTGGTGATCTGGTCCGAATTAATGAAATCTTTAATGCTGAGCAGATTCTCAACCATCACACAACACCATCAGGGAGACATCTGATCAGTCCGAACTTTATTCTGCAGAAGGGCAATGACCCCAAACACATGGCCAAAGTCATAAAGAAGTGAAAAGAAGAACAAGGAGTTCTCTAACAGATGACATGGCCTCCACAGAGCCCTGATCTCAACATTATCAAATCTGTCTGGGATCACTTGGAGAGATAGAAGCAAGAGAGACAACCAAAGTCTGCAGAAGAACTGTGGTAAGTCGTCTAAGTAGCTTCGAACAACCTACCAGCCAATTTTCTTATAAAACTGCACGACAGTGTACCGAAGAGAATTGATGCAGTTTTAATGGCATTTTTGTCACTGTTATTATTCTGTAGATTTACTGAATATGCCCACATGAAAATGAATCTCAGGGTAGTATTTGGTGATTTGTATGTACTTGGATAATAAATTTACTTTGAGCTTCATCTGCACCTTAAGTCAATTTGTACATCTACAGATTTCTTTTGTCTTTTAATGTTATTCTGTTAATACAACTTTAAAAGTTCAAAGGTCAATTTTAAAGTCAATTTATTATCAAAATACATATATAACCCTAAGTTTCATTTTCTCACGAGTATACACAGTACATCCAAGAAACACAATAGAGTCAATGAAAGAGCGCACCAACAGAACAAATAACCAATGTGCAAAAGACAACGAACTGTGCAAATACAAATGAAATAATAATAATAATATTAAATAGTTAATCAATAAATATCAAGGAAATGAGATGAAGAGTTCTTGAAAGTGAGTCCATTGGTTGTGGGAACTGTTTGGTTATGGGGCAAGTGAAGTTGAATGAAGTTATTCTGTCTGATTCAAGAGCCTGATGATAGCTGTTCCTGAACCTGGTGGTGTGTGCTGTGTGTGATGTATCTACTGTGTCTGAGGAGCATTTGTGTTTTGTTTAGCTGTATGCATGTGTATGGTTGAATGACCATAAACTTGAACTTGAGTGTTCTTAGTGGTCTCGTACTATACACCTACACTGCTCCTTTAATGCTGTTTCGCCACGTAGCCTACATCAGCTGGGCAGCCTCCTATACTTACTCTTTGGTTTAGAGCTCCTGAACATAATATCGGCACTGACAGGCTGAAAGCTAATCCGACACCAAATTCTGCCCTACGATGTGAACAAAATCCTCATTCTCAATCAATTCTGGAAGAGATTGTGAGGAGCTCCAACAGAGTAAAGCTCAGTAGTGGATAAGGAATAGAATCAGTCAAGTAATGATGCACTGTTTCACTGATGCAGTGGGGTCATGGTATATTTATTGGTTAATTAGCTGACTGTATTCAGGATACATTTTCCACTGCATCATACAGAGCTGTCAAATCCTGCAGCGAGTAGGAGGACTTGTTTGGCCAGAGCCAGCATTTTGAAAGAGCAGAGCACTGAGCTCTTACCTTCCATTAACTTACATTAAGGTAGCTATCTTTAGCAAGCAGTTTGACAAGGTCCCGCATGGTAGATTGATATGGAAAATTAGATCATGTGGAACCCAGTGTGAGCCGTTAAACTGGATACAAAGTAGGCTTGGTGGAAGGAAAGAGCATGTTGTAATGGAGGATTGGATTTCCGATAGAAGGTCTGTGACCAGCGGTATGCCACAGGGATCATTGCTGTCATCTATTATTAATGACACGGATGGGAACATAAGTGGCATGATTAGTAAGTTTGAAGGCCATATCACAACTGGCGGTGTAGCAGACAGTGAAGGAAGCTAGCATTTTGGGGAATTGAACCAGGGAGGACAAACACAATAAATGGCAGGGCACTGAAATATGTTGCAGAGCATCACAGGTAGGTAGGGTGGGAATGAAGCCTTTAGGCATACTTGCCTTCAGTAGTCAGGGCATTAAATACAAGCGCTGGAATGTCATGTTAGAACTATAGAAAGGAGGGTGATCTTGTTTAAATGGAAGGATGTCGTTCCGCCTACTTACGCTCAATGGTTATGGGATGTTATGTCATGCTTACATTTAGAGAAGATCTGTTGTTCAATTTCTGAATCTAGCCAAGACTTTCAAATATTGTGGAGACCATTTCTGAACTATTTTCAAAAGCTTTGACTTGCTGTTAAAGTACAGATGGTGACTAATAGCATATTTCACTTTATGATAAGGATTTTTTTTCCTTTTTTCTTCCTTTACCAAACAGCTTTGATCTTCGTAGTGGGTTTAGATTTTTTTTTCTGTATAATAAAATTATTGCATTTCACTATTATGATTCAATTTAATTTACATGAATATAGGGTAATGTGATTGGAAGTGTGATTCTACAAACGTAATATGTATTTGGTATTATTTTATCTTTTTGATTATAATATATACTTCTTGTACCCTATATTCTTATTCGTAGAAACTAATAAAGATATTGAAAGAGAACTATAGTAGATATTGCACTTGGAGCATTTTATGCAGTCTTGGTTGCCAAGCTATAGAAGGGATGTCACTAAGATAGAAAGTATGCAGTAAGTGTACAAAGGTGTTGCGGGGACTGGATTGTTTGAGTTAAGAGAAGTGACTGGATAGGCTGGGGCTGTTTTTCCCTGGAATGCTGGACATGGAGAGATAACCTTATTGAGGTGTGTAAAATCATGAGAGGCATGGATAAGGTGAATGGTCACAAGGCTTTTTCCCAAGGTGGGGAAGTCTAAAACTAGAAGGCAAAGGTTTAAGGTGAAAAGGGGTAGATTCAAAGGGAATATGAATGGTGACTTTTTCACAGAGAGAGAGAGAGGTAAATATACAGTAGACCTCGGCAGACAGCTACAGTTCCCCATGGAAATCACCACCACATCTCTCCGCCGAGACGTAGTACTGTGGTGCCCAGCTGCCAAGACAGTCCTCCTCCTTGTTAACCATCCCATGGGAGAAAGGATTGGAGGCTGCACACAGGAGGAAGAGGCTGAAGCACTCAGACCAGGCAGCTGAGTGTCAGGATGCTAGCTGGAGGACCATCATCACTGTAGAGGTCGGATGCCAGGGCTTTGTCGGCGTATTGACAGCAAGGTTGCTCCGTGATTGGCAGTGACTGGAACGAGGCCCAGGAGGGCTACCTGAGAGTTGGCTGAAGAGGCAGAACAGGGCAGCTTTTGGCTGTGCCTGAGGAGGAAGGACAGAAATTGGGCGCGGACGACCCCCTTTGAAAGCTGGAGACGGGTCTGTCACTGCTCCGCCACCAGGAAATGTACCAGGGCTGAGGAGTGGAACATGAGTGAGCGGAGGTCCCTGGCTGATGACCCCGCAGCTGACCTACCAGCAATGCCAAGCAGGAAACAACATCTTCCTGTAAATCTCATTGGAAGGAGCTGTCAGAGGAAGTGATAGAGATGGCTATGAAAGTCATTTAGATAGATATGGATGTGGGCCAAACACATGAAAATTGGACTAGCTCAAGTAGGTACCTTGGTTGGCATTGAGGAGTTGGGCCAGAGAACCGAGGCCGTGCTGAATGACTCTATGACTTATGATAATCTAAGGTGAAAGACAAGTAGGAGATAATGATTACCTTGGAAAGGTTTGGTAGAGTCATGCATATAAAACATGTAAATACATGAAAACACTAGCAAACAGGCTTATTGGTCAGGGTGGTTTGTATTCTGATCAAGCAGAGTATAGTCTTTTCAGACAGTTGTCCCATTTCATTCAGAATCAGTGGTTGCTGGGTGGGAACGTCGCACCCTTCATGGTATGATCCACCTGTGATAATCATAGTTTCATTGGATGGTGACCTCATGACCCAATACAGAGCAGAGACATGTAGATGTGGAGAAAGGCTACCTGCTGTTCTAGATATGGAATCTCTTCCTCCAAAAGCTTCCAGCTCTTCTTGTTCTGCTGATTTGTCTCAGCGTGTGTCTGCAAAGGTGCACAGCCGGTTGATACATACCTGTGAAGTTAGTGTTGTGGTCACTAACCATTTGGTGGAAAGTAAGAGACATTTGGTTCTGCATTACATTCATAACTTTATGCCTTGCAGCCAATTAAGTACTTTTAAAGCGGTAATGTTGCAATGTCAAAATTACATGGTTGGTTTGCACATAGTGGAAATGACCATTAGCTGGCTGTGCCTTTTTTTACAATTGCATAAAAGAATGCTTTAAATGTCACCGGACATAAAGTGTTCTACCACGTAAAGCAGAGAGTCACTTGCACTCCTTCCTCTCTGATGTACTGCATTCAGGGTTCAGGATTCCTCGAGAGTGGAGAAACCAAACACAGATTGGGTGACGGCTTTCCAGAGCACCAGTACAGCCTTTTCCTTCCCATAATGATGCCCAATGTAAATTAAAAGAACAGCATCTTATCGTCCTTTAGGCACGTTCCGAGGAAGGTCCCTGACTTGAGACATCAAATGGCTTCTTTCTGTAGATGCTGTTCAACTGGCTGAGTTCTTCCAGCCGTTTCTGATTTTGGTTGTTATGTTTTGTAACTTCAAAACATTAAACTAACTAACTCAAAGGAAAGCAAGAGAGTGGAGAGTTGCGAGTCCTAGTTTGTGTTTAAGCGAGGTTGCACGTATCAGATGGTAACATCATGATGTATGCAATTAGCGTACTTTTACATATAACCATAATGAATTACATAAGCAACAAAGAATGCTTAATCACACAATATATTTACAAGGTTACTCACATATTACTGAAATATTAAATACACAACACCAGCGTGTTGAGTTTTATTTGTTTTTAGTGCATACCTGGATTCCTGGGTTATATTGCTACAGGTTATATGTTCGAACAACTGTGCTCAGTTACTGGTGAGCATCAGACATGGTGCAGTGGGCAGTGCCTCCACCTGTACATCACACATTTGTAGGTCCAGGTCCACTCCTGAAGACTGAACAAAATAGAGGCTGGTAATGGCATCGGTTCTGGCAACTGATTTGCTGCACCATCTCTGGGTTTACCAGCTGCAGTTCCAGCAAGACTCTGCATTGCCCAAGATCTCACATTTCACTGTACTTGACTAAATGTACTGCAAACACAGAAACACTGGGAGAACTCAGTCAGTCAGCATCTGTGGAGAAAGAAACCAGTCAACGTTTAGGGTCAGGGAGCGTTGGAATTGGGGGAAAGTTGTGTGGGGGGAGTTGGGAGAAAGGCGTGAAACAAAAATGGAGCTTGGTTCAGACAAGCCAGGTGATAAGAGAGCAATATTGACTGTTAGGCATTTTATTGAAATGGGGTGAGAATGATAAAAGGAAATGACAAGGTGGCAGTTTACCTGAAGCTGGGGAACTCAATGTTCATTCCAGAAGATAAGAAAGTGTTTGGACAGAAGATAAAATGAGGTTCCTCCAGTTTATTTTGGGCCACACTCTGGCAGTGGAGGAAGAGGAATAGCACTTTTAGAAAGCAGAGCTCTATTAACATGTGATTTTACATGTTGGGTTGGAATATCAATGTGAGTAATCTCATCACTGTGTCTTTTCTCACCAGGATTATACAATCACAATGTATTTTCAACAAGGCTGGCGGGACAAGCGCCTCTCATACACAGCCATCCCACTCAATCTGACCCTGGACAACAGGGTCGCCGATCAGCTCTGGCTACCGGATACCTACTTCCTGAATGACAAGAAGTCCTTCCTGCATGGGGTAACGGTGAAAAACCGCATGATCCGGCTCCATCCAGATGGCACTGTGTTATACGGACTCAGGTGAGTGGTGACAGAGATGTTTCCCGACCACAACTGTTTCCAGAGCCTGGCCAATTGATAATAAAATGAAATAAGATTTTAAGTTGGGTAAGAGAACAATATGGAAGGGAAGAAAATGTCCTCTCTAACAGTACATCATGACTGGAGCATGCAGACAAAGAGGACAGTAAAAGCAATTTAGTAATAGCTTTCTAACCCTATTGGATAAACACTTGAAATGTTACATTTACAGAGC
Source organism: Mobula hypostoma (assembly GCF_963921235.1). Classification (NCBI taxonomy): domain Eukaryota; kingdom Metazoa; phylum Chordata; class Chondrichthyes; order Myliobatiformes; family Myliobatidae; genus Mobula; species Mobula hypostoma. The sequence continues at coordinate 59,260,675 of NC_086106.1, forward strand.
ACGGAGGAACTTGTTATCCAGGTTGGTACGAGTAGAAAGGAAGGATATAAAAGACAGGGTGGGGATGAAATGGAGGTAATGAGAAAGAAATAGAGGGAAGCAATGATGGAGGTAGGAGAGGGAGGAATAAGAAGAGAAGAACAAAGGAAGCAAACAGGAGATGGAAGCTGGAAGGCTGGAGCAGAAGAGAAAGTCAAAGAGGAGAGGGTAATCGGGAAAGGGAAGCTGAAAAGGGAGGAGCAAACCAAGTTGGAGAAGAGAGGAGGAGGGAATGGACAGTGTTGGGAAAAAGGAGAATTAAGGGGGAAGAGAGGAAAGAGGGCAGATGAGGAAACAGTTGGTTTTGGATGTGAGGGAAGAAAGCGGAGGAGAAAAGAAAGAACTTTAGAGAAGAGTCATGAATGTTCGAAATGTAGTAAGCAAAATAATTAAACTTTAGAAAAAAGGCAAGTAGCAAATCAATAAGGAAAAAAAGGTTTAAAGGCCAACTGTAAATGTATCATCAAAATGCACAATTAAGTTGGATGAATTCTGGTGTAAATGGATCTGAGATAAATACTAATCACAGGACTGTAACTATAGTCTAACCAAAACTGGGAACCAAATGTTCCAGCATGTTTCTGAAGGATGTGAAGTAAAAGGTGGGTAGCTGCCTTAACAAGGGAACATATCAGTACAGATTGATTGATTTATGTTTTTAGTTATTGTTTGAAATACAGCACAGAATAGGTCCTTCCGGCCCTTCAAGGTTCGCTGCCCAGCAACCCCCGATTTAACCCTGGCCTAACCACTGGACAGTTTATAGCTAGCCATCCTTCTTTGGACCGTGGGAGGAAACCGGAGCACCCGGAGGAAACCCATGCAGTCACAGGGAGAACATACAAACCCCTCACAGGCCATGCCAGGAATTGAACCCAGGTCGCCGGTACCGTAAAGTGTTGTGTTAACCACTACGTGACCGTGCGGCCCCAGTTGATTCTGTGAATTGGAATCAGTTTGGGTGGAGCAGAAAATATTGTGTGAGGTGATCCCAGGACCTTTGAATTACATGTAATGCAGGAGGCCATATGTAAGAAACACAGAAGTGAAAAGAAGCAGTAGCTGAACATGTTATCTTTCGTAACTTCAAAACATGAAACTAATTCAAAGGAAGACTTGGGAGTCCGAGATTATGGGTCTAACTTCAGGTCTACTTTTAAGCGAGGCACCAGCATATTATATGGTAGTGTGATGACCTATGCAATTCACATACTTGTACATATAGCCCATAATGAATTACTTAAATGAACGAGAATGCTAAATCAAACTATATATATATATAGAAGAATACTCAAATATTATTGAAATATTAAATATACAACACGTATAGATCAGAATAATTAAATTACTGTGAACAAAGTGAAGGAGAATTCCTGGAGTGTATGGAAGATAATTTACCAATCTGTACATTTAGGAACTGACTAAAGAAAGAGGAGCTTCACTTTAAGTAAAAAAAAAAATAATTAATGACCTTATTGTTAAGAGACCCCAGGGGAAGAGTGGCCTTAACATGGTAGAAGGTTACTTTAAATTAAAAAGTGATCTTGTTCAATTTGAAGCTCGAGTTTTCAATCTAAATCAAGACAACTACAAGGTACAAGGGGCAGGTTGCCTGGGGTAGATTTGAAAATTACATTGAAGGATATGACAGGAGACGGGCATTGGGTAGAATTTAAAGAAATATTACATCACCTGCAGCAAGCAAACATTTCTTCAGGGCAACTAAAATACAAGTAGTGCAATCATGGATTACAGGAAATATTAAAGATAGTATTAGATTGAACGAAAAGGCTTAAAACTCGTCAAAAAGTAATAAACTGGAAGGAAAGCAAATAAAACTGAAGATGCTAGGATTTGGAAGAGAGCAAGAAATGCTGGAAGAATTCTGTTGCCATGTGGAGTGTGATCCAACTCCTAACACAGGGGAAAGCAGCTTATTTTTGTTGAGGAATTTCTCTCCAGAAGCCATGTCTCTTTTGGAATTCTCTACACCTGAAAGCTGTGGAGGCAGTTTCTGCAAGAGGAGCACTCCACTATCCTTCCTGGCATCCCCACTGCACTAATTGTGCATTAAGAAAGAAAAATTAAACTACAGCTTTCGCCCCTCCTTGCTGAAACATCTTAAGCCAAAGCCCTAAGGTCCCCATTCCAACACTGGGCCACTCAGGCAATGGACACTCCACTTAAATCTAACTTCTTATTGGCCCTTGCCTCTCTAGTTTACCCCTGCTCTCTTCTTTTGAACTCTCTCTCCCACTACACAATCCAGTGTCTCCTAACAACATCACAACCTGGGATGTAAGCACCTATGCCCAGGAATGGACAAGTCTACAGGATGTGGTGGATCCTGCCCAGTCGATTACAAGCAAAACCCTCCACACTACTGAGCAAATGTACAAGGATCATTGCCGTAAGAAAGCAGCATCTATCATCAAGCATCAAGGACCTCCGCCATCCAGGCCATGCTCTTATCTCGCTGCTACCATCAGATATGAGGTACAGGAGCCTTAAGTCCCACACCACTGGGTTCAGGAACAGTTACTATCGTACAACTCTCACAACACGCTGGAGGAACTCAGCAGGTCGGGCAGCATCAGTGGAAAAGATCGGTTGACGTTTCGGGCCGGAACCCTTCGTCAGGACTGTAGGGGGCCCCAGCATGTGCAGATTATTTTGTGTTTACTATCATACAACTATCAGGTACACTGGAATCTGATTAATTGGGCCATCAGTTAACCAAGGCAGCCACTTATTTGGCAGTACTCTTAAAGAACGAAAGCTAATTGAGAAAATTGCTGGGATTCCCTTTGTTTATTTGAGATACTATGCTGCTTAATTGAGACAGGAGACTGGTGCCAAGCGGTTCTAACTAATGTAAGTTGTGTGCACTTATGTGGTTGTTAGATACTACATCGTGCTCAGAGTGAACAGTTTTTAAATAGTGTGAATTGTGTTTGCTGGTGTTCAAAAAGCAATGATTTTTGTCACTAGTAGTTGGCTAGAAGTAAGCTTATCATAATTTTGAACTGTTTTGCTCACTACAGTTTTAAGCATTCAGGCTTGGAGATGGCAGAAACGATCAGGTGTGAAAATTAAACAATTTCACTACTTCAACAAGTTAGAAACTACAAAGAATTTGAGGTATTGACAATCATCTTGAATGTTGCAATGAACATGAAGATTTGGAGGATGCAATTCTCGATAGCATTGTATGAAGGCAATCCATTATCTGCACTTTTCATTACGTTCACTAGAAGAATTTCTCCGTCGATAACTATTGGGGACTAATACAGTTTTATAGTACTGTAGTATTATTGGTGATGTTCTAATTTGTCCGGAATTTCATTTAAATACATAACTTGTACTCAATTGACTTTTGTAATTTTTAACTATTTCTCATGAAATCTTGGCTAATTAGGGCAGCCACTTAATTGGGTCAGAATGTACTGGTCCTGCTGTGTCCCAACTAGTGGGAACATTTATTTATTTATTAGCACAATTTGTCTTCATGGACGCAATGATTGTTTGTCAGTCTTTACTTATGTATAGTATTTCACAAATTCGATTGTATGTCTTTATTTTCCTGTGAATGTCCCCAGGGAAAAGATTCTCAAGGTGGAGTATGGTGACGTATACATACTTTGATCATAAATTTACTTTGACTTTGAGACAGTAGGGGAAAGTATTTAATTGGTGGCGGAGGGTGAATTATGCTATTAGGCAAGATCTTGGAACAGTAAACTGGGGACCGATGTACTCTGGAAAATGTACAATGAAGCTGTGGGAATGGTTTCGGGAGAAGTTGCATAGATTTCTGCATAGTTTTGTCCTGTTGAGGCAGGGAAAGAAAGAAGATGTACGAAGTATACTTAAGGTTTGAGAAGCAAGGATTTGACGGGGTTCTACAAAGTTACAAGATACATAAAAGTTCAGTTAGGAGTGCTAGAAGGGGACATGAAAATGCTTTGGCAAGTAGGCTTAAAGAAAACCCCAGGACATTCTACATGTTGAGAGTATGTTAATAACAGAAGGATGACCAGAGTGAGGGCAGGACTAATAAAAGATAGAAGAGGAAACATGTGCTTAGAGTCAGAGGAGATACAGTAAGTTGAGGCCCTTAATGAACAATTTGCTTCAGTATTTACCAGTGAGAGGGACCATCATGGAGATGAGGTCAGCAATAAACAGGCTGATGTGCTGGAACATGTTGATGTTAAGAAAGAGCACAATCTAAACTTTTGAAAAATATTGGGATAGATAGGTCCCTGGACTGGACCAGATATAGTCTAGATTACTAAGGGAAGCAAACAAAGAGACTGCTGTGCTGCTGGCAATGGTATTTGCACTCTCACTGGCCAGCAGAGTAATATCAGGCAATTGGGGGACGGCAAATGCTATTCATTTGTTCAAGAACAGAAATACGCATAACCCTGGGAATTACAGACAAGTGAGACTTGTGTCAGTAGTGGGAAAGTTATTGGAGAGAATTCTAAGAGACAGAATTTATGAGCATTCAGAGAAGCATCATATGATTTGGGATAGTCAACGAAGCTTTATAAGGGGTAGCCTCACAAGTCTAATTGAATTCTTTGAGGAAGTGATGAAGTCAGAGCAGTGGATATTTGACATATTTCCCCATGGTAAGCTCATTCGGATCCAGGGAAACCTGTTGCCTGGATTCAGAATTGGCTTGCCCACAGAAGGCAGAGGGTAGTAGTAGACAGAGCGTATTCCGGGATGTTTCTGATCGCGTCCAGGAGATCCTGAAGTGGGAGGGAGAGGAGCCAGAGGTTGCGGTACATATAGGTACCAATGACATAGGTTGGAAAAGGGGAGAGGTCCTGAAAGAAGAATATAGGGAGTTAGGAAGGGAGTTGAGAAAAAGGACCACAAAGGTAGTAATCTCAGGATTACTGTCTGTGCCACGTGACATTGAGAGTAGGAATGCAATGAGATGTAGGGTAAATGCGTGGCTGAGGGATTGGAGCAGGGGGCAGGGATTCAGGTTTTTGGATCATTGGGACCTCTATTGGCGCAGACGTGACCTGTACAAAGGGAACGGGTTGCACTTGAATCCTAGGGGGACCAATATCTTGGTGGGGAGATTTGTGAAGGCTACTGGGGAGACTTTCAACTAGAATGGTTGGGGGGAGGGAATCAAATTAAGGAGACTAGGAGAAGGGAGGTTGGTTCACAAATGGAGAAGGCAGGTAGGTGGTGTGTGAGGAAGGATAGGCAGGGGACAGAGATCAGAAGCAATCAGACTAAAGATGTAGGGGAAAAGGAAGAAAAAGATGACAAAGTTGTTTGCTCCATTAAGGACAAACAGAGAGTGGGAGGTGGAGAGTTTCTTAAATGCATCTATTTTAATGCTAGGAGCATTGTAAGAAAGGTGGATGAGCTTAGAGCATGGATTGATACCTGGAAATATGATGTTGTAGCTACAGTATTAGTGAAACGTGGTTACAGGAGGGGTGTGATTGGCAACTAAATATTCCAGGATTTTGTTGCTTCAGGTATGATAGAATAGGAGGGGCAAGAGGGGGATGTATTGCATTGCTTGCCAGAGAATATATAACAGCGGTGCTCTGGCAGGATAGATTAGTGGACTCGTCTAGGGAGGCTATTTGGGTGGAATTGAGGAATAGGAAAGGTGTAGTAACACTTATAGGGGTGTATTATAGACCACCTAATGGGGACCGAGAACTGGAGGAGCAAATTTGTAAGGAGATAACAGATATTTGTAGTAAGCACAAGGTTGTAATTGTGGGAGATTTTAATTTTCCACACATAGACTGGGAAGCCCATTCTGTAAAATGGCTGGATGGTTTAGAGTTTGTCAAATGTGTGCAAGATAGTTTTTTGGAGCAATACATAGAGGTACCAACTAGGGAAGGGGCAGTGTTGGATCTCCTGTTAGGGAATGAGACAGGGCAGGTGACGGAGGTATGTGCTGGGGAGCACTTCGGGTCCAGTGATCACAATACCATTAGTTTCAGTGTAATTATGGGGAAGGATAGGACTGGACCTAGGATTGAGACTTTTGATTGGAGAAAGGCTAACTTTGAGGAAATGCGAAAGGATTTAGAAGGAGTGGATTGGGACAATTTGTTTTATGGGAAGGATGTAATAGAGAAATGGAAGTCATTTAAAGGTGAAATTTTGAGGGTACAGAATCTTTATGTTCCTGTTAGGTTGAAAGGAAAGTTTAAAAGTTTGAGAGAGCCATGGTTTTCAACGGATATTGGAAACTTGGTTCGAAAAAAGAGAGGGATCCTCAATAAATATAGGCAGCTTGGAGTTAATGAGGTGCTCGAGGAATATAAAGAATGTAAAAAGAATCTTGAGAAAGAAATTAGAAAAGCTAAAAGAAGATACGAGACTGCTTTGGCAAGTAAGGTGAAAATAAATCCAAAGGGTTTCTACAGTTATGTTAGTGGCAAAAGGATAGTGAGGGATAAAATTGGTCCCTTAGAGAATCAGAGTGGACTGCTATGTGCGAAGCCAAAAGAGATGGGGGAGATTTTGAACAATTTCTTTTCTTCGGTATTCACTAAGGAGAAGGATATTGAATTGTGTAAGGTAAAGGAAAAAGAAGGGTAGTTATAGGAAGTATGACAATTAAAGAAGAGGAAGTACTGGCACTTTTATGGAATATAAAAGCGGATAAGTCTCCGGGTCTGGACAAGATATTCCCTAGGACCTTGAGGGAAGTTAGTGTGGAAATAGCAGGGGCTCTGACAGAAATATTTCAAATGTCATTAGAAACAGGGATGGTGCCGGAGGATTGGCGTATTGCTCATGTGGTTCCATTGTTTAAAAAGGGTTCTAAGAGTAAACCTGGCAATTATCGGTCTATGAGTTTGACGTCAGTGGTGGGTAAATTTATGGAAAGTATTCTTAGAGATAGTATATATAATTATCTGGATAGACAGGGTCTGATTAGGAACAGTCAACATGGATTTGTGCGTGGAAGGTCATGTTTGACAAATCTTACTGAATTTTTTGATGAGGTTACTAAGAAAGTTGATGAGGGTAAAGCGGTGGATGTTGTCTATATGGACTTCAGTAAGGCCTTTGACAAGGTTCCACAAGGAAGATTAGTTAGGAAGGTTCAATTGTTAGGCATTAATATCGAAGTAGTAAAATGGATTCAGCAGTGGCTAGATGGGAGATGCCAGAGAGTAGTGGTGGATAACTTTGTGTCAGATTGGAGGATGGTGTGTAGCGGTGTGCCTCAGGGATCTGTACTGGGTCCAATGTTGTTTGTCATATACATTAATGATCTGGATGATGGGGTGGTAAATTGGATTAGTAAGTATGCAGATGATACTAAGATAGGTGGTGTTGTGGATGATGAAGTAGGTTTTCAAAGCTTGCAGAGAGATTTAGGCCAGTTAGAAGAGTGGGCTGAAAGATGGCAAATGGAGTTTAATGCTGAAAAATGTGAGGTGCTATATTTTGGTAGGACTAACCAAAATAGGACATACATGGTAAATGGTAGGGCATTGAAGAACGCTGAAGAACAGAGGGATCTAGGAATAATGGTGCATAGTTCCCTGAAGGTGGAATCTCATGTGGATAGGGTGGTGAAGAAAGCTTTTGGTATGCTGGCCTTTATTAATCAGAGCATTGAGTATAGGAGTTGAGATGTAATGTTGAAATTGTATAGGGCATTGGTAAGGCCAAATTTGGAGTATTGTGTACAGTTCTGGTCACCGAATTATAGGAAAGATGTCAATAAAATTGAGAGTACAGAGGAGGTTTACTAAAATGTTGCCTGGGTTTCATCTCCTAAGTTACAGAGAAAGGTTGAACAAGTTAGGTCTTTATTCTTTGGAGCGTAGAAGGCTGAGGGGGGACTTGATAGAGGTTTTTAAAATTATCAGGGGGATTAATAGAGTTGACGTGGATAGGCTTTTTCCATTGAGAGTGGGGAAGATTCAGACAAGAGGACATGAGTTGAGAGTTAAAGGGCAAAAGTTTAGGGGTAACATGAGGGGGAACTTCTTTACTCAGAGAGTGGTAGCTATGTGGAACGAGCTTCCAGCAGAAGTGGTTGAGGCAGGTTCGATGTTGTCATTTAAAGTTAAATTGGATAGATATATGGACAGGAAAGGAATGGAGAGTTATGGGCTGAGTGCAGGTCGGTGGGACTAGGTGAGAGTAAGAGTTCGGCACGGACTAGAAGGGCTGAGATAGCCTGTTTCCATGCTGTAATGGTTATATGGTTATATTCTGCCTGGTGGTCGGTGACCTGTGGGGTTCTGTGACCACTGGCATTCTGCAGGGATAGAGTGATAGAAAAGTACAGCACAGACACAGGCCCTTCAGCCCTTCCAGTTCATGTAAACCATTTAAGCTGCCTAGCCTCATTGGCCTGTAACCTAATCATAGCCCTCCATACCCCTGCCATTTGTGTAACTGTCTAAACTTCCCTTAAACATTGAAATCAAGTTTGCATGCACCACTTGCGCTGGCTGCTCGTTCCATACTCTCTCAGTACTCTGAGTGAAGAAGATTCCCCTCATGTTCCCCTTAAACTTTTCACCTTTCACCCTTAACCCATGACCTGTAGTTGTAGTCCTGCCCAATGTCAATGGAAAAATCCTGCTTGCATTTACCCTCTCTATACCCCTCGTAATTTTGTATACCTCCATCAAATCTCCTCTCAGTCTTCTACATTCCAAAGAATAAAGTCCTAACCTATTCAATCTTTCATTATAACTACAGTCCCAGCAACATCCTTGAAAATTTTCTTTGTACTCTTTCAACCTTATTTACATCTTTCCTGTAGGTATCTAATCAAAACTGCACACAATACTCCAAATTAGGCCTCACCAACATCTTCAACATAAGACCAATGTGCTAAATGTTTTCTTTACAGCACTATTTACCCGGGCTGCCACTTTCAATGAATTATGAACTGGTATTCCTAGATTCCTTTATTCTACCACATTCCTTAGTTCCCTACTGTTCACTCTGTAAGACCTACCCTGGTTGTTTCTGGAGGGTAATGTAATTGATGGAAACATTCATAATTCACAACCACCAACGTTGAGTTGGGGTTCACGTGAAGAGGCTGGTCTAACTTGATGATGTAATTACATGAAGTTTGGTTACCGCACTTTTCTGTTCAGGTTTTGGAGTAAATTGAAGGAATTGTTATGGTTTTTCTTACACATAAAATACCTCACTTTGTTTTATTTGTGAAAACCTACATTGGTGACCCTGATGCCCTGGGACAATTCCGGAGTTATTGAACATGTTGGCCAACGCAGTTGCTTTGAAACTGTTGGAGTTTTGGGAGCAAAGCTATTGTTTGGTTTGTAAAAGCTGAGGCCCAATTCGCATTGTGAGGAACCTCCACCAACAGCACCAAATATTTCTATGTGGTAGCGTCACTCGGCAGCTCCATGGTTGTGAGAGTGGTGAGTCTACTAGAACATATACCTGAACATGATAAATACCGATCGCTGAAAACTCATCTTTTACAGACTTTTGGACTATTGGATTCTGAGTGCGCCAAACAGTTGCTCTCCATGCCCAGCCTCAGCAATTCAAAACTGTTGGATCTGGTAGACCACATGCTATCTCTCCTGGGAAATCACCAATCTTGTTTTATTTTTAAAGAACTCTTCATGCAGCAAATGCCCGATCAACTTCACATAGCCCTCACTAATGCACCAGTGAAGGACGATATGGAGCTTGCTAAAATAGCTGATAGCCCACACTCAGCCAGAGAGAGATGCATCATTCCTCCTCCTATCCCTGACTCAATAAGCCTGCTTAGCAAGGCCTCCAAACAGAAAATGCCTGGTCTCTGTTTTTACCACGGTCGAACATAGAATTCTCCGACTTCCGGTAATTCCCTCCCCCATCTTCCCCTATCCCTATTTCACTCTGCCCCCTCCCCTAGCTGCCTATCACCTCCCTCTTGGTTCCGCCTCCTTCTACTACCCATTGTGTTTTCCCCTATTCTTTCTTCACCTTTCCTGCCTATCACCTCCCTGCTTCCCCTCCCCCACCCCTTTATCTTTCCCCTTACTGGTTTTTCACCTGGAACCTACCAGCCTTCTCCTTCCCACCCTCCCCCCACTTTCTTTATAGGGCCTCTGCCCCTTCCCTCTTCAGTCCTCATGAAGGGTTCCGGCCCGAAACGTCGACCGATCGTTTCCACGGATGCTGCCCGACCTGCTGAGTTCCTCCAGCGTGTTGTGAGTGTTGCCTTGACCCCAGCATCTGCAGATTATTTTGTGTTTACAAATCAATTAGAGACCACCTGACTAGGGTGTTCGACAAGAGAGCAGAAGACAACAGAGTGCAAAGGATAGTAGATGCAAAAAGAAGAAATAATAATAATAAATAAAAATGCAATAAATATCAAGAACATGAGATGAAGAGTCCTTGAAAGCGAATCCATTTGTTGTGGGAATATTTCAATGCTAGTGCGAGTGAAGTTATCCCCTTTGGTTCAAGACCCTGATAATTGAGGGATACTGACTGTTCCTGCACCTGGTGGTGTGAGTTCTGAGGCTCCTGTACCTTCTTCCTGATGGCAGCAGCAAGAAGAGAGCATGGCCTGGGTGGTGGGGGTCTCTGGGCCCAGGGCAGCTCCTCCAAAGTAATAACACCTAGGAATTTAAACTTGCTAGATCTCTCCAGCTCTGATCCTCCAGTGAGGACTGGCTGATGGACCTCAGGTCATACGGTCCTAACCTGTGCAAACTCTCCCAACAGCTTAGTCCCCAAGTGCTTTTTAGTACACTTTCCAATTTAATAATGCATCTCTCCTAACTTGATGAGCAAAACTGAACACAATATTTCAAGTTGACCTCACCGGTGTCTTGTAACGTCCCCTGTGCTGTGAATGATGATGGCTAGCATCCCAAAAGCCTGCTTTGCCATTTGCCTACCCATAACTCCACTTTCACAGGGCCATATATTTGTGTTCCAAGGCCTGTCTGTTCCATAGTGCTCCTGAGGACCCAACAATTTTTGTAGAAATCTTACCTTGAATTGATTTTCCAAAATGCAACACTTCACACATCTGAATTAAACTCTATTTGCCACTCATTGGCCCGCTTACCCAGTTGATAATTTTGTCAACCCACTATAGGTTTGAAAATCTTCTTCACTGTCAGTAATGCCATCTTTCCTGGAATCATGAAAACACAGAATTGTTACAGCACAGCAGAAAATCAGTCAACCCATTTCAATCGATATTGGCTCCTGGTAAAGCAAGCTTGTTTGCATTATCCCCCAAGTTACTAATAAGTTTTGAGATTTATTATATAAAAGCTTTCAGTGATTGGACACTGTTCAGAAATCTGGTAGTAACTTGTCAAGTAAATGAATTAGATGGATCTGTTGAGGTATTTGAGGAAATTAATAGTGGAAGATCTGGGAGCAAGTTGAAGGATCTCCCAAGAAGGTGATGGACCTGCCATAGACTCTTATTTTACCTGTGCAATTATTGATCATCTAACCCAGTGGTCCCCAACCACCGGGCCGCAAAGCATATGCTACCGGGCCGCGAGGAAACGACATGAGTCAGCTGCACCTTTCCTCATTCCCTGTCACACCCACTGTTGGAACTTGAATGCACGTGAGGTCATCAGTCAGTCATTAACCTACAACTACTCAATGAGTGAAAAACAAACGTCGCTTGAGAGTTTCTTTGGAAGAGGTGGTAGGGCACATAAAAGGCCTAACGACGATGATAACGCAGAGACAGCTGAGGCCGAGCCTGCAAAAAAAGAAAGTTTCCTTCATCAGAAAATATGAGTCATACATAAAATATGGCTTTATTGCGACCGGTGACTCACACGCTGTAAGCCCCTTGTGTGTGATATGTGGAGACAAGCTGTCTAATGAGGCAATGAAGCCCTCAAAACTGCTTCAGCACCTTGAGTCCAAGCACCCTGCACTTAAAGACAAACCTGCTGAGTTTTTTTTTGAGCGGTAAAAACGTGAGCAAGCAGGACAGAAGCAAGTGTTGAGAGCCACCACCTCCACAAACGCTGCTGCTCTGAGAGCGTCGTACTTAGTGGCTAGCCGTATTGCTAAGGCTAAGAAGCCTTTCACTGTTGGTGAAGAATTGATTCTGTCTGCTGCCAAGGACATGTGCCGTGAACTGTTGGGAGAAGCTGCAGCTAACAAGATGGCACAGGTTTCTCTTTCAGCTACCACAGTTTCAAGGAGAATCGATGACATAGCCGAGGACGTCGAAGCACAGCTGTTGGAAAGGCTTAACGAGTCACCATGGTATGCTATCCAGGTTGACGAGTCTACTGATGTCGACAATAAGGCAATATTGCTAACACAAAATAATTTGCAGATGCTGGGGTCAAAGCAACACTCACAACACGCTGGAGGAACTCAGCAGGTCGGGCAGCATCCGTAGAAACGATGAGTCGACGTTTCGGACCGGAACGTCAACTCATCGTTTCCACGGATGCTGCCCAACCTGCTGAGTTCCTCCAGCGTGTTGTGAGTAAGGCAATATCGCTGGTTTATGTGCGATATATATTTCAAGACAATGTGCACGAGGTTATGTTGCATGCACTGCTGCTGCCAACTAACACAACTGGGGAAGAACTATTCAAGTCTTTGAATGACTACATGTCAGGCAAACTGGACTGGTCATTCTGTGTTGGAATATGCACAGACGGGGCTGCAGCTATGACTGGACGGCTGTTTGGTTTCACTGCCCGAGTCAAAGAGGTTGCTCCTGAATGCCAGTCTACACGTTGTGTCACACACAGGGAAATGCTGGCTAGCCGAAAAATGTCACCTGATCTTAACAGCGTATTGAGTGACGTTGTTGAAGTTTACAATCGCATCGAAGCAAAAGCCCTTAACTCACGTCTGTTTGAGCAGCTTTGCGAGGAAATAGATGCAGAGCACAAACGCCTTCGCTTACACACTGAAGTCAGGTGGCTATCAAAGGGGAGCGCCCTGGCCAGGGTTTTTGAGTTAAGAGAGCAGCTACAGAGATTTCTTTCAGGAAAAAAGTCACCACTGGCAGCACACTTCAGTGACGAGGAGTGGATAGCAAAACTCGCTTATCTGTGTGACATCTTCAACCTGCTCAATGAACTCAATTGGTCACTTCAGGGGAGAATGACAACTATCTTCAAGTTGGCAGATAAAGTGTCTGCTTTCAAAGCCAAACTGTAACTGTGGGGACGGCAAGTGGACAGGGGCAAATTTGACATGTTCCCAACATTAACTGGGATTTTGGGAGAGACTGAGGCTGCACTGTCCTTCTCACAGCTGGTGCGCAATCACCTATCTTCGCTGTCGGCAGAATTCGAGCGTTACTTCCCAACTGCAAATGACCCAAGACGTGCAAAGGAATGGGTCCGTGACCCATTTGTGAATGTCCCCGGTGAATCATCCATGTCAGCGCAGGAAGAAGATCAACTCCTCGAGCTTGCAAATGACAGCAGTCTGAAAAGTATATTTGACGTAGCATCTCTGCCAGCATTCTGGATCAAAGTCAAGGCTGAGTATCCTGAGATAGCCACAAAAGCACTGAAAATGTTGCTTCCACTTCCAACATCGTACCTCTGCGAGGCGGGGTTTTCTACAATGACTCCCATCACCCCTCGATGGGACCATCTTGTTGCAGGGAAGCAAGCCCAGGGCTCCCACTGATTGAGCGATATTGGTGTGTTGCAATGATTTTATATGTTAATACGAGGAAAATATGCGCTGTGTGTTTAATATCCAAACGTTACTTAAAATGTTATGATGCTATTGACTTATAAGTGGTTTATAATTGACTTATCACTATATTCATGCAAGAAAAATATGTGCTGTGTGTTTAATATTAAATTTGTTAGATAAACCCTTTTAGAAATGAAATTGAGTGTATTAACCACTTATAAGTGACTTATAGTTGACTTATCACCTATATTCCGGTCATGATTAACACCACCCCCCCCCCCCCACCCCGGTCGGCCGGTCCGCGGTACAACAAAGGTTGGGGACCCCTGATCTAACCTCATTGACTGATAGTGTCTAGGCATTGTTGTCTTGATATCTCACCAGTAGAACCTTGATTCAGAAACATCCATCGAGTCCCTTCAACAACTAAATGATTGTGCTGGTGGCTGTAATTTAAATGTAAAGCTGAAGTTTCAGATGCGGGGAATCTGAGGTGAAAAGACAAAAGACTGATCAGGCAGCATCTATGAGAAAGAAGCAGGGTTAATGCTACATCAGAATATCCTCTCCTCTCTCTGTCTCCACAGACCCGGCCAACATTTTGTTTCAATGGGATGAACTGTAGTGTGGTGACACAGAGAAAGCTCGCTGCCATGTTGTGTTGCTAACACACAACATAAATAAATCATAGACTGAGCGGAACATTCAATAGTATCTGATACAGAATGATCCTTGTGACTGAAGCCCAAGTGACTGTTTTCCTTATCTACCAGGATCACCACCACAGCTGCTTGTATGATGGATCTACGAAGGTATCCCCTGGATCAACAGAACTGCACTCTGGAGATAGAAAGTTGTAAGTACAAAAAGATTTCCAGCATCATCCCAGCCACCTGAATAACAACTGAAACTTGGTACCATTAGGTGAAACAAGTCCAAGTACTTAACAAACAAAACTTGGCACATGATGTTTGAGCAAATGACAAAAAGCTTGTTCAAAACTGTAGGGTGATATAGGGAGGCAAAGAATTGAAGTAAGTTCCAAAATTTAACATTCCAATGAGAAGTCATTGGCTTGAAACATTAGTTATCAGTCTGTCATAGAGTTAGTTATGCGCAGAAACAGGCCCTTCAGCCCATCATATCCATACCTATCCTTTTCTTTGACACCCCAATAATGGAAACATAGGTTTTTATTATCTATCCTATTCATCTCCCTCATAGTTACATCTACTTCTATCAGATCACCCTTCCGCCTCCTCCACACCAGGGAAACAAACCCAGCCTATTCAATCTTTGCTTATGACTGAAATGTTACAACGTCTCTTTAACGTGGTGACCACTATTACAAGCAAATTCTGTTTCTTTTGTGTGAAGTGCTGCATACTTCTAATATTTTCTATCTTTACTCTGGAGCTTAGGGCATTGACAGTTGATGGAGGAAGGAACATATTTAGTGATAGTCAAGAGTCAGGATTGGAGAGAGCTGAAATGTCATGTGGTAGTACTGTGGCAGGTGATTACGTACAGTATTCTATATGTTGAATGATAAAGCCATGGAAAAACTATGAAACAAGGACGAGAATTTTAAAATTAGGGCATTGCTTAGTTAAACAGGGTAAAGAAGAAGTTCTAAGTAACACACAAAATGCTGGTGGAACTCAGCAGGTCAGGCAGCATCTATGGGGAGAAGAAACTGTTTGCTTTCATCAATCAGAATATTGAGCATAGGAGTTGGGGCATCATATTACTGCTGTACAAGATGTTAGTGGTGTTATATTTGGAGTACTACATGCAGTTTTGGTCTCCCTGATATAACAGGATGTCATTATACTCAGTGACCACTATATTAGGTATGCCTGTACACCTGCTTGCTAACGCAAGTACCTGTGGTCAGCATGAAAGCACGCATCACCTTCCGAACGTCGCTCGCGATCCATCTCAAACAAACGGGTCTCCCACCAGATTGTATGCTACGACCGGTTCCCCCAGCATCTCCTCTCTTCATCTCCTCTCGAACAAAAGCCCAAGACCAACCTTAGTGTCTCTCACCAGAAAAATGTCCCCTCAGCTCTCCCATCCTAATTGGATGACACAACTTTCTCCTCATCCCCTATATTCAACAATAACTCAAACAGGCTGGAAACAGAACAGACCGCTCTTACAGAATTGCCGAAATGAAATACATACAGTATGTTACGTACCCGTAACGGTTTAAATGAACCAGCAGCAATAGACCACACCTGGAGACTGGTTTTGATGTTAAAACCACTATCTTTATTAGTATCTACTTAATATAGCAACTTAAACAAGAATAGTCAAAAGTTAACAGTGTTATGAGTATACATGTGAGTAAATATAACTCCCAAACTATTGAGCTTGGGGGGCACCAGGCTTAAAATCTTGAGATAGTAAAATTTGAAAGTTCAGTTCATCCACAGATTAAATGATGTGAGAGAGATATTTGTAATCCAAGGTGAATGTCAAGAGAAGGCCTTTATGTCGTATTCCACAGGTTGTATGGTGGTAAACAGGATATCAATGGCTGTGGGTTTTACCTGTCGTCGTTCCAAATCCACTTACGAATTATCACTAACTTATCACAAGAGTACCGTCATCAAAGGGAACTACCACCCAGGCAGGGGTTAACACATAGGTGGTTTCCACAAGGTTGCCCCAATCACACAATGTGATAACCGCTTATCAATGTGCTGGATCGATACTCAACCCACCCTTGTGGGCACTGAAAATTTCAACCAGTGACCCCTTAGTCACTGGCTTCCTTCCATTGTCAGACTCCAACTGCAACTGACCGTGTGTGAGTGAGTGTCCTTGCATTGTCCAACCTTCCACTGTCCAACTCCAACTGCGACTGACCGTGTGTGAGTGAGTGTCCTTCCATTGTCCAACCTCCCACTGTCCAACTCCAACTGCAACTGACCATGTGTGAGTGAGTGTCCTTCCATTGTCCAACCTTCCACTGTCCAACTCCAACTGCGACTGACCGTGTGTGAGTGAGTGTCTTTCCATTGTCCAACCTTCCATTGTCCAACTCCAACTGCGACTGACCGTGTGTGAGTGAGTGTCCTTCCATTGTCCAACCTTCCACTGTCCAACTCCAACTGCGACTGACCGTGTGTGAGTGAGTGTCCTTCCATTGTCCAACCTTCCACTGTCCAACTCCAACTGCGACTGACCGTGTGTGAGTGAGTGTCCTTGCATTGTCCGACCTTCCATTGTCCGACTCGAACTGCAACTGACCATGTGTGAGTGAGTGTCCTTCCATTGTCCAACCTTCCACTGTCCAACTCCAACTGCGACTGACCGTGTGTGAGTGAGTGTCCTTCCATTGTCCAACCTTCCACTGTCCAACTCCAACTGCGACTGACCGTGTGTGAGTGAGTGTCCTTGCATTGTCCGACCTTCCATTGTCCGACTCGAACTGCAACTGACCATGTGTGAGTGAGTGTCCTTCCATTGTCCAACCTTCCACTGTCCAACTCCAACTGCGACTGACCGTGTGTGAGTGAGTGTCCTTCCACTGTCCAACCTTCCACTGTCCAACTCCAACGGCGACTGACCGTGTGTGAGTGAGTGTCCTTCCACAGTCCAACTCCAACTGCGACTGACCGTGTGTGAGTGTCCTTGCATTGTCCAACCTTCCATTGCCCGACTCCAACTGCAACAGACTGTGTGTGAGTGAGTGTCCTTCCATTGTCCAACCTTCCACTGTCCAACTCCAACTGCGACTGACCGTGTGTCAGTGAGTGTCCTTGCATTGTCCGACCTTCCATTGTCCGACTCGAACTGCAACTGACCATGTGTGAGTGAGTGTCTTTCCATTGTCCAACCTTCCACTGTCCAACTCCAACTGCGACTGACCGTGTGTGAGTGAGTGTCCTTCCATTGTCCAACCTTCCACTGTCCAACTCCAACTGCGACTGACCGTGTGTGAGTGAGTGTCCTTCCACAGTCCAACTCCAACTGCGACTGACCGTGTGTGAGTGAGTGTCCTTGCATTGTCCAACCTTCCATTGCCCGACTCCAACTGCAACAGACCGTGTGTGAGTGAGTGTCCTTCCATTGTACAACCTTGCATTGTCCGACTCCAACTGCGACTGACCGTGTGTGAGGGAGTGTCCTTGCTCAAATCAAAACAAGATGCAGAGTCCCATAGCTCCACCCCTCTCTCTCTCTTATGAAGAATCAAATAGGAGCCAAGAAAGCCGGCAGCTGACGTCACTCAGGCATTCTCTCTTAAAAATGACAGTCCACAGCAAGGTAAACCTAGGGGTTCATCACAAGCATAACAGTAAAAATGTGAGGCACTATACTCTTCTTGACTTATTGCATTCCATGTGGTGAAGGTACTCCACAGTGCACTTGAGGAGTGTAGGGTAGTGTATGCTGTACACATAGACTTTAGTAAGGTTTTCGACAAGATCCCTTATGGTAGACTGATCCAGAGGATTAATGCACATGGCATCCATGAAGACTTGCTAGATTAGATTCAAAATTGACTTTACCATAGAGGGGGAAGGGCATCAGCAGAGGGGTGTTCTGACTAGAGGAATGCAACCAGTGGTGTTCCACAAGGGTCAGTGTTGAGACCTTTGTTGTATGTGACAGATATGTAGCAACTATGCCCCACTGGACTTCCGTTCGTCTAGGGTAAACTGGTGTTGACCACACCAACTCTGTAATCGTGTTGGTGTAGATACTGTGTGATTGCTCCCCGGCACAAGCACACAACATAAAATATCAGATGGTACACAATAGGCAAGAAAATGATTACACTTTATAATTATTTCTTGGTGATGGGTTAGTAGAAACAAATAAAATAAAGGCGCCAAATCAGTAAGTTTATAAGTTCTGTGCACAAATAATTTGATGGAGCTCACAAAATCCGGTATCCTTTTTCCACCAGTTGATCTTCTCCGAACTCTGCCGGGTCCCGAGCCCCAGCTCAGGGTTCGTTCCACTCACCGGGTCACAGCATCTCTTCGGGTGCGTCTTCTCTTTTCTTCCCCAAATCCCGCGCAAACAACAGCTTACAGGCACACAAGAAAGAATAACATCTATCCCAATTGGTTAGCAAATAAATACAAGTCCCACTATCAGTAATTATAACCCAAACATGCTGCTCCAGAGAGCCCCTTACCTCAGCAGTTAACATTACAAAAAAAAACATTTTATTATAACACTACAGAGAAGCCATTTTATTAGCCTTAGCAAGTAACATAAAGAAGAAACCCCTTACAGATATAAATGATTTCAATGAAAATGTAGGTAGGTGGGCTGATTACTAAGGTTGCAGATGTCTGCAATTTATAAAATTATGGAAGGTATACATAGATAGACAGTCAGAGTCTATATCCCAGGGTAGAAATGTCAAATACTAGAGAAAACAGCTTTAAGATGAGGGGCAGAAAGCTTAAAGAGGACTTGCAAGGTAATTTCTTTCACACAGAGAGTGGTAGGTGTTTCCGGGAGTGGAGATGGAAGCAGATATGACAGTGTCATTTAAGAAGCATTTAGACAGACATGTGAATAGTCAGAAAATAGACAAGTATAGATCATGTGCAGGCAGATAGATTTAGCTTAACTTGGCATCCCTGCATAAATGCAGAGAAATTCCAATAGTTTCTTGTCTTAGTCAATTTAATAGAAATGTTGAGAAATGTAGTTGATATAACAATGGGCAACCACTCTAATTACTGTAATCCCTGTTGAATACTGAAGAGCTATTTCTCTGTAAATCTATTCACATTGGTTAGATTAGAAATGTCTGCAAATCAAAATGGGTTTCAATACAGTGACTGATCATTACTTTATCAGCATAGGGCTCATGCTTGAAAGAGGTCATATCTTATTTTCATTAAATTGTTTTTGATGAGTATCCAAGCATATTAAATATTCAATATTCACTTTATAGCAGCCACTTCCAAAGTGATAATAATCAACCAACAATAATATTTGACTAATAGGCCAAATCTCGGCAGAAACTATTGTATGTTCTATGGCATTTATCCAGAAAAAGCAAATTCAGAAGTTAATCACAAGTGCATTGGGTGTTGCAGACTCCCTTTGCTTTGTTACATCTGGAATGGGGAGTTGCCCGAGGGGACAGGATTTGACAACCTTGTGTCCACTGAAATGTAAAAGAATGGTTGGGGTCAGTCCCGAATGGTCTTGAGAAGGTGAATTTGGAGAGGGCCTTTCCACTGATGGGAGAGTCTAAGACTAGAGGTCACTATTTCAAATTAAGATGGAGTGGAAGCGATTATTAAAAAATTATCAAAGCAGTGTCTTTGGAAGTCACTTCCTCACAGGGCAGCTGAAGTAGAGGCTCTCAATATTAAGGAAGAGGAAGATCAACTCTTGATAAGGGGTGAAAGGTTACTGAAGATAGATGGGAATGAAGATTAAAGGTTATTAAATCACAGATCTTATTTGAAAAACTGTAACCTACTTCTAGTCACAAATTATACATTCAGCATAATTTCACACAGTAAATTCAATGGTTCGAATGGCCTAATTGTGCTTCTATTCCTAATTTTCACTGGTGTTACTTCAATTATACAGCTTGAACAAAGGCCCTTTGACCCAACTCAAGCATGCCCTCAGGATGCCCATCAAAGTCATTTTCATTTGCCTGCATTTGACCTTTATCTCTCTCAACCTTTCATATCCTGTTCAAATGTCTTTAAATGTTGGTATTGTCTAATTGTGTGATTGGTGTTGATCAGAATCCAGTGAACTGTGAGGGGGAAGTGCCTGTCGCGAATGAAGAATAGATATCACTGCCTCTTCTCTTTCTCCCCTTGTAGATGGCTATACAACAGATGACATTGTGTTTTACTGGAAAGGCGGAGATGCAGCAGTAACTGGCGTGGATAACCTGGAACTGCCTCAGTTCACTATCATCGAGCTGCGGCTAGTGTCGAAGGAAGTGGCTTTTGCAACAGGTGAGCTGAGCTGTTGAGTTTTGAATGATAAGACCATTCTGCCCGAAGGCACTAATCTTACTACCACTTTGAAGTTCCAAGCTCTGAGCTCCGGGCAGTCGTGGCTGATCTGTGCCCAATTCCATCCAGGCAACAGGGAAAGGGTATAACAGCAAAATTCTCAGCTCTGAAGTTTAGCAACACTGTGACCACTTTGAACACCTAACACTAAAAATGACTTATTTTTGTTTTAATAGCTTTTTTCTTTTTAAAGTTGTTTATAATTTATGCCAAATTTGCTTTGCTTGAGAATGCTGCTTAAATGATGCTACGTGCCTGTGATACTGCTGCAAGTGTGTTTTTCATGCATTTGTCGTAGGGCAATAAACTCAACTTCTCATTCTTTTAGAGCAGAAACTATCAGACAGTACAACCATGCGAGCCCTTGCAAGGCTCAGGTGGTGACAGCATGTCATCTGGCATTTCTGGCTCTCCTTAAGTACTTGGACCTCCGCAGGAATCACAAGTGCCATCATTCCCTAAGTGTACAATCTGTTTGAAATTACCTGAGGTAAAAAAGAATTCTCATTGCCGACGCCAAGGGCGCACGTGAAGTTTGTAGCCCTTCACTCTGTGTCTTCTGTATTTCAGCCACTGCTCCACAGGGCTGGCCAGCTCCACTCTGCACAGCTAGTCAAGCAATCCTGCGGACAGCTGGAGTCCTCTCTCGAGACAGGCATCCATAACAGTCTTTATAACTTCATTGTCCCGGAGGCTCAATAGCAGCAACTGGACTTCATTTCAATCTATAAAACCATGTCTTGGCATGTGCTTCTTTCCTCTCACCAGTATTGAGCCAGGGGTCTACCCTGATTCATTGAACAATATGAAAACCATAACCCCCGAACAGCTGTACTGGGACTGCCTGCACTGAGGTGATATTTTATGCTGCATTACACCCGCAGCAGGCAAAAAGGAAGAGTTATACGATCCTATAACCTACCAATCAGCTCAAAGCTCTCTGACACACTGGACAAAGATTTTGCTTCCTGAATACTTTTGGGTGTATCTTACGGATTTTGGGCTGCAGGAGAATCACCACAAAATTTCCCTGTCATGCACCAATTTTTTTGAAATCACCTATATTTGTTATTTTGATTCATAATTCAAGTCAGATTAACTGATGCTAAGACTAAAGAAGGCATTTTTGATGGTCCACAAATCAAACAGATCACTTATGACAAGCAAATCGAAGAACTTCTAGTGGGACTGGAAAAATTCACATCGAAGGCATTCAAGCATGTTGTTGAAAACTTCCTTGGCAACTACAGAGTACCAGGCTGTGTGCAGCTGGTTGACAACATGCTTGAAGTATACAAAACCATGAAGTGCAACATGTCACTAAAGATTTGTTTTCTACATTGGCGCTGTCAGTGACAAGCACAATGAAAGGTTTCACCAGGACATTACAGTGATGGAGAAACAGTATCAGGGTAACTGGAATCCATCAGTGCTGGCTGATTATTTGGACACTTCAGCGAGAAGGCTCAGATACTGAGTACAAATGAAAATCATCAACAAAACATTTTTAGCTTAGTTGAACTATTGCAAAGCATCAGCACTATTATGTAATTAATCGCATTATATTCAATAAAAGTTAATTTCTTGTTTCTCCAAATTCCTACGTGATACAAGTAGTCTGAAATTATATTTGTGTTCAGCTTCAAGCTGGACACAAGTCTATCACAAGCAAAACAAAACATCTGTGTAAACAACACTTTCAAAAAAAAAAATGTTGTATAGTGTGACTTGCTCAGCAATACCCAGTTTAGGTTTCACCAGATCTACTTGAATCCAATCTTCATCACACCCTCAGTCCTAAAATGGATCAAGGAGCTAAATTGCAGAGGTGAGGATGGCAGCCCATGACATCCATCAACTGATTAGTCATCAGGGAAACACTTACAAATCTATGGGACTAGACAATGTAAAAATGTGCAAAAGCAAATACAGAAAAAATAGCTTTTTTCCCAATCTTTTTATTAATATCAAAATGTTAAACATAACATAGTATTAATACAAAGCTATTGGGATTACATTGTTAATAATTAGCATATATAAATAAACTCAGTTAACACACGGATATTAAACCACCCAAAATCTTACAGCATACGAATATAAGAAAAAAAAATGCAGAAGTAGCATGAAAAAAGAAAAGGAGAAAAAAAACAAAATACCCCAAAAAGAAAACTAATCTAGACAATACTAATCAACTAAACTAAAGAAAAGAAAAAATCATGGGCTGTTGTGTTACGTCAAACAGGACCATTAGTGTCATTAACTCCGCTCCTCCCTCCATACATGTGAAAGAAATAGAATAGATTTGGAAAAGGTCAAATTACATCATATGGAAGTGTTGAATAAATGGCCTCCAAGTCTTTTCGAATTTAATAGAAGGATCATAAATGACACTTCTAATTTTTTCTAAATTTAAACACAACATAGTTTGAGAGAACCAGTGAAATGTAGTGGGAGGATTAATCTCTTTCCAATTCAGCAAAATGGATCTTATAGCCATTAATGTAACAAATGCAATCATCTGACAAGCTGAAGAGGTTAAATGATTTGGTTCTATCATTGGTAAACCAAAACTTGCAGTAATAGGGTGAGATTGTAAATCAATACTCAGCACAGTTGAAATAATATCAAAGATATCTTTCCAGTATTTTTTCAGAAAAGGACATGACCAAAACAGACAGGAAACAAAGAGTAGGGATTAATGGGTCCCTTTCAGAATGGCAGGCAGTGACTAGTGGTGAACTGCAAGGCTCGGTGCTGGGACCACAGGTATTTACAATATACATTAATGATTTAGCTGAAGGGATTAAAAGTAACTTTAGCAAATTTGCAGATGACACAAAGCTAGGTGACAGTGTGAAATGTGAGGAGGATGTTATGAGAATACAGGGTGACTTGGACGGGTTGGCAGATGCATGGCAGATGCAGTTTAATGTGGATAAATGTGAGGTTATCCACTTTGGTGGCAAGAACAGGAAGGCAGATTACTAACTGAATGGTGTCAAGTTAGGAAAAGGGGAAGTACAACGAGATCTAGGTATCCGTGTTCATCTGTCACTGAAAGTAAGCATGCAGGTACAGCAGGCAGTGAAGAAAGCTAATGGCATGCTGGCCTTCATGACAAGGGGAATTGAGTATAGGAGCAAAGAGGTCCTTCTGCAGTTGTACAGGGCCCTGGTGAGACCACACGTGGAATATTGTTTACAGTTTTGGTCTCCAAAGGAAGTACATTCTAGCTATTGAGGGAGTGCAGCGGAGGTTCACAAGGTTAATTCCCAGGATGGTGAGACTGTCATATGTTGAAAGATTGGAGCGACTGGGGTTGTATACACTGGAATTTAGAAGGATGAGAGGGAATCTGATTGAAATATATAAGATTATTAGGGGATTGGACAAGCTAGAGGCAGGAAACATGTTCCCGATGTTGGGGGAGTCCAGAACCAGAGGCCACAGTTTAAGAATAAGGGGTAGACAATTTAGAATGGAGTTAAGGAAAAACTGAAGGGTCTCGGCCCGAAACGTGGACTGTACCTCTTCCTAGAGTTGCTGCCTGGCCTGCTGCATTCACCAGCAACTTTGATGTGTGTTGCTCACACAGAGGGTTGTGGTTCTGTGGAATGCTCTGCCGCAGAAGGCAGTGGAGGCCAATTCTCTGGATTCTTTCAAAAAAGAGTTAGATAGAGCTCTTAAAGATAGTGGAGTGAAAGGATATGGGGAGAAGATATGAAAAGGGTACTGATTGTGGATGATCAGCCATGATCACAGTGAATGGTGGTGCTGGCTCGAAGAGCTGAATGGCCTACTCCTGCACCTATTGTCTATTGTCTATATGAGTTAAAGAAGCTATCTCAGTGTGACATCTATCACATATAGGATTTATATGAGAGTAATAACAAGTTAGTTTATCCTTAGACATATGAATCCTATGTACTACTTTAAACTGTATCAGTGCATGTTTAGCACATATAGAGGAAGAATTAACTAAATGAAGAATTTTTTCCCCATTTTTCAATAGGTAAAGTAAGCTTAAGTTCCCTTTCCCAATCATTCTTAATTTTATTAGATAAGTCTGGACATTATTTCATAATTATATTATAAATAGTTGTTATTACACCTTTTTGAAAAGGATTTAAATCTAAATATTTTTCCAAAATATCCGTTGGATACTGAATAAAATAATTTTGATTGTCATGGAGCCTAAGGTTGCACAGCACAGAATTTGGCCCTTCAGCCCATCATAACTATGCTGTACATTTCTCTATCTACGGTAATCACAATTGTCCACATTAGGTCTGTGTCCTTCAATGTCTTGTAAGAGGCCAATGACCCCAGGGCAGAACACTGAACCACGTTCTGTTGCTTTATCATTGACTTTCCTTCCATCAGAGTGTGGGTGTTCACATTGCTTGAGGTTCACAACTTCTCAACAAGTGAAGCAGCACATGTCTTCATGTGGTAAGACCTGGACACATGTAGGTCCTGCTAGGCACACCTACCATTAACCAGTTGTGCTACAAAAGTCTAACCCACCTTCCTTTGACCTCCGTGTGAAACCAGGGATCTTATAGGGTTGGCATTTAACTCAGCTGAAGTAGCCACGTATATAGTGTGGCTAAAGAGCAGGCCAGAGTCATGAAGCCTTGCCTCCTGAGAGCCTAGAGCCTTTTCACCATCTACAAGACATAATTTCCACTTGCCTGGATGCGTACAGATGCCACATGCAAGCAGCTCAATGGATTGTCACCTCACCTACCATCTGAAACAATCATTCTCTCTCTCCCCAATGACTGAGAAATAGAAAGCAAAAGGACATGGTTGGTAATTCCTGCTCTGATGTCATACAGTTTTCAGAGTTAACCTTCAGCTGCAGGAGACATTGCCCCATGTTTACAGGAAGATTGCCTCAGTCTTTTTTTTCTTTATCAATCTTTTTATTAATTTAAAAAAAGTACATATATACAAACAAGAGGAGAATTATCTCAACTATCTATATCGATAACAATACATATAGAAGGTAAAATAAACATTAACAAGATCATACATAGTATTAATCTAATAATATATAATAAAAAAGATAATTCTCCTCTTATCATTTCATAAAAAGAGAAAAAAGATAAAGAAACTTTTATAATTTTTATATATAGAAAAAAAGAACCCCACTATTCTCTATAAACAAAAACAAAAACTAAAAAAAAAGAAGAAAAAGGGGGCTGTGCAGCCCACACTGAGAGTAAAAGCAAGAAAAAAGAGAAACTTTCTGATCAAACCCAAAATTTCGAGAATGTACCTGGAAGAGCAATAAAACCATATGAAAATATTGAATAAAAGGTCGCCAGGTTTCTTCAAATTTAAGGGATGTATCAAATGTCCGACTTCTTATTTTCTCTAAACTTAGACAGGACATAATGGAGGAAAGCCAATAAAAAACAGTAGGTGGATTAGAATCCTTCCATTTAAGCAAAATGGCTCTCCTAGCCAATGAAGTTATAAAAGATCGCCTCAGTCTTAACAAAGTATGCGGTCAGATATTGAGTATTCTTAACACAGCCAACTCCAGCTGACGTAGCCCATATAATTGAAGTGTTTGTGTTCAGCTGGGAAAAAATGCTGTACCAGAAGTCCAGAGGTGGAATCTCACCATCAGAATCTTCCAGCCTCTTCCGCCTCCCCAACTGTCTGTTGTTGCTCAGTCACAAATCTTTGATTTATGAAGTGTGTGTCTGTCTGTCTGCTTTTGTGTTAGTCCTACCCATTGCTATCCCTGTCCTGAGACCATAACATGAAGCGGTGTCTGCCCTATGTGGTCCCTGGTATGCTTCTATCAACTCTAATCTGTATCTAAGCCACATCACTCAATGTGCTGGAGTGTAACAGAACCAGATCTTTCTTTTTCAATCTTTTTATTAAGTTTCAAAATTAAACATAACGATAATAGTAATGATACAGAGAGCTCGGGATTACAATAATAACAGTTAACATGAACAAGCACAGTTTCCAAGTAACAAATATAGTTTAGCCTCCCAATCTCAAGTAACTGACCATGAAAAAGATATTTTATAAAGAGAAAAAAAAAGACAACCCCCTAAACTAAAGAAAAACTAACTAAAAGAACAAAAACAAAGCTTGGGCTGTCATATTACATCGGCTAAAATTATTATTTGTCGTTAACTCCACTCCTCTATACATGTACCAAAAAAATTACTACAAAGGATTCAGAAAGAGTCAACTTACATCATATGAAAATATTGAATAAATGGCCTCCAAGTTTCTTCAAATTTAGCCGAAGGATCCATAGTACCACTCCTAATCTTTTTTCCAAGTTTAGGCATGCCTTCGTTTGGGAAAACCATTGAAATGTAGTGGGGGATTAGTGTCGTTCCATTTAAATAAAATGGATCTTCTGGCTATTAATGTAACAAATGCAATTAGACGACAAGCTGACAAGGATAAATGACTAGAGCCTATCACTGGTAGTTAAAATTTCAGTAATAGGGTGAGGTTGTAAATCACTATGCAGAACTACTGAAATTATATCAAAAACATCTTTCCAATATTTTTCTAGAAGAGGACAAGACCAGAACATATATGTCAAGGAAGCTACCTCAGATTTACATCTATCACAAACAGGATTTATGTGGCAATAAAAACGAGCTCGCTTATCCTTGGACATGTGAGCCCTGTGAACCTCCTTAAGGTGTATCGAGGTGTGTCCAGCACACATTGAGGAAGGATTGACTCATTGAAGAATTTTTCCCATTTCTCTGTGGATAAAGATATTTGAAGTTCTCTTTTTTAATTTTATCAGATGTACTTAATTTTATCAGATGTACCTAGACATATTTTCGTAATCAGATCATAAATAACGGCTATTAAACTCTTCTGACAGGGGTTTAAACCTAAATTCTCTTCTGTAACTTCAATTTGATGCGATATCGGAAAGATAGATAAATTAGTGTTCAAAAAGTTACTAATCTGTAAATATCTGAGAAAGTGTGATCTAGGCAAATTATATTTATTAGACAACTGTTCAAAAGATATAAAACAATCATCCATGAATAAATCACCAAAACATGTTATTCCCTTTATTTTCCATAAAAGAAAAGCTTAATCAATTCTAGATGGTGGAAAGAAAAAAATTAGATATAATAGAACTTGACAGGATAAATTTGTTCAATCCAAAGAATTTACAAAATTGAAACCAAATTCGTATTGTGTGTTTAATTATTGGATTTATCATTTGTTTATTCAATTTAGTAAGTGCAAAGGGAAGCGCAGCTCCTAGAATAGAAGCCAATGAAAAACCATGTACAGACTCCCGCTCGAGGTTCATCCATCATGGACATTGAGTTTCATCCAGCTCATGTGTCCAAAACGTTAAATATCAAATGTTTATTGCCCAGTAGTAAAATCTAAGATTCAGCAAAGCCAACCCACCTTTTTTTGATTTCTGTAAATATTTCTTACTTAACCTGGGATTTCTATTCTGCCATATATATGAAGAAATTTTAGAATCAGTAATATCAAAAAAAGATTTAGAGATAAAAATTGATACCGCCTAAAATCGATACAAAAATTTAGGTAAAATAATCATCTTAATAGTATTAATTTGACCAATCAAAGATAAGGACAAAGGGGACCATTTAGTAAACATTTGTTTAACATGATCAATTCAGGGTAAAAAATTAACTTTAAATAGATCCTTGTGCTTCTTAGTAATTTTAACACCAAAATAAATAAAATAATCAGTAACTAATCTAAATGGCGATTGTCTATAAATTGGAACTTGCATATTTAATGGGAAAAGCATACTGTTATTAAGATTCAATTTATCACCAGAAAAACTACTAAACTGAGCAAATAGTGTTATTACTGCAGGGATGGATTTCTCTGGGTTAGAGATATATAGTAACAGGTCATCTGCATATAGTGATACTTTATGCATTCCATTCCCAGGAATAATGCCAAATATATTAGGTGAGTCATGAATAGCAATTGCCAAGGGCTCCAGGGCAATATCAAATAGTAAAGGGCTTAAAGGACAGCCCTGTCTAGTACCTTGAAAAAGCCTAAAAAACGGGGATCTCTGATTATTGGTAAATACAGCAGCCAGAGGTGTACGATATATCAATTGAATCTAGGATATAAATTTTGGGCTAAAATTAAATTTCTCAAGTATACCAAATAAATATTCCCACTCAAGTCTGTCAAATGCCTTCTCAGCATCAAGAGAAATAACACATTCTGGAGTTTTAACTGAAGTAGTGTATACAATGTTCATTAGCCTCTTAACATTAAAATGTGAATAACGATTTTTAATAAATCCTGTCCGATCTTTAGAGACAATTTGTGGTAGTACCTTCTCTATTCTAATTCCTAATATTTTAGAAAAAATGTTAGAATCCACATTCAACAAAGATATACGTCTATATGATGCACATTCAGTGGGATCTTTATCTTTTTTAGGAATTAAAGAGATAGATGCTTCATAAAAGGATTGTGGTAACTTACCTACAGATAAGGAATCTTTAAAAATTCTACATAACCAGGGAGAAAGTACATCCGAAAAAGATTTATCAAATTCAACTGTATACCCATCCGGGCCAGGTGCTTTACCAGAATTCATCGAAATAATTGTTTTCCTTATTTCCTCTTTAGTAATGGGTGCATCTAATGTTAAACGTTCATCGGCTTGTAATTTCAGAATATTTAGTTTCCTTAAAAGTTCATGCATTATGGTAGGATCATCAGAAAATTCTGATTGATATAAATTGGTATAAAATTCTTGAAAAGATTTATTAATTTCATCATCATCAGTCATCAATTTAACAGCCCTTCTACGAACTTTATTAATCTGATGTTTCGCCAAAGCAGCTTTCAATTGATTAGCCAGTAATTTGCCCGATTTATCACCATGTATGTAAAATTGACTCTTAATTTTAAGTAATTGATTTTCAATTGGAGAGGTTCAACTCCCTCTTTATAAAACTCCAAATTAGGAGCAATGGAATATTTTTTATCAATTTCTTTAATCTTAGCCAATGTACGTATTTCACTATTATACGTTTTATCACTTCAGCAGAGTATGAAATAATATGCCCGCAAATATATGCTTTAAAGGTATCCCATAATATCCCACTGGAAATTTCTTCCGTTGAGTTAGATGAAAAGAAAAATGCAATCTGTTCTTTAATAAAATTATCAAAATTTACATCTTGAAGCAAAATAGAATTGAACCTCCATTGTCTAGTACTAAAAATTGTATCCCTAAATTTAATTGATAATTTCAAAGGCACATGGTCAGAAATGCCGATTCTATCATACTCACAGGTAGTAACAAATGAAACTAATCAAGAATCAATAAAAAAGTAATCAATTCTGGAGTAATTATGATATACATGAGAAAAGAAAGAGAACTCTTTATCATTAGGATGTAAAAATCTCCAAACGTCTAAAAGTCCCGAGTCTACTAAAAAGGAGTTAATAAAAATAGCAGATTTGTTTGGAAGTGCCTGATTGGGTGCAGACTTATCCATCATAGGATTCAAACAACAATTAAAATACCTCCCGTTATTAACATATATTTATTTAAATTAGGAAAAGATACAAATAAATGTTTAAAAAATTCAGGATAATCAATATTTGGTACATAAATATCAATCAAAACTACTTTTTGGTTATAAAGTAAACCAGTAATTAATAGAAATCTACCATATGGGTCTGAGATTATATCATAATGAACAAATGAGATCAAAGAGTCTATAAAAATGGAAACACCTTTCACTTTGGTTGATGAGTTTGAATGAAACTGTTCCCCATTCAAATCTAAAAAAACACTGATTTTCCTCCTTCCTCATGAGTCTCCTGCACAAAAATAATCTGAGCATTCAATCTCTGAAAATCTTTAAAAATCTTCTTCCATTTAATTGGATGATTCAAACCATTCGTGTTCCATGAAACAAAGTTAATAATATTATCCATTTTCCTCCAATAAACCATATGGTAAGTAAAGGATTAACCAAATTGCACAGGAAACTCACAAATCAGGAAGAGGAACAGAAGTTTAAAGAGGAACTGGAAGTTACGACAATACAGATATTTTTGTAGTTTCAAGTCAGCCCAAGTGTGAAAAACTAAAGTAAAAATAATCCCTCCCCTTCCCACAAAGCCCCAAAACCCTGGCCAATAGGCAGCCAGTAAACTAACTAAGAGCCACCCAACCCCCATCTCCCTGACGGCAAATCTCCAATTAAAAAAATAAAATAAAAACCACCCATAGTCTGAACATTACAAGTGGAATCCCAAACACAGATGAAAAAAAAACAATCCTTTCCAGACCATTTTAAAAGACCTGGTCTTAAGAAATAAAACAGAGTACACTCTTAATAATATTTCAAAAAAAATCAAATGATCACCAAGTCAAAGTCTTAATAATTTTCTCAAATGGACCTTTAAAAATAAAAGAAAATTAAAATAATCAAGGAAAAGAAAAGGGATATTAACATAGAGCAGATATAAGCGAAAACAAAATACCAGAAGACTCAGCCCAAGGCCAAGGCTCTACAAATGTAAAATGTCCAAATCTATATGCTGATTATTAACTAATAAACCAGATGTATACAAACTCAAAAGAACAGTAAAGTAATTAAACATCTGAGCTCAAGGAATGTTCTTCAACAAATTGTTGTGCGTCGTCCACGGTTTTAAACCATTTAAATGAATTGTCGAGTAAAACTACTCTTAAGCGGGCGGGGTATAACAATGCCGGGTGAAAGTTCCTTTGATATAATTCCAACATCACCGAGCTAAAATGCAATCTTTCTTGGAATACCTCAGGGCAATAATCTTCAACCAAATGAAACTTCAGATTTTGATGAACGATAATTCCTTTCCGACGAGCAATTTGGATTAAGTGCTCCTTAGTACTCACATAGTGAAACTGGAGAATTACAGGATGCGGACGCAATTCTTTTGAGGGTTTTTGTTTTAACAATCAATAGGCGAAATCAAGTACCGGAGGGGAAGAGAAGACCTCCGATCGAAAGACTTCCATTAAAAATTGAGAGAAAAATTTAGTAAAGTCCCCGCTCTCAACGTCTTCACTGAGTTCTATTATTCACAAACTCTGTCTGCGACTACGACTCTCCAGATCAATAATCTTGGCTTTATACTGCTCTAATGTATGAGTAGTCGAATTTAATTTCTTTTCCAAAGAATTCATTCTGGAGTCCATCTGTTTCCCCGCTTCAGTAAGCTCTGAAATTTGCCGTTGCTGTTTTTCACTTGCTTTTCCAAGTGCTATCGATTTACTTGTATTCTCTGTCAATATTGCTTCCAATGTAACGAATTTCTTGTCGAGTTTTTCATCCAATAAATTCGAGATAGCTTGCAAAGTAAGTTGAGGCTGTTTGGATTGTTCAAAAGTACCTTCCTTCTTCCCGTTTCCATTTTCAGTTTCTTTGCCTTCGACTAATGTCTTTCTTTGTCTAGACATTTCCGTCGATTAAAGTTCAAAATTCAGGCATATAAAGGTATTAAAGACACTTTAATATATATAATAGAAAGGTGATAGAAAAATTGAAAAAAGTCCAGAGTCCAGCCAAAAATGATCTACTCCGTCTAGCGCCGCCAAGAGAGAACCAGATCTGATGCTAACTGTTTCTCTATGTATAGCGGCATGCTCACATTCTGCTTTCCCTTTCAGGTTCTTATCCTCGGCTATCACTCAGTTTTCGGATCAAGAGAAACATTGGATACTTCATTCTGCAGACTTACATGCCATCAATCCTCATCACTATCCTCTCCTGGGTCTCCTTCTGGATTAATTATGATGCCTCTGCTGCACGAGTAGCCCTGGGTAAGTGCCCTGAAGCGGAATGAGCCAATTAAAATTCTGCAAACCTCGTCTCAATCAGGCTCACTGACGTTGGAAGTCTTTCCTGGTTGCATTCCATAATATGCAGGTGGATTGGGAAAATCGGGTTGGTGCTGGATACCAAGAAGGGGAATTTGTAAAATGCCCACATGATGGCTTTTTAGAGCAGCTCGTGGTAGAGCCCACTAGGGGAGCAGCTATTCTGGATTGGGTGTTGTGCAAGGAACTGGAATTGATTAGAGAGCTTAAGGTAAAAGAACCCTTTGGGGAAAGTGATTATAATATGACAAATTCACCCTGAAATTTGAGAAGGAGAAGCTGAAGTCAGAATTATCAGTATTACAGCAGAGTAAAGGGAATTACAGAGACATGAGAGAGGAGCTGGCCAAAGTTGATTGGAAGGGGACACTAGCAGGGATGACGACAGAGCAGCAATGGCTGGAGGCTCTAGGAGCAATTCAGAAGTTACTGGATAAATGCATCCCAAAGAAAAAGGCATATTCTAAAGGTAGGCTGATACAATTGTTGCTGACAAGAGAAGTCAAAGTCAACATAAAAGCCAGAGAGGGCATATAATGGAGCTAAAATTAATGGTAAGTTAGAGGATTGGAAAGTTTTTAAAAACCAACAGAAGGCAACTAAAACAAACATAAAGAAAGAAAAGGTGTAATACAAAGTTAAGCTAGCCAATAATATAAAAGAGGATACCAAAAGTTTCTTCAGATATATAAAGTGTAAAAGAAAGGTGAGAGTAGACTGCTGGAAAATGATGCTGGAGAGGTAGTAATGGGGGTCAAAGAAACAGTGGGAAAACTGAATAAGTATTTTGCATCAGTCCTCACAATGGAAGCCACTAGCAGTATGCCAGAAGATTGAGAGTATTGGGGCAGAAGTACGTGAAGTTGCTATTACCAGGGAGAAAGTGCTTGAGGAGCTGAAAGGTCTGAAGGTAGATAAGTCACCTGGACCAGGTGGTGTACACCCAGGCTTCAGAAAGAGGTGGCTGAAGAGATCGTGGCCTTAGTAATGATCTTTCAAATATTACTGGATCCTGGAATGGTTCCGGAAGACTGTAAAATTGCAAATGTCACTCCATTCTTCAAGAAGGGAGACAAGCAGAGGAAAGGAAATTAAAGGCCAGTTAGTCTGACTTCAGTGGTTGGGAAGTTATTGGAGTCGATTGTTAAGAATGTGGTTTTGGGTTACTTGGAGGCACATGATAAAATAGGTCACAGTCAACATGGTTTCCTTCAGGGGAAATCTGGCCTGATAAATATGTTGGAATTCTTTGAAGAAATAATAAACAGGATAGACAAAGGAGAATTGGTGGATGTTGTGTACTTGAATTTTCAGAAGACTTTTAACAAGGTGCCACACATGAGGCTGCTTAACAAGTTAAGAGCCCATGACATGACAGGGAAGATTCTAGCATGGATAGACTGCTGGCTGATTGGCAGGAGGCAAAACGTGGGAATAAGTGGTGCCATTTCTGGTTGGCTGCCAGAGACTAGCGGTCTTCCTCAGGGGGGCTGTGTTAGGACCGTTTCTTTTTACATTATATGTCAATGATTTGGATGATGGAATTGATAGCTTTGTGGCAAAGTTTGCAGATGATATGCAGAGTGGTGGAGGAGCAGGTAGTGTTGAAGAAGCAGAGAGGCTACAGATGGACTGACACAGATTAGGAGAATGGGCAAAGAAGTGGCAGATGGAATACAGTGTCAGGAGGTGTATGGTCATGCACTTTGGTAGAAAAAAAAAAGTGTAGACTACTTTCTAACTGGAGAGAAAAATTGAAAAAGCAAATCTGAGGAGCAAAGGGACTTGGGAGCCCTACAGGATTCCCTAGAGGTTAATTTGCAAGTTGAGTCAGTGGTGAGGAAGGCAGATACAATGTTAGCATTTATTTCAAGCAGATTAAAATAAAAAAACAAGCATGTAATATTAAGGCCTTTATAAGGTGCTGTGAGGCTTCATTGGAGTACTGTGAGCAGTTTCAGGCTTCTTATTTAAGAAATGATGTGCTGACACTGGAGTGGGTTCAAAGGAAGTTCACAAAAATGATTCCAGGCTTGAAAGACTTATTCTATGAGGAGTGTTTAATGGCTTTGGGCCTGTACTCGGAGGAATTCAAAAGAATGAAGGGCTATCTCATTGAAACCTACCAAATCATGAAAGGCCTTGATAGAGTAGATTTGGAGAGGATGTTTCCTGTGCTGGGGGAGTCTAAGACCAGAGGACACAGCCTCAGTATAGATGGACATCCATTTAGAACGGCAGTGAGGAAGAATTTCTTTAGCCAGAGAGTGGTGATTCACTGGAATTCATTACCATAGGTGGCTGTGGAGGTCATTTAGGTATATTTAAGTCAGAAGTTGATAGATTCTTGTTTAGTCAAGGCATGAAGGGATTTGGGAGAAAGCAGGATGTTGGGGCTGAGAGAGACATGGATCAGCCATGATGGAATGGCAGAACAGACTTGATGGGCCAAATGGACTGATTCTGCTCCTATATCTTATTGTATAATGGTCTTCCTGCCCATGCTTCACAACCTGGACACATCCCATAATGTCCACTGTGAACTTTAATTTACAATCCTGTCCGTGTAGAGTTTGCACATTCTCCCCTTGACAGTGTGAATTTCCCTGAGTGCTTTGGTTTCTTCCCACATCCCAAAGACATGGGTTTGGTGGGTTTCGTAGCTGCTGTAAATTGCCCCTGAGGAGTGGGTGAGTGGGAGAATTCACATGTACTTGATGAGAATGTGGAATTTAAAAAAAACAAGATGAGTGTAAATATTGGTATGGAGTGGATGGGCTCGTGTTTGCGAGATGAGTGTAAATATTGGTATGGAGTGGATGGGCTCGTGTTTGCGAGATGAGTGTAAATATTGGTATGAAGTGGATGGGCTCGTGTTTGCGAGATGAGTGTAAATATTGGTATGGAGTGGATGGACTCGTGTTTGCGAGATGAGTGTAAATAGTGGTATGGAGTGGATGGGCTCGTGTTTGCAAGATGAGTGTAAATATTGGTATGGAGTGAATGGGCTCGTGTTTGCGAGATGAGTGTAAATATTGGTATGGAGTGAATGGGCTCGTGTTTGCGAGATGAGTGTAAATATTGGTATGGAGTGGATGGGCTCGTATTTGCGAGATGAGTGTAAATATTGGTATGGAGTGGATGGGGTGTTTGCGAGATGAGTGTAAATATTGGTATGGAGTGAATGGGCTCGTGTTTGCGAGATGAGTGTAAATATTGGTATGGAGTGGATGGGCTCGTGTTTGCGAGATGAGTGTAAATATTGGTATGGAGTGAATGGGCTCGTGTTTGCGAGATGAGTGTAAATATTGGTATGGAGTGGATGGCCTCGTGTTTGCGAGACGAGTGTAAATATTGGTATGGAGTGGATGGCCTCGTGTTTGCGAGATGAGTGTAAATATTGGTATGGAGTGGATGGGGTGTTTGCGAGATGAGTGTAAATATTGGTATGGAGTGGATGGGCTCGTGTTTGCGAGAGGAGTGTAAATATTGGTATGGAGTGGATGGGCTCGTGTTTGCGAGAGGAGTGTAAATATTGGTATGGAGTGGATGGGCTCGTGTTTGCGAGAGGAGTGTAAATATTGGTATGGAGTGGATGGGCTCGTGTTTGCGAGACGAGTGTAAATATTGGTATGGAGTGGATGGGCTCGTGTTTGCGAGACGAGTGTAAATATTGGTATGGAGTGGATGGGCTCGTGTTTGCGAGACGAGTGTAAATATTGGTATGGAGTGGATGGGCTTGTGTTTGCGAGACGAGTGTAAATATTGGTATGGAGTGGATGGGCTTGTGTTTGCGAGACGAGTGTAAATATTGGTATGGAGTGGATGGGCTCGTGTTTGCGAGACGAGTGTAAATATTGGTATGGAGTGGATGGGCTCGTGTTTGCGAGACGAGTGTAAATATTGGTATGGAGTGGATGGGCTCGTGTTTGCGAGACGAGTGTAAATATTGGTATGGAGTGAATGGGCTCGTGTTTGCGAGACGAGTGTAAATATTGGTATGGAGTGGATGGGCTCGTGTTTGCGAGATGAGTGTAAATATTGGTATGGAGTGGATGGGCTCGTGTTTGCGAGACGAGTGTAAATATTGGTATGGAGTGAATGGGCTCGTGTTTGCGAGACGAGTGTAAATATTGGTATGGAGTGAATGGGCTCGTGTTTGCGAGATGAGTGTAAATATTGGTATGGAGTGGATGGCCTCGTGTTTGCGAGATGAGTGTAAATATTGGTATGGAGTGGATGGGCTCGTGTTTGCGAGATGAGTGTAAATATTGGTATGGAGTGAATGGGCTCGTGTTTGCGAGATGAGTGTAAATATTGGTATGGAGTGAATGGGCTCGTGTTTGCGAGATGAGTGTAAATATTGGTATGGAGTGAATGGGCTCGTGTTTGCGAGATGAGTGTAAATATTGGTATGGAGTGGATGGGCTCGTGTTTGCGAGATGCGTGTAAATATTGGTATGGAGTGGATGGGGTGTTTGTGAGATGAGTGTAAATATTGGTATGGAGTGAATGGGCTCGTGTTTGCGAGATGAGTGTAAATATTGGTATGGAGTGGATGGGCTCGTGTTTGCGAGATGAGTGTAAATATTGGTATGGAGTGGATGGGGTGTTTGCGAGATGAGTGTAAATATTGGTATGGAGTGAATGGGCTCGTGTTTGTGAGATGAGTGTAAATATTGGTATGGAGTGAATGGGCTCGTGTTTGCGAGATGAGTGTAAATATTGGTATGGAGTGAATGGCCTCGTGTTTGCGAGATGAGTGTAAATATTGGTATGGAGTGGATGGGCTCGTGTTTGCGAGATGAGTGTAAATATTGGTATGGAGTGGATGGAGTGTTTGCGAGATGAGTGTAAATATTGGTATGGAGTGGATGGCCTCGTGTTTGCGAGACGAGTGTAAATATTGGTATGGAGTGGATGGCCTCGTGTTTGCGAGATGAGTGTAAATATTGGTATGGAGTGGATGGGGTGTTTGCGAGATGAGTGTAAATATTGGTATGGAGTGGATGGGCTCGTGTTTGCGAGATGAGTGTAAATATTGGTATGGAGTGGATGGGCTCGTGTTTGCGAGACGAGTGTAAATATTGGTATGGAGTGAATGGGCTCGTGTTTGCGAGACGAGTGTAAATATTGGTATGGAGTGGATGGGCTCGTGTTTGCGAGACGAGTGTAAATATTGGTATGGAGTGGATGGGGTGTTTGTGAGATGAGTGTAAATATTGGTATGGAGTGGATAGGCCGGAGGGCCGGTTGCTGTGCCATATGATACTGAATTCAGCATTTGAATGGTCAGCACTGGAACTCCAGCTGATCTCAACTAAACTGGTGATTGCTCTTCATACAAAATATCTGCCAGTATTTTGGAAAGTGCTGAGAAGAAGAGAAGTGTAAAATAAGTACCAAGTGTTTGAGGCATTTTCCCTCAGTGCCCAAGGAGCTTATTATAGTTCCCTCACTGTTTGCATTACAGGAGTCACAACTGTCCTGACAATGACCACAATCAACACCCACCTCCGAGAGACCCTCCCCAAGATCCCATACGTCAAGGCCATTGACATTTACCTGATGGGCTGCTTTGTGTTTGTCTTTCTGGCCTTATTGGAGTACGCCTTCGTCAACTACATCTTCTTCGGCAAGGCGCCAACGCAGCAGAGGAAACCAATGGGAAAAGTCAGCAAAAACAATGCAGAGAGGGGCCGGCTCACAAACACTGGGGTGAGTTTGTCGTTATCTTGACAAAGTGAGATCCTGGAACATAGAGGCTGGGCTCAGCTAGGCTTTCTCTTGAAGCCACCCCTTTCATTCAGTTTCCTTTCACTTCCTAGGGCCTAGTTTGACCATCTCAGCCTGGAAAATGCCATGACTCTGAATTCCGAACCATTCTCTCTGATTCTAGCCATTATTGACTGCTCCTTATCCTAAAAAATATGCCTGCATAGTACAAAGAAAAGTGAAGTAAATCATCTTCACTTTTTTATTACAGAGCTCCTAGATGTAGAGGGGTCTGAGAGCCTGAACTCATGGAAAGGTTAGCACTCAGAAAGAGCAAAGAGTTCGGAACTCTCGCAGAATGGTCTTGCTAAGAGACTTAAATAAAAAATTTGCAGGGGTGATTAGAACAATAAATATTCAGGGATATAGTGCAGAGTTGAAAGAATAATAGGGTTGTCATTGTAGTGGATTTTTAACTTTCCTAATATAAGCTGTGATTTCTATACTGCTAAGGGTGGAATTAAATAAATTCACAAAAGTCTCCTTGGGCAATATAGAGAGGCCCTGCTAAGGAGAGTGCAAAGCTTGACCCCTCTTCAGTAATAGTGTGGCCCAAGTGACTGACTAGGTGACTAACACTTTGGGAGCGGTGACCAAAGTTTTATTAATTTTAAGTTATTTGTTTAAAGTATCAGAACTTGTTCAAGTTGTGAACTGGGACAAGGCAAAGTTGATAGTTTGAGACAGGAGCTTACAAAGGTCGATTGCAGTAGGTTGTTTACAGGCAATGGGAACAAAGGCAAATGGGAGATTTATAGTGATGAGGTGAAGAGAGTTTGAGGTCAGTATGTTCCTGTGAGAGTGAAGGGCAAGGCTGATAGGAGTAGGGAACCCTTGATGACGATGGTTATTCATGCGCTGGGCAGGAAAAAGAAGGAAACATGGGTCAGGTGGAGGCAGTTGGAATAAAGTGAATCCTTGAAGGAGTGTAAGGGCTGCAGCAGTGTACTCAATAAGGATATCAGGAGGGCTTAAAAAAGGGGCATTAGAGAACTTTGGCAGAGAAAGGAAATTCTAAAGAGATTTTATAATTATATTAAGAAAAAAGAGTAAATGGAAGAGACAATACACTTGAAGTGTCTGCTTTTATATTCATTTCTCCCAATTCAAATATTGCAGTATCCCAAAGACTACTCGTTCACCCGGTAATTTGACACACCACAGTCAGTCTCTCAGTCTCTCTCCCCCTCTCTCTCTCTCTCTCTCTCTCTCTCTCTCTCACACTCTCTCACTCACTCACTCACACGTGGCCAGATTTTACACATTAAAAAACATACAAACCATTCACACTTTAAACCATTCCAGAAAATCTCCTGTTCTTAATGGTTAAACCGTTACCAAAATATTCAGTTCAATCCGTTAACATTGAGGAAGTGTGTTACTCCAAACCTTTAAAATAAAGAAATGTTGGAAATTATTCACAAACAAGAGAAAATCTGCGGATGCTATTCATTGTGCGCAAGTAAACAACATTCAACAAGTTTAAAGCATGAAATCCCCACATTAACCAAATTATATTCTGACCCTTTGTAACTCCAGTCTCTGATTTTTGTTTGGAATTAAATTAAATGAACTGTCCTCTGTACAACTCCAAACATAATGACCCATGTGATCACAGCTTAGGGCTAAGGCGCTTTCCAGCACTGTGTTATTTCCCTTATAAAATCTCTCTGCTGGCTTCTCTCCTGACCCTCATTTCCCCACACAATATCCTGTGTATTTTCTCAGAGAAAACATTTTAGCTGCCTCTGGGGTATTCCTAAAGATAAAATCGAGCTCCCGTGCTTTCTTTTCCCATGCTCTGATTATTTCCCTAAGTACCATGCCTCCGTATGTGTATGGACACTGGGATCAAACAGTTCCAACATTTTATTTAGATCCATCGGTGCTAGGAGACACCAATGTACTTAACCATCTATTTGCGGGTTCTGGCTGTTAATGATTGCGATCTAACGTTGATCCATACACCCTTGGAACACCATCTACAGACGGTGTGTTCTCCTTTCTTCTGGTAACATTTACGTAGCTCATCTATTGTGTCCCCATTGTTGTTGTCCATAATCGCATTCTTTAATTCCTCATTTTATTCCCCTGGCATGTTGTTGCTTTTCTGGCAAAGTGCAGTGTATGTTCGAATAATCAATCTTCTTTGTTCGGCATCATCATGTATTGCTGTCTGGTAACTAATTGTTTGAAACAGTTCCCTAGTATCATGCCCAGGTGTATATATCCCGATATCCTCAACAAATCACACACGCCTGATCTTACCCCATCCTCCCGCCACCCTACGAGGGATAGGGTTCCTCTTGTCCTCACCTACCACCCCACCAGCTTCCGCATCCAGCACCTAATTCTCTGGAACCTCCACCACCTCCAATAGGATCCCACCACCAAACACGTCTCTCTCCCACCCCCCCACACACACTTTCTACTTTCCACAGGGTGCTCCCTGTGAATCCCTTGCCCATTCGTCCCTCCCCACTGATCTCCCTCCTGACACTTATCCTTGCAAACAGAACAAATGCTACAGATGCCCCTACACATCCTCCTTCGCTGCCATTCAGAGCCCTAAACAGTTCTTCCAGGTGAGGCGACACTTCGCCTGTGAGTCTGTTGGGGTCATATACTGTGTCTGATGCTCCCAGCGTGGCCTCCTGTATATCAGTGAGACCCGACGTAGACTGAGAGACCATTTCGCCAAGCACCTATACTCAGGAAGAAGCAGGATATCCCAGTCACCACCCATTTTAATTCCACTTCCCATTCCCATTCCAATATGTCCATCCATGGCCTCTTCTGCTGTCGCGATGAGGCCACACTTCTTCCCTGCCCATCGCCTCCCTCTGGTAGGAGAGGGAAAAGGGGATGGGAATGGTGAGAGGGTGGGGTGGAGGCATTACCGAAAGTTTGAAAAATTGATGTTCATGCCATCATTTTGGACGCTACCCAGAGGGACTATAAGGTGCTGTTCCTCCAACCAGAGTATGGCCTCACTTTGCAGTTATCACCTTGTGTTTCTCTCTCCCCTCCCCCACCTTTTAAATCCACTCCTCTTCTTTTTTTTCTCCAGTCCTGCTGAAGAGTCTTGGCCCAAAACGTTGACTCGACTTTTTTTCCACAGATGCTGCCTGGCTTGCTGAGTTCCTCCAGCATTTTGTGCGTGTTGCTTGGATTTCCAGCATCTGCAGATTTACTCTTGTTTGTTCCTGAACAATACCTCTTTATTGCTGCACCCCAAACGGTGTAGTGTATGTTATATTCTGGTTTTGAACTCCTGCCCTGGCTCTGATAGTCACAATGGGAGCCAATCGTGCCGTCAGTAGCACAGGCTCTTTTTGATTGTCCTGGGATGGACATCCTCTGTCTAGTCTCCTTATCTGCTAAATCTTGTCAAACCATGTCTCCATGTTCATCCTGCTTCCCTCTTTCAGATCCAAAGGCACATATTACTCCTCTCTGTGCAGCAGGTTAGTCCTGCAGCTTTTGTATCTGCTTTAAACACTTTGTATGATCACTGGTCTTACTTCTCTTTTCGGAAACTGATTTCTGTATCACATTTATAGCTGCTTTTAAATCACTGCACTGTTTCTTTAATTCCTCCACCCGGCTGTTAACTAAATTGTTTTCTTCTTCCCATTTACTCCTTTCTTTAACCAATTTCTCACACTTCAGCTGAAATTGGTTCATATACACCAGATCCCTACTTCTCTATCCCTGCAAATTGGTAGCTTTTCCCTTAAGAGTTTCTACCTCCTACTTTAATCTATGCTCGTTTACCTTAGTTTCTTGTTGATATTCCGGCATTTCATGTTGTAATCTATCTTGCTCGGCGTCAGCTTTTTGCCGATATCCTTTTAAATCCTCCATGAGGTAGCCCGCTGCTACTGGTTTCAGTGGCTGCTTAATTTCCCTTTGGCAATTTTAAAAAGAGCTGAGCCGCCTCCATCACTGCTGTGTCCATCATACTCTCCCGTATTGTGGCCATTTCCCAATATGTACTTCTGGAGGAATCCCCTCCAACCAAAACAATCCTGACAACTGTTCCTGAATTCTTCATCCTGGGTATGTTCTAGCAAACTACCCAGCCCCAGATCTCTGTTTCTCACCCAAGTGGTCCAGCTCGAGTCTCCTGCAGATGGTGAGATTGATTTTCGAGTCCCCAACCGGGACGCCAATTCTGTTACAAGAATTCAACCCCTTGTAATAATGATCAAAGGGACACAGAGAGAATCTGTATCCACCAACAGTATCTTTATTGTATCAATGGAAGAACATGTGAACTTCACAACTGAATACGTATGTGCACACCTCCTGACCTTCCCTGAACAGTCAAAGAGCAGCAAATATAATACCGGTTACATTGGCGATAGTTGTCCTCCTATCTCAAATAATAATGAGGCAGCCTATAGAGGAGAAGCCATCACCCTGATACAGTGGTGTCAAGAAAACAACCTCTTCCTCAATGTCGCAAAAACAAAGGAGCTGGTTATAGACTACAGGAGGAATGGAGACAGACTACCCTATTGACATCAATGGATCTGGGGTTGAGAGGGTGAACAGCTTTAAGTTCCTCGGCATATACATCACTGAGGATTTCACGTGCTCTTTCACAACAGTGCCTCTTTCACCTCAGACAGTTGAAGAAGTTTGGTATGGGCCCCCAGATCCTAAGAACTTTCTACAGGGACGCAACTGAGAGCATCCTGACTGGCTGCATCACTGCCTGGTATGGGAACTGTACTTCCCTCAATCGCAGGACTCCGCAGAGAGTGGTGTGGACAACCCAGCGCATCTGTAGATGTGAACTTCACACTATTCAGGACATTTACAAAGACAGGTGTGTAAAAAGGGCCCGAAGAATCATTGGTGACCCAAGTCACCCCAATCACAAACTGTTCCAGCTGCTACCATCCAGGAAGTGGTATCGCAGCAGAAAAGCCAGTACCAACAGACTTCATCCACCAGGCCATCAGAATGGTTAATTTATGCTGACACAACTGTATTTCTATGTTATATTGACTGCCCTGTTGTACATACTGTTTATTACAAATTACTATAAATTGCACATTGTACATTTAGATAGAGGGATAACGTAAAGATGTCTACTCCTCGTACATGAAGGATGTAAGTGATAACATCAATTCAGAGTTACTGCCGCCAGCACACTTGAAGCATCCGCTTTTATAGTCATTTCTTACCAATTCAAATATTGCA
This sequence comes from Mobula hypostoma, assembly GCF_963921235.1. Classification (NCBI taxonomy): domain Eukaryota; kingdom Metazoa; phylum Chordata; class Chondrichthyes; order Myliobatiformes; family Myliobatidae; genus Mobula; species Mobula hypostoma. The sequence goes on from NC_086106.1 coordinate 59,304,313, forward strand.
TTCTAATGCCATTGGCTACAGGTCATGTGTCTGACCCTCAGCAGCTTGTTATTGGCTCGTGTTCCAGACCAGCATCAACTTATTACCCTCTTCCCAGCAAGTGACAATCGATAATTTAGGGTTTTTTGTTCACAATCAGACACCAGCTTGAATCACACAGACCAGACACGCACACTATCATTCACAAACCTGCATGTTATATCCAACCAAAGAACACCTCCCAAGTAACTTCTTATTTGGAAATGATCCCTAGTTCAACAGATTACCTGAGACATTATTGTGTCGACTTTAAAACACTGATCAAGTGAAGCAACTTTAAATCGAAATGGAGAACTGAGTGTCTTCATAAAATGGTAGCCTCCATCTCCTCCCTCATGGTAAGGACAAAGACAATTGGTCAGTCTGCTTCCACTGTCCTTGATTCATTTGTATTCACTGATTTGTAGGCTGTAGTTCTTTCTGGCCAACACCATTTCATTGTCTCTTCACTCAACCCTGGAACATCTGGGCAGCAAAGATACATACAGCAGGATTCTCTTCATCGACTACAGGTCGGCATTCAATACTATCACCCCTCAAAACTAATCAATAAGCTTCAAGACCTTGACCTCAATACTTCTTTGTGCAACTGGATCCTCGATTTCCTCACTTGCAGACTCCAGTCAGTTTGGATTGCCAGCAACATCTCCTCCATGATCTCCATCAGCACAGGTGCAGCTCAAGGCTGTGAGCTTAGCCTCCTGCTCTACTCGCTTTACATTTGTGACTCTGTGGATAAGCACAGCTCCAATGCCATATTTGAATTTTCTGATTACACCGCCTTTGATTCACGGGCCAAATCAAAGGTGGTGATGAATCAGCAAACAGAAGGGACATCAAAAATTTGGGTGAAAGGTGCCACAACAACAACCTCCCACTCAATATCAGCAAGACCAAGGAGCTGATTGTTGACTTCAGGAGGAGGAAACTGGATGTTCATGGCCCAGTGCTCACTGGGGGATCAGACGTGGACAGGGTCAGCACCTTTGAATTCCCCCATGCTACTATTTCAAAGGATCTGTTCCACATCCAGCACAGACTGTAAATGCCACTGAAACAAAAGAGCAGCAGCTCCCCCACTTTCTTAGAAGTTTGTGAAGATTCAGTAGGTCAAACTTTTATAGATGAGTGGTGGAGAATATATTGATTGGTTGCATCATTGTATGAAAACACCAATGTTCTTGAACAGGAAATCTTACAAAATGTAGTGGACCAGTCCATCACAGGTAAAGCCCTCCCCACCACTGAGCACATCTACACGGAGTATTGTCGTAGGAAAGCAGCGTCCATCATCGAGAACCCCTCACCACCGAGGTCATGCTCTCTTTTCACTGCTGCCATCAGGAAGAAGATGCAAGAACCTCAGGACTCACACCAGCAGGTTCAGGGGAAGTTATTACCCGTCACCCATCAGGCTGCTGAACCAGAGGGATTAACGTCATTCAGATTCATTTGCTCCATTGTCGAAATGTTCCCACAACCTATGAACTCAATTTCAAGGTCTTTTTGTGTCATGTGATAGATAGATTGATAGGTAGGCAGACAGATAGAGAGACAGACAGTCTGATAGATAAATAATTTATTTTGTTTTCTTTCTTTTCATATTTACAGTTTCTTGTCTTTTTCATACTGGTTGACTGCCCTGTGGGTGTGGTCTTTCAGTGATTCTATTATGGTTATTGGATTTATTGAATATGCCCACAAGAAAATGAATCTCAAGTTCATATACAGTGACATATACGTCTTCTGATAACAAACTTATGAGATTCATTTTCTTGTGGGCATATTCAATAAGTCCTATAACCATAATACTTGCTTGTCCAACAAGAGAGAGTATCTCAACGTCTACCCTGTAAAGCTGCCTACATGTTCGAATAAGACCACACCATTCTTCTAAACTCCAGAGAACACGGACATAAACTGTCTCCCCTCTTGCAAAGGATAACCTTTCTCTTCCAGGAAATAACCTAGTGAATCTCCTTTGGACCCCACTGATAGCGGGTTATACCTGATTTCAGACTATGCTGATTGTTGACAGCTTCTAAGAGCTGACTGTGCAGAGCACTCTAAGGACTCCGGGTGATTGCAATTTGTCTTGCCAGTGGGTTGCTTTTTACGGAAGATTGTGCTGCTGGTGGCTGTCAGCTTATTGCAGGGTGTGATAATTATGGGAACCCCTGTGATTCCATTTAGTGTTGGTGTGAGCAGCACTGATCCAGCTGCAGACTGTGTACAACATTTGATCACAGGTTCTGCCAACTTAGGGAAGAACCCAAATGCAGATTTACAGTTTATGGGTAATACTTCACTGCGGAATTGGTGATTCATGAATAATACGTAATGGCAGATTTTGCTAGTTACGGGGCAATCCCAGTTGTACGTAGATGGTGCCAGTACTGATTACAGAATACTGAGACTGGTGGGGGCAGTATCTGACTGGAGATTGCGCCACTTACAGGCAGCTTCTAAGACTGGATAATGGCTCATTTCTGACCACAAATTCTGTGGATTGTGAGCATTCCTTACGCAGATTTTGCCAGTTGTGTGCAGCTGTTGGTGTAGATTGAGTGACTACAGACTGCAGATTATGTTAACTATTGTGTCCTGTTTGCTGATTTTGCACAATATCTTACTGCAGATCTCACTAATTATAGTCAGCCGCTGATTGCAGATTTGAATTATTGCTGGCAATCGAGTTGCAGGGACGACAGACTGCGGGCAGCATCCCATTTCAGAGGATTCTGATAGCAAACGGTGCAGATTATGCTGACTGTGGGTCTCACAGTATTGCATTTTGTGCCAATTGAGGGACAGCTCTGGAATACAAATAGTGAAAAAGATTTGACTCCAGATGCTGCCAATTCTGCAATTACCTGGATAGTTCTGCATTTTATGTCAGAAGAATAAAGGTGCAGTCTTATTTTCTAAATGGGAAGAGAATTCAGAAATCAGAAGTGCACAAGGGACTTATGAGCCCTATCTCAGGATTGATTCCCTGAAAGTTAATTTGTGGTGGAGTCTGTAGTAAAGAAGGAAAGCGTTACGTTAGCAGACATTTTGTTATGACCAGAACATAAAAATAAGAGTGTACTGCTGAGGCCTTGTAAGGAGCTGGTCAGACCACACTTGGAATATTGTGTGCAATTTTAGGCCCTGTTGCTAAGGAAAAGATGTGCTGGCCCTGGAGAGGAGGTTCACAAGAATTATTCCAGGAATGAAAGATGTACCGTAGGAGAAGTATTTCATGTCTCTGGGTCTGGACATGATGGAGTTCAGAAAGATGAGGAAGGATTTCACTGAAACCTACTAAATACTGAAAGACCTGGATAGAGTGGGTGTGGAGGGGATGTCTTCAGTAGTAGGGGAGTCTAGGATAGAGGGCACAGACATCTTAAAATGAGACAAGAAGAAATTTCTTCAGCCAGAGGGTGGTGAGTCTGCAGAATTCATTGCCACAAAAGGCTGTGAAAGCTGTGATTGGGTCTATTTAAGACAGATATTGAGAGGTTCCTGATTGGAAAAGAGGTTAAGGGATGCAAGGTTGAGGCATGGAAATGGGGTTGGCAAAAAAAAAATGTCAGCCATGGTTGGATGTCAGAGCTGCAGGCCAGATGGTCTAATGATGCTGCTATATCTTATAATTCTTTCCCAGCTCACATCCTGGGAGTTGCTCCTGACTAGAAACTGAGCTGGAGTAGCCCCATACAATATGGCTACAAGAACAGGTCAGATGCTTGGAGTATTGTGGTGAGTGTCTCACCTCCTCACTCCCAAAAGCCCATCCACCAACCATAAGGCTCACGGCTGGAGTGTGATGGAGCACTCTCCACTTGCCTAGATGAGTGCAGCCTCGACAACACCCAAGAAACTCAACATCATACAGGACATAGCATCCCACTCAATTACACCTATCCACAACTATTAACCCTCTTCACCAACACACCATATCAGAATGAGAATCAGGTTTATAATCACTGGCATGTGTCGTGAAATTTGTTAACTTAGTAGCAGTAGTTCAACGCAATACACGATATAGAAGAAGAAGAAAAAGGTAATAATAATAATAAATCAATTATAGTATATGTATATTGAATAGATTAAAAGTTGTGCAAAAGCCAAATAATATATATTTTAAAAAGTGAGGTAGTGTTCATGGGTTCAATGTCCATTTAGGAATCGGATGGCAGAGGGGAAGAAGCTGTTCCTGAATCGCTGAGTGTGTGTCTTCAGGCTTCTGTACCTCCTACCCGATGGTAACAGTGAGAAAAGGGCATGCCCTGGGTGCTGGAGGTCTTTAATAACGGACACTGCCTTTCTGAGACACCACTCCTTGAAGATGTCCTGGGTACTTAGTAGGCTAGTGCCCAAGACGGAGCCAACTAAATTTACAACCCTCTGCAGCTTCCTTCGGTCCTGTGCAGTAGCCCACCCCCATACCAGAATGTATGTCTGTCAGAATGCTCTCTACGGTACATCTATAGAAGTTTTTGAGTGTATTTGTTGACATACCAAATCTCTTCAAACTCCTAATGAAGTATAGTCACTGTCTTGCCTTCTTTATAACTGCATCAATATGTTGGGACCAGGTTAGATCCTCAGAGATCTTGACAACCAGAAACTTGAAACTGCTCACTTTCTCCACTTCTCATCCCTCTATGAGGATTGGTATGTGTTCTTCATCTTACCCTTCCTGAAGACCATAGTCAACTCTTTCATCTCCCTAAGAGGATTGTAGGTATACAGGACATAGCAGCCCACTTGATAACACCCATCCACAACCCTCTTCACCAACACATCATAAGAACATAGCAGCCCTCTTGATAACACCCATCCACAACCCTCTTCACCAACACACCATAAGAACATAGCAGCCCTCTCGATAACACCCATCCACAACCCTCTTCACCAACACACCATAAGAACACCCGTCCACAACTATTAACTCTCCTCACCACTGACACACAGTAGCAGCAGTCTGCACCATCTGCAGACGCACTGCAGCAGTGCACTAAGACAGCACAATCCAAATCCATAAGTTCTACCAGTAGAAGAGCAAGGGCAACAAAAACATGGGATACCAACACCAGAAAGTTCCTCTCAAAGCCACACACCATCCCGACTTGGAAATATATTGCCATTCCTTCACCCTTGCTGAGTCAGAATCCTGGAACTGCCTCCATGAGAGGATCATGAGTATATAATATGGAAACCTCATGGACCATAGCAGTTGACAACCACCTTCTCATGGACAACTCGGGAGGAGCAAATGAATGCTGACTCAGCCTGCCAAGCCCACATCCCATGAATGAATGAACAAAACGTGGACAGAAATGACATTGACCAGGTTTCCTAACTGAGCTAGTCCCAAAAATCTGCATTTGGCCTATTTCCCTCTGAACCCGTCTAAATGTCTTTTAAATGTGGTAATTATACCTACTTTTGTCAATTCATTCGGAATACCCTCCATGCTCTGTGTGAAAAAGTTGCCTGTCAGGTCTCTTTTAAATACTTCCCCCCTCACTTTAAACCTATCCCCTCTAGTTTTGAACTGCCTAACCTGGGAAAGAAAATCTGTAGCTATTCACCTTACCAATGTCCTGTATGACTTAATAAATCTCCATAAGGTACCCCTCAATTTCCTGTGCTCCAGGGAGAATAGTCCCAGTTTATTCAGCATCTCTATATACCGCAAGTCCACCAGTCCTAGTAATATCCTTGTAAATCAATTTCAGTATCATACCAGTTTAAGTAGCACTGGATATATGGATCATCACTTTGCTTCTGTGTTTAGTCAGTAAGTCACATTAGATGAGATCAAAAATTTATGAAAGTCATTACAATTAAAATGGAAAGGTAATTATTAAGGTAATGAAGTTGAGGAGTTTAATATCCTTAGTATAGATGGATTGTATCTGCACAAAATAAAGTAATTTCAGGAAGGTATATGGTATATACTTAAAAGAATTACTAGAAAAGAGACAATTTCTTTACCACCTGGTGGACAGCTAATGTGATTTTTATATATGAAATGGGAAGTAGATCATGTCTAGCAAACTCTATCACACTTAATTTATTATTAATGGCATCAAAAAAGTGACATCTACTCAAAAATAACTAGAAACTAAGACCATAAGGAAGTGAATTCCACAGGAAGGCAGGATCACCTTGAAGAATTAAAAGGATGAGTGGATAGGGTTAATGTGATGAGAGAATGTGCTTGGGTTTTCTGGAGGCCTTTGAGAGCAGGCTGATGACCAAGACCAGGATATGTGAAATCAGGAGATGAGCAGTAAAAGGGGAAGTACACTGGCTACAAAACAATAAAAACTAGAGGAGAGGTTTAAAGTTAAAGGTGGCATTGGATGTGAGCAGTGTGTTCCACAGAACCAGTGCAAGGATCACCATTCTGTGCAATTTACTAAAAACTAGTTTGCAAAAGTAGGGTTTGTAGATGGCACCAAACTGTGGGTGTAACAAGTCCATCATCTTTTCCCATCACTTTGCTGATGTTCCTTTCTCGCCCGATTTTTAGGAAGTACCTCAGTAATGGTCAGTGTTCACACTCCTCTTCACCTAATGTGTCTGAGCCAATCTCCATCTGGTCTCTTGTCTCACACTTCTCCCCCCCCCTTCCCCTAACTCTGGTTTGAACGCTAATCTCCTTCCACTCTGCCCCAGTTCTGAGGACACTGCAGGCTGAGCAACATGTGCAGAGTTAAAGGAGTCGTCATTCTTTTGGGACAAAACCTAGCATCATGGTTTTAAACCGAAACAATTCCTTCCATCCCATAGATGCTACTCAACCCAATCAGTTCCTCCAGTAAACTGTGTGAAGCTGCGGGTTCCAGCATCTGCAATTGGAGTGTATCTGTCCATCGATGCTGCCTAACTGGCTGAGTCCTTTCAGGACTTTCTGTTTAACGTTTCAGATTCCAAAATCTGCGGTTTTATTTACTGTCCACGACTTATACTGATGGAAGATTAAAGTTTTGGAAATATATTTTTGTGTGTTGGATAAGGCGGGGGACTGGTGAGAAGGGGGGGGGAGTTGTAGTAATAAGATGGGAGAGGAAGCATAAGGAGAGGTATTGATGGAAAGATATACATTGCTGAAACATTGCACTGGGTTTCATCTCTAGAGAAATAGGTGTGAAAGGTTTAGAAGTCATATTTGAGCTATATAAGAGCTTAGTACGATGAGAGAACACAGGACTATGATGGAATCGTTCTGTTGCCCATGCTACAGAAAGGAGGAAGCACTGGGGAAAGTGCAAAAACAATTCACAATGGGAACTGGAAGGATAAAGGCAGTGTGGAAGAAGTGACAAGGTTGTGTTGAGAAGCGTGAAGGACTCCTCAGTGGAAGTTCTTCAGGCTCCAAAAGTTTTGGATCCAGAGAAGTGTCGAGAACTTATTTTCCCTTGTGGAGGCACCGTAAACAAGGATCCAGAAATGCAATAGATAGGCATCAACAGATTAATAATACAGGAGCTTGAGAGTAGTTAAAACATGGAGCTCATCCTCACAAAGATAAATCAAGACAAATTGAACATAACATAAATGAAGATGGAAGTTCTTAATAGTGATGACTTTGATGGTTTTAAAAAAAGAACAGAGGGCACTGTGTTATTGCTAATGACTCACAGTGAGAGTAAAGTCCAGCCTGACTGGATGAGATGAAAAAACTTTCATATTCTGTGCGGCGATATGAACACATTTACCACAAAACACTTTAGCCTGTTTAACCTTAGAGATATCATATCAAACCAGGAGCAAAACAGATTATTTTCCTGAAATATTTTCTCATTGCATTTTAATCAATGCTAATTCTCAAAATTATGCAAATTGTGACATTGGATGGTGTATTTGAATAAGTTATTCAGGGAATTGATCGTTAATGTTTCTTCTTTTAGATAACCCATGCAGAGGTGGTTTTATATGGCATTAAGTGAAAGCCACTGCAACTAGACCAAGTCCTGGTTCATGCAGAAGGTGATTAGAATTAACAGTTCTCTCTCTTAATGTAGATTGATATGCATGGAAACATCCTCCTCAGCACCTTGGAACTCAACGATGAAGTCTTGCCATCAGAAGTTGCCAGCAGTGTCAGTGATTCCCGCAACTCTGTCATGTCCTTTGATAGTTCTGGCATTCAGTTCCGAAGAGTCGGATCCCGGGACGGCTTAGGGCTTACTACTCGAGAGCGGAACACAGACCGTGACCTCACCAAGACCCGTCTGCACCGCCGGTCATCTAAACTCAAGTTAAAGATGCCAAAGCTGACAGATGTTAGTGCTATCGACAAATGGTCAAGAGTTGTGTTCCCCATAACCTTTGGCTTTTTCAACATAATCTACTGGCTGTACTATGTGCACTGACCAAGAGAGGGGGACCCCAGCTCAAGAGAGGGACAGATCGGTCTCATGGTCATGTTGAATCAACTGCCACTGTTAATGTGACCCAGGACTTTGTACACATGTAAAAAGAAGACATTGAGTGAAAGCCTCAACATGAAATGGAATGTTTTGTACAGTTCTCCTTCCATCTGCTGCACTTCCCCTGACATTGAAACCATGACTTGCTGGCCTCTGCTCTCCAACTGCATGCGTACACTTTCAAACCGGTACAGACAACTAACTATCAAACAGCTTTCCGAGACTGCTGCGTCCAGTGACAAACTATCATGGAATGATTGAGCTCTCTACATCTGTACAGCATGGTTAAGGTTAAGTGTCAGGGAGAGTGAGCAAGGAGCACATGTGTACAGGAGGGATTTGGAACACAGAAAGACCCTGTTGTATGCTTATAACCACAGTGAAAACTGATTTTGCTGTTAACCACTAGGGGATGTTTGCTGGTCTAGAGAGCTTATCAATGAGGGGTGGGAAATAGCTGTAATGGGAAGGGTTCTGTAAGGTTAGTTCAAACAATTGAAGTGATTGTATTGTTGTGGTTGGAGCTCCCTGCACAGAGCCTGTGCACGCCATCCTGATAACACACTTGATCCCGAGCAACAGAGCACAGAACAGTTGTGACCTCTGAATGTTGCCAGCTGGCCTGTCTTGGCTCTATTCAGGCAAACAAACTGCAGTTAGTGCTGGCCTCTGGGGCAGTCTTTGTGCAAATTACACATTGTCTCTGAGATCACGTAGGTTCCCTCCCTTCCACCCCCCCCCCCCAACAGTCGCTGCAGTTTTCACCCACGTCCCAAAGGCATGCAGGCTGGTAGTTTGATTGATCACTATCAATTACTCTAATTGCACGGGTAAGAACTAAAATTGGGGAACGTTGATGGGAATGTGGGGAGAATCTTTTTAAAACAGTGATCTATGTAGGGTTCGAGTCCATGGAAACTTGATGGTTGGTACAGACTTGATGAGTGTGTTCTCTATCTCTCGAGGACTCCAGGAGCACTTGCTCTTTTAGAGTGTTACCCAGCTGCTTTCTGCATCCAGTAAGCACCCAGACAAGCACTAGTATGTCCAGACAGCAATTAGACTGCCTAGACCAGCACCAAAGTGTCCAGACACCTGCTGAGCCAGCCAGAGATGCAGCAACCTACTCGAGCAACAGCAGCCCGCCTACGTAGATATCATCCCACTGAAACAGCGTCGGTGACTCAGACAAACATTGGCCCAGACAGCTGTCACCTGCAGAGGCAGACGGCAATTCGCCCAGACAGTGGTGATCCAGCCAGACGAACACGACCCCTTCACTGTGAACAAGTGTTGTTGACTTGCCCTGATGCCTGACTGCTTCATCCATCCAGGGGTCCGCTGACATACACAAGCAGCATGGTACCAGCCCTCTCAAAGCAGCACTTACTGATCCAGACAGGAGCTTGTCCACGTCACTCATAGAGATTCAACAGGCCCAGGCATTCTGATCCAGCCTCGAGTGCCCATGATGCCTCGACTCACCCCAACCTATCAACCCACCCAAATGCTTGGACAACCACAATTCCGATCTCACTTACACAAGGACTCAACCCTGGTTGGGGGGGGAAGGATGGGATTATTCATTCAGACAGTGCCAACCCATCAAGGCAAAGGAAGAAGGGAACAGATTCATTCTTTCTCTCTTCACTCCTTGTCCGTTGTAATTTACTGGTGAAGCGTGGAGACAATTACAGGACAATCACATGGTCTGGCTTCATGAAATAGACCAGGCTAAGTAAACAGAACAGACATCTTTCCCAAAGGTGGACGTTTTAGAAGAATTTTCAGATCAAAGCTAGTTTCTTTTATTTAAATTCCACATTGAATTAGTTGAATTTAAATCCCCAGTCATGGTGGAATTTGAACTCAGGTCTCTAGATTAGTGCTTTGGCTGTTGGACCAATGTCTCAGCCACTGCATGACAGAATGACTGGCAATGACATGCAGAGAAATGCATTTACCAGCCAGCTGGTTCATGAGAAGAATGTGCTTGCCTGGACAAGCATCGATCATTCAGACATAGGTTGGCCGTAGGTCAGTGATTTACCCACACAAATTCAATGTCCACAAATTCTATTTGTTCTGCTCAGGCAGCAGTCAATTCATCAGACAAGCCTGCAGGATTCCTGATGAATCGCCTCAGCCTGAAGTGCCAACAGGTATACCTTGCTGAGTTTCTCCAGCATTTTTTGTGTGTTGTTTAAGATTTCCAGCACCTGCAGAATCTCTTGCGTTTAAAATATAATGTCTACCCCATCAATGTGTGCCGCCCTTTGACGGAAAGTCCAGCCAATGAAATCAATGCTCAAAGCTGCCCAATGATTGTCCCTATCTTCCCAAGAAATATCCTGCCCACCATAGAATGGCACAGCTCGCTCTGATCTTATCCCCAGTCTGCTAAAAGCAATGGTGCAGCCTATGCTGGGAACGTTTCAGCCAACTGAAAAGTTGTCTGTTTTCCCAAGCAGTTCATAGATCAATCAGCCCCATCAGGAAGTGCTTTAGGAATGTGACATCCCACCCCAAACATAGCCAGTCGACCCAAGTTTACTCCAGTTCACCCTCTGAAAGCTACAATCCACTCAGTACATACCCTACCCCAGTTTAAGAATGCATCTTCAGACCAAGAAATACACTCAAATATTCAACCATTTCCCCAACACATCCAATTCCATAAATGACCATCTCAGCCAAACTGAGTACTTCCTAGCTTGCATAAGGATCGCTTCTCACACTGTAAACATGTTTCAGTCCTCACCAGAATGTGCCAAGCCCACCAAGACATCCACTGAGTACCGAATCACTTTTTGAATCGGGTTGGTCCAGGACACAGCTTTCAAGTATCAATGAGGCCACGTTCCAAGATTTCCATTACAACAGCAGATTAAAGCCTAAAGTTTTGAGGGTCATTTTCATAAAAGGTGATATTCTGCTTAAAGACTTGAGCAATATTGGGAACACAAAGGAGGAAAAGAGATGAGATGGCAAGGGGCTGGTGAGGAGAAAGGGCAGAGAGATGGACAGAGTCCTGAAGGAGCAGATGCAGGTACCTTGTTTTAAAATTCACCCGAAGTCAATACCAACGGAAAGGAGCAAGTTGGTCAGTTACCGAAGAGATGGTTTTACTTCTGCTGAAGGGGAATGAATCTTGCAAGCATTTATGCTGTGTGATTGCATTCAGTCTCATTAATCATTGACAGGGCAACAGTGTTTTCATGAAGTGCAGATACTTGGTTTAATATTCAGTTGAATAATCTGACTCCCAATTTGGTAAACACACCCTGGGTAAACTGGGTCCCAGAACATTCACTGCTGTAGGACAGTACAAAAACATTTATTTTACCACACCTGCATTAGCTCAAGAAGTCCTCACCAATAAGCTCCAGTTTGTAACTCAACAAACTTATAATTTCCAAAAGTCTTTCAAAGGATTCTTCTTCAACTTCTCTTTCCAAAGAGGCTGATTGTTGGGGTCTTGACCAATATATTTGTGTCCTCTAGCCACAGGCAAAGTTTAGGAGGACTGGCAAGTAGCTAATGTTATTCCATTATTCAAAAAGGGAATTAAAGATAATCCTGGGAACTATAGACCAGTGAGTCTCACATCAGTAGTAGGGAAGTTACTGGACAGAATCCTTGGGGATAGGATTTAACCATGGCCTAATTAGGGAAAACTAACATGGATTTGTGCAGGGTAAGTCGTGTCTTGCTAACCTGATCGAGTTTTTTGACAAGGTGACTGATGAAGGTAGAGCTCTGCATGTTGTCTACATGGATTATAGTAATGTGTTTGACAAAGTCCCTCATGGGAGGCTCATCCAGAAGATGAAGATACATGGGATCCATGGTGAATTGTCCATTTGAAGTCAGAACTGGCTTGCCATAGAAGACAGAGGGTAGTGATCGAAGGGACTTATTCTAGCTGGAGCTCTGTGATCAATGGTGTTCCACAGGGACTTCTACTGGGGCTTCTGCTGTTTGTGATGTATGTAAGTACATAGAACATAGAACATAGAATAGTACAGCACAGTACAGGCCCTTCGGCCCACAATGTTGTGCCGACCCTCAAACCCTGCCTCCCATATAAGCCCCCACCTTAGATTCCTCCATATACCTGTCTAGTAGTCTCTTAAACTTCACTAGTGTATCTGCCTCCACCACTGACTCAGGCAGTGCATTCCATACACCAACCACTCTCTGAGTAAAAAACCTTCCTCTAATATCCCCCTTGAACTTCCCAGCCCTTACCTTAAAGCCATGTCCTCTTGTATTGAGCAGTGGTGCCCTGGGGAAGAGGCGCTGGCTATCCACTCTATCTATTCCTCTTATTATCTTGTACACCTCTATCATGTCTCCTCTCATCCTCCTTCTCTCCAAAGAGTAAAGCCCTAGCTCCCTTAATCCCTTATCATAATGCATACTTTCTAAACTAGGCAGCATCCTGGTAAATCTCCTCTGTACCCTTTCCAATGCTTCCACATCCTTCCTATAGTGAGGTGACCAGAACTGGACACAATACTCCAAGTGTGGCCTAATCAGAGTTCTATAGAGCTGCATCATTACATCGCGACTCTTAAACTCTATCCCTCGACTTATGAAAGCTAACACCCCATAAGCTTTCTTAACTACCCTATCCACTTGTGAGGCGACTTTCAGGGAGCTGTGGACATGTACCCCGAGATCCCTCTGCTCCTCCACACTACCAAGTATCCTGCCATTTACTTTGTACTCTGCCTTGGAGTTTGTCCTTCCAAAGTGAACCACCTCACACTTCTCCGGGTTGAACTCCATCTGCCACTTCTCAGCCCACTTCTGCATCCTATCAATGTCTCTCTGCAATCTTTGACAATCCTCTACACTATCTACAACACCACCAACCTTTGTGTCGTCTGCAAACTTGCCAACCCACCCTTCTACCCCCACATCCAGGTCGTTAATAAAATTCACGAAAAGTAGAGGTCCCAGAACAGATCCTTGTGGGACACCACTAGTCACGATCCTCCAATCTGAATGTACTCCCTCCACCACCACCTTCTGCCTTCTGCAGGCAAGCGAATTCTGAATCCAAGTAACCTGAATGAAAATGTAGATGGGTGGGTTTTCAGATTATATGAAGATTGGTAGTGTTGTGGATAGCATAGATTCCTGGCAAAGAACACAGCAGGATATAGATCAGTTGCAGATATTGTCAGAGAAACGGGAGATGGAGATTAAAAATGCAAACACGAAGAAATCTGCAGATGCTGGAAATTCAAGCAACACACACAAAAAGTGCTGGTGAACGCAGCAGGCCAGGCAGCATCTATAGGAAGAGGTACTGTCGACGTTTCGGGCTGAGACCCTTTGCTTAGTCTTGACGAAGGGTCTCGGCCTGAAACATCAACTGTATCTCTTCCTATAGGTGCTGCCTGGCCTGCTGTGTTCACCAGCATTTTTTGTGTGTGTCGATGGAGATTAACTCAGCCAAGTGTGAAGCGTTGCACCTTGGTAAGTCAAATGTAAAGAGGTAGGTAAGGGGCAGTGGAAACTTGGGGTCCAAGTTCATAGCTCATTGAAAGTGGCTACACAGGCTGATAGGGTTGTTAAGACAGCATTTGGTATGCTTGCCTTTATTTGTCAAGGCATTGGGTTCGAAAGTCAGGAAATTATGTTGCAGCTTTATAAAATTCTAGTTAGGCCACATGTGGAGTATTGATACAGGATATCAAGACTTTGCAGAGTCTCTCTGGGGTGGCAAAGGCTGAGGGAGAGATCTAATAGATAAGATTATGAGAGTCATAGATAGAGAACACAGACAGTATCTTTTTCCCAGTGTTGAAATGTCTAAAACCAGAGAGCATGAATTTAAGGCAAGAGGTGGTAAATTCAAATCAGATATGAGCACATGTTTTTTTTACACAAAGATTGGTGGGTTCCTGGAATGCGCTGCTTGTGGTGGTGGTAGAGGCAGAGACATTAGAGACTTTTAAGAGATGTTTAGAAGGCACATGAATGTGAGGAAAATGGAAGGATATGGACATTGTGTAGGCAGAGGGGATTGGGTTAGTTGACCATTTGATTACTACTTGGTTCAGCACAGCATTGTGGGCCGAAGGGCCTATTTCTGTGCTCTACTGTTCTATGTTCCATATTCTAAATGCAAAGATAAATGTAACTAAAGTGTTTTTAGTTGGAGAAAAGACTGCCTACAATACACTTTGTATCTTGATCGGGGTCAGAAGTCAGTCGTTCGATTCCTTCATGTTGTAGAGATGGCAAAGCATACAAGTCACCCCTATGCAAACGGATCAATTTCCACTGTGAATTATCAGTCACTTGGTTCTACACAACTGAGAAACTGGTTTATACTTCATAACCTTGGCCCTTTGAGTCTCCAGATAACAGAATCTAAATGTATGACCAAGTCAGGTTCTGATAAATCTCAAAAACTGGAGCAAACACAAAGAAAAGGGGATTTAAAGCTCTAGTTGAAGTGTGGATGGTCCTTGTATGAAGACACTAATTCCAGAGTAGGATGCAACCAGTGTCATTATTCCCTAGTGCTACGAGACTCTGAGATGTTGGTTAGCTTCCGACTTGCAGTGTTTGGTCCGTGCAGTGCGTTTGGGTTACTCAGGTTATTTGGAGGGGTGGTAGCAGGTGTTTTATTTCAAGATCGGCAGCATAGTAAATTGGACAGAGCAACATGCACTCAATCAACCAGGTGACATGGTGTAGGATGCATGTCTAGAGGGGCAGGTCTCATGCTTAGGGTGTTTATTGTTGATGTACAGCATGGCTTTCCTTCCTGGGTGAATGGAACTGTTAATCAGTTACAATAAATGAATTATTGCCTCTAATAAAACAAATGAAAATCAATCAAAATTCTGCAAACACATTAGTGTTCGTTAATATACAAAGTAAATTCTGAGCACGTAAGCCCACAGTCACTTCAAAAAAAAACTAGAAAATGCTGAAAGGACAAAGTTTAAAGTAAATTTATTATCAAAGTACATATATGTCACCATATGCAACCCTGAGATTCCTTTTCTTGTGGGCATACTCAATAAATCCAATAACTATAATAGAATCAATGAAAGATTGCTCCAGCAGGGCAGTCAAATAGTGTTAATGAGACAAGCTGCAAATACAAAAATAAGAAAAATAATAAATGAATAAACAAATAAATATCGTTAACATGAAACGAAGAATTCTTGAAAGTGAGTCCATATGTTGTGGGTACAGTTCAGTGGGCAAATGAAGTTGAGTAAAGTTATCCCATCTGATTCAGGGCCTGATGGTTGAGGGGTAATAACTTTTCCTGAACCTGGTGTTGTGAGTCCTGAGGCTTGCTTCTTCCCAATGGCAGCAGCGCGAAGAAAGAGCATGACCTGGGTGGCGGGAGTCCCCGATGATGGAGGTTGCTTTCCTGCAACAACAGCCCGTGTACTTGTGCTCGACGGTGGGGAGGGCTTGACCAGTAATGGACTAGACCATATCCACTACTACCTTTAGAACTGGTGTTTCCATACCAGGCTGTGATGCAGCCAGTCAATATACTCTCCACCACACATCTATAGAAGTTTGTCAAAGTTTTAGACATTAATTGTTGGGGTCAGCGATCTTTCTTCATAACTTGGGAAGAGTGTGACAGGGTCAGTTTTCAAAACGGAGCAGTGGTGGAGTGGGGTGTGGAAAGGGTGAGATGTGTGACAAAGGACCAGATGGAGATTGGTTAAGGCAGGTCAAATAATAAGGAGCATGAGTACTAACTTAGTGAGGCATTTTATAGAAACAGGGTGAGAAAGGGACATCAGCATGATATTGGGAAAAGAAGAGAGAGCAGTTTCCCTGAAGTTGGAGAACGCAATGTTCATTCCAGAAGGCTGCAAAGTGCCCATGAGGATAAGATGTTGTCCCCCATATTTACGTTGAATCTCACTGCAGTAGTGGAGGAGACCACAGACAAATAGATCGGAGTGGGAATTAAAGTGGCATCAGGCAGAAAGTTCAGGACCACCGCTGTGGACTGAGTGCAAGTGCTTTACAAGGTGATTATTCAGTTCACATTTGGCTTCTCCAATATAGAGGAGATCAATACAGTAGATTGGAAGTGCAAATGAATCACTGCTTCACCAGGAATGATGCTTTGGGTGCTTGGATACTAGGAAAGCAAAAGATGACCAGTCAGATATTGTATTTCCTCAAGTTGCATGGGAATGCTTATTGCAGGTTCTCAAGGAAAGGTGGTGGGAGTAAGAACAGCAGGGACCCAGGATCCAATGCTACAGTGAGCAGCACATTAACTTGTGAATTACTAATTATTTTTACATTGTTGCTTCCTCAATTTTTTTTTTTTGCTTATGATAGACCACTTGAAGCAGAACATAGATATAATTTCAGACTACTTGTATCACGTAGGAATTTGGAGAAACAAGAAATTAACTTTTATTGAATATAATGCATTTAATTGCATGATAGTACTGATGCTTTTCAGTAATCCAACTAAGCAAAAAGTATTTTGTTGATGATTTTCAATGGTACTCAGTGTCTGAGGTTTCTTGCAAAAATATCCAACAATATCAACCAGCACTGATGGATTCCAGTTGCCCTGATACCACTTCTCCAAGACTGCAATGCCCTGGTGAAACCTTTCACCATGCTTATCACTGACAGTGCCAAGATTTGCAGGGAAGAAGTCTAAATGGGAATGCAGAAGATGAATCTTTAGTGACATATTGCACTTAGTTCAGTGCTCTGTAGTTTCCAAGAAAAATTTCAACAATATCCTTGAATGCCTTCCATGCAATTTTCTCCAGTCCCACTAGAAATTCTTCAAATTGCCTGTCATTGATAACCTGCTTGATTTATTGACCAACAAAAATGCCTTCTTTAACCTTGGTATCAGTTATTCTAGGAAACATCTGTCTCAAATATCAAAAACCTTCATGGAAATTCATAGCCTTTCTAAAACTTGTCCTGCCATGCAGCATCCACCCTGCCTAATGCCCCGTCGTACCTGGACACAGTAAAAAACTTTTCAGCTTCCATCATGGGCAACATTTTAATTAACTTGAATTATAAATTAAAATAATATAGGTTTTTTTTAAAAAATGGCATGTGATAGGGAAATTTCATGGCAATTTTCATGATCAGCAGCCGAGTGTTGAGTGCATGGAATGGGCTGCCAGCGATGGAGGTGGAGGCGGATACAATAGAGTCTTTTAAGAGACTCCTACACAAGTACATGGAGCTCAGAAAAATAGAGGGCTAGGTAATTTCTAAGGTAAGTAAGGACATGCTCAGCCCAGCTTTGTGGGCTGAAGGGCCTGTATTGTGCTGTAGGTTTTCTAGGTTTCTAAAATCCACCGGAAAAAAACTTTTCAGGAACAAAATCTTTGTTGACCAGTCTTATCTTTAATGTGATACACTAAACCTTACTTAATTGTTGAGCTGAGTATCCTTGCTTTCAAACGAGTATGCTGTTATTTGTTGAAAATTCTTAATCAGAAACACATAAACATACTGAGGTGTTAAAGTTACTCTTTCAGGAGTTAAAAAGGATGTTGGAAAATGGCCTCAAGGAGCAACAGGGCCATTGTCAGCAATGCAATTGCATGTCTCTAGAAACATTGGTTCCATATTGACCTCATGTTCTCCCTGTGACTATCCAGATTTCAGCTGGGTGCTGTTTTCTTTCCACATCCCAAAGTTGTGCTAGTAGGTTAATAGCTACTGTAAATTAAATGTGGTTTTTGAGGAGGATGCAAAGAATATCATGAATGAAACGATTATCTAACGAGGATGTCATGAACAGAGCAAACACAAAAAGAGATGTATGAGATCATGAAAAGGCAACGTAACTTCATTGGACATGCGATCAGGAAAGAGGAGTTAGAAATGCATGGTAATTATAGGAAAGATTGAAGGGAAGAAAGCAAGAGGAAGACAAAGACAAATGATGATGGAGACAGCAGCCAGAGAACTGGAGATGAATACAAACGAATTGATCCACTTGACCCAAATCAGGAGTATGTGGGCCATGGCAGTCAAAGCTCAAAATGGGAATGGCACTGATGATGATGAAATTATCCTTTCCTGCATGCAAGTACCAAAAGAAAAATCAAAGTGTAGTTACACACAAATACTGGAGGAAGTCAAAGTTTCCGGCCATGACCCTTCATCAGGACTGGAAATGTGGGGGGAAGAGAAAGGATATAAGCTGGTAGGTGATAGGTAGTAGAGGTAACGGGCTGAAGAAGGAATTTGATAGGAGAGTGGACCATAAAAGAAAGGGAAGGAGGAAAGCCACCAGGTGACCTAATGAAGGGTAAGCAGGGAACCAGAATAGGGAATGGTGAGAGTAGGCACAGAGGAGAGGAATCGGCAGAAGTTAGAGAAATCATTGTTTATGCCATCAAGTTGGAGGCTACCCAGATGAAATATGCTATGTTGCTCCTCCAACCTGGGAGAAGTCTTATTATGGCAGAAGAGGACACAATGGACCAACGTGTCAGAATAGAAATGGGAAGTAGAATTAAAATGGATGGCCACTTGAAAGAACCATTTTTTTGTGGTGGACCCAATCTGCATCAGGTTTCACACACACAGAGAAGGCCTAAGTGGAGTCCATGGTTATGGAAGGGAACAAATTGCAGGGTCTGTTGAAATGAAAAGGGAAATGGCACTAATGTAATTGATTTTGGGAGTTGGTAATATATGTGCTGAATAGTTTGTTCTGCTTTAATCAGTAAGAAAGAAAGTCTGCAAGTAGCTTTAAACCAGTACAGGAGGAAGGTTTCATATTCTTAAGGCACCGGGTCCAGTCCTGATTTTGAATTATTGTTAATTAAGACCATTCAAAAACAGACAGGGAAGTCAAAAGGTCCATCCTGACCCTTTTTTTTTGCATACCCCTCAACAACAAGTATACCGCATTGGATACTGTTGGGGGGATGACTTACCTGGGACAAGCTGCAGTAGCCAGATCTCTGGCACTGGGTCTGGCTCTGCAGTGCAGAAGGGAGGGGGGAAAAAGAGGAGAGCGGTGGTGATAGGGGGACTCGATAGTTAGAGGTGCAGATAGGAGGTTCTGTGGTTGTGACAGTGAATCCAGGATGGTTTGTTGCCTCCTGGGTGCCAGGGTCAAGGATGTCTCTGATCGATTGCATGACATTCTGAAGTGGGAGGGTGATCAGCCAGATGTCGTGGTGCACATCGGTACCAATGACATAGCAAGGAAGAGTGAGGAGGACCTGGAGAGTGAGTATAGAGAGCTTGCTAGGAAGTTGAAAAGCAGGACCACGAGGCTGGTAATCTCAGGATTGCTACCTGTGCTACGTGCCAGTGAGGGTAGGAATACGATGCTCTGGAGGATGAACAAGTGGCTGAGGAACTGGTGTAGGGAGCAGGGTTTCAGATTTCAGGGTAATTGGGACCTCTTCTGGGGCAGGTGGGACCTGTACAAGAGAGATGGGTTACACTTGAACTACAGGGGGACCAATATCCTTTCAGGGAGGTTTGTTAATGCTATTGGGGGGGGGGGGGCTTTAAACTAGATTTGCAGGGGGATGGGAACCACAGTACCAGAGCTGACAGTGGCTGGGGTGAAAATAAATGATGTTAAAAGTTCAAGCAAATCCACTAATAGGAAGGTTGTGAGTGGTGGTAAAAATCTTCCGAGGTGTATATATTTCAATGCTAGGAGTATTGCGGGGAAGGAGGATGAGTTGAGGGCGTGGATTGACACGTGGAATTATGACGTTGTAGCAATTAGTGAAACTTGGCTACAGGAGGGGCAGGACTGGCAGTTTAATATTCCAGGGTTCCGATGTTTCAGATGTGATCGAGGCAGAGGAATGAAAGGTGGTGGAGTGGCATTGCTTGTTAGGGAAAATATTACAGCAGTGCTCAGGCAGGACAGATTAGAGGGCTTGTCTACTGAGTCCTTGTGGGTGGAGCTGAGAAACAGGAAAGGTATGGCCACATTAGTGGGATTGTATTACAGACCACCCAATAGTCAAAGAGAATTGGAAGTGCAAATCTGCAGAGAGATAGCAGGCAACTGCAGGAAACATAAAGTTGTGGTGGTAGGGGATTTTAATTTTCCATATATTGATTGGGTCTCCCATACTGTTAGGAGTCTGGATGGTTTAGAGTTTGTAAAATGTGTTCAGGGAAGTTTTCTAAATCAATATATAGAGGGACCAACTAGAGGGGATGCAATATTGGATCTCCGGTTAGGAAACAAGTTAGGACAAGTGACAGAAGTCTGTGTAGGGGAGCACTTTGGTTCCAGTGATCATAACACCATTAGTTTCAACTTGATCATGGACAAGGATAATCTGGTCCTAGGGTTGAGGTTCTTAACTGGAAGAAGGCCAAATTTGAAGAAATGAGAAAGGATCTAAAAAGCGTGGATTGGGACAGGTTGTTCTCTGGCAAGGATGTGGTCGGTAGGTGGGAAGCCTTCAAAGCAGAAATTTTGAGAGTGCAGAATTTTTATGTTCCTGGCAGGATTAAAGGCAAGGTGAATAGGAATAAGGAACCTTGGTTCTCAAGGGATACTGCAACTCTGATAAAGAAAAAGAGGGAGTTGTATGACGTGTATAGGAAGCAGGGAGTAAATAAGGTGCTTGAGGAGTATAAGAAGTGCAAGAAAATACTTAAGAAAGAAATCAGGAGGGCTAAAAGACATGAGGTTGCCTTGGCAGTCAAAGTGAAGGATAATCCAAAGAGCTTTTACAGGTATATTAAGAGCAAAAGGATTGTAAGGGATAAAATTGGTCCTCTTGAAGATCAGAGTGGTCGGCTATGTGCGGAACCAGAGGAAATGGGGGAGATCTTAAATAGGTTTTTTGCATCTGTGTTTACTAAGGAAACTGGCATGAAGTCTAGGGAATTAAGGGAAACAAGTAGTGAGATCATGGAAACTGTACAGATCAAAAAGGAGGAGGTCCTTGCTGTCTTGAGGAAAATTAAAGTGGATAAATCCCTGGGACCTGACAGGGTGTTCCCTCGGACCTTGAAGGAGACTAGTGTTGAAATTGCAGGGGCCCTGGCTGAAATATTTAAAATGTCGCTCTCTACAGGTGAGGTGCCAGAGGATTGGAGAGTGGCTCATATTGTTCCGTTGTTTAAAAAAAAGGATCGAGAAGTAATCCGGGAAATTATAGGCCAGTAAGTTTAACGTCAGTAGTAGATAAGTTATTGGAGGGAGTACTAAGAGACAGAATCTACAAGCATTTGGATAGACTGGGACTTATTAGGGAGAGTCAACATGGCTTTGTGCGTGGTAGGTCATGTTTGACCAATCTATTGGGAGTTTTTCGAGGAGGTTACCAGGAAAGTGGATGAAGGGAAGGCAGTGGATATTGTCTACATGGACTTCAGTAAGGCCTTTGACAAGGTCCTGCATGGGAGGTTAGTTAGGAAAATTCAGTCGCTAGGTATACATGGAGAGGTGGTAAATTGGATTAGACATTGGCTCGATGGAAGCCAGAGAGTGGTGGTACAGAATTGCTTCTCTGAGTGGAGGCCTGTGACTAGTGGTGTGCCACAGGGATCAGTGCTGGGTCGATTGTTATTTGTCATCTATATCAATGATCTGGATGATAATGTGGTAAATTGGATCAGCAAGTTTTTGATGATACAAAGATTGGAGGTGTAGTAGACAGTGAGGAAGGTTTTCAGAGCCTGCAGAGGGACTTGGACCAGCTGGAAAAATGGGCTAAAAAATGGCAGATGGAGTTTAATACTGACAAGTGTGAGGTATTGCACGTTGGAAGGACAAACCAACATAGAACATACAGGGTTAATGGTAAGGCACTGAGGAGTGCAGTGGAACAGAGGGATCTGGGAATACAGATACAAAATTCCCTAAAAGTGGCGTCACAGGTAGATAGGGTCGTAAAGAGAGCTTTTGGTACATTGGCCTTTATTAATCAAAGTATTGAGTATAAGAGCTGGAATGTTATGATGAGGTTGTATAAGGCATTGGTGAGGCCGAATCTGGAGTACTGTGTTCGGTTTTGGTCACCAAATTACAGGAAGGATATAAATAAGGTTGAAAGAGTGCAGAGAAGGTTTACAAGGATGTTGCCGGGACTTGAGAAACTCAGTTACAGAGAAAGGTTGAATAGGTTGGGACTTTATTCCCTGGAGCGTAGAAGAATGAGGGGAGATTTGATAGAGGTATATAAAATTATGATGGGTATAGATAGAGTGAATGCAAGCAGGCTTTTTCCACTGAGGCAAGGGGAGAAAAAAAACCAGAGGATGTGGGTTTAGGGTGAGGGGGGAAAAGTTTAAAGGGAACATTAGGGGGGGCTTCTTCACACAGAGAGTGGTGGGAGTATGTTATGAGCTGCCAGACGAGGTGGTAAATGCAGGTTCTTTTTTAACATTTAAGAATAAATTGGACAGATACATGGATGGGAGGTGTATGGAGGGATATGGTCCGTATGCAGGTCAGTGGGACTAGGCAGAAAATGGTTCGGCACAGCCAAGAAGGGTCAAAAGGCCTGTTTCTGTGCTGTAGTTTCTATGGTTTCTAAGGGGAATTAAGGGTTATGGGGAAAACACAGTTAAGGAGCTGAGTTCTTGGGCAAATCAGCTGATCTTATTGACTGGCAGAGCAAGCTCAGTGGACAAGCAGGTAGCCCACTCCTGCTCCTTTTTCTTGTGAATGTTAAAGTAAAGTTACTAAACCTTCCATCCAATCTTGGGCATGTTACAAACATAAATTATAGCAATCAACAACAACAGGGCAGACAAAAAACCTGAGTTTGGGGGCTTTATAAATTGAGCCAGATAGTACAATTAAGATTGTTCAGACAAACCTTTTTAAAGCAATAACTATCAAAACGAGAATATTAAATCCATGAAGGAAACAAGAGCAGTAGTAGGCCACGAGCTCCACAAGCTTGCTCCCACTCTTAATATGATCTTGCTATTGCTAGTCTCAACTCCTCTTCTGTGACACTTCCCCCAAATCCTCAATTTTTTTAATCTTTCAGATATGTAGTAAATATATATGCAGTTCAGGACACATTCAATAGAAAACATGCAAAGGTTTAGAAGATGACTTAGTAGAATAACAGTGATATGAAATTTTAGCTTCAACCCAGGCAGGGTTTTTTCTCTTAGAAAGAGGATGACCTGAAAAAAAATCATGTAGCAGAGGGAAGAGGCAGAGAGAAGTTTTATTGAGAAGAGACTGACCAGATGCTCTTGATTGAATTATAATACTGGGTAAACTGGATTTGTTTTTCCCTTGACAGAGGGTACATCTGACAGAGGTATATCTCAAGCTGTGAAGGGGAGGTCAATTAGCAAGTTTACTTTTGTAGAGAGCTAGCCTGAATTTGGACCAATGTTCTCCCTCTATAATGTATGCAATCAAACTTTGACAAAATGTTTGGTCATCTGCCCTAATAACTCACATGACTTAGTGTCATTACTTGGGAAGTTCATTGGACAGATTTTTGTACCTTTATAGAAACAAAAACTTGTTCCACCATCCTAACCATCTCAACAGTGAAACCACCGGAAAAAAATATTAAAATGCCAATTAGTACAGCTTGTCAGGGTATATGATACAAGATTCACATCCATAGGAAATCAGGATATCTAGAATGCACTGAATGGCAAAATGGACGTGAGGGGCTGAGTTATCCACACCTGTTCCTTATTAATATGTATCGCGTAACCCATGCCTGAAATAAATACGCTAATTACAGCCAATTCAATATCAAGTTGTGAATGCACAACATGCAATCAGCTTTCTCCAGAACCAGTGAAAGGAGAAGTTGCTTATCCGAGTCATTATTGCTTTGTTTCTTTTCTCAAGGAACTTACTAGATTTCAGAGTTGACTGAATAGGTGTTTTCTTGCTTACCTTATAATATGATGGCTGTGCTGAAATATTTTTGTGACTGTTATACATTCCAATAGTGGGATAATTCAAGGCTTTATAGCAAGTTCTCACCATTGTAAAGCCAAGCACAAGTTTGGATTCCAATTATAGCTTTAAGTGAAATAAGTGGAAAGACCTCTCCTTCAAACTTTCACAATGGGAAACTACAACAGACATTCCCCAAGGGCAGACAGGATTGTACGCTTTGATGACCCACTTCATCTGGCTGAGGATAAGGCATCAGTAATGCAGATGTCAAGAGTCCACAAGTTTTCCAGAAAACAACTTTCAAACCCCTCACTGAAACTCTTGACAGGAAATTTCCTCACCCCCTTCCTCTAATATTATTTCAAGCCTCTGTTCCAGCGTGGTAGGCACCCCCATTCCCATCGCAGAACCAGTCAGCACACTCTTTACATTCCTACTAATCAAAACCCTGCCCTACATCAAATCTTCACACAGAGATCTGTTCCTGCTGAAGTGACAATCACATTCTTTATTTTAAAAAAGCTGATAAAAAGGTACAGGTGTTTACAGCAAGTGAAATATCAGTGTCTAGTCAAACGTAATTCTGTAGTTTCGTTCCTGCTCCTTCCGTCGCAATTCAAATTGCTTCGAGACATCTTCCACTTTCTTCTGCAGCAAGACTGACAAAAGCATTAAAAAATGGTTAGCCTTAAATATACAGGTTTACAAAAAGTATAATGCCAACAAGACGGCACAAACTGACTCAAGGTGTGCACCCCTTTGAACTATCTTCATGTTACAGTCACCTTTGCAGTAGGATACACAAGATGACAAAAACACAGGCATCCTGGGCTATTCTCACTCTTCCTACCTCAGAAGCATTGAGGAGAGCTACAACATCTAAAGCCACCAGGCTGAGATCATAAGTTCCTGTTAGGCCTGGACTCAATACTCGGCAATTCCCTACCACAGCAGTGCAGAATATGAAAATGTGATATTCTCCAAATAAATTCCCTGGGGACAGCCACCCAGATCAAGCCTCCAAAAGTTCAACGCATGGAACTCAGAAACCTGGATAACTCCTTGTGAACTTTCAAAACAACAAGGAACCAGGATGAAGTATTATTTAAAAAACAGATGCAGGAAGGTACAAATTAATGATGCAAGTTAAATAACAAGTTATTTAAACATCCTACTGTTTTCTGCAGCTCCTTCCTTAGAGTACCCTCTGCAGTAGCAACACTCAATTTGACCCAAATTTTGGAGATTTCAGATTTGAGACTTAAAGGATCACCAGGTAAGTACGAGTCTTCAAAGAACACCTGATGTTTAAACGTCAAAGAGATTTAAATGCCAATTCTTTTTGTCTTTATTATCTCACTTTTTTCTTTATAGAACATTTCACCGATTGAGTTCATTGTCTTAAGCAATCCTCAGTGCAGGAAAGGAAAAGTGAGAGAAGAGAAGGAGGCATGGCTTGAGAAAATGGAGTGGAGAAAATGGGCAGAGTCCAAAGTTGGGGAATGACAGGAGGAGAGAGAGGAAGAAAATAGGGAGTAGACATGCCAGAGTTTACTTGGAGCTATGTGTGTAAATGGACAGAGTTTTTCAGTGTCTGGTGGGATAGTATCTGTCTGTGTCTGCACTTATTTGTGCATTCACCCCAAGTAACAGACGCCGTTGTGTAATCTTTTTGGACCTCTGTGTCACCGACCAAAGCTTTGAACTGAGCTTCAACATTCTCATAGGCAAGACAGAGCCTCCATTTATTGTTCTACTTCAAAGGAGTCTCCTCCATCTACCTAAGCACTACAAGCATGTTATACGCTATAATCTCCAGTCCATAGCAATGTAACTTATAAGTAGAGACCTTAACGATTAACTGCACTATGAAAGAATAAAACTGACCGAAGAAAAACCTGACTGGAGGAATTCAGCAGGTTGAGCAACATTTGTGGGGGTGGGTGGAGAGGAATAGTTGCCACTTCAGGTCTCCTGAAATGTAGGCAATAGTTTCTCTGGGAGTTTTCTCTCTCTCCAAATTCTAGCATTCTTGTGTCTCCAATAAGATTAATTGGAACAGAATCAAAGTATGCGGATCACCATCTGCAGGAACTGAAATCTTCTATTTTGTTTGAATATGTGAGTATACCTTATACGCGAGTAAACTTGAATACCTTAAAGACAAGCCATGAAATGTGTAGTAAGTACCTGAACTCTGGTCAATCCACTGCAGTGAATCCATGTGGGCATTAAGAATTTTGCAGATTTGTTGCAACTGGAACAAAGAGCCAAATATGAGAAATTAATTTGATGGTATAATAAAGCTTGTAATTCATTCTGAAATCTCAGTAGCAATTTCTCCATGCAATGCCAATACTAAACACTTGTCTTTTGATCAATGGCTGATGCCTAGTCTAATTGTAGAGTTGCACATATGCAGCATCTGGCAACAGTACAGGAGTGCGAACAAGCACAGAAGGTTTCCAGTTCAATTAATATCTCAACTGGTAAAGTGGAACATCTTATTCTATGAATGTCTTATTTTAAACATCAAGACATAAAATGCAATACATTTAAATGATTTTTTTAATAGCTTGATGGGCTGAAGAAAGTTTAGATTTTAAATCCTTTGCCATTGTCCTTCATAATATCTGTCATATTCTATTTGTCTCATCAACACTATTATTACGCAGCATCACTTAAGACCATAAGACCACATGACACAGGAGCAGAGTTAGGTCAATTAGCCCATTAAGTCTGTTCCATTTCCCACTCATCCCCAAACTCCTGCCTTCTCCCCATATTTGTTCATGCTCTGATTAATCAAGAATATAAGACCATAAGAAATAGGAACAGAATTAGACCCTGCTGCTGCACTGGGGGAAAAAAAAACAATAAATTCTCTATAAATTTGTGATACTGAAACTACCACTGATCACCGTTTGAACTAGCAAAGATCACAGTTGGTTAAGCTGAAATCTGGAATCTGAACCAACATTGTGTTTATCTCTAATTGTGAACTTTAGATTGATCAATATACCATATAATCAGGTCAGTCACACTATTTGTGTATTTCAACTGTAATGTAAAGTCTCAATGTTGTAAGGAACACTATATCAACCTTAGAGTAAGTTGGGACAAAACAAAACTCACCGATTTTAGATTCTGAGTGAATGAAATACTGCTCCCAGTGGTGGGTGAATTGGCCAAGGGACCTTCAGGTTTTCAGCAGGGAACAGTCCACACTAAAGAACTATTAGAAGATGCCATGTTTCAGCATTAGGGAGTTGAGAATGTGGGGAATAAAAACTGGTATTGAAATGTAGGATTAGTATAAATGTGCGGTTGATTTTCAGTGCTGACTCAGGAGGCTTGTTGCATGCTGCATCTCTCTAGCTGGTAAAGAGTCAGAGATGCTCCACATGGATTCTGCCACTCACCTATGCCTTAGGGATAAATTTCAACAATCAATTAACCTATCAACCTCAACACCACTGGGATCTGCGAGGAAACCAGGGCACCTGAGCAATGTGAAAACTCCACTCAGACATCACCCAAGATCAGAATCGGCAGTCAACAGCTCTACTAGGTGCACCACTGGCCACCCCAAAGATTAGTACATAGTAATATGTTTTAAAGGTGGCTAGACAAACTGCCGTAAACCTGCACAGGTCTAATGGGTGAGTTAGCCATTGTGCAAATTCTGAACTGATTAACGGCGCACCCACATACCGGATCACTGACTTCAGAAGAGCTGTTGCTGGTGTTCAGATGTTGGATAATTTCCTTCAGATCCTGGGCCATCCTCTTCAACTGAGCATCAATATTCTCTGCCAACTTGTATCTAGAGAGCAACAGCAAACAAAGTTATTGTTTTATATTTTCTCTCAGAAGAAGATGGTAACTATCATCGGGAGCTCCTGCTCTCCCCAACTCTTTTCCAACATTCCTTTACTAGTCAACCATTTAAGAGAAGAGGATATGAATTAGGGGCAGTCTTAACTACACTGTGTAACGTAAGAACAACTGGCTTTCCAAAATAAACATATGAACCAAATCAGTCACCGGGCCAATAGATTCTGTCATGCAGAAGATTCAAGTATCATAATGCATCACTTTGAGAACTTCCCTTTATGGTGAACATTATAATCCCAAATAGAAACAGAAAATCTTGAAAACATTCAGTAATTCAGGCAGGATCTGTGGACTAAGAATAAGATCCTTGGTTAGATCCTAGCGCAGTGCTTCATCAAAACCAAACACATCATACTAAGAAACTCCAGAAACCATTCCAGCCACAAGTCTGAGTATCTTCTCAGTTAGGATCCCAAATTCTTTCTGCGCTTTACCACCAACCAAATAACTTAGCATGCTACGTTCTCCTGTGTCATTCCAATTTGTTGCAAAGCGATGGATTAGACTGTTTTCAAAATCCCTCCCTAGTGTTTGCAAATTATCACTGAATAGGGAGTGATCTAACTCCTTTTTGAAAAAGATACACCAGGACTCATTTCAAAACCACAGTTTGATCTAAACAAGATCGTGGAACGTAGAACACAGAACAGTACAGCACCGGAACATGCCATTTGGCCCACAATGTTGTGTTGGACCAGCTAAAAAGCAAATCAAAAGCTTCCAAACACTAATCTCTCCAACTTACACCATGTCCATATTCCTCCATCTTCCTTACATCCATGTGCCTATCCAAACATCTCTTAAAAGCCCTAATGTATTTACCTCTACCAAGTGGGTTAAAACATAGAACAGTACAACACAGGAACAGGCCATTCATTCAGCAACTAAAATTTAAAATACTTATTCACAGCGCATAGCATTAAGACCAACAATCTGTTCCAGTTTTGGCTCTGTGTACCCCTCAATTTGCCAATTAATAACATATGCTATATCTACCCCTATTATTGTTTGATGAGACAATGTTAAGACAGCACTAAATTCTACTCAACATGTAATATTCCTAGCAAAGGACAGCCGTACCCTGCATCCAACCCATCAACATCTGACACTCACGTGTGCTCTCGCTCTTCATCTGCATGCTGCAAATAAATAGTGCCGTGATGGTCTCTGACCGACTCTTCCAGTGGAGCCAGCAGGTCTTCGAGTTCCTTTTGCTGAGACAAAATGAAGTCAAGTTCTTGGTCCAACCTAGAAGACAGATGCAGACATGCTCACTAAAAATTAGAAGTTATATTCTCTCATTTAATAGGATCAAGTGGAACCAGAGATGTGTTGTTTCTCTACTGACCTAGTTTCAATGCAGAAATTGAAATCATTTAAACAGGCAAGTTATCCTAATGTAAGAGATCTTGCAGTGATATACTTGTTATTGAGAGATTCATCTCTAATCCTTTAATTTGAAATAGCTGAGAAACTCGACTGGGAAATTCCTCAATCTATTAACAAGGAATACAAGGTTGGTTGACACATCCCTTTCTCCTCATAATTTAACCCTGGTATCAATAAAGTGTGCCAATTTTACATCCTCTCCAAAGCCAATATGTGAGGGAGCTGGAAAAAGCAGATGCAACACCACTGAACCAATACAAAATTTATCGATTACTTCCGGCTTTACATTCCATCACTCCTTGGACTAAAGGCAATTGCATTAGCTTTTTACATTATTTGTTCATAAGCTACCCACCAGATCTCAATGACATCCTTACCAGGCCTCTAAATCGGGCCATTTCCTTAATTTCAGCTTTGTCATTCAGAAAGCACTTGAACTTTTAATCCAAGTGGGCAACGCTGTATTTCCACATGGAGCTCCATCTGCCCATTTTATCCAATGGTTTAAATGATCAAACATACTTTACGAATTTCTTCTTCCATCATTTTAGACTATTATCTGCTTTACCCAAATATCAGTGAAATTAAACATACAACATCCACGATACTAAAAATCAGTACACTGGAATAGCAAATTTGTTTAGTTCACATTCAGAGTGGGGTGATTTTCATACCTCAAGCACTTTACAGATGCATAAAATCATAAAGCACACCCAATAGAAATAACTTCCTAACATTCCATTAACGATACATCCATCTCAAATTTTCAGTGCCAGACGTGGTAAATAAGCAAAATTACTGAACCACAACATTAGGCATAAAGCATAGAGGGATACTGGCACAGCAACTGGCCCTTCAGTGATCAAACCTTGATCATCGATATCAGTATTTTCTATCCTACATTACTCTCATTTCCTTCCTATATATTATGGAGCAACTTGGAGTACCCAACTAACGTATCAAATCTGTGGAATTTGGGAATAAACTTGTATAACCAGAGGAAACGCTTGTGGATGAAGGGAGAATGTACAAGTTTCACAGAGACAGCTCTGACACACCTCGTCTTGTCCACAGATAGATGTGGAAGACTCAAGACCTACATGGATAGCCTCTACTTGCAGTACAGCGCGAGCAGAACAATGTACCTAACCACTTAAAGCCAATTAAACTGGTTGCTGGTGGAATTGCTCCTCAGAGAGGAGCTCTACTAGAATGGTAACAGCATGTGAATCACAGTATAGCGTCATGCAAAAGTTTGGGCACCCCTGGTCAAAATTTCTGTTACTGTGAATAGCTAAGCGAGTAAAAGATGACCTGATTTCCAAAACGCAGAGTTAAAGATGACACATTTCTTTAATATGTTAAGCAAGATTACTTTTTTATTTCCATCTTTTACAGTTGCAAAATAACAAAAAAGAAAAAGGGTCCAAAGCAAAAGTTTGGGCATCCTGCATGATCAGTACTCAGTAATACCCCCCTTTGGCAAGTATTACAGCTTGTAAATGCTTTCTGTAGCCAGCTAAGAGTCTTTGAATTCTTGTTTGGGGGATTTTCGCCCATTCTTCCTTGCAAAGGGCTTCTAGTTCTGTGAGATTCTTGGGCCAACTTGCATGCACTGCTCTTTTGAGGTCTATCCACAGATTTTCAATCATGTTTAGGTCAGGGGATTGTGAGGGCCATGGCAAAACCTTCAGCTTGCGCCTCTTGAGGTAGTCTGTTGTGGATTTTGAGGTGTGTTTAGGATTATTGATTATCTGACTGGCAGACCAGAGTACGTGTGCTTGCAACACTGTGTGTTCGACAGAGTGATCAGCAGCACTGGGGCTCCACAGGGGACTGTCTTGTCTCCCTTTCTCTTCCTATTTACACCTCGGACATCTGTCGGACGATGCTGAGGATGTTCTACGAGTCTGTGGTGGCCAGTGCTATCATGTTTGCTGTTGCATGCTGGGGCAGCAGGCTGAGGGTAGCAGACACCAACAGAATCAACAAACTCATTCGTAAGGCCAGTGATGTTGTGGGGATGGAACTGGACTCTCTGACGTGTTGTCTGAAAAGAAGATGCTGTCCAAGTTGCATGCCATCTTGGACAATGTCTCCCTTCCACTACATAATGGACTGGTTGGACACAGGAGTACATTCAGCCAGAGACTCATTCCACCGAGATGCAACACAGAGCATCATAGGAAGTCATTCCTGCCTGTGGCCATCAAACTTCACAACTCCTCCCTTGGAGGGCCAGACACCCTGAGCCAATAGGCTCATCCTGGACTTATTTCCTGACATAATTTACATATTACTATTTAATTATTTATGGTTTTATTACTATTTAATTATTTATGGTGCAACTGTAACGAAAACTAATTTCCCTCGGGATCAATGAAGTATGACTATGACTAGGATCATTATCCTGCTGTAGAAGCCATCCTCTTTTCATCTTCAGCTTTTTTTAGGCGGTGTGACGTTTGCTTCTAGAATTTGCTGGTATTTATTTGAATTCATTCTTCCCTCTACCAGTGAAATGTTCCCCATGCCACCAGCTGCAACACAAGCCCAAAGCATGATTGATCCACCTCCTTGCTTAATAGTTGGAGAAGTGTTCTTTTCATGAAATTCTACACCCTTTATTCTCCAAACATACCTTTGCTCATTGCGGCCAAAAAGTTCTATTTAATTTCATCAGTCCACAGGACTTGTTTCCAAAATGCATCAGGCTTGTTTAGATGTTCCTTTGCAAGCATCTGACGCTGGATTTTGTGGTGAGGATGCAGGAAAGGTTTTCTTCTGATGATTCTTCCATGAAGGTTATACTTGTGCAGGTGTCGCTGCATAGCAGAACAGTGCACCACCACTCCAGAGTCTGCTAAATCTTCCTGAAGGTCTTTTGCAGTCAAACGGGGGTTTTGATTTACCTTTCTAGCAATCCTACAAGCAGTTCTCTTGGAAAGTTTTCTTGGTCTTTCAGACCTCAACTTGACCTCCACCGTTCCTGTTAACTGCCATTTCTTAACTACATTACGAAATGAGGAAATGGCTACCTGAAAACGTTTTGCTATCTTCTTATAGCCTTCTCCCGCTTTGTGGGTATCATTTATCTTGATTTTTAGAGTGCTAGGCAGCTGCTTAGAGGAGCCTATGGCTGCTGATTATTGGGACAAGGTTTGAGGAGTCAGGGTATTTATAAAGCTTTGAAATTTGCATCACCTGGCCTTTCCTAACAATGATTGTGAACAAGCCATAGCCCTAACAAGCTAATTAAGGTCTGAGACCTTGCTAAAAGTTATCTGAGAGCTCATATCTCTTGGGGTGCCCAAACTTTTGCATGGTGCTCCTTTTTTTCACTCTAAAATTGTACAAAACAAAAACAATACACTAACCTTGCTTAAAATGTTGAAAAGAATGTTTCATCTTTAACTTTATGACTTTTGGAGATCAGTTCATCTTCTACTCACTTAACTATTCACAGTAACAGAAATTTTGTCCAGGAGTGCCCAAACTTTTGCATGCCACTACATTTACAGCATGGAACCAACTCTGCGCTAGAGAAATTCAGCTGATCTCATTCTCCTGTTCGCTTCACATAGCTCTGTCATTTTATTTACATTTTAAATATTTATCCTCTTCTCTATCAAATACAACAATAAAATTTAGCTGCACCACTACCTTGGCATTATATTCTAGATGCTAATCACTCTGCATGAAATTATTCCTATACCACATTTAGCTTTGTTACTGGTTATCTAGTTTCTACATAATCTGGTTCCTGATATGTTCTGCTGTCTAGACCCTTCATGATTTTAAAATCTTCTATCAAATAAGGCAAATGTGTGAGTATACCAACAACAAGTCAGGGTAGGAAAATAAAAACACACAAAATTGAATATGATCAGAGTGCATACAGCATTCATAACTAGAAGAATTAATTGCAAAACAGAAATTAATACGATCTAATAGAGACATGGTCACAAAATGCTCCAGATTGGGAATAACTTGTTTTAAATCAAACAGAAAAAAATGAAATGGAGCTGAATCAGCCATGCAAATACCATTTTGGGTAGTCAGCTAATCAAGTAATTTGGTGTGGATAAAACTAAGGAACACCAAAAAACATTGGTGGGAGTTGTCCATGACTCAATCAATAATGACAATGGAAGCATTGAATAAATCTGGAAAATAAAAGGATAATCCAATCATGAAATGGTTTACTCTAAAGGAAGAAAGGGCAAACTAAAAACTAGCAGTAATATGGTAGACATTAATGGAATGTATACAAGATGGTTTTCTAGATCAGTGCATCCAGGAAACAATGAGGGAACAGGTTATTCTACATCTAGTATTATGAAATAAGAAAGGGTTAATTTATAATATGAATGCTAATATGGTGGTTGAATGTTATTATCAATTAAAAATTATTTATTTCAATTTAAAAACTGGTATCTTTAATCAAAAAAGCTATACGAGAGACAACTTGGTCATGTTAGGAAAAGGCATTAAAATGTTTAACAGTAAATTAGCATTTGTCTAATATTTAAAGAATTAGAGTTTAAACGAATATTTCTCCAATTAAGGAATAAAGAAGTAAAACGAAAATAGTTCTGCTGTGTCTTTCAAGGAAAAGGTTTGTAACATTATCAAAAAAAAAGCAGCAAACCTAGAAACTTGGAGGATTTCAGAATTCAGCAAAGTGGCACCAAGATACGTATTGATAAGGGGAAATGGGATCTGAGAATAATCTAGCACTAAACAAAAATAAATTGCAAAAGCTTCTATAGATACACAGAAAAAAATCACTCAGAGACTGAGTCAACTGAAATTATATTGGGGAATAAGGGAATGGCAGAAAGTAAGTGATAATGATATATTTTGAGAGGGCTAATAAGTTGAAACCATACATAATGAAAAGTAGGACTTTAGTGTGTATTGAAGGAAAAGTCAGTCATAAAGTACAGAAACAAGCTCATCATGTCCAAGCGGACCATTTTGCCAATCCACACTAATCCCATTTACTACATTCGGTCCAAATTCTTCTGTGCCTTGCCTGTTCAAGGAGCAGCCATTTATCAATTTGTCAGCATTTTACATATTTTCTCTCAATGATTTCAATGGGCTGATTTAAAAATAATCTGATCTAATAATAAATGCCTAATCTATCCATATTATTCTCACAAACAACAGATTCTCACCACTGAGGTTTTACTGAAATCACAGTGACTACACAGCAAAAATGATTGCTTGATTTAGCTCCAGAAGATAACAATATCACACTTTAAGAACCCAGCAGCCCAATTCCATACGCCAAAGGTGACAAGCCAGTTACTTATGATCCTATTTAAAAACTATTGAAGGTGCAGGACAACTGAAAATGTTAAACCGAGTTGAGTGGTGTCACATCAACAACCTTGCATTCAACATCAGTAAGACCAAAGAACTGATTGTGGACTTCAGAAAGGGTAAGATGAGGGAATAGGAACCAATCCTCATAGAGGGATCAGAAGTAGAGAGAGTGAGCAATTTCAAATTCCTGTGTGTCACTATCTCTGAGGATCTAACCTGATCCCGACGTATCGATGCAGCTATAAAGAAGGCAAGACAGCGGCTATATTTCATCAGGAGTTTGAGGAGATTTGGTTAGTCACCTAAAACACTTGAAAACTTCGATAAATGTACCATGAAGAACATTCTGACAGGCTGCATCACTGTCTGGTACGGTGGGGGGGGGGGGGGTGTTACTGCACAGAGTTGTAAGAAGCTACAGAAAATAATCAGCTCCAAAATGGGCACTTGCCTCCATAGCATCCATGGAGCAGTGCCTCAGAAAGGCAGCGTCCATCATTCAGGACCCTCCTCACCCAGGACATGCCCTGCTCTCATTGTTAAGCGCTGGTGATATTAAACCTGATTCCGAGTCTGAAATTGACACACTGTTATTAGACAATCAGAATGCATTAACTACTTGAACTCTGAGCTTCAGGCAGTCTCAGTGGCAATACTCAGGAAAGAAGGTTTAAGCTCTGCTCTAGGACTTCCTTCACTTTCAAATGTGGCACATTGGTACAGGACCAAAATGTGCATTGTTGAAAATGTAATCATTTGTAAAATCAGCTTCACCTTGCCTGAATATTATTTACTTAATTGCCAGTACATGACAAAGGACCATTTGAAGGAGAGCAGGCAGCCTTTATAACTTTATAACACTATCAAAGTCAGATTATTCATCACATATGAGGAACTCTATGAAGCTATCACTACCAGACTGAAACAACATACCAATACAAGATAAAAAAACAGAAAATGTTTGAAAAACTCATCATGTGAGGCAGTAAATATGAAAAGTGGTAGATGTGTTGGATCTGGGCCTGGATCCTACAGTCAAGGATGCAACCGTTAACTGACAAAGGGTCACAGACTGGACACATTCACTTAATTCTCTTTCTACAGATGCCACCTGCCATGCTGATCTTTTCCAGCATTTTATTTATTGTTTTCAGATTTTCAACATCAGAAAAAATAAACAAAAAATAAGCAGGTACTACTGGACCTCAGGATTGAAAACCGTTGAGGCACTGCCTCTGTTAGCTATGCCATTGTGCTGTGCCAACAATGGATCTCACAGTTCTCAACCTGGGTTCAATCCTGAGGTCCAGTGGTACCTGCTTAGACCAAGTGGGTTGCCCCCAGATACTCCAGTTTCTGATGGTCAGCATGCACACAGTTGGCTCTGGAGCCCATTTAAACACTGTATTATTCCGTGAATCAGAATATCCTGTGTTCCAAAGAATAATGAAAGATAGAATCCATGTGGTTAAAATACTGCAATACCGAATGCAAACTTACCTCTTCTGATCCAGTTTCACTTTCTCTGCCTCTCGGTGTAAAGCAGTGATCTGTGAAGAAAGCAATAGATAAGAGAACAGGATAGAATGGCTTTCACTATTCATTAGACCTAACTGTTGCAGGCTCCCCTTTGAAAGAGGGATGCTCAGTTGAAAAATATAAGCCTTTAAGTCCAAAATCAGGTGATACAAATGGTGCAGTTTATGTGCTACAAAAATACATTGTGCCTATCTATAAAGGGAAGCTTTGCATGTCCAATACCACTATCTCAGAACTTAGTGCTTATATTCTCTGCGAAGAATGCCTCTAAGCTCATTGCTAATTTAGATGCAGAGCAGAATTCAGTCCAGAATCCTCCAGTGTAGATTCCATTCTACAAGATCAACATGGCTATATTTTCCATTTCCAACACTAAGTACATTGGTTAATTCAAGGCAATATTCAGTTGAAATTTTCTGTCTACCAGAAGTACAAGACCACAAGTACACGCAAGAGAATGGGAGCAGGGTAAGCCATTCAAGTATGATCATAACTTTCCTGTGCCAGTTCCTCACAACCCTTAAATTTTTCAAATATTCATCCATCTCCACCTTAACTCTTTCTAAAGATCTGGCCTCTACCACCCTCAGTGGCAGAGATTCACCAAAGAGGAAACTTTTATCCACTCAGTTTGAAATGACTGGGCTATTATTTATGACTCTCCCACTAGTGAAAACTTTTTGATATCCAATTTTTGTCAAGCCCCTTTAAGATCTCTTACATTAAAGTACGTTCAACACTCATTCTCCTATGCTGCAAAAAAGACAGGCCCAAACTGTTTAGCCTGTGTTGACAGGACAACCCTCTCATCCGAAGAGTTAGCCTGATGGATCTCCTTTGGACTGTATCCAATGCTACTATATTTCTTTGCTGGCAGGAGACCAAAACTGGACACAGTATTGCAGATGCTATCTATAAATTTGCTGATGATACAACTATTGCTGACAGAATTTCATATGGTGACAACAGGACATACAGGAGTGAGATACATCAGTTAGTTGAGTGGTGTCACTGCAACAACCTTGCACTCAATGTCAGTAAAACCAAAGAAATGATTCTGGACTTCAGAAAGGGTAAGACGAGGGAACACACACCAGTCCTCAGAGGGGTAAGTAGTAGAAAGAGTGAGCAATTTCAAGTTCCTGGGTGACACACTCTCTCAGGATCTAACCTGGACCCGACATATTGATGCAGCTACAAAGAAGGCATGACAGCGACTATATTTCATTAGTAGTCTGAGGAGATTTGGTATGTCAGCAACAACACTCAAGTTTCTACAAATGTACTGTGGAGAGTATTATAACTGGTTACATCACCATCTGGTACTGGGGTTGGGGGAGGAGGTGGGGGGCAGTTACTGCATAGGATCAAAATAAACTGTAAAGAGTTGTAAACTTAGTCAGCTCCAAAACGGGCACTAGCCTCTGTAGTATCCAAGACATATTCAAGGAATGATGCTCATCGATTCAGGAACAGCTTCTTCCCCTCTGCCATCCGATTTCTGAATGGACATTGAATCAATGAACAATACCTCAGCATCTTCTTGTTTCTAGTTTTGCACTACTTATTTAAACTATCTATGTACAGGTTATACACACACTTCCTGTCATTCAGTTTTTTTTTATTGCTATGTATGGCATTGCACTGCTGATTCAAAGACAACAAATTTCATGACATATGACAGTGATATTAAACTTGAGTCTGATGTGGCCTCATCAACATCCTTAACAATGGTAACAAAGCCTCTTTAATCTTATACTCCAACCCCTTTGCAATAAAGGCCAAAATAACCTTTGACGTAACCACTTTTTGGACCTACCAGTTAATGGCTTATGATTCATGCACTCGAGTACTTAGACCCTCTGAATTTCATGCATTTACAGTATCTACTCATTTAGATAATATAGCATCTAATCTGTCTGTTTTCAATCTATTTACATTTCTTCCAATGCCTCAGGCTCTTAATTTATGCATCAGCCTCCCATGCAGCACCTTGTCAAATGCCTTTTGAAAATCTAAAAAGATGGAAGGCACACTGCTATTGCAGAATAATCATGGTAGCTTCTATCCATTAACTACTGTTACTTGCAAAAGCCCCAAATCCACAAATCATTTAAGGAATTGTAACAATGGGAAAGATGGAAGATGACGAGGCAGCACAATTGGATGTCGTAGTGAAAAAGGCCGGATATTTGTCTTTATCAGCTGTGGCATAGAATATAAGAGATGGGACATCATGTTACAGCTTTATAAAACATTTGTTTGGTTACACTTGGGGTATTGTGCAGTTCTGGTCACAACATTTTAGAAAGGATGTGACTGTGCTGGAGAGGAGATTCATCAGGATGTTTCCTGAACCACTAATACAAATTTTACTTTGTGCAACTGAATAGACTGCACTTTGCTCACCTTTTCTCCATTTTCAATCAGCATTCGATCCCAGGCATTGACTTGTGTGGCCTGGTGTAGGAACTGTTTCTCCTGTTCCTCCAGCTCCACACTCCACTTGTTGATCAGACTTTCCAGCTGAGCATACGACATAACTGGAGAGGCACTGCGAACACAAGGAACAGGGCAGCTCAGGCAAAACTTCCGTAAGTCAACTTCATACCAGTCACGCAGCACTCCCCTCATCAAGTAGCAACAGCAACACTGCCATCCATCAGATACTGTTGTTATTTGTTGAACAGACTAGTATCAAAGGCTGAAAGCCAGCTCTCTGAAATTACCTGATATCCAACACTGGACCAATGCACCACAAATGAACATCAGATCACTGTCCCTCAGGCAGTGGTCATTTAAGCCTAAAGACCTTCACCTACAACCTCCAGCCTTGATCTCCCAAGCTTACAGGGCCTGCTTCTACCACCTCGCCAATCGACAAGAAGTCCCTAGTAGATTTATTCCAGTTTGTTGTTGTCCCAAAAAAACTCACATTTGATTGTATTCTTTCTTCTCTTGTTTGATCATCCCATTTAGACTATAATACCTTCGCAGTTTCTAGGCCCCTGCTTATATTCATCAGAGATGGGCAATTTCTGGACATCTCCATCCTATACCAGGATGGCCTAAGAGCCCTTTAGTCTTTCCAGCACCATAACCCTCATATGAATGTACTTGTTCACTTGATGAACAACTTCTCTAATCCAATTCATTCCCTCCAAATCAAATGTGTAGCTATGTGAACCTGTGTTTTTGTGGGATGTGGAAAAGTCCTTACTCACAATTCCACACTCAATAATTCAGGAACAGCTTCTCCTCCGCTATCAGATTTCTGAATGGACAATGAATCCATGTGTACTACCTAACTACTTTTCCTCTCTTTTTTGCACTACTAATTTAATTGTTTTAATATATACTTCTTATTGTTATTTATAGCTGCTATTATTATGTATTCCAAAGAACTGCTGCCACAGAACAACATATGCCAGAAATAT
Source organism: Mobula hypostoma (assembly GCF_963921235.1). Taxonomy (NCBI): domain Eukaryota; kingdom Metazoa; phylum Chordata; class Chondrichthyes; order Myliobatiformes; family Myliobatidae; genus Mobula; species Mobula hypostoma. The sequence continues at coordinate 59,344,269 of NC_086106.1, forward strand.
TACATCTGATTCTGTTCTCCCTCATATTTTTCTTCAAAAGATCCTGAAAAGATTATTAACCGTTTCCCTGTCCACAGATGCGATCTAACCTGCCAAGCAGTTCCAGCATTTTATGTTTGTATAAATCAGACTTTACAATCACAAGTTTTTAAAATTTTGCTTTTCCATTTTAATTTACATTGCAGTGAGTGTCTCAAGAGCCTCCACCATTTCGAAGCGGCCTCAGACTTTAACCTCTTGCATAGATGAAGGAAAAATCGAGGACCAGTTTCACTTACCTGGTTGTAACAGCAGCACTGCTGGTGGATGCACTGGTAGTTGCAGTGGTGCAAAAAGTCGTGGTGGTAACTGTTGCAGTACTACTCACACTTGCAGTTGTCCCAGATGGAGCTGGTGTCATGGAGAAACTTACTGGCGTCTTCAGGCCCAATGAAAATCCAGAGCCTGTCGTAGCAGCAGCAGAGGTGCTAGAAGCTACAAAACAAACTCTGGGTGTTAAAACTTTAGTCACAAGAGTATACACATACATAACCAAGAAATACAAGACAACTAAAATATTCTATCTTGAGACAGAGATTGCCTTTCACAGGCAATGTGTGTGTTGACAATGGATGTGTTTTCCAATATTAAAGTTACAAGAAGTGGTGCAGGTACACTAAGTGAGGTAGTTTTGGTCCCCATAGTGAAAAAACAATATAGTAGCACCATCAAATAGTGTAATCATTATTCTATTTGATATGGTCTGAAAATGAACACCATTATCCAAATGAAGCAGACACTCTACTGACCAAAAAGATCACAGTGCCATAGAAACATAGGAAACAGAGCACAAAACTGTGCCGAACATGTCCCTACCTTAGAACTACCTAGGTTTTACCCATAGCCCTCTATTTTTCTTATGCCCCATGTAGACATCCAGGAGTCTCTTAAAAGACCCTATCGTTTCCGCCTCCACAACTGCCGTCAGCAGCCCATTCCACACATTCACTACTCTCTGCGTAAAAAACTTACCCCTGACATCTCCTCTGTACCTACTTCCAAGCACCTTAAAACTATGCCTCTCATGCTAGCCATTTCAGCCCTGGGGAAAAGCCTCTGACTATCCACACCATCATTATCTTGTACACCTCTATCAGGTCACCTCTCATCCTTAGTCGCTCCAAGGAGAAAAGGCCGAATTCACTCAACCTATTCTCATAAGGCATGCTCCCCAATCCAGGCAACATCCTTGTAACTCTCCTCTGCACTCTTTCTATGGTTTCCACATCCTTCCTGTAATGAGACGACCAAAATTGAGCACAGTACTCCAAGTGGCGTCTGATCAGGGTCCTATATAGCTGCAACATTACCTCTCGGCTCTTAAACTCAATCCCACGATTGATGAAGACCAATGCACCGTATCCTTCTTAACCATATGACACTTATTCTCAATACTTGATCACTTAAAATCACCCTTACCTTGTAATGAAGCTACCAAGCTGGGCACTTCAAATCCTAACCATGTGTTGCTTTTAAGGTTTCCTAAAACCAGAGGTAATAACTTTATTTCTAAGTCCCCTATATGTCAACTCTTAAGCCAATGGAAATTCTTGAATAGCTTTCAGTTTGCAAACACATTAAGAAAAATCCCAAATTACAAAGACTGAGATCCTATAACCTTTGTCAACTGATAGCTTAACTCAAGCTGCCACTTCCAAGGATTTCTGCAAACTACCACAGATCTTGGTGTTTATTCCACTTTTGGAAAAGTAAAAGCTGGCTTATATTAGAGCCATAGAGTCACAGAAAAGTACAGCACAGAAACAGGCCCTTTGGCCCATCCAGTCCATGCCAAACCATTTACTCTGCTCTGTCCCATCAACTTCTCTTCATTTTTTTTAATCAAAAAGCATTATCTCTTACATTGAAGTCTATGAATCTACCAACTGATGTCCTCCTAAAGCCAGTGACCATCTTTCATGTGGGAAATAACATTTCCAGGTTGCATGCTTTCAATAAAATCTTTCACCTGGCAGTGAAAGATTCTTCATAAAAGGAGGGCCCAGAACAGCATTGTCAGGGATCCACAAGGACGAAAAGCCCAATATCACCCAGGTATCTCAGAACAACTACACTGAATAAAAGTCACTTGGTGTGCTTATTAAAGTTGATGACAGTAGTGTGCATTCTAAGGCTGCAATAGATATTAGCTTCCTTAATGCACTTGACAGCTTAACACCAGCTTATCCAATCCTCTAGATGTTCAATTCCTAGAGTGGCAGAATAACCCATAGTATTTACAGTGCACAGTGGCGTAGTGGTTAGCACAAAACTTTACAGTACCCATGACCCAAGTTCAATTCCCAATTCTGTCTGCAAGGAGTTTGTACTTTGTCACCGTGACCACGTGGGTTTCCTCTGGGTGCTGCAGTTTTCTCTCTCAGTCCAAAGACTGGTTGGTTAATTGGTCACTGTAAATTGTCCTGTGATTAGGCTAGGGTTAGATTGGGGTATTACTGGGTGGCACAGCTCGAAAGGCTGGAAAGGCCTATTCTGTGCTGTACCTCAATAAACAAATATTTTGACTGGACTGGACTGCTAATTAATCGTCTCAAACTAGAAGATCATAGACAAAGCATGGAACAGGGCCTTCAATCCACCACATCGGCACTGACCATCCAATGCCCCTTCACACCAAACCCTGCACTAGTCACTCTTTAGTCTTCCATCCCATATTAGCTTCCCCATTCCCTATCCAATTTCTACTGCTCGCCCCACACACTAGGAACAGTAATTCATAGTGGCCAATTAATATACCAGACCACACATCCTGGGATTTAGGAGGAAATCAACATGGTCACAGGGTGAATATGCAAACTCCACACAGACTACATCAGAGGTTAGGATCAAACCCAGGTCTCCAGTACGGAGAGGCAGTAGATCCACCAGATGCAACACCAAACCAGCAAAGTCTGAAAATAAACTGAATGCACAAACTCTGGCAAATGATGAAAAAATGAGCTATGAGCCAGCCTGTCTTTGAACAATACATTACAGAAGGAGTAGTTTGTAAACACGCATCCATTAACAGAATCTATACGTACCCAAGGTTGTAGCTGTAGTCAGAGGCAAGGCTGCACCTGTTGGCTTGAACCCAAATGGAGTAGAAGATGAAGAGGCAGCTGGAACTGAAGTAGCATTGCTGGTCACTAAATACAAATAGAACTGGGTTAGGAAGAAGTACTGGGTTGATACAGAAGCTAAAGATGTATAGATTCACAACAAATTTCAGTTCTCACTGTTATGAACCTGCAGCTAGCTAAGATGGACTATACACTATGAGTCAGCTTCATCTTTAAAACAGAACGTTGAAAATACTCAGCATGTTAAGCAGCATCTGTAATATACATTGTACCTAGCTACGGTAATCCTATTTATCTGCATTACTAGCCTTCTGTGCATTAGGGATTCAATGATTTGTCATGGTGTTTCTTAAATGCCTCCACCACCTTTACAAATGGCATGCCCCAGACTCTAACCACCTTACATCAAAAGTATTAATAATAGCGTTCAATAATTATTGGAAAAAAATTCTAAGGGACAGAGTTAATGTTTGCTTGGAAAATCATGGCTTTGTGCATAGGAAATCTTGTTTAAATCTAATTAAGATTTTTTTTGAGGAAGTAACTAAGAAAATTAATGAAGACAGGGTGGTAAACATGACTTACATGGACTTAAGCAAGGCTTTTGACAAAGTTTTGTGTGGTAGTCCGGTTAAGGTTAGGGCACATTTAAACCAAGGAACGTAGGGAAAGTAGTCTAAAATTGGCTCAGTCACAGGAAGCCGACCGGAGTGGTTGAGAGGTGTTTCTCTGACAGGAAGCAGAGCAAACAGCAGTGGTAAATGGAATTTAATCTAGATGTGCAATTAATGTATATTGGGATGTCCAATACTAACAAGGCATATGCAGTAAATGGCAAGTGCCTCAGGCATGTTAATGTTCAGAGGGAAATAGGGGTGCAAGTCCATAGCTCTCTGAAGACAGCAACTCAGGTGGACAGGGTAGTGAAGAAGGCAGCTGGAACTGAAGTAGCATTGCTGGTCACTAAATACATATAGTGACCTACAGGGTACTCATGCTTGCCTAGAGAGGCTGAAGCACTGAGTACAAGAGTCAGGATTTCAAGTTGCACCTGTAAAAACATTGGTCAGGCTTCATGTAGAATACTGTGTACAGTTCTGGGTCACCACACTAGGAAGGAAATGGATGTTAGCAAAGAAGAGTGCACAGAAAAGATTTGTCAGAATGTTGCATGAAATAGAGAAATTGCAAAGGCTTGAATTTTTCTCAGTGAAATGTAGGAGGCTGAGGAGCACAGACAGTCTTTTTCTGAGGCTAAGAGAATCTAAAACTTGAGGGCACACATTTAAGGTAAGAAGGAAAAAATTCAAAAGATGTTACGAGCAAAATTTGGGGTCTAATGAGCATAAGAGGAAGTAGCTCAGAATGTATTCATGATCAAAACAGTTGATTTGGGACACATGGCTTGATTCTGAACTGAAACAATGAATTCATGACTCTGTGGAAAATGTATAGGCATATACCCTATCTATCCCTCTAATAATTTTGTACATCTCCTCCACTCCAGGGAAAACTAACAGCCTATCTAGTACCTCTTTATAATTGTAATGCTCCAATCCAGATAATATCCTGAGAATGCTCTGAGCAGCTTTGCCAGCATGATCACATTTGCTATAATGTGACAAACAGAACTGCACACAATATTTCAGAATTCCACAACACTAACCAGTGTTTCATAAAGTTGAGGAGGACAGTCAGCATTTCAGTTCTTTTACTAAATGCTGTGGTTTTTTCAGCATTCTTTTCTTTCAATTCAAGTTTCCAACATATCCCCCCCCCCACATTAGTTCCACGCTTGTCTTTTTGAATGAGCATCACTGTACGGGTAATGGAACTAAAGTAAACATCCAACAGTCCCAGAATAGATGAATCACAATTTAAATAAAAAGTAAAGACTTCTCTACACTGTCAACAATTATCACTTAATGGGGATGTTCATTACTGAAGTATACGAGGTAAAACCTAATGAAGGTGCTATATTCAGCAATGTCCCATTAGCCCTCAAAACGATTCCATGCAAATAATTATATAGAGAAGTCATTATCTCACTTTTGTGTTACCCCCTTGGATTATGGTCAAAGTATCTGTCTCAAGCAAACATGTGCTAACAAAACTGGAATCCGAGTATCACTAAGGACCAAAAAAAGGTCTAATGAATCTTATACAGCAACCAGAACTCCATACACGTTTATACAAGTGAAAATAAATCTGCACTGTATCTCAAATCCCTTAAAAAAAAGTCAGGGTCTACATGTATTTGCAGTCTCTCCATTATTGGAACCAAATCAAGTGTCGTCATTCTGCAGAATGACCATGTGTAAGTAAGCTCACTGTTCAAAGTATATTTATTATGAAAGTACGTATGCAGTATACAACCCCAAAATTAAGTCTTCCCCAGATAGTTATGAAACAAAGAAATTCGTAAGGCCAGTGATGTTGTGGGGATGGAACTGGACTCTCTGACGGTGGTGTCTGACAAGAGGATGCTGTCCAAGTTGGATGCCATCTTGGACAATGTCTCCCATCCACTACATAATGTACTGGGTGGGCACAGGAGTACATTCAGCCAGAGACCCATTCCACCGAGATGCAACACAGAGCATCACAGGAAGTCATTCCTGCCCGTGGCCATCAAACTTTACAACTCCTCCCTTGGAGGGTCAGACACCCTGAGTCAATAGGCTGGTCCTGGACTTATTTCCTGGCATAATTTACATATTACTATTTAATTATTTATGGTGCAACTGTAACGAAAACCAATTTCCCTCAGGATCAATAAAGTATGACTATGACTAAAACAAGCAGAAACAAAACGTAAGTGTGTAAACCCCAATTTTCAGTCACAAACTATTCAAGAGAATTCAAAATGTGCTCTACTCTGATAGCAACCTTGGAAAAGAGTAATTTGATGCACCCAGCCTCTAGGGTCATGAAACAAGATAACTCAAAAGATCAAGACTTACTGACTACAGATTACCGAAATAAATCAGTATATTCACCCAGGTAAGCAACTGAAGAACAGTATTTATAAATGTAAGATTTTGTAATTGCTACTATTACAAACATACCACTGTTGACTCACATGTAAATCCACTAGTCACGGTAGAGGTGGAAGGTTCTGAGCTCACCACTGAAGCAAACAGAGATGGCCCTGCTGAAGATGAACCAGTTGAAGATCCTGTGGTCAAACCTACAGGGACAGAATTTTCAAGCTTTGTGAAATTCATAGGCAAATGTCTCCCAGAATGAACACCCGGCAAGCTTGGACTAGAACATATTGCTGTTTAAGGGTACTGTTTCACTCATACCAAGGGTCGAATAATGCTTGAAAATATTACCCATAAACATAAACCACTGCTGCAAATGCATTCAGATGGCTTACATGGATTTTACTAAGGCTTTGACAAGGTCCAGTATGCTGGTCAAGAAGGTTAAGACACAAGGGTAGAGACTGGTTGGCAAACTGGGTCCAAAAGTGGGTCAGTGATAGAAGGCAGAGGTTAGTGGTAGATGGGTGTTTCTCTGACTGAATGTATAAATGTCTTAGATGAGAATATAGGTGGCCTGATTCATTAGTTTGCATATAACATGACAATTAGATATTTAAAGTATTATGTACAGCCTGAGTTAGCACACCATAGGAACACAGTGATAGTAATAATGTTGTGCCGAAGCGATTCACCAGGATTTTGTATGGAATCCAGCACTTTGCTTATAAACAGAGATTGGAAAGGGAAGGTTTATTCTCACTGCAAGGTAGAATGCTGAGGGGTGACCATATAAAGGTTTATAAAATTATGAAGAGCATACAGAGGATATTTGAATAATTTTCTCAGGGCAGGGGAGTCTAGAACTAGAGGGGAGAAATTTAAAAAGGAAACCTAATGGGTAAGTTTTTCCAAACTGAGGGTGGTGGTTATCGAGAACAAATTCACAGAAGTTATAGAGGCATATACAATTACAAAGTTTAAGAGGTATTTGGACAATTACTTCGATAAGAAATAAGTATAGGGTTATAGGCCTAATGCAGGCAAATAAGATTAGTGTAGGCAGGCAACATGGTCAACATGGAGAAGGGCTGAATGGTCTCACTCCATGCTGTTCGATTCTATAATTCAAAAGCAATCTGGAGATAGGACAAGGCTATGCAAAGAAACTCGTGAGCAAGTAGTACCACACCCAGTTAAATCCAAATGCTAAAAATAGGGCATAATCAAAAGAACCCTAAAAGCTTGACATAAGAACAATAACATATTTGGACAAACTACTGTTCAAGAGTCATATAGAATTTTGTCTGTTTTGCTGGCCAAAAAAAATCAAGCATTCTTTATTAGAGCTTCACTTTGTACACTGTGAAGGTGGTTACAAAACAGAAAAACTCATTCAGTTCATTCTATCATAGAAGCTCCCATTGTTCTACATGCCTCTCCTTACCACCCCAATCTTCCCTCCTACTGAAAACCCAGTTGCACCTTTCACTTTCCCAGTCCTGACCAAGGGTCGCAGACCCAATCACTGACTGTTTCACTATCCAAAGTTATTTCAGAATTGCAGCGTTTTTCCAGCATTTTCTATTTTTGTCACATAAGTTACCCGCCTAGACCAAACAGTGAGTTAGCATCTGTGAATGTACTCTAGAAGCAAAACCTACAAGAATACCAAAGATGCACATCAATACTAGAGAGACTTCTTGAAAGTTATCATACCAAAATGTTAATTAGAAGGGAAGAGAGAGTACATTTTGTTGGTCTTATCAGTGGGTTTTGATGTGAAATAGGCAAATTACAAGTCAATCACTAGGATGGGAAACAGCAGTTGAGGAAATAAACGTTGCAGTAAGGTGACCAAGTCCTGATTTAAAAATTACCCAAAATTTAATGTCAGGTTTAAGTGGTGAGTGTAGCAGGCTGGAGATGTGTGTCTACCAAAGTAGATATAAGATGCTCCTTTCCTCTGCTAGCCTGCAGGCTACACCTTGGCCTTGGGCAAGGTGTGGTACATGCTTAGCCTCACCCCCACCCCAGTCAGGGTCATGTAAAGCCATGGGAGGAGGTAGTGGATGGTTGAATGAGCAGCTGGTGCATATCACAAGTCCTGGTTATGTGACCACTGACGCCAAGCAGACAACGTCTAAAGAGTATTGATAACGGCTGGGGTCACCCATCCTGTAAAGACACTGCCCAGACGGTAGTAATGGGAAACCACCTCTGTGGAAAAATGTGCCAAGAACAATCATAGTCATGGAATGATCATAATCGTCTACGTCTTGCAACACAGCACATAATGAATGAACTTAAGCAGTAATCATTGATATTTACTGGTTAAACCACACCTTGAGATAGAGGTATAATTTTGATTTTCATCAGTACATCATTCACCACAGGGGTTTTCCTACCAACATATGCAGACTTATGTTTATATATATAGCTTTAAAGCAGCATTACCCAGGTGTTCCACAAGAGCATTAATGAGATTTGAAAAGAACATCTAATAAGACACTAGTTCAAGTAAACAACAGCAAACTGAAAATAGATTTCAAATAGATCTGGGCAGCATGGTACTGTAGCGGTCAGTGTAATGTTATTAGAGTGGCAGGGACCCAGGTTCAATTCCACTGCTGTATATAAGGAGTTCACGTGAATTTCCTCCGGGTGCTCTCATTTCCTCCCACATTCCAAAGATGTATGGGTTAGTAGGATAATTGGTCAGCACAGAAGGGCCTGTTATCATACTCTAAAAGTATCTTCAAGGAAGAGATAAAGGGGCCGAGAAAAGTAAAGAAGAAATTCCTTTGATTCCTTTGCTTAATGGGGCGGGGGGGGCAGGGGGGAGAAACGTCAACTCAGACCTTGAGAGGCCTGCATTGGGCATTTTCATGCCTTACAAGGCGCCTTTGCTTAAAACCCAAGCAAATGAAAGTACATTCCTGAATCTGGACCCAAGGACACAGGGATGAGGGTTGACCCAGTTGAGGGTCAGAAAACACCCAAAGCTTGCCCAAACCTAAGGTCCATGGTTAAATTCGATTTTGGACTAGACCAAGTATCCACTACAAACACCCAAATGAAATAGCACTAGTTGCTGAATACTAGTCTAGGAATTTGAATAGAGTTGGTTTTGGAGAAAGGGGGAGATTTAAATGGAAAGTGAGAGGAAAATTACTCCATTACACAGAATGGAATTTGCTGCCAGAAGAGGTGGTGAAGTCAGATAGAAACAACTTTTAAGAAGCATTTGGAAAGACAGCCCAATAGGCAAGGAACTGCCGGATGCAAACCTAATGCAGGCAAATGAACTTAATATAGATGGGCTGAACAGTCACATGTGCTGGGACAAAAAGCCTATTTTATTACTCTGCTACTCAGTTCACAAGTTTCCCCATCCTTGTAACAACAAAGGGTTTTATTTAATCTAATCTGTCAATTATGAAAGATTTTGTTCATGACATCAAAGGGTGGGGAACACAATTGGAAAACATCTTGCAAGCACAGGCCCCTCAAATCAGCAACAGTAAACAGCCTTTTTCATCATATTGGTATTTAAAATGGGAAAAAAATGCTCTTGTGTGCCCAAGTTCTTCCATCCGGCAGCAATGGGTTTTGGACAATTCCTCCCACACCACACCACCCTCAAAGATGCTCCTCCACTGAAGACCTCAACAAATTGTTTGTTGCTCCAGTCCAGCATCTTCAATCTCGTTTAGTCTCCATGGTAATTGGATTAATGACTTCTATGTTTCAGTTTGTCAACTAAGTCACAGTTTGTATTGATTAACCATATCCATACTAAGATACTGATGAACTTCTGACTTTTCTCAATCCATGACAACTGGTTATCTCCCGTAAATGTAGCTCTTGCAGTATGAATTTTTCCATATCAACCTTAGCATTTTTAACGATAGAGGCCTAGATTCCTCTCACTGTGTTAACAGATAACCACTACATTGGACTCTGCTCACCTGCTGGCTTTGCACCAAAAGTAAGACTCTGTGCAGCAGAAGCTGATGTGGCAGCACTTGATACAGCTGGCGATGTACCAAAAGAAAAACCTGAAAGATGAAGGAAAAACAGAGGGAGCCTGTGACAATTATTACACAGCAAAACCACACTGTAGTGTACATCTCTAGAATGGGATGACCCTCCCTAAAAGAACAAGCTTTTCACTGTAGAATAAAATGCCAATAATTCATCATCCTCAAGACTGTGGTAATGCTGGACTCTGATATTTTCTGAACAGATTTGTCTTTTAAAATAAATTATACAGTACGATAGTGTCATAATTTTCCCCACGAACCTGGTGAACTTAAAGAGGGCAAAGGTAACAGTGTTAAAGCAATGGGATTCCTGAATAATCAAACATTCAACTCTTACTGTATTGTGCTTCAACAGGACCAAGCAAACATTAGGAATAACAACCATGCATCATTTCACATATCAACTGCATTTCGGGAGGGAAGAGTGGAAGTGGGTCAGTTTACAAAGCAAAGCTGGGATAGGAAACAGAAAGTCAAGTGATCAGGCGTGCAATTACCAATTAGTGAGGATCTTTATGTATCACCGAAAGTAACATTGTGGGTATAAATCTGGAAATGAAATATGTATCAGAGCAGAACCAGATGATGAATGCTCAATAAGCATTGGTATGTCTTGATATAAAAAGTGAAAAATAACAGTGGATTCTGAATAGTGTTTAAGATGGCCAGGGCAATACACACCCCATTCATCCACAACAACTGTGAAGGGGCCAGCTAGAAGTGCCTCTTGTGGTCTATCATACCATAGTCATAGAAACAACACAGAGAAACAGGCCCTTCGACCCATCTGTGCAGAACCATTTAAACTGCCTAGTCCCATCAACCTGGACCAGACCATAGCCCTCCATACCTCTTCTATCAAAATACCCATACAAACTTCTCTTACATATTGAAATCGAGTTTGTATGCACCATGTGATCTGACAGCTCACTCCACACTCTCACAACACTGATCGAGAGTTTCCACTCAGGTTCTCCTTAAACTTTTCACCTTTCACCCTTAACACATGAAATCGCGTATTAGTCCCACCCAACCTCAGTGGAAAAAGCCAGCTTACATTTATCCAATCTATATGTCTCATAATTTTGTATACCCATATCAAATCTCCCCTCAGTTTTCTACATTCCAAAGAATAAAGTCCTCACCTCTTCAATCTTTCCTCAAGATTTCATCCATTCCCGGCCACATCCTTGTAAATTTCCTCTATACTCTTTCTACCTTGCTTACATCTTTCCTGTAGGTAGGTGACTAAATCTTAACACAATACTCCAAATTAGGCCACATCAGTGTCATCAAATTCAACGTAACATCTCAGATCCTGTACTCAATACTTCATGAAGGCCAATGTGCCAAAAGCTTCCTTTATGACCCGATCTACCTGTGACGCCAGTTTCAATGAATTATTGATCTGTATTCTCAGATCCCTTTGTTCTATAGGACTTTTCAGTGCCCTACCATTCACTGTATAAGACCTACCCTGAAGCGCAACAACACCTCGCACTTGCCCGCATTACATTCCATCTGCCATTTTGCAGCCCATTTCTCTAGTTGGTACAGATCCCATTGCAAGCTCTGATGGCCTTTTTGATAAGGATTCATGTACACTTATTGAAATAATACCCACCTGCTGCAGGTGCTCCAAGAGAGACTGGCGCTGCTGGCTTAGGGGCTGCCGTAGGATTTGCTGGAGTTCCAAACCTGAACCCACCGAGTGCTGGGGTTGTGTTGGTTGCAAAGCCGAATCCCCCTGCTGTCGTTGTTTGGGTTGAAGCAGCTGGAGCAGTGGCAAATCCAAATCCAGTGGAAGCTGTTGTCTGGGCCGTGGCTGTGGAGCAAGCAGCAGCACCAAATCCCACAGTAGCTGGCTGAGCTGAGACGGTGCCAAAATTGAAGCCGGTTGGAGCCAGGCTCTGGGAAGTCGGTCCGGAGGACAGCGAGAAGGCAGAGGTGGTGGCAGTGCAGGTAGAGGTGGCTGCCACTGCCGCACTCGTAGATGGTGTGCAACCAAAGAAGCCAGAGGCTGGCTGCGTTGTTGCAATGCCAAATGATAAATTTGTTTTATTCATTCTGTGGAGAAAACACAAGTTTAGATAAGAAGGAACGTTTGCATGTTTACTTCACATGACCACACAAATTTCCAAAGGACATCACTCAACATACTGTTGTAATATAGGAAATGAGAGCGTCAATCTATGGTAGAAATTTGATGACTATCAAAATTTAAATGATGTTAGGATCCAAGGGATAAATAATGACCAGTACGCTGATGAAAACAATGTTGCTCTTTGAAAAGTACCGCGAGATCATTTAATCTGCCCTGGCTACCAGCACCTTGGCTCACAAGTCTTAGCCGTCTAGAATTGTCCAGGTATGAGTGTACCTGTAGATCTCAGAAGGTTTACCCCATGTCTCATCCAAAATAGCATCACATTCAGAGTACTAGTGCACAAGAGATCAGCTTGAGTTATTGAGCTCAAGTCTATAGAGTGCAACTTTAAAATGAACTTCAGACCCAGACAAAAATGTTAATAATTAACTCACAGTTGACGAGCTTAAACGTATACAGCTAGGGAGCATTACAACTGGACCAATCCACACCCTGCCAGATCTATTACAAAATCAATGCAATAACAGTAAATAAGCTGAGTGGCACAACCCTTTGAAGATATCATCAGCCAGACAATCTATCTTGTTCCCCCACATTCAACCCCTCCTGCTCCATCTCCCTGAATTCAACCTATGCCCAGACTATCTCTGCATCCACACCCTTATCTGACTCTATTTCCCACTAGTAGCATATATGAGAGACCAGAGAATACTCAAAATGAGTACAACTGCAGGCGCTCAAATCTTGAAACAAGAACAGAAAATGCTGCAAAAATGCAATTGGTTAAGTAGCGCCTGTGGAATGAGATACCAGTTCAGGTCAGGACCCCTTCCTCAGAACTGGGGAAAGAGTTGTAAGGGGGGAGGATTCTATTTTAAAGCAGAACTCTGGGAAGGAATGAAATGCTTGACAAACAACACGATGAGGATTCCTGAAAAGAGAGGGCTGACCATGAGGAAGGCAATTCTCCCAATGGCTCCTTCCCTCATAACCAGAGGTAATGCAACACCGTTTTTCTTTCCAAAGAACCCATTCCAGGTGAATGTGATTCTTCTGCACTTCTCTCAATCTACATGTACTGCATTCAGTGTTCACAACATGGTCTCCTCTATGCTGGAATTCCCAATCCCACTCTGACCTGTCTGCTTGCAGCCTCTTCCACAGCCACAGTGAGGCCCAGTGCAAACTAGAGAAATAATGTCTTATTTTTCTGAGCATGTTGCAACCTCCTAAAATGAACACTGAATTGCTCTCTCGTCATATCACAATAATAAACCCCCCCACCAACTCTGCATTCAAAACTGACACACATCCACTCTCCCCCAGTTCTGAGAAAGGGCTCCTGACCCCAAACATTGACTGGTTTCCCTTTCCAAAGATGCTGCCTGAATGATTGAGTTCTTTCAGCATCTCTGTTTTTTGGTTCTGAGTACACTGAAGATTGATGCAATGTCCAATAGTGTAACATACCCGAGTAAGAAGTTTCCAGCCGTGGTGGTTGCTGCTGGTTGTGCTGGAAAGCTAAAACCAGTGGATGAAGTTGCCCCTGCAGTTGGCGTAGCGAATGAGAACATATTGGCATTTGGGGCCGAGGTGGTGGCAGCTGCAGTGGCTGCTGACTGCTGAGCTGTTGAAAAGCCGAAGCCTCCTTGAGAACCTCCTGCATTGGTGCCGAAAGAAAATCCACCTGTGCCACCTGCAGTGGTCTTCTGTGTTGCAAATGTGAAGCTTCCAGATGGGTTTGTGAAATTGAAGGTCATTTTGAAACCTGAAGATAAAGCAATGAAATCCGGAACAGATAGTTACCTTCTTTGCACTTTTGAAATGAGAGAACAGGAAGTACCCTTATACACAATGCTCACGTGCCAAATCTCAGATGTTCTCCACAAGCCTCAACAGCAAAAACCACTATTTCTTTCCAACCAAAGCCGACCTCTCTTTCCTCTACAATGCATTTCATCCTGATACTCACTTCACAATTGGTGGTCCACATTGGATTCTGCATGGCCTCCACTTCCTCACTTCTAGTTCTGAACTGACAGTCATTTCAGTAGGTGCCACAGCTTGTTAACTTGCTGCCTCATAACTCCACTGTCCCTGGTTTAACAGCAACTATGGGTGCAGTCAATGTAGAATTTGCATGCTCTTCCTGTGCCTATTTGATTTCTTTTCTGGGAGCTCTAGTTTCCTCCAAAGATGTGCAGACTAATCAGTGACTAGAAATTGCCCTACCGTTTGGGTGAGTGGAGATTCCAGAGAGGCTTGATGGGAAATGCAAGACTAAAATTGGGATTAATATATATAGGTGGTTGATGGCCACATGCTGTCTCAGTGGGCTAAAGAATCTGTTTATTATATTACTTTATGATGTGGTTACCAGTGACTGCGATCCAATCTGATCTACTTGGAAAGAGATCCAAATGTGAAAAGAGGAAAAATACGAGTTTAATGTATTAATCTGAAACAATCTTGGTTTAGACATAAAGATTCAGAATCATTTTTGGTGGGAATATGAAATAAGAGAGAAAATATAATTCAAATGGGAAAATCTGCAGATGCTGGAGAGCCAAGCAAAACACACAAGATGCTGGAGGAACTCAGGAGGCAAGGCAGCATCTATGGAAAAGAGTAAGCAGCTGATGTTTCGGTCCGAGACCCTTCATCAGGACTGGAAAATAAAAGGTGAGAAGTCAGAATAAGAAGGTGGGAGGAGGGGAGGAAGAAGTACAAGGTGGCAGGTGATAGGTGAAACTGGTAGAGGGGGCGGTAAAAGTAAAGAGATGGGAAGTTGATTGGTGAAGAAGATAAAGGGCTGGAGAAGGGGGAATCTGATAGGACAGGGTAGAAGACCATAGAAAAAAGGAAAGGTCAAGGAGCGCCAGAGAAAGGTGATGGGCAGGTAAGGAGCGAAGGTGACAAAGGGAAATGGTGAGGGTGAAGGGGTGAGCGTTAGCAGAAGTTCGAGAAATCGACATTCATGCCATCAGGTTGAAGGCTACAGCTGCTGTACAAGGTGCTGCTCCTCCAACCTGAGTGTGGTCTCATTGCAGCAGTAGAGGAGGGCACATACTGACATATCGGAATGGGAATGGGAAGTAGAATTGAAATGGGTGGATGGCCACCGGGAGATCCCACTTTTTCTGGCAGATGGAGCATAGGTGCTCAGTAAAGTGGTCTCCCAATCTACGTCAGGACTCATCGATATACACTGGGAGCACAGGACACAGTACATGACTGTTCCAAGAAAGAATAATTGTTTGGAGTACCTTATCATTTGAAGATCATTTCACGACATAGCTGAACTGCTGAATCACCATCCCTACAACCTGTGTACAATCCTCATTTCTGGTGCTGTCTGTCTGAAGTCGGCACACTCTCCCAATTTTGATATGGGTTTCCTTCCACATCTAAATGGTGTGCAGGTTAATATGCCACTGTAAAATTTCCCCATAATATGTGGGCAGCACTGATGGGAATATGTAGAGAGTAGATTAAAGGGAAAATTAATGGGGGGAAAGAACTGCTCTCCGTGAGACAGCAAGATTCTGATAGGCTGGAAAGGTCTGTCATATCAAAAGGAAATATAATATCCCATATAGGAGAGGAAATATAAGGAAGAAATGAGAATATGCAGGTAACCAAACTGTGACTAGTGCTCTCCCTCCCGTCACCACCTATATTGAAGCTTCGCTCGATGCCTGAAGAACCAGTTCTGTATTTAGATCTACCACAGGGATCTGTGGTAGCAGAGACGCCGACTATATATATATATTTAACGTCAGGATGGACAGATTGGACAGGAAAATCGTTCTAAATATCGATGTACCACCCCACGTCAAACGTCCCAGAGACCGGATGGCTCCTTCGCATCAACCCCGGATCCGGATCTGGGTCAGGCCTCCCCTCCCCTCCCCTCCCCTCCCCTCCCCTCCCCCTACCCTCCTTCCAACTTCGCTCGTCCTACCGAACCAAGGCCTCATTTCTCCAGCAACTACCCCCCCCACACACCCCCGAAAGACCAGGGACTCAGTCCCCTCCACCCTGGCGCTTCCTCCTCCTTGAGGCGCTCCCTCCATTCACCTCGAGCTTCCGTTCGCCTCCTTCCATCCGGGTCCTACTGCCATGCGTCAGCGCGCGACGCAAAGTCCCAGAGGGCAGCCCCGATGAGCGCCTGGGTATATTTCAGGTCATTTTAAATGTCGTGGCCTGTAACATTTGAGGAATTTGATGATTATTACAACGAATGTTAGTATTTCTCTCGGCCCAGCGGAAGGCATGGTTATTTTCGGCCGGGGTGGGCACAGCCAAGACGTGGAATGTCGCAGATAGAGGTGCTCACTATTGGTCAAATGTGCCGAGATTCCAGTACGCGATTGGGTACTTCAACTGTCTGTCAACATCCTCCCGCTGCTCGCTTGTTTACTGTTGTCATGGAGACTGCGCTGAGCGAGGCGGCGAGTTAAGGAGCCTGGAGAGGGTGAGGGTGAGTGCGGCTGAGGCTGAGGGGAGGGAGGAGAGAGGGCGAGGAAGGGAGAGGAGGATGAGGGGCAGGAGGAAGTGGGTACCGGAGTGGATGATCCAGGAGTGGTGGGTGAACCGGGGAAAGGGCGGCGGGAGATTGGAGGGAAGGGTCAGGGATGTGAGGGAGATGAGAGAGGTGAACGTTGGAGGAGCTCGGGCAAGGGCAAGGAGATGAGAGGTATTAGGAGATGTAGAATTGGTCAGGGGAGAGCAGGAGAAGTGAAGAGCTACAGATGAAGCGGGAACTATTGAAGTGCCTAAGCTATAAACTATAGATAAATAATCTGGAATTAAGACAATATAATTACATACAATACCGAGCAAGGAAATTAGTCTCTGATTATGCTCCACGTGTGCTTCACCATATACTTACTGGTCTGTTTCTATGACATAACCCACTATCTTCTTCTTTCTTTCTTCTTTCTTCTTTCTCATATGCTCCTCAGGGCTCCCCTTAAATTTACAGCTTTACACTCTCACTGAAAAACAGAAAATGCTGGAAACACTCAGTGGGTCTGGCAGCATCTGTGGAGAGATAAAAGAGTCAAGAGTTCATAAATGCGGCCTGACCTGCTGAGTGTTTCCAATATTTTATAATTTTGTTTCAGATTCACAGCATCTGCATTATTTTTGATTTTCATCCACGTTTACACTACTCTATGGTGGATACAAATTTCTTCTGAATTTCCTGTTGGCTTATTGATGACCATCTTATATTGTTGGCCTCAAGTAATACTCCTTTCCACATATGGAAACATTTTTTCTGCAATTACCCTGTCAAAACAGTTCATAAGAAAATATCCGAAGATATATTTGATGAGATATAAAGATCTCCACTTCAGCATTTCTATCCTTTCCTCAGATGTATATGCTTAAATTTCTTATGGCAATATAAATCTCTGCTTCTTCTCTTTTGTCTCTGCATTCTCTTTTATAACATTGGGACTGGAATGTGACTTTGATATATGTTTGCATTTATAAAGTTATAGAGAGATACAGCAAAAAAAGTCTATTCCACACTAACCACCAACCATCGTTTTACACTAATCCTATATTAATCCCATTCTCCCTACATTCTAGCAACTTTCAAGTATCTACCATTCACCCATATTTTAGGGGCAATTTACATGGCCCCTAAGCCTACCAACTTGCATGTCTTTGGGATATGGGGGGGGGAACTGGAGCACCTTGAGTAAATCTCACATGGTCACAGGCGAGAACATGCAAATGCCACACAGGCAATACCTGAGGTCAAGATTAAATTCAGGTGTCTGTCACTGTGAGGCAGAATCATAACCAGGTTTGACATCACCGACTTATGTCACTAAATTTGTTGTTTTGCATCAACAGTACAATGCAATACATAATTTAAAAACTATAAATTACGATAAGATATATATACAGAAAATAAATTTTAATTTGTAAGTAGAGTAAAAAATAGTGAGGTAGTGTACTGTACATGGTTTCATTGTTCATTCAGAAATCTGATGGCAAAGGGGAAGAAACAGTTCTTGAAACAAGGAGTGTGTGTCTTCAAGCTCCCGTACCTCCTCCTTGATATTATCAATGAGAAGACGGCATGTGTTGGGTGATGGGGCTCTGCCTTTTTGAGGCATTGTTTTGTGGAGATGGCCTCAATGCTGGTGCCCATAATGGAGCTGGCTGAATTTACAACTTCCTGCAGCTTTTTCCGATCCTGTGCAGTGGCCCCTTCATACCCGCTGGTGATGCAACCAGTTAGAATGCTCCGCATGGTACATCCGTGGAAATTTGTGAGAGTCTTTCATGAGTATCAAATCTCCTCGCACTCCTAATGAAATGTAGCAGCTCTACTTTTCAAACATTTCCCTCTAGAAATAAACATTTGTGTCTTTTCATTTTCCTTGCCAATCTATGGCTCAACCTTGGGATATAATAGCAGATCGTTTAAAGATTATAATATGATAAAGCAGAATACATATTCCGTACACTGAATAAGAAAGAATGTTTGCACCGTGGAAGCAGTTGAGGGAAGGGTTAAAGCCTAGATTCAGTGGAGTTTAGAAGACTGAGAATCTTATTGAAGATTCTGAGGGAACTATGTAAGGTCAATGCTGAAAGGGTTTTTCTTCTTGAAGGAATCCACATATGGGCATCTAGTTTCAGAATATGTTATTAGTCATTTAAAATAGAAATTAGGAGGAATTTCTTCTTTCAGGCAATCTCAAATCTTTGGAATTTTTTACATTAAAAAGCTAAGAGGGCTAAACTATTCAGGGTTTGATAGATTATTGCTCAGCAAGGAAATCAAGGTTATGTAGAATGACCAGAAAGAAGGATCTGAAATCAAGAACCAATCTTATTGAATGGTGGAGCTGATTTGAGTGGCAGTCTGGTCTACTCCTGCTCTTATTTTTCATGTTCATATGTATTTGTACTCCAAACAGGGACATTAAGATCAACACGATACCAGAATGGATTTCTCGTTTTCTGTTAACCAACTGCAAGCTTTGTCAAATCTACTTACACCTGCAGAACAAGAGGAAGAAGACCTGGAAGAACAGGTAAGTTTCAATAGTATCAGAAACTCAGGTTAGTAGACAGAATATCAGGGATCCATGTTTTCTTAAAATTTAGAATTTGAAGTTTGTTTCCACCTTTCAAAAGGCAGGTGTTTGTCAAACTTTATATTTACATTATATGATTTGAAACCACGATCTAACAGTTTACAAGACCCCTGTGCCCCCATAAATCACACTGAAATGTGTATAATTCATTTGAAAGTATGTAATGCCAATTTGATACCTCTTATTTTTTGTTATTATGAAACACCGCATTGCATACCTCAAAAATTGAAGCTTTTGAGGATTGCCATTCAATCCAAAACCCTTTTAATTAGGTCTAACATTTCGTCTCACTGGGCCCTTCAATATTTCAAGAAATACAAATATGAGACATGTAATACCTACAAGTGTAATAAATAAAACCTGCAGACTCTCTTGTTGCATGAAAAGTAGATCTCAGATCACACTGCAGTACCTGCCTAGACTCCATAGTCAGGTCAGGATTAGGCCTGAAGCCACAATGTTAACATCTAGAGATACTTCTGTTGTTCTTCCTGTAACATCTTTATTAGCATTATTGCTTCTCAACTCAAATAATTTCCTAGAACTTCTGTTCAGACTTCCTAAATAACACTTAGTCTAGTTTCCCTGTCTCCCTGTGTACGTTATGATAGAACGTGGAGTGTAACTATAATAAGATTACGAAGTTTTGGCAATGTTGTCGAACTTCTCCCCACAACGCCTTCCAGGTTCCACCACCCACATGACTAGGGCAATTTATAGTGACCGCAGGGAGGGAACCCACGCAGTCATAGGGAGGAGATGCAAGCACCACACAAACAGCACTTGAGGTCAGAAATGAATTTGGATATGTGTTGCTGCAAGACAGCAGTTCTAATAGCAGTGCCACAGTGCCAGCCACACAAAGTATCTAAGTAAACTCTTATCACGTGGGCAAGAAAAGGATCAGAAACCTGTGGGCTTTAGACAGCAGAAGATACAGATTTAAACAATGAAAGGTAGAGGCTGCAGATTGAGCTTCTTCTGTTTTGTTTTGTTTCAAGAACTCAGGTTAATCAAGAGTGGGGGGAAGAGGAAAAAGTGTACATTAAGAAGAGAAGACTGGGGAGAATCTGTACCTTCAGCAGATGGGAAAAAAGAATTTATGTTTTCGGGAGAGTGTGGTGGTAGAAAGCCTGCACATTCAGCAAAGGGGAAAAAGTTTATAACTTCCAAGTAGGAGATGTGTGTTAGGAAAATGAATCAGCAAAATGGAGAGCATTAGCACATTCAGAGGAGAGGGTCAGCACATAGATAGAGAGAGAAATAAGGTATAGCAAATAGATTTTAGGGAGTCAGACAGAAATTTGAATAGCAGGACCTCCAGGGTAGTAATCTCAGGGTCTGCCACAGGGTTGTGAGATTAGGAATAAAAAGACAGGACAGCTAAATGTGTGGCTAAGGAGGGATCCAGAAATTTGGGTAATGGGAATTTCTTCTGGGGCAGGGATAGCCTGTAATGGTACCTTATGATACCTTAAATGGAAGGGCTGCAATATCTTGTCAGCGTGATTTGCCAGTGCTACTCAGCAGGTTTAAACAAATGACACAAGTGGGTGTGAGCCATATGGTAGTGTAGTAGGAGGGGAGAGAGAAGGATATATATACTGTACTAAATGGAGCAGATGAGTCTAGTAGGCAGAACAGACAGGAGAGGAAGGGCTGTAAGTTTAACTGCATTTACTCTATTGCAGGTAGCAGAGATGGGATTATGACATTGTGGCAGTCATGGGAATGTGGCTGAGAGAAGGGCAGGACTGGCAGCACTATTATCCCAGGTATAGTATGTTCAGGTGTGACAGAGCTCTTCCAGAAGAGGAGGAGGTGTTGCACTGCTGATCAGGAAGAGCATTAAGGCAGTACTGAGAGAGCAAGTCCTCTAGGATTGGCAAGTGAAGCCATGAATTCAGAATATTGAAGTTGTATAAGATGTTGCTGAGGCCTAATTTGGAGTATTCTGTCCAGTTTAGGTCACCTACCTGCTGGAAAGATGTAAACAAGGTTAAAAGAGTACAGAGAAAAT
Source organism: Mobula hypostoma (assembly GCF_963921235.1). Classification (NCBI taxonomy): domain Eukaryota; kingdom Metazoa; phylum Chordata; class Chondrichthyes; order Myliobatiformes; family Myliobatidae; genus Mobula; species Mobula hypostoma. The sequence goes on from NC_086106.1 coordinate 59,365,678, forward strand.
TTATGAGGATATTGCTGGGACTCAAGGACATGAGTTATAAGGAAAGATTGAATAGGTTAAGACTTCGTTCCTTGCAGCATAGAATGAAGAAAGATTTGGTAGGGGTATATAAAATTTTGGGGGTTAGAGACATAGTAAATATAAACAGACTTTTTCCATTGAGGTTGGGTGAGATGAGAACGAGGGCTCAAGGGTTAACAGTGAAAGGTTGAAATGTTTAATAGGAACATGAGGGGGAGCTTTTTCACTCAGAGGGTGCTGAGAGTGTGGAATGAGTTGCCAGCGGAAGTGGTGAACACAAGTTTGATTTCAGCATTTAGGAGAAGTTTGGGTAAACGCATGGATTGAAGGGTATGGAGGCTATGGTCCAGGTGCAGGTTGATCAGAGTAAACAAATTAATAGTTCGGCATGGACTAGATGGGCTGAATGGCCTATTTCTCTGCTGTAGTTCTCTATGACTCCTACTAGGGAGGAAACAATATAATTTTAATTCAGAGATTGAGGATGGGCAAGTGTCTATGGAGGAACCCTTTGAAGACAGTAACAATTCACTCAACTTTAAGGCAGCTGTGGAGAAGTATAAGACTGGACCTCAAGTTGAGGTCTTAAATTAAGGTAAGGCTGACTTCTATTGTGAAAGACATGACCTGGCTAAAGTAGACTGGGGACTACTGCTGGAGGGAAAAATAACATCTAATAGAGTGAAATAGTAAGAGTTCAGAATCAACATAAGGGTAAGAAGCAAAGGTGGTGAGATTAATGAACTTTCGTTAACAAAGCAAATTGAGGGTTGATAGACAAAAGAAAGTATTGTACATCAGGCATGGAAATTGTTATTAAGTCAGTCTTTTGAGATTACAGAGGATATAGGAGAGATTTAAGATAGCAGTTAGGAGGGCAAAAAGGGGACATGAAAAGGGCCTGATCAACAGACTGAAGAGAATACCAAAACCTTTTATAAATGTATTAGGAGCAAGAAGGTAGCTCGGGATGCCTCAGGGACCAAAAGGGAAATTTTTCTGTGAAGCCTGTTTTTTTTCTGAGGATTTTGGGGGATATATGTGATGTCCTTAACAAATACGTTGCATCACACAGGGAGAAGAGAGTGGAGATGCGTTGTTGTGGAGGTGTATGTTGTTGTTCTAGAGGTGTATATCAGGAAAGAGAAGCTGTTGGATATATGATATACACTCAAGAGGAGAAATCTCCAGGGCCTGATGAAATGTATTTGAGAGAGTTATGTGAAGTAAAGTTTAAAGTCAATTTATTATTAGAGTACACATATGTCACTATATATATTCAGTAAATCCAAGAAACAGAACAGAATCAATGAAAGACTGTACCCAACAACCAATGTGCAAAAGACAACAAACTTTAAATGCGAAGAAATAAGGGAGGAGACTGTGAAAGTTTGGCAGAGGATTTTGCACCATCTTACCAAAATATTGGTGGGCAGCTCATGTTCTTCCCATTTTCAAGAAGGGCAGTATGGATAAGCCAGGAAAATGCAGGCAGTGAGTCATATATCAGTAGTAAGGAAACTGTTGAAGAATATTTTAGGATTGCAGTTTATGATCACCTGGAAAGGTAACATCTGATTGGAGGAGTCAGTGTGGTTTTTATCATCAGGATGCTCTTTAATGACTATAGCTCTGCATTCAACACTATCATTACCTCAAAACTAAGCAATAAACTTCAAGACCTAGGCCTCAATACATTGTTGTGCATCTGTATCCTTGATTTTCTCACGAACAGACCCCAGTCAGTTCAGATTGGCCACAACATCTCCTCCACAATCACCACCAGGCTGTGTGCTTAACCCCTACAGATATAGACTCCTACTCATTATGTAATTATGACTGAGAGGCTAAGTACAGCTCCAATGTCATATCTAAGTTTGCTGATGACACCACTGTCATAGGCCGAATCAAAGGTGATGACGAATCAGTATATAGGAGGGAGATTGAAAATCTGGCTGGATGATGCCACAGCAAGAGCCTCTCACTCAATGTCAGCAAAACCAAAGAGCTGATCATTGAATTGACTACAGGGGGAGGAAACTGGAGATCCATGAACCAGTCCTCATCAGGCTATCAGAGTCGGAGAGAGTTAACAAATTTAAATTCCTTGGCGTTATCATTTCAGAGGATCTGTCATGGATCTAGTACTACTACAAAGAAGGCATAGCAGAGCCTCTACTTTCTGAGAAGTTTGCACAGATTTGACATGTTACTAAAACTTTGACAAACTTCTACAGATGCATGGTGGAGAGTATACTGACTGCATGCGTCACATCCTGGTACGGGAACACCAATGCCCTTGAATGGAAAATCCTACAAAAAGTAGTGGACACAGCCCAGTCCATCAGAGATAAAGCCCTTCCCACCACTGAGCACATTTACAAGGAACATTGTTGCAGGAAAGCAGCATCCATTTCAAGGACCCCCACCATTCAGGCCATGCTCTCTTCTTGCTGCTACCATCACAAAGAGGGTACAAGAGCCTCAAATCCAACACCACCAAGTTTAGGAACAGTAATTAACCCTCAACCATCAGGCTCTAGAACCAGAGGAGATAAATTCACTCACCCGAACACTGAACTGATTCCACAACCAATGGACTAACTTCTAAGGAGTCTATAACTCATGTTCTCAATGTTTATTATTATTATTATTATTTTCTCCCCAAGTTGGTAAAACCTGAGGTGTGGGCACAGCCAAGTACACATTTCTCAATCGCTAGGACCTTTTGGACTATTTTAGTGGTGTTTAGTACTGTGGCTTTCTGAGGATTTGCAAAGATATTGCTGTGTGGCCCTGATTGTGTAATGCTATTGTGTAGTAGCTGTAGGATGTTGCCAATTGTAGATATTATTATCGGGACAATGTATACCCTGTTCATGTTCCAAAGTCTTTCAATTTCCTCTTTTAATTCAGCATATTTCTGGTGTTTTTCAAATTATTGATTTCCATATGGTATGTGTGTTTGGAATGGCTATATCTATTAAGTAAGTTGTTCTTGTATCCCGTACTATTATATCCTGAGTTATTACGGATTGTCCTATCTGTAATAACAGATCGGTTGTGATATAATTTGTGGGACTCTGATTGTAAAACTGGATCAGGCTTGTATTTATAGTAAGGTATGGTACCTTTTATGAGTTTGTATTTTAAAGCATCATTTTGGTGAATGATGCTTGCTATTTGATTGTGCCTGTGTAAGTAATCAGACTGGGTTAAACAGCTGCAGGATCCTGTAATGTGTTGGATTGTTTCTGGCTTCTCTTTGCATTTTCTACTTTTATTGCCTTGAATTTGTTGGTCTTTTATTATGTATTTTTGATCATTTATTTATGTTAACCACCTGGTCCTGTATTGTCATAAGGAAACCTTCGGTTTCTGGGCAGAGGTCTCCAACTCTAAACCAGGTGTTTGATGCTTCCTTATCGATATCTAGTCTGCTCAAATCATGGGGATGTCTTCCATGGAGGGTCATGCTCTTCCATTGGTTAACTTTTTCTTCATTAGTGTTAATGTCTTCATTTTTTCTGGTTTGTGCTCTCATTTAAGTTTACTAGTGTATACTTTTTATCAGGATTGCATTTCTTGTGTGCAGTGCTGAATCCTTTTTTCACTGATGAAAGCGTATCTTCGTAAGTTTTATCTGACGTGGAAATTTTTAATGTCTTATTCCTCTTCCCCCTTCTGTCCCAGATAGTGTTCATCTAAACGCGTTCGAGTGTACGTAGTCTTTTCTGAAATTTGTCATTTCAGTTCTTATTTTCCAGATCGGTTTCGGACCAAGGTATTATGCCAAAAGAATGTGTTAATATGGGTAGAGCGCAAGTGTTTGTTGCCTTTGTTATATTTTTACTGTTGAGCTCTGTTTCTTAAGCCTTGAAGTAAATTCTGTCAAACGTTTTCCGTTCATCACAGTATGATCTATTTTTTTTGCTTGTTGATATCCCACTTATATGTTTCATATTCATCCATTGGTTGTATTGTATCCTGCTGCTCTGTTTTGTATTCTGTTAGCTCCATTGCACCTTTATTTATGTTTAATGTTCTCTACTTATCTAGTCCAAAGTTCATGTTTATATCTTTCGAAAATAGTTCTACTGTTTCCCCCCCCCCCCACTTTGTAACTCTGACTCCTCATCTCTTTTCCTCCAGTCATCATGAAGGGTCCCAGCCCAAAAGTTGACTATATTCTTTTCCATAGATGCTGCCTGGCCTGCTGAGTTCCTCCCCCATTTTGTCTGTGTTGCCAGGATTTCCAGGCATCTGCAAATTTTCTCTTGTTTGTGATTGGACTACTATTTAAATTAATTGCTTTATCTTTACCGATGAAGGAGCGTATAATTTCAAATCATCCATGTATAGAAGGTGTGTCAAGGTACAATTCATTTTGTTGTTTCTGATTTGATATCCATTTTTGTCTGAATCAATAAATTAGAGAGCGGTTTTAAAGCTATACAGAACTATAGTGGGCTTAGAGAATTGCCTAGGAATATTATTATAATATTATTATTTTTTTTGTATTTGCACAGTTTGTGGTCTTTTGCACATTGGTTGTTTGTCCATTTTTGTTTGTGTCACAGGTTATGTGTAGTTTTCCATTGATTCTATTGTTTTTTTTTGTATTTACTGTGATTGCCTGCAAGAAAATGAACCCCAGAGTAATATGTGGTGCCATATATGTATCTTGATAGTAAATTTACTTTGAATTTTTAACTTTGTGCATGGGAAATTACAGCTCACAAATCTGATTGAGTTTCTTGAGGAGGTAACTAAGAAAACTAATTCCCCCAGTACTAATCAACTAATTCCAAACCTTGAGCATCCGTACCTCCCTCTGCAACTGGGCCCTTCAGTTCCTCATCGGGAGACCACCGTCAGTGCGGACTGGAAATAAACTCTCCTCTTTGCTGACAACCAACACTGGCGCACCTCAAGGATGCATGTTTAGCCCACTGCTCTACTCCCTCTATACCCACGACTGTGTGACTGGGTACAGCTCAAATTCATCCATAAATTAGCAGATGACACGAGTATTGTTTGCAGAATTTCAGGTGGTGATGAGGCGTGAGGTTGATCAGCTGGTTGAATGCTGTTGCAACAACACCCTTGCGCTCAAAATCAGCAAGGCCAAGGAATTGATTGTGGACTTCAGGAAGAGATCAAGGAAATGCACACAATCCTTATTGAGGGATCAGCAGTGGAAAGGGTGAGCAATTTCAAGTTCCTGGGTGTCAACGTTTCTGAAGATCTATCCTCTGCCCAGCATTTTGTTGTAAACACAAAGAAGGCATGAAGGCAGCTGTACGGTATTTCATTTGCAGTTTGAGGAAACTCGAGATGTCACCAAAGAGTCTCGCAAGTTTCTACACATGTACATTAAGAGCATTCTAACTGGTTACATCAAAGTATGGTATGGAGGGGCCACTGCATAGGATCAGAAAAAGCTGCAGGAGGTTGTAAACTCAGCCATCTACTTCATGGGCACTGGCTTCCCCAGAACATCTTCAAAAGGTGATGCCTCAAAAAATGACATTCACCATTAAAGACCCTCACCATCTAGGACATGCCCTCTTCTCATTGCTACCATCACGAAGGAGGTCTGTACAGGAGCCTTTAGTTACGCGCATACAAATTTCAGGAACAGCTTCTTCAAATTTCGTAGTTCAAAGTAAATTTATTATCAAAGTATATATATTTCAGCATATACAACTCTGAGATTCATTTCATTTTCTTGTGGGCATACTCAATAATCCTATAATTGAATTATAACATAACAGAATCCATGAAAGAGCACACCAACTTGGGCATTCAACCAGTGCTCAAAAGACACAAACTCTGCAAATACAAAAATAAATAAAGAATAATTATAAATAAATAAGCAATAAATATCGAGAGCATGAGATGACGAGTCCTTGAAAGTGAGTCCATAGGTTATGGGATCATTTCAATGATGGGGCTAGTGAGGTTGAGTGAAGTTATCCCCTTTGGTTCAAGAGCCTGATACTTGAGAGGTAATAACTGTTCCTGAACCTTGTGTTGTGAGCTCTGAGACTCCTGTTCCTTCTTCCTGATGGCAGCAGTGAGAAGAGAGCATGTCCTGGGTGGTGGGAGTTCCTGATGATGAATACTGCCTTCCTGCGACAACATTTCGTGTAGATGTGCTCAATGGTGAGGAGGGCTTTTCCCGTGATGTACTGGGCTGTATTGACTACACTTTGTAGCATTTTTCATTCAAGAGCATTAGCGTTTCTATACCAGTCTGTAATGTCACCAATCAACATACTGTCCACTCTACATCTATAGAAGTTTGTCAAAGTTTTAGATGCCATGCCAAATCTTTGCAAATTCCTAAGGAAGTAGAGGCACTGTGGTGCTTTCTCTGTAATTGAACTTAAGGTCTGGGCCTAGGACAGGTCTGCAGAAATAATAACACCAAGGAATTTAAAGTTGCTGACCCTCTCCGCCTCTGATCCTACTCTAAGGACTGGCTCATGGACCTCTGGTTTCCTCCTCCTGAGGACGATGATTTTCATGCTTGCAGTTGCACACAGAAGTCAGATGGCTCTGAAAAGGAAACTGAGTTGCTTTTATGCACTTTCTGAAATTATGAAAATATTTTTGAAGACTCAAATGCTTCATTCAGTAATCAACTTAAGTATATTAGGCATAACATTGCTTGTTTGTCAGAATTGTTCGCAAGGTTTAATGAAATCAGTCTTAAGTTGTAAAGAAATTATGTGAATCTTATCAAAGTCAAATCAGTTGTCTCCACATTTCTGTCCACATTGACCCTATTTAAGTGCAATATTGGCGGCGTGACTTTTTCCAATTTCCGAGACTTTCTGAGTTGGAAGAGAAAGAAAGAATACCAGATGATTGTGAACTGCATAAGGGCATGTCAGAGAGATTTCAGGATTTTCCCTCTATCGAAATTCCAGAATAGGTAATTAATCCATTTCTGAACACTCGTAACAAGGAATTAACAGGAAGGACAGAGGGAGAACTGATCTCGCTACAAAATGAATTGGACCTGAAGCCGAGGTTCAAAAAATCATATCAAGAAAGAAATCTCTGAACACTATCCTGAACTGTCAAAAAAGGGTCAAGATGTTCATTACTGCCTTTCCAACATCATCTTTAGCGGAGCATGGTTTCAGTGCAGTTGACAACTACTTTCAAAGCAGAGAAACAGACTGCAGATTACTGAACATGGGGATCTGAGACTCTCTCTGAGACACATTCAGCCTGATATTGAGAAGCTGATATCACTGCACCAAATCCATCCATCTCATTGAAAGATGAAAATGCAATGAAGTAGGGAATAGTTGGACTACTAATGTATGCTCTAAAATTTTTGATGAATATAGTTTTTACTGTAATTAAATAAATAAATGATTTTACTTGTAGCTTTAAATAGATCTGAATAAATTTTGCAATTATTTGTCACTGCTTTTAATTTGCAGTTCCTATTTTCCTTCACTACGTATCATAAATCAAAATTCTTTATAGTTTTAATGTAATGGCCGGAAAGGGAGAGTGGGGATATGGTCTGGGAGCCAAGGAGACTGTAGCCCAAAAAGTTTTGGGAACCACAATGTGGTGGGACCTGGGGGACAAATTCATACCTCTATGAAATTGATGATGGTTAGGGCAGCGAAGGTTCCTTGTCATCTTAAGTACGTCTGGTCCGGGGGTTGAAATTCTAAATTGGAGAAAGGCCAATTTTGATGGTTTCAGAAAAGATCTGGCAAGTGTGGATCAGGACTGGTTGTTTTCTGGCAAATGTGTACTTGGTAAGTGGGAGGCCTTCAAAAGTGAAATTTTGAGGGTACAGAGTTTCCATGTGCCTGTCAGAATAAAAGGGAAAGGTAATAGGTTTAGGGAACCTTGGTTTTCAAGAGATATGAGGCCCTGGTTAAGGAAAAAAAGGAAGTGCATAACGGGTATAGGCAGGTAGAAATAAATGAGGTACTTATGGAGTATAAGAAGTACAAGAGACTCCATACACTTACGAATGAAATCAGGAGACCTAAAAGAAGGCATGAGTTTGTCCTAGCAGACATGGTGAAGGAGAATCCTTAGGATATGCTAAGAGCAAAAGGATTGCAAGGGACAAAATTGGTCCTCTGGAAGATCAGAATGGTAATCCATGCATGGAAAGAAAAGAGATGGGGGAAGATTTGAAATGAATTTTTTTGCATCTGTATTTATTCGGGAAATGGGCACAGAATCTGTAGATGTGAGGCAAGGCAACAGTGAGGTCATGGAGCCTATACAGATTACAGAGAAGGTGGTATTTGCTGTCTTCAGGCAAATTAGGGTGGATAAATCCCCAAGGCCTGACAAGGTATTCCCTCAGACTCTGTGAGAAGCAAGTGCAGAAATTGCAGGCGGCCTAGTAGAGATATCGAAATCATCCTTAGCAACGGGTGAAGTATCAGAGGATTGGAGGATAGTTAATGTTGTTCTGCTGTTTAAGAAAAGCTCTAGGTATGAACTAGGAAATTATGGGCCAGTGAGCCTGATATCAGCAGTGGGAAAGTTATTGGAAGGTATTCTAAGGGACCGGATATATGAGTATTTGAATAGATAGGTACTGATTAGGGTTAGTCTGCATTTTTGTATGTGGTAGGTTGTGTCTAACCAATCTTATAGAGTTCTTCGAGGACGTTACCAGGAAAGTTGATGAAGGCAAGGTAGTAGATGTTGTCTACATGAAATTTAGCAAAGCATTTGACAAGGTCCTACATAGTAGGTTGTTCAAGAAGGTTCAGTCGCTTGGCATTCAAGATGAGGTAGTAAATTGGATTGGATATTGGCTTTGTGGGAGAAGCCAGAGAGTGGTAATAGATGGTTGTGTCTCTGATTGTCTGACTAGAGGCCTGTGACTCATGGAGTGCCGCATGGATTGGTGCTGGGTCCATTGTTGGTGGTCATCAATATCAGTGATCTGGATGATAATGTGGTTAAGTGGATCAGCAAATTTTTGGATGGCACCAAGATTGGGGGTGTAATGAACAGCAAGGAAGACTATCAGAGCTTGCAGTGGGATTTGGACCAACAGGAAAAATGTGCTGAAAAATGGCATATGGAATGTAATGCAAACAATGTGTGGTGTTGCACTTAGGTAGGACCAACCCGGGTGGGTCTTACACAATGAATGGTAGGGAACTGAAGAGCATGGTAGAACATAGGGATCTGGGAATACAGGTCCATAATTCATTGAAAGTGGCATCAGAAGTAGATAGTGTTGTAAAGAAAGCTTTTGGCATGTTGGCTTTCATAAGTCAAAGTATTGAGTACAGAAGATGGGATGTTATGTTGAAGTTGTATGAGACATTGGTGAGGCCTAATTTGGAGTATTGTGTGCCGTTTTTGTCACCCACCTACAGGAAAAATGTAAATAAGGTTGAAATACAGAGAAAATTAGCCAGGATGTTAACAGGTCTGGAGCTTACTGTTACGGTTATGGATCCCACAACCCGCCTGGGTCGTAGGGACGTTGTACAGATGAGCACTACACCAGTTGCCTTCATCTCACAGTTGTGGGTGCATGCCTGGATTGTGGCAAAGCTCTCTCTGGTCCACTCTGCTATGCTGTCTGCCCATTTTTTCCTCTGTCTATCACTTTTCCTTTTCCCCTGCACCGTTCCCTGAGGAATGGTGTTTGAGAATCCACTTGATCTTGTTATGCGGCCATATCATCTCAGTTTCTTTTTCTTTACTGTGGACAATAGATCTTCATAGTGTCTCATGTGCTGAGTGATGGTTCCTAATACTTCATCGTTTGAGATATGGTCTGTATAGGAGATGCCGAGGAGCCTTCTGAAGCATCTCATTTCTACTGCCTGGATCTTCTTTTGCAGTTCTGCTGTCAATGTCCATGATTTGCATGCATACAAGAAGATGGAGAGCATGAATACTTGCAGGAATTTCAAATTGGATCTGAAAGCAATGTTATTGTCTCTCCAGATTGGTTTTAGTTCAGCCAAATTTGCTGCTGTTTGGACTGTCCTTGCAAGGACTTCAGGCTTTGATCCTTCTTGGTTGATGGTGGTGTCAAGACACTTGAACCATTTGACAGTCTCTAGTTCTTGTCCACTGACTGTGATTTCTGGCATGATTTGCTCCTCACTGTTTCTCATCAGCTTTGAGGACCTGAGTTATAAGGAAAGATTGAATAGGATAGGACTTTATTCCTTGGAACGTAGAAGATTAACAGGAAATTTGATAGAGGTATACAAAATTATGAGGATTATAGATAGGGTAAATGCAAGCAGACTTTTTCCACTGAGGTTGGGTGAGACTACAACTAGAAGTCATAGGTTAAGGGTGAAAGGTGAAAAGTTTAAGGGGAACATGAGGGGAAACTTCTTCACTCAGAGGGCTGTGAGAGTGTGGAAAGAGCTGCCAGTGCAAGTGGTGCATGTGAGCTCAATTCCAACATTTAAGAGAAGTTTGGATAGGTACATGTATGGCAGGAGTATGGAGGGCTATGGTCCTGGTGCAGCTCGATGGGAGTAGGCAGTTTAAAAGGTTCAGCACAACTTGTTTCTGTGTTGTACTTTTCTATGACCCTATGAGATTGAGGGGCAAGTTTTTGAGATGGAGGGTGGTTGGTATAAAGATTAAGCTATCAGAAGTGCAGGAGGCAGGTACAATCACAATATTTCAAAAAACATTTAGACTGGTACATGGGTTAGGAAAGGAACAGAGGAATATGGGCCAAATGCAGGAAAATGGGATTAGCATACATTGGCATGTCAGTCAGTAAGAATGAATCAGGACAAAGAGTCTTGTTCCCTGGGGTACATCTCTTTGACTAAGGTCCTCTGGAGGAAGCTTGGCAGCACCTTCAGGGAAGGAGGAAGGTTCATCACCAACAGGAGCTGGAGGGTGAGTCAGAACCTTAAGAATGTAGGTTATGTCATCTCTCTCCACTGAGTTGGGAAGATCAGCACTTTCAGAGAAGTAACTGAGACGATCTTTTCCAGAATAAAACTCCCCACATTTGACAAGTCAGTAGGTGATTCTGTGGTGGTTTTGCTTGCTTGCCTATATTGTAACAGAGAAATAGAGTCATTATGGGATGCACTGCAGTATATTGGAAACTGGTGCATGGAAATAAAAATAAATGAATAACTATGATGGGTATTTATATTTTTAGTGTCATGTTGAAAGATCTCAGCAAATGAGACACTTGCTGATTTTACATAATGACTGTTATATGTTTTCTAGTTTCAGCCTGAAGGAGGAGCCATTGTCCTTCAACCTGGCCAGATTGGACCACCAAAACGATCAAATCCCACAGGTAAATAATCCGGTTGACATAAATAAACACGAACCAGCAAATTTAGTTTTCTTTGGCTCATTAATCTTGTTTCTGTGTTGTGAGCCTGTGCCAATGATAAGGTATTAGAACCTATTAGCCTCAGTGCCCTTAATGTTATTGACTTAGTAGCTCAGGAGCATTGCTTATCTGTTATCAGACAGCAGGTACAAAGTTCTACCATTCTTTTCCATTGCTGCCTTCCTCTTTCCAATCTTGTTTTAGTCTCTGTCTTATTGTTCTCATTATTCTTTCTCCTATACTGAGTATTAAAGTACCAAGTAAGTAGCTGCTGCAAAGTACATAGTGTAACAGAAGTTGGTACTTTGAATCTGATTTGCCATCAGTAAGGTCATAAGATGTTTGGTCTCATATCTTATTCCTTCCTGATCTCTGTAGTTTTTGATGTCCAAAAATATACCTCAGTTGAATGTACAGTACTTGCTCTCTCTCTCTCTCTCCGTCTTGTTTTACGGCGGTTGGCACCCATAAATATAGAGTACTTGGTAACTCAGTATCTTCATCTTTGTCATTACAAAATCCAAAGATTCCCATTGTTCTGAGAAAAGAAATCCACTCTTATCTCAATTTTAATTTCTACCAGAAGAAACATTCTCCTAGATTTTTAAGACATAAAATATTTTTTTAAAAGTTGGTTTTATTTATCACATGTGGATCGAAGCATTGAAAATGTGTTCACACGAGGAATTCTGCAGGTGCTGGAAATGTGTTGTTTGCACCAATGACCGAGGATGTACTGGGAGGGGGGAGCGTGCAGCCCACAGGAGTGACCATGCTTACAGAAGCTACAGAGGATGCCCACAATTTACTAGTCCTTAGCCTCACCTATACATCTTTTTGAAATGTGGGAGGTAACTGCAGCACCCGGAGAAAATCCATGCAGTCACGGGGAGAACATACGAGCTCCTTTCAGACAGTGGTGGGAATTTAATCCCATTCGGTGATCACTATTGCTGTAAAGCATTACGCAGACCACTACGCTACTGTTCTGCTCATCGACGTGGGGCAGAATTAGGCCATTTGGCCCATCGAGTCTGCTCTGCCATTGAATTTGGGCTGATTTTTTTTCTATCTCAATATTGTTCCCCTGCCTTCTCCACATATCTTTTTACATCTTTACTAATCAAGAACTGATCAGCCTCTGCTTTAAATATATCTAATAACTTGGCCTCCACAGCAATCTGTTGCAGTGAATTCCACAGATTCATTACCCTCTGGCTAAAGACATTTGTCTCATCTCTGCTCTAAGGGGATGTCCTTTTATTCTGAGGCTGTGCCCTTTGATCTTTGGCCATTTTGTCCATGTCCACTCCATCCAAGGCTTTCAGTATTTGGTAGGTTACAATGAAATCCCCCACATCCTTCTATCCAGTTACTACAGGCCAAGGCATTCTAATGACTCTCATACATTAATCCTTTCATCCTCAGTACATTCTTGTAAAACTCCTCTGGACTCTCTTCAAGACCAAGACAACCTTTCTTTGCCATGGGGCCAAAACCTGCTCACAATTCTCCAAGTATGGTCTAGCCAAAACATTATAAAGTCCCAAAATTACACCCTTGCTTTTATATTTCAGTTTTTTCAAAATGAATGCTAACATTGCCTTTGCCTTCCTTGCTACCAATTCACCTTGCGTTAACCTTTGGGAATTCTGCACTAAGACTCCCACGTCCCTTTGCACCTCTGATTTCTGTATTATCTTCCCATTTAGAAAATAGACTTATAATTTAGAAAATACACTCCCAACTTACTTAATCTTCTCTCATAACTACTTCACTTTAGTAATCAATCGAGTCAAACTTTACTTACCATCAAGAAAAAAAAACTTTTTAAATGTCAGTCCACTCTTTAAGAAAGGAGGGAGGCAGCAGAAAGGAAATTATAGACCGGCTAGCCTTACCTCAGTGATTGGGAAGATGTTGGAGTCAATTGTTAAGGATGACATGGTGTACATGGTGACACAAGACAAGATAGGACAGAGTCAGCATAGTTTTCTTGAGGGAAAATCTTGCCTGATGAACCTGCTGGAATTAGAAATATTGAAACATAGAAAACCTACAGCACAATACAGGCCCTTCAGCCCACAAAGCTGTGCCGAACATGTCCTTACCTTAGAAATTTACCCATAGCCCTCTATTTTTCTGAGCTCCATGTACCTGTCCAGGAGTCTCTTAAAAAACCCTTTCGTATCCGCCTGCACCACCGTCGCCGGCAGCCCATTCCACACACTCACCACTCTCTGCGTAAAAAACTTACCCCTGACATCTCCTCTGTACCTACTTCCAAGCATCTTAAAATTGTGCCCTCTCGTGCTAGCCATTTCAGCTCTGGGAAAAAGTCTTGGACTATATACACAATCAATGCCTGTCATCATCTCATACACCTCTATCAGGTCACCTCTCATCCTCCAACACTCCAAGGAAAAAAGGCCAAGTTCACTCAACCTATTCTCATAGGTCATGCTCCCCAATCCAGGCAACATCCTTGTAACTCTCCTCTGCACCCTTTCTATGGTTTCCATGTCCTTCCTGTAGTGAGGCGACCAGAACTGAGCACAGTACTTATGTGGGGTCTGACCAGGATCCCGTATAGCTGCAACATTCCCTCTCGGCTCCTAATCTCAATCCCACGATTGACGAAGGCCAATGCACCGTGTGCTTTCTTAACCAAGGTCAACCTGCGCAGCAGCTTTGAGTGTCCTATGGACTTGGACCCCAAGATCCCTCTGATCCTTCACACTGCCAAGAGTCTTACCATTAATACTATATTCTGCCATCATATTTGACCTACCAAAATGAACCACCACTTTTCTGGGGTTGAATTCCATCTGCCACGTCGCAGCCCAGTTTTGCATCCTATCAAATGTCCCACTGTAACGTCTGACAGCCCTCCACACTATCCACAATACCCCAAACCTTTGTGTCATCAGCATATTTACTAACCCATCCCTCCACTTCCTCATCCAGGTCATTTATAAAAATCACAAAGAGTAGGGGTCCCAGAACAGATCCCTGAGGCACACCACTGGTGACCATCCTCCATGCAGAATATGACCCGTCTACTACCACTCCTTGCCTTCTGTGAGCAGACCAGTTCTGGATCCACAGAGCAATGTCCCCTTGGGTCCCATGCCTCCTTACTTTTTCAATAAGTCTTGCATGGGATACATTGTCATATGCCTTGATGAAATCCATATACACTACATCTACTGTGCTTCCTTAATCAATGTGTTTAGTCACATCCTCAAAAAATTCAATCAGGCTCATAAGGCACAACCTACCTTTCATAAAGCCATGCTGACTATTCCTAATTGTATTATGCTTCTCCAAATGTTCATAATCCTGCCTCTCAGGATCTTCTCCATCAACTTACCAAACACTGAAGTAAGACTCACTAGTCTATAATTTCCTGGGCTGTCTCTACTCACTTTCTTGAATAATGGAACAACATCCACAACCCTCCAATCCTCCAGAATCTCTCCTGTCCCCATTGATGATGCAAAGATCATCGCCAGAGGCTCAGCAATCTCCTCCCTCACTTCCCATAGTAGCCTGGGGTACATCTCGTCTGGTCCCAGTGACTTATCCAACTTGATGCTTTCCAAAAGCTCCAGCACATCCACTTTCTTAATATCTGCATGTTCAAGCTTTTCGGTCCGCTGTAAGTCATCCCTACAATCGCCAAGATCCTTTTCCGTAGTAATACTGAAGCTAAGTACTCATTAAGTACCTCTGCTATCTCCTCCAGTTCCATACACACTTCTCCATTGTCACACTTGATTGGTCCTATTCTCTCACGTCTTATCCTCTTGCTGTTCACATATTTGTAGAAAGCCTTGGCGTTTTCTTTAATCCTGTCTGCTTTCTCATGGTCCCTTCTGGCTTTCCTAATTTCTTTCATAAGCTCCTTCCTGCTAGTCTTATTATCTTCTAGATCTCTATCAGTACCTAGGTTTTTGAACCTTCCATAAGCTCTTCTTTTCTTCTTGACTAGATTTACAGCAGCCTTTGTACACCACGGTTCCTGTACCCTACCATCCTTTCCCTGTCTCATTGGAACGTACCAACACAGAACTCCACGCAAATATCCCCCAAACATTTGCCACATTTCTTCCGTACATTTCCCTGAGAACATCTGTTCCCAATTTCTGCTTCCAAGTTCCTGCCCTGATAGCCTCATATTTCCCCTTACTCCAATTAAACGCTTCCTAACTTGTCTGTTCCTATCCCTCTCCAATGCTATGGTAAAGGAGATAGAATTATGATCACTATCTCCAAAGTGCTCTCCCACTAAGAGACCTGATACTTGACCAGATTCATTTCCCAATACCAGATCAAGTACAGCCTCTCCTCTTGTAGGCTTATCTACATATTGTGTTCAAAAACCTTCCTGAACACATCTAACAAACTCCACCCCATCTAAACCCCTCGCTCTTTGAGTAGATTACAGGTAGGATAGATAAAGGGGATGCAGGGGATTGTATATTTGGATTTTCAGAAGGCCTTTGACAAGGTACCAAAAATGAGGCTGCTTACCAAGTTAAGAGCCCATGATATTACAGGGAAGTTACTGGCATGATTGGAGCGTTATCTGATTGGTAGGAGGTAGTGAGTGGGAATAGAAGGGGCCGGTGACTGGTAGTGCTCCGTAGGGGTCAGTGTTAGGACCGCTTCTTTTTATGCTATATATAAATGATTTAGATGATGGAATAGATGGCTCTGATGCCAAGTTTGCAGATGATATGAAGATTGATGGAGGGGCAGGTAGTGCTGAGGAAACAGGTAGGCTGCAGAAGGACTTGGACAGATTAGGAAAATGGGCAAGAAAGTGGCAAATGAAATATACTGTTGGAAAATGCATGGTCCTGCACTTTGGTAGAAGAACTAAGTATGCAGACTATTTTCTAAACGGGGAGAAAATCCAAAAATACGAGATGCAAAGGGACTTGGGAGATCTTGTGGAGAACACCCTAAAGGTTAACTTGCAGGTAAAGTTGGTGATAAGGAAGGCAAATCCAATGTTAGCAATCATTTCAAGAGGTCTAAAATATAAAAACAGGAATGTGACGCTGAGGCTTTATAAGGCACTGGCGAAGCCTCACCTTGAGCATTGTGAACAGTTTTGGGCTCTTTATCCAAGAAAAGATGTGCTGGCATCGGAGCGGGTGCTGGGGAGATTCACAAGAATGATTCCAGAATAAAATGGTTATCATATGAGGAATGCTTGATGTCTCTGGGCCTGTACTTGCTGGAATTTAGAAGGATGAGGGGGATCTCATTGAAACCTTTCGAGTGTTGAAAGGCCTAGACAAAGTACATGTGGAAAGGCTGTTTGCCATGGTGGGGGAGTCTAGGAGGAGAGGACACGGCCTCAGGATAGAGGGACATCTGTTTAAAACAGAAATGCTGAGGAATTTCGTTAGCCAGAGGGTGGTGAGTTTGTGGAATTTGTTACCACTGGCAGCTGTGAAGGCCAGGTGTTTGGGTGTATTTAAGACGGAGATGGATAGGTTCTTGATTGCCCACGGCATCAAAGGTTAAGGAGAATGGGGCTGTGGAGGGGAATGTAGGATCAGCCATGATTGAATGGTGGAGCAGACTCGATGGGCCAAATGGCCTTAATTCTGCTCCTATGTCTTATGGTCTTAAATATGGTGATTAAAACTGGATGTCTAATTAAAGTCATGTACATTTTGTAGTAAGACTTCCTTATTCTTGCATTATTTCTCACTTGCACGGAAGGCTAACATTGCATTTGCCTTCTAACTTGCTTACCTACTTGCTAATATTCTTGTTTGAGGATTCCCAGATCTCTATGAACACCAACCATACTCCACTAATGTAGCAACAAGAGAAGTTGTAATGTATGCAAATGGGATTTTGGATGAAATTTAAGTAAAGCTAATATGCTTAAAAGGGCTGACATTCTTTAGAGTAGAAACATCACACGATTAAAGTGGAATGTACTCCTAGATAACAAAGGAAGGCAAGACCAAAAACTACCAGAGCTCTAGTCACAAACCTCCAAATGCCCATGGATTCAACACAGATATCCATTAAGTGGAGGACTACAAATGGCATACCCATGTTCAAGAACAAAAAGGAATAATCTATCATTACAAGACAATCAGTTAATTTTCAATGTGGTAATAATAATCCAAGGTATAATCACAAGAGATTCTGCAGATGTTGGAAATTCAGAGCAATACACTCAAAATGCTGGAGGGATTCACTAAGTCAGGCAGCATCTATGGAAGGGAATAAACAGTCAAAGTTCCAGGTTGAGAATCTTCATCAGGACTAGGAAGGGAGAAGAAGCCAGAATAAGAAGGTGGGGGTGGGGGGGGGGGGAGATAGAATGTAAGCTGGTAAGTGATAGATGAAGCTCGGTGAGGGGGAAGATGGGTTGTTGGGGGAGGGGAGATGGTGAAAGCTTTCATTGTATTGGTAGAAAAGATAAATGCTTGAAGAAGAAAGAATCTGATAGGAGATGAAGAGGAGCACTAGAGAGAGGTTATTGGCAGGTGAAGAGAAGGGGTATGAGGGCAGCCAGAATGAGAATAGAAATAAAGAGAAGGGGAAGGGTGAAAATATTACTGGAAGTTAGAAAAAATGATGTTCATGCCATCAGATTGGAGGGTACCAAGACAGAATATGAGGTGTTGCTTCTCCAACCTGAAATTGGCCTCAGCGCAGCAGTAGTGGAGGCTATAGTTCGAAATGGAAATGGGATGTAGGAAATCCCTCATGTTGTGGTGGACAAAGCAAATGTGCTCAACGAAGCAGTCTCCAATCTGTGTCGTGTTTCACCGATGCAGAGGAGGCTGCACTCGGAGCCCTGGATACAGTAGATGACCCTGACAGATTTGCAGGCCTCAGCTGGTAGGATTGTTTGGGGCCCTGAATGGTGGTGAGGGAGGAGGTGAATGGGCAGGTGTAGCGCTTATCTCGTTTGCAGGGGTAAGTGCCAGGATGGAGATCTGTGGGGAGGAATGTGTTTACCAAGGAGCAGAGTGGATGAGTGGACGTAGAGAACAAACCTTGTGAAAAGTGGCGAGTCGGGGGAGGGGTGAAGATGTGCCTAATGTTAGTATCCCATTGGCGGACGTTGTGGAGAATGATCTACTGGATGCAGAGTCTTATGGGGTTGTAGGTGAGGACAAGGGGAACTCTGTACCTGTTATGGCAGCGGGATCAAGGGGAGAGGGCAGATGTCTGGGAAATGGAGGAGATGCGGGTGAGGCAGCATCGATTGTAGAGGAAAGGAAAGAGCACATCTCAGATGTTCTAGAATGAAAAGGCTCATCCTAAGGACAGATGCAGCAGAGATGTTGGATCTGAGATAAGGGAATAGCATTTTTACAAGTGACAGGTTGGGAAGAGGTCTAGTCAAGATAACTGTGAGAGTCGGTACATTTATAAAAGATAGACAGTCTATCTCAAGAGACGGAGACAAAGAGATTGAGAAAGGGGAAGGATGTGTCTAAGATTGACCAAGTAAATTTGAGGGCAGAGTGAAATTGGAGTCAAAGTTGATAAAATTGACAAGCACAGCATGGGTGCCAGAAGCAGCACCAATACAGTCATTGTGAGCATTACCAGTGTAGGCTTGGAATATGGGCTGCTCCACATAGCCAGTGAAAAGGCAGGTATTGCTGGGGCCCGTGCAGGTGCCCATAGCAACACCCTGAGTTTGGAGAAAGTGGAAGGATCCAATCAGAAGTTGTTGTGTGTCACATTGTTCCACCGTAAGGAGAAGGGTGGTAGTCGAGGGGAACTTGTTAGGTCTATCACCTCCCAGCTTTTCACTTTATCCACTGATGCCTCCAACCTGGTTTCACCTATCACCTGACAGCTTGTACCTCTTCCCCTACCCCCACATTCTTTTTCTGCCTTTTCCCCCCCTTTATTTCCAATCCAAATTTATTTCATACAGGCCTGCCCAGTTTACAAATACTGGAATTCTATTCAGCCCCTGCATATTAACAAGTGTTTGGAAGACCCATGGGATGGATTTGTTGGTTGCTGCAGGCATCTTCTGCCATGTAGGAACTCGGTTTATGGCTGTATTTCTGATTTCCAAACTTTTTGGATTAAGAACAATTCTGTTGTAACCTGGGGTGTATCAGTATAGAACATTTAGTCTAATATATGAAGACATAATAAATTTTATTAATTTAATCATTTTTTGATACATAACTGAGAATGTTAAGGACGTAATGTGATTGAAGTTGTGTACACAAAACTGCTGCTATTGAAAATACTTATTAGCAAAATTAAGCTCATGGGGCTTTCAAGGAATGTGAATACCAATTAGCTTCAGAATGGAAAGAAGAGCTTAGCGGTACACATTATTTCCCAGACAGAAGCCAAGTAAACAACAATGTTCCCAGAGGATCTAATATGGGACCACTGCTCTTTTTGAGTCATACTAGAGAAATGGAGAGATACAAGTATTTAATTTCAAAATATCCAGGTGATGCAAAATTCAAAATTTACTGCAAAAGTTCAATGTTGTAAGTAATTAGAAGGCAGCAGCAGACTTAGCCAGATGCATGGTGAATAAAATATTAATCAGAAGTATAAAGTGATGAATTTTGATAGGAAGAGTAAAGAAAGGAAAAGTAAATCAAATCAGTTCGGCATTTGTCATGGAGAAAATGTTGGAAGATATTATTTCAGATATTATAGGAGTGGCATTTAACTTTTTATAGTTTATATAAAATTAAATGAAGGCACTAATAGTATGGTTGCTAAATTTGATGATGCAAATTTCTCCTTATAAAAAGGAGGCTACAAATGAATACGTTAAGTGAGCAGGCAAAAGACTGGGAAATGCAGTGCAATGTGGGAAAATATGAAATTATCCATTTTGGCTGGAAAAATTATAAAGAAACATATTGTCTAAAAAGATCTCAAAACTTCAAGACGTTGATGGATCTAGATGCCCTGGTGTACGTTTCATGAAAGGCTAGTGTGTAGGTACTGCAAGTCATTAAGAAAACCAACAGAATGTTATTGATTATTGCAGTGGATCAAATGCCCTTGTGTCTTTTATGTGCCAATTAGAGAGAGCATTGATGAGATCACATCTGGAGTATTGCAAACAACATTGGTCTGCTTAATTAAGAAAGGACATTAATGTGTTTGAAGTAGTCAGAGAAAATATATGAGCATGGTCAGTTTGTTGTATAAATAAGTCTGAATAGGCTGGGCTTGTACCTGCTGGAGTTGAGAGAGGAATTGAGTGAAACTGGAACATTGACAGAGTAAACACGGAGAGGATGTTTCCCGAGGAACACACAAAATGCTGGAGGAACTCAGCAGATCAGAAAGTATCTATGAAGGGAAATAAATAGTTGACATTTTGGGCTTGACCCTCCAGCATTTCCTCCATTGCATTTTGTGTGTTGCTCAGTATTATTTGTACCTGCAGAATCTCTTGTGTTTCTGAGGATGGTTCTCGATGTGGAGAATCTAGAACTAGACACAACATTTAAGAAGTGTCTAAACAAGCATGAATTGCCTTGGCTTAGAAGGCTATGGACCAAGTGCTAGGAAATGGAATTAGTGTGCATAGAACATAGGACATAGAACAGAACAACACAGGAACAGCCCTTTTGGCCCACCAAGTCTGCACCAACCAATATGACTAATCCTTTCTGCCAGCACATGACCATACCCTTCCATTCTCTGCTTGTTCATGCATCTGTCTAAATGCCTTTTCAACATTGCAATTGTATTTACTGCTACGAGCTCCCCTGACATTGCATTCCAAATACCCACTACTCTGTATGTAAAATAAACTTGTTTCACAACCCTCCTTTAAACTTCCTGCCTCTCGCCTTAAACCAATGCCCTCTAATAATTAACATTTCCACCACAGGGAAAAGACTCCATCTACCCTCTCTAGGCCTCTTATAGTTTTACTTACTTCGATAAGGTGATTCCTCAGCCTCTGAAACTCTAGAAAAAAACTTTCATGTTTGTCCCACCTTTCCTTAAGGTAACGGTCTCCATCACGGTGTAACAGACAATCCGCAAGAGGAACTCAGCAGGTTGAGCAGCATCTTTAGGGGGAAAGGAAATGCCAATGCTTCGAGTAACAACCCTACATCAGGACTAAGAGTTGAGAAATGAGATGGCCAGTATAAACAGGAGAAGTGGAGTCTGAGGTGACCTGAGGAGGGGTGTAAGATGGCAGGTTGCATCAGGTGGGGGGGGGGGAGGATCAAGAGTAGCATTGGAGACAGTGAACTAAGAGAGAGAGAGAAAGAGGGGAAAGAAAATGAGAGGCAGATAAAGCAAGGCTGGGGGACAAGGAGTATAAAGCTTGGAGACAACTGCTGGATGGAGATACGCAGGATCACAAAGTGCTAGAATATGACAAGTAGAAATGTGATAATGAGAACAATGAGGGGGAAAATGAATCTCAGATGGGACCAGGACAGTGTGTGTGTGTGTGTAGTATGGGTAGTGCGTGGATGGACCATGAGGAATGGGAAATAAAAAAGATGATGTGGCCGGGTAGGGGGTCAGGAGGAGGAACACTGCGGGGTTGACGGAAAGGAGACAAAAATGGAAGGATCAGGAGGAGGGAAGTGGAGAAAGGGAAGGGGAATGAAGCACTGGGGGGAGAGGTTAACTAAAATTGGGAAGCCTACAGTTTATACCAGGGTTGTACACCACTCAGGCATAGTATAAAGTGGTGTTTTTCTAGTTTGTGTTCTGCATCACCTGGCAATGAAGAAGGCTGGGGATGGATGGATCAGTGTGAGAATGGAAAAGGGAATTGAAATAGCATACAACTGGGAGTTTGGGATAGCCATTTCAGACTGTATGTGCTCTACAAATCTCACAACATGCATCAGTGATAATAAATCTAATTCTGATCCTGGTTCATCCCAGGCCTGAGTTTTGTCCAGCTCTTTCTATGTTTAGGTATAGACTGCTTCACTTGCTGAGGAGAGATTCTCCTCTTCTGTAACAGTATAAGGAAATTGTGATCATTCACTCCATTAGCACTTAACCTGATCGTGATTGTGAAGGCTCTGGCTCTTTAAATATAAATCTTTTGGTTGTTTTATATTAACTGCAATCTATCACACTTGAAATTGTTGGACATTACAACAAGGATAGTTTCAATCATTGCAAATTCAATGTTACGACTCTTTGAAGTTTGCCTGTGTCAACTGTGGCTCTTGCTGATTCTGGAAACAGATCATAACCATCATCCCACTTGCAACACGATCAAAACTGACTGACAATTTCAAGTACTTTTTGATTTATGTTCATGGAATGAAGTTGTCAATGGTCAGATTTTGTAGTGTATACCTAATTGTCCTCAACTGAATGACTTGAGGTGAGTTAACTAAATGCATTCGTTTCTAGTGTTACATTTATGGCATGAAGGACAAAGGCAGATAGTTTCTTTTCCTGAAGGGTCCTGTTGCAGAAATCCAACAGTTACATGGCTATTATTATTAATTTTAACTTTTCATTACATCTCCTATATGGATTTAATATTCTCAGCTGCCACTTTCAAGTTCAAAATATTTCTTCCAGATAAAGAGTCCAAGCCTTTGGATACTTGTCCAGTAATTTAATCACTATATTACCAAATGCTAAGGGGGAAGGCATTCACTGCCACACAGATTGAGAAATGATCAGACTGGTAGTCTCATGGTCACAAGATTTATGCCTTTATTGAAGACAATTACATCAGCCACCTCATTAACCTCATTTAGTGTATACAAGTTGAATTCAAAGAGAATTTCCCCTAAAGCCAAAATCAAAATAAAATGAGTTACATTTTCTCTCTGCAAGAATTTAGAATCCAGCTCAATAGCCAAATCTCATTGGGAGATATTCAACAATGTAATCACATCTTTTGTAATAATTGACTGTAATCCCATTAAGTTTTGTGCTTTGCTAATAATATTTGATTAATAGATTGCACTGAAAGATTATTTCCTATGGACATTCTGAACTCTTAACTATTCTCTTACTGAGGCTTCTTTCTCAATTAGCTGACAAAGGATCATTTTCATTCATCAAATATGACCCAAATTCAAGACCTAATCCTCAATCACTAACAAAGACCCAAATCCAAATTACCAATGTAACCTATTCTCACTAATCAGGTACATTTCTGCTCACAATTGCCAAATTATTATAGAAAACAGTACTTCACTGTTCAAAAAATTCCACTACAGAAACTTCACAAAATTCCACTATAGAAACTTTTGGGAAATGAGTGTTATTAAAGTAAACAAAGTCTGTTACTGACATACAAATTAAATATTAACTTACCACTTCTGGATCTGCCAGTGACACCACCTGCCTAAAGCCATCACAATTGAAGAAGTTGAGGCATTGCACAGCAGCAGGGCCTTGCGCTTGTAATGCTATCTATGAGAATAGGCCCTAGCTATGATAAAGGTGAGGATTGTTTAACAGTTATTCTATTAAACTTTACCAGCTATCAAACCTGTCCAGGACTGTGTATGATCTCCAATGCCTCAGATATTCATAAACATTCAAAAACAGTTAAAATTAACGAAAGCACTTTTAAAATGAGTATGGTTTTCATTCTAAATTAAAATACTTAAAACAACAACTTAATATATAATGTTATAAATTAACCAATATTTCAGCTTCCCTCTCCCTGCTAATACTGAAGTACGCTCGATACTTCTCATTCATAACAGCCATCAAGTTCAGGATTTCATCTTTTGCATGAGAATTACAGAATTTGTTGGCATCTGCATATCAAACGCCAACGGTTTAGTGCAAAACTGTTTGTGTTTCCTGGTAAGTCATGACCCAATAACAGAGTCAGAATCAGATTCATTATCACTGACATATGATGTGAAATTTGTTTCTTTACAGGAGCAGTGGTGCAAAGATTTAAAATTATATAAATTACAAACATACATTAATGAAACCAAAATAGCAATGATGAGGCAGTGTTCATGGGTTCATGGACTATCAGAAATCAGATGGCTGAGGGGAACAAGCTGTTTCTAAATTGTCGAGAATGGCTCTTCAGGCCCCTGTAACTTCTCTCTGATGTCAATAGAAGAGGCATGTCCTGGATGGTGAAGGTCCTTAATGATGGATGCTGCCTTGCTAAGATGCCACGTTTAAAAATGTCATTGATGGTGGGGAGGGTGATGGAGACAGCTGAGTCTTTAACCCTCTGCAGTTTCTTGTGATCTTGTGTACTGGAGACTCCATACCAAACAGTGATGCAACCAGTCAGAATGCTCTCCAGCGTACATGTGGAGAGATTTGTAACACACCAAGCATTCTCAAACTCCTAATGAAGTATGTCCGCCAGTGTGCCTTCATGATTGCATTGATATGTGGGTGTAGGATACATCCTCTGAGATGTAGACGCCCAAGAGAGTGTAGCTGCTCACCCTTTCCTCCACTGACCGCTTAATGAGGTCTGGAATGAACCTGACTACCTCGTAGAGTGATACAGCATGGAAACAGACCCTACAGCCCAAGCTGTCCATGCCAACCACAGATCCTCTCTGCAAGTCCCCATTGTCCACATTTGGCTTTGGCTACAAGCCCATCGTATCCATGTACCTAACTAAATACCTCTTAAATGCTGAAATTGGAAATGCACAGAGGACTGTGTGTCTCGCAAGACGATTTGGGTATTCCTTAACCGGAAATCTTGAATGAATTATTTAAAAGTTCCTTTTAAAGGCTAGAGCTGTGGCTTTTAGGTCTGGGGATACCAGTCGCTACATGGAATCCAGGTGTGAACTTCGGAAAGCCATTAAGGGCACCAAGAGGCAATATCGAGCCAAGTTGGAAGCCCAGGCTAACCAGAGGGATGTCAGTAGACTATGGCAGGGTCTAAATGAGATCACTGGGCGCAAAGAGAAGGCTGGGAATATCAATAACTGTGGCGCTTCTCTTCCTGACGAACTTAACATATTCTACGCAAGATTCGAACAGAAGAGGAGCGTCCCGCTCCCTCCGGATGAACCGGACCTGGTGGCATCGAGATTCATTGTCACCAAGAAGGACGTTAGAAGGGCCTTCCTGAAGATAAATCCAAGGAAGGTGACAGGCCTAGATGGCGTCCCAGGATGGGTTCTCCGGGCTTGTACAAGCGAGCTAGCTGGAGTGTTTGCTGACATCTTCAACTGCTCCTTGCTTCAGTCTAAGATCCCCTCGTGTTTTAAGAAGGCAACGGTAATCCCAGTGCCGAAGAAGAGCAAGGTGGCATGCCTGAATGACTATCGACCTGTGGCTCTGACATCAATTGCTATGAAGTGCTTCGAGAGATTGGTTATGGCACCCATCAACCACAGCCTACCGGTCAACCTCGACGCTTTGCAATTCGCCTACCGAAGCAACAGGTCAATGGCAGATGCCATCTCTCTGCCCTGCATTCCTCCTTAGAATACCTGGAGAATAAAGACGCATACGTAAGGCTCCTTTTCATTGACTACAGCTCTGCCTTTAATACCATCATTCCAAATAAACTGATTCCTAAGCTCCGGAACCTGGGCCTTAGCACTCAGATCTGCAGCTGGATCTTCAACTTCCTCACAGACAGGACCCAGGCTGTAAAAATAGGGGACAAGCTCTCTTGTGCCCCACAAGGCTGTGTACTCAGTCCCCTGCTGTACACACTGTACACCCATGATTGTGTAGCCAAGTTTCCATCGAACTCAATATATAAGTTTGTTGATTTCACAACAATTGTAGGCTGTATCTCGGGCAACGATAAGTTTGAGTACAGAGAGGAAATTAAGAGCCTGGTGGCATGGTGCGAAGACAATAACGTATCCTTCAACGTCAGCAAGACGAAGGAATTGGTTGTTGACTTCAGAAGGAGTAGCGGACCGCATGATCCAATTTACATCGGTGGTGCGCAAGTGGAACAGGTCAAAAGCTTTAAGTTCCTCGGGGTCAATATCACAAATGACCTGAGTTGGTCCAACCAAGCAGAGTTCAGTGCCGAGAAGGCCCACCAGTGCCTTTACTTCCTGAGAAAACTAAAGAAATTTGGCCTGTCCCCTAAAACACTCACTAATTTTTATAGATGAACCGTAGAAAGCATTCTTCTAGTGTGCATCACAACCTGGTATGGAAGTTGTCTTGTCCAAGACCGGAAGAAGCTGCAGAAGATTGTGAACAGAGCCCAGCACATCACACAAACCAATCTTCCATCGTTGGACTCACTTTACACCGCACGCTGTCAGAGCAGTGCTGCCAGGATAATCAAGGACACGACCCACCCAGCCAACACACTTTTCGTCCCTCTTCCCTCCTGGAGAAGGCTCAGGAGCTTGAAGACTCATACGGCCAGATTTGGGAACAGCTTCTTTCCAACTGTGATAAGACTGCTGAACGGATCCTGACCCGGATCTGGGTTGTACCCTCCAAATATCCGGACCTGCCTCTTGGTTTTTTTGCACTACCTTACTTTCCATTTTTCTGTTTTCTATTTATGATTTATAATTTAAATTTTTAATATTTACTATCGATTTGTAATTCAGGGAGCGGGAGGCGCAGAATCAAATATCGCTGTGATGATTGTACGCTCTAGTATCAATTGTTGGCGACAATAAAGTATAAAGTAAAGTAAATTGTACAGCCTTGACTACTTCCTCGGCAACTATGCCTCTCATAATTTTAAGTAACTCTATCATGTCACTTCTTAGCCTCCTCTGCTCCAAGTAAAACAGAACTTTCTATCCAAACCGTTCTTATAACCAAGCCCTCCAATCCAGGCAACATTGATATGAATCTTTGCTGTGCCCTCTCTCACATAATCACATATTTGGTGTAGTTCAGCAACTGGAATTGTACACAATACTCCAAACGAAGCCCAATCAACATTTTCTACAATTGTAACATAATGTTCCAACTCTTGTACTCAACAATGAAGGCAAGCATGCCACATGTCTTCTTCACTGTAGAAGTATGTACTTGTACTGTGATGGTATTGGGTTTGCTAACTGTGTAGTTCTAAACTCAAGCACAGATCTTAAGCCCTATCTGATATAGGTAGCCACAGGTACCTTCACTGAAGGGAAGTTATTCTGTAACTACCTACTCATTGAAGACTAGTTCACTTTCCTGTTTATCCTCCATGGCGAGTTTAACTCCTATTAAACCACTATTTGAGCAGTGGGTCCCCCTCCCCACCAAGGAGGCGATACTTCCAGCTTATAAAGTAGTTTAAACACAGTTCATTTATTTTCAGTGATTCACATTTAAATCCAGACAAAACTCTAAAATCATATCTAAAATTCACAGAGATTTTATATCTTAAAAAAGATTTTCAAATTACAAATGTAACCCCCTCACCGGGTTCGTATGCCAACTTGCTTGTTAGCCGGTTCTGTGCACAGCCACGTGACTCAGAGGTGAGAAGGCTACCTCTCACACACAATATACGTTTAGGGTCGGTATGGTTTGGGGTTCAACCAGACAGGAATGCTGTGAGGGCTTGATTAAAGATACCTCAATGTGAGCGGATGCTGTGTAAATATTGCCCAAACACAGTTGTCAGTCAGCAAGAAATAACAGATCATACACTGCATAAAATTATAAAGAAAGTATAATTACAAATTTCAGCTTTATCAAACAGTTAGTAGGAAAAAGAAAAGAAAAAAAAATTAAAGGGCCCATTACAGTTAACCTAGTGCAAATGTGCACATAAAGTTGGAGCTCATCTTGAAGTTTACTCACGTGCTGGACCCACAATCTGTGTGAAAGCACACACCATCTTCCGAACATTACTCGAAATCCATCGCAAATCAACGGGTGCTCTCTCGGGAGTATTGGCCCTTCCTCCTCGGAGCCATTCATCTGCACGAAGCACTTTTCACAAAGCTCCTTCTCACAGCATCCTCAGCCATCTTCCCTCCTGTCGTCTCCGCAGATTCCGCCAATAAGACCACAAACCCCACCAGTGTCCATCACAAAACTCCCTTCGCCCAGCTCTCACTAGAACCCTCTCAATTCCACCATCTTGATTGGCTAACACAACATTCCCAAGTTGAACATCATAACCCCTTATCTTTAGCCAAAACCAAACATTTTACTAGCAGGACACATTGTTTTTTCAGAAAACTGCTAAAATGAAATATCTACAGCGTAACAGAAATGATTTCTAAAACCAAAGGATTTCTGAAACACAGCTACAAATCCTATGAGCAAAGAAAAAATACCAATGAGTCACAAACGAACGAATCATCCATCGCAAGTATCAAAGGCGGAGAAATGAATTCTAGTTCACCCCGTGTTTCTGTCATTCTTCTTGGTATTCCTTACAGTTCCTAATAATCCTGACTGACCTCTACATTTATATTGTTTTTCTGCCATTTGGATAACTTCACACACACACACACACACACACACACACACACATATATATACCATACCATTTTACACAAACAATCTAAATTTTCTGGAGACAAAATTCCCAGATTCCCACAATTAATGCTGTGAACCTGACTCTCTGACACGCAAGACTTACAACTATTAACAGATCAGCTATTTGATATGCCAAGTGATATTTTCAATCTGGCTTGCAAGCTTCCGTGTTTGTAAATAATTTAGCCACGTTGCCTCATTTGAAGCAAGCGCAAATGATTAAGCCCATTATCTTGCAATCTTGTAACTCTTGAGAAATCAGCCCAGGTGCTGTGAACCAACATCCTGTATTCTATAGACAGTGTATTTGTTTACAAAGCTGTCCTTGAGCTTGAGAAGAGCAATGCGGTAGTCACAGGGGATTCCATAGTCAGGGGAACAGACAGGAGATTCTGTGAGCCTGACAGAGATACCCGCATGGTGTGTTGCCTCCCAGGTGCCAGGGTACGGGATGTCGTGGATCAGGTCCAGAATATTCTGAAGGGAGAGGGCGAGCAGCCAGTTGCCTTGGTACATGTTGGTACCACTGACATAGATAGGACAAGGGAGGAGGTCCTGAAGAGAGATTTCTGGGAGTTAGGAAGGAAGCTGAGAAACAGGACCTCCAGTGTAGTAATCTCGGGATTGCTACCTGTGCCATGTGCTAGCGAGGGCAAGAATAGTAGGATCAGGCAGTTGAATGTGTGGCTGAGAGACTGGTGCAGGGGGTAAGGCTTCAGTTTCTTGGATCATTGGGATCTCTTCTGGGGGAAGTATGACCTGTTCAAAATGGACAGGTTACACCTGAACCCGAAGGGGACCAATATCCTGGCGGGAAGGTTTAATAGAGCTGTTAGGGAGGGTTTAAACTAATTTGGCAGGGGGATGGGAACTGGAATGATAGAGCGGAGGAAGGGGAAAACAGAAATAAATCTAAGATAGTGAGCAGTAAAGATGTCAGGAAAGACAGGCAGGTGATGGGGCAAATTTGTAGCCATTGGGATGAGTTGCAGTGCAATGAAGTTGCAGTGAAATCAAAGCGAAAAGTACCAAATACCGGTCTTAAGGTGTTATACTTAAATGCACACAGCATAAGAAATAAGATGGATGATCTTGTCGTACAGCTACAGATTGGCAGGTATGATATTGTGGCCATCACTGAGACGTGGCTAAAGGATGCATGTCTCTGGGAGCTGAACGCCCAAGGATGCATGGTGTATCGGAAAGATAGGAAAGTAGGTAGAGGGGGAGGCGTGGCTTTATTGGTAAGAAATGATATTAAATCATTAGAAAGAGGTGATATAGGATCGGAAGGTACAGAATCTTTATGGGTTGAGCTAAGAAATCGCAGGGGTAAAAGGACCCTGATGGCAATTATTTATAGCCCTCCAAACAGCTGCAGTGATGTGGACTACAAATTACAACAGGAAATAGAAAAGGCTTGTCAGAAGGGCAGTGTTATAATTGTGGGGGACTTTAACATGCAAGTGGATTGGGAAAATCAGGTCGGCACTGGATCTCAAGAGAGAGAATTTATAGAATGTCTGCGAGATGGCTTTTTAGAACAGCTTGTTGTTGAGCCCACTAGGGGATCGGCTGTACTGGATTGGGTATTGTGTAATGAACCGGAGGTGATTAGAGAGATTGAGATAAAGGAACCCTTAGAAAGCAGTGATCATAACATGATTGAGTTCACTGTGAAATTTGAAAAAGAGAAGCCGAAATCTGATGTGTCGGTATTTCAGTGGAGTAAAGGAAATTACAGTGGCATGAGAGAGGAACTGGCCAAAGCTGACTGTGTGACGAAAAACCAAGTTATCAGAAGATTGATGCAAATGAGAGAGATAAGTGAGACAATGGAGAAACATTCCAAATGTTAATGAGAGAGGAGAGAGAGAGATAACGGAAAGAGTCACCAGTCCAAGTATTGACAGACCGATTGCTTCGAACCTGAACCGTTTGAAGTTTGATGGACAGGCGATACCCCAGCAGGGGGATAAAAAGAACAGGTTCGCTAAGGCACAACACACACCACGAGATCACGAGATAACGAGACCCTGGAAAAGCGGTGTGCCCCTACAAGTTGCTGGGAGTTTGGAGGTCTGGTCGCAGGAACTGACCATAGACGCACAGGGTGAAAAGGTACGATCGGCGGGAACCTGGTGTGTGTGTCCGACCTTGCCTGGGTGCCGGGTTCACCGCGGAAGAACGGTCGTATCCGGAACAGAGGGGTCACAGTCGGTGACCACAGAAGACATCAAAAGGGTTCGCCCAAAAGTTAACTGCGAAGAACTGTCTGAATTAGATTTGCATATCATCCTCTCTCTCTCCCCAACGGCACAACAGCAATTACTGCGAACTGTCCTAAGCTGAACTGAACTCTGCGTCACTTGAGACTGATCATTTTACCCCTGGACTGCGATAGAGCTTGTTTGATTCCTATTACCCTAGTTCTGTGTACATGTGTGTTTTATCATTGCTAACCTGTTGCATTTATATCTTTACGATTAGAGTACTGTGTTACTTATTTGTTTAATAAAACTTCCTTAGTTCCAGTAATCAAGACTCCAACTAAGTGGTCCATTTCTGCTGGTTTGGCAACCCAGTTACGGGGTACGTAACTACTGGAAAAGGACACTGGCGGGAAGGACAGCAGAGCAACAGTGGCTGGAGTTTATGCGAGAAGTGAGGAAGGTGCAAGACAGGTATATTCCAAAAAAGAAGAAATTTTCGAATGGAAAAAGGATGCAACCGTGGTTGACAAGAGAAGTCAAAGCCAAAGTTAAAGCAAAGGAGAGGGCATACAAGGAAGCAAAAATTAGTGGGAAGACAGAGGATTGGGAAGTTTTCAAAAGCTTACAAAAAGAAAATAAGAAGGTCATTAAGAGGGAAAAGATTAACTATGAAAGGAAGCTCTCAAATAATATCAAAGAGGATAGTAAAAGCTTTTTCAAGTATATAAAGAGTAAAAGACAGGTGAGAGTAGATATAGGACCAATAGAAAATGATGTTGGAGAAATTGTAATGGGAGATAAGGAGATGGCAGAGGAACTGAACGAGTATTTTGCATAAGTCTTCACCGAGGAAGACATCAACAGTACACCGGACACTCAAGGATGGCAGGGAAGAAAAGTGTGCGCAGTCACAATTACAACAGAGAAAGTAGTCAGGAAGCTGAATAGTCTAAAGGTAGATAAATCTCTTGGACCAGATGGAATGCACCCTCCTGTTCTGAAGGAAGTAGCTGTGGAGATTGTGGAGGCATTAGCGATGATCTTTCAAAAGTCGATAGCTTCTGGCATGGTTCCGGAGGACTGGAAGATTGCAAATGTCACTCCGCTATTTAAGAAGGGGGCAAGGAAGCAAAAAGGAAATTATAGACCTGTTAGCTTGACATCGGTGGTTGAGAAGTTGTTGGAGTCGATTGTCAAGGATGAGGTTACGGAGTACCTGGAGGCATATGACAAGATAGGCAGAACTCAGCATGGATTCCTTAAAGGAAATTCCTGCCTGACAAACCTATTACAATTTTTTGAGGAATTTACCAGTAGGCTAGACAAGGGGGATGCAGTGGATGTTGTATATTTGGATTTTCAGAAGGCCTTTGACAAGGTGCTACACATGAGGCTACTTAACAAGATAAGAGCCCATGGAATTACGGGAAAGTTACTTACGTGGATAGAGCGTTGGCTGATTGGCAGGAAACAGAGAGTGGGAATAAAGGGATCCTATTCTGGTTGGTTGCCGGTTACCAGTGGTGTTCCACAGGGGTCCGTGTAGGGCCGCTTCTTTTCACATTGTACATCAATGATTTGGATGATGGAATAGATGGCTTTGTGGCTAAGTTTGCTGATGATACAAAGATAGGTGGAGGGGCCGGTAGTGCTGAGGAAACAGAGAGTCTGCAGAGAGACTTGGATAGATTGGAAGAATGGGCAAAGAAGTAGCAAATGAAATACAATGTTGGAAAGTGTATGGTTATGCACTTTGGCAGAAGAAATAAACAGGCTGACTATCATTTAAATGGGGAGAGAATTCGAAGTTCCGAGATGCAACGGGACTTGGGAGTCCTCGTGCAGGATATCCTTAAGGTTAACCTCCAGGTTGAGTTGGTGGTGAAGAAGGCAAATGCAATGTTGGCATTCATTTCTAGAGGAATAGAGTATAGGAGCAGGGATGTGATGTTGAGTCTCTATAAGGCGCTGGTGAGACCTCACTTGGAGTACTGTGAGCAGTTTTGGTCTCGTTATTTAAGAAAGGATGTGCTGATGTTGGAGAGGGTACAGAGAAGATTCATTAGAATGATTCCGGGAATGAGAGGGTTAACATATGAGGAACGTTTGTCCGCTCTTGGACTGTATTTCTTGGAGTTTAGAAGAATGAGAGGAGACCTCATAGAAACATTTCGAATGTTGAAAGGCATGGACTGAGTGGATGTGGCAAAGCTGTTTCCCATGATGGGGGAGTCTAGTACGAGAGGGCATGACTTAAAGATTAAAGGGCGCCCATTCAGAACAGAAATGCGAAGAAATTTTTTTAGCCAGAGGGTGGTGAATCTGTGGAATTTGTTGCCACGGGCGGCAGTGGAGGCCAAGTCATTGGGTGTATTTAAGGCAGAGATTGATAGGTATCTGAGTAGCCAGGGCATCAAAGGTTATGGTGAGAAGGCGGGGCAGTGGGACTAAATGGGAGAATGGATCAGCTGATGATAAAATGGCGGAGCAGACTCGATGGGCCGAATGGCCGACTTCTGCTCCTTTGTCTTATGGTCTTTTAATTCAGTACTGATTATTGCTTGCCATTTCCATAAAGAACTGAAAACTGGCTCCTGTTTGCAACAAGAAGCTAAACAAAATATATTAGTTGGAAGTTTATCTTACTTTAACCAACCCTTTGATCTCTAGAAGTTTCTGCTGCTATGTTAGAAATCTGAACCTGGTAAAAAAGAAACAGCTGTTGCCATAAATAGTGAATATCTGTCATACCTATCACACCCCCGCCTTGCTAAACGAAGATTTCTAATCCAGCTTTCCTCATGGAAATCAGTTTCAAGATCAGACTTCTGCCGAGGCTCGTCTTAGGAGTGGACTATCACTCCACCAACCATTGCAGTAGGTTACCAGTGCCAGAAGAGCTCCCCCAAGAACTCAATGAGTACTTCCCAATGTAGGGGTTCTGTGTGATTTCAGTACGAGAATTTTGACCTCCTTAATCTCAGCTGCAAACATTGCTAAAACCTCAAGGGACTGTTACTGTAATAACTTTCTATAACTACTCAGTAACAAACACCAATGTACTTATTAGTCCATCTTTAAGATTTTCTTCTTCAAAAACAGTTCTTGCCATTTCCTTGATGCAAGGTTGTATCACTGTCTTTGTCGCTGTTAGTCATCAGGTCAGCTGATAAACACTTTCACTGAGATGAAGATAGTTCATTTCTTTCATGGGGTGTTCACATTGCTTTTGATACCAACCATACCATCTGCATAAGTTTTTTCCCATTTTGGTGACTCTGGACCCTGAGTATAAATGTCCAGGTCTTCCCCCTTTACCTTGTTAAGGATTGAAAGTGTCTGAGAAGAATTGACACAACTTCCCAACTTCTGTGTTTTCCCAGAAAACAGAGCAAGGGCTACCCAGTAAGTTCTGTGAGACCATGGGATTCTGTTATTAAATATACAGATCATTCTGGTCACCTTAAATATGTATAACCCATATAGCAATGCAGGTAAGTCAAGTGATCCTGCCTATTGCATTGAAAGATTACTGCATAAACAATATATGCCTGTACCCAAATAGTAAGTAAAACATTTTCAAGTAGTTCTACCTTGTGACAATATAACATTTTGTAGACCTCGGAGGCCCTAGAATTTTGCTGCTGTTTCTGAAGAAGTCACACCAGAATAGGTAAAAAGGTTATCAGGAGTATAGCATTCCCCAGGAGTAGCCATCTTCCTCCTTCTGATAAGTCTTTTACCATTGTATAACATAACACACAAAACATAGTAAGACAAGTGGTTTGAATATAAAAATCAAAGGTGTAAACCATGATAGTATAATCAATGAGCAACATAATTACAAAGTACATTATTTAAAGTCTTAAGAGCGATATTATATAAAAAGTTACCCATGTTAGACAGTAATTATGTAATATCCAAATAGGTGAGTGAAAAACATTTGTTGATTCATCTTTCTGTGAGATGTGTTATTAGACAGATATTTGCGACAGACACATTCCAAATCCCACTCAAGATGAGGTGAGAATCATGCATACCTGTATGCAATGTTATTGATCAGGACGAAGAAAAGGAGAGGAGCAAGGACAACATGATTAGTGTGGTTCCTTCTCTGCACTCTTCCAGGGTCAAAGACAAACCAGAGGCATAGGTGAAAGGCGAGTATGAAGTAGGGATAGCAAAGCAGAGATACGAGAGATAATCTACGGTACTGTAGGTGGAGTTTGAAGTTAACGGAGACTTAGGAGTGGAGCCATTATACAAACAGGCAGAAGTCACCAAACTGCGGTCCTTGCAGGCTTCAACGTTTCAGCAGAAGGAGCACTATAAATACAATCATTTCAATGGCTAGGGGAATTGTCCATCAGAAAACTGCAAAAACGGTCTTTAAGTCAATTTAAAATAGTGCTAATCGATCCAGAAACTGTATTCACTGCTGTGGATGGTAAATTTGCAGCAGCTGGAAATGCCTTTGCTATTGTTTCAGCTAGAGTGTGATGCTATTCAAGAGCTTGGTATATATCTGCAAAGGAAACTTGTGAACAGAGGTTCCTCACTCACCTGTTTGTGTCAGTTCAGTTACTCTCATACTGTGTTGAGAGATATTCTTTAGATTGGACCGATTACTTCTAGCCATTGTTGACAAATATTCAATGACATAACAGTATCTATACTTTTCTTCAAGTGCAGAGGGATCCATGGCAAGGGGTACCTTCAGTATCTGGGCTAAAATCTTCCAATTTTGTTGGAGTGCCTTTGATCATTTTTGCAAGTGATTTTTTGCCTTCCCATGTATCTATGTTCATTTCGCCTGCAATGCGGTCAGAGTGAATGATTAAGTGGACGGGAACAATCACTTCGCCAGAGGCAAGAATTAAGTGGTCCAGTATATTATCTCACATATGACCATTTGGGTCATTTTGTGATATTTAAATTAGAATCATCATTGCTTGCAGGTCTTCTTAATCTAATATTCTCTGAGTCACTAAATTTAGGGGTGTCTGAGCCAGATGAGACAATTTCCATAGTAAATTTGACTCTGCTAAAAAAATGAATGGTAAGTAAGGCAGCACTGAACTCTAAGCACAAATATTAAAAATAAACTATAACAAGTGTAACGTTTCTTCCTGGAGTCTGAGTCTAAAAATAACAATGTATTTTGCGTGTATTATCCCTAAGGCCATATACCTATGAGATTTTCCTCAAGTCAACATGAATTTTTACGTTTCTTTTTAGATCTAAACATGTGTTTTATCTTTTCAATACATTTTACCCCCCTTCCTGTTGGGGCGTAGGGTTTCTGAGGTGGACCCATGTACTGATCTAATATAAGGGTTCCACTCTTTCTGAGGGGAATAAATCATGCTGGGGCAGGTTTGATCTTCCCTATGGAGGCTGTTTTACTTAGATTCTTGTTTCCCCTCACAGTCTCCATTACCACAGTCCTATCATTGATAAAGTGGGTAACAAGACAAGGAGGTCTCCATTTAGAATGGAATCTAGGGTTGGAATTATTTTTATAGTATTTCTTTTCTTGGAATCAGTCCCCTTTTTTGTGATATTCAAACTTTATTGTCAGGTTCTTTTACTTCCTCTTGAAGGTCCAAAAACTTTCTCAAATTCCTTGAGGGGAGTTGTATCAAGTGCAGGTGATGGTTGGCCTGAGTTAGCCCAAAGGGGGTGTATTTAGATGTTAGTTTTAGATATATATTTAAGAAATAAGGTGTAACATTCTTGTGTACTCCTATTTTTGCAGTTGCATATTGGTTATGGAGAGTTGTACTTCAGGAACTAGTGTGGCCGACTTTTGGCCTCTAGAGTACACCAGATTTGCCAGGCCTTTTTAATCTCCTGATTCCTTCTGTATGCTACTTGATTGTGGGTTGAATGAAGTGCTACTTGTAACTTGCCACTTATAACCACTTGTAACCGCTTGTATTCTGGTTGTTCAGACATGCCCTAAAAGTCTTTACCAATGAAGGAAGACTTCTTGGTTGTCATGTACAAATATGGAGTTTTGTAGTGCTGTGACGGTTACAGCCTCACTACAAGAAGTTGTAGGGACTAACCACATTTATCTGGTACAAAGATCAAATATCACAAGAATATCACAAACACAAAAAAACCTGCAGATGCTGGAAATCCAAAGCCACACGCAGAATGCTGGAGGAACTCAGCAGGCCAGGCAGCATCAATGGAAAAGAGTAAACAGTTGCCGTTTCGGGCCGAGACCCTGCATCAGGACCCTGATCCTGATGAAGGGTCTTAGCCCGAACGTTGACTGTTTACCCCTTTCCATTGATGCTGTCCGGCCTGCTGAGTTCCTCCAGCATTTTGCGTATATCACAAGAATATAGCTATAAGGTTTCTGATAAGGTGGGTTGCCCTAGGAAGCTAGAAATGGGCCTATATAATCAATTTGTCACACCTGCATTAGTGCAGTTGCTTTTGTTTGTCTTACGGGAGGCGGCCTTGTGAATGCTCCTTGTATTATACGCCAGCTATTCTTTAAAATTTGCAACAAATTGCTTATAATCACCCATCATGTAAGGCCACCATTATAACATGGCTAATTTCGTATGAATGACTTGTCTGCCACCATGACTGTGTCTGAATCCTTGGTGGATTTCCTGTTTGTGAGTAGAAGGTATTTATTTCTTATCTTTTTTAGGGCAGCATACCCAAACCTTACCTTCACCATCAGATTCATATTTGTACCATTTTGGAAATCTTGTGGAATTGGATTTAGTGGTATCTAGGAGTATGATCGTTGTTTTTTTTTATTTGTTGCATAGTTACTACCAAAACCCTGGTGTGCGTCACTGTAGTAAGGTTCATCCCGTCAGCTTGTTTTGCTTGTTCATTGGCTAGTCTATTACCATAGTTGTGTAAGAGGCCCACAGTATGTCCTGGGATGTGTAACACCTGCACTGATGATTGAGTCAATAATAATTCATAAATATTCTTCCATGTGGACAAATGTGGGCAGTTTACCTCTGTGTACTCTCCATCCAGTAGTGGACCAGATGGGATACTCTTTCTAACACATTTCTAACATAATTCGAGTCAGTACGTATCAAGATTAGTTGTGTTGTATTTATTTGTTTCAGACATAATTCTAGGGTTTTAGCCTCTGCAAATTGAGCTGCATGATTCCCCAAAGGATCTACTTGCAACTCATGTGGTTCAAATTCAGTTCCTGATAAAAATATTTTCTTGTATAAACTGTGCTTCTGTCTGTAATTGAGTAGATTAATCTTTCTGGATTGTCATTGTTAATCCATCATAGTGCCATATTTGAGAATAGTGATCTAAAGGGTGTTGTGCTACATTGGGTTCTGGAGAAGATTGTTCTGTATCTTCCATGACAGGTAAGGATTGTAAGACATAGATCTCAGGAATGTATTTAAGGTGTCATCTTGTAAAAGCATTTGCCATTTCAAAATCTAGTTATGGTAGCTCTCCATTCATTTGTTGGTAATTTGCTATCACAAACTCTGCTTGTTTAATAATTGGCTTGTTGCCTTGCAGTGGTCTTCACTGCAATAAATGTATGAAATACTATAGTAAGATATCTTTCTAAAGCAGTAACCTTCTGCTCTGTTGGGGTGAAATTATATGACACATAGTGCATGGAGGCTTCATGTTCAAAGTTCAAGAAGTTCAAAGTAATTTTTATCGAAGAACATGTATGTCACCATATAAAACACTGAGGTTCATTTTCTTCTTGGCATACTTACTAAATCTATCGAATAATAAGCATAACATAATTAATGAAAGGCTGCCCAACTTGGGCATTCAACCGGAGTGCAGAAGACAATAACTGTGCAAGTATAAAAAGAAGAAATAATAATAAATAAATAAGCAATAAATATCGAGAGCAAGAGATGAGGAGTCTCTGAAAGTTAGTCCATTGTTTGTGGGAATATTTCAATGATGAGGCAAGTGAAGTTAAGTGCAGTTATTCCCTTTGGTTCAAGAGCCTGATGATTGAGAGGTAGTAACTGTTCCTGAACTGCTGGTGTGGGTCCTGAGGCTCTTGTACTTTCTTCCTGATGGCAGCAGTGAGAAGAGAGCATGTCTTGGATGGTAGGGGGTCCTTAATGATGGATGCTGCTTTCCTGCGACAGTGCTTCATGAAGATGTGCCCAATGGTGGGGAGGGTTTTGCCCATGGTGGACTGGGCTGTAACTACTACTTTTTGTAAGATTTTCCATTCAAGGACATTGGGTGTTTCCATACTCGGCTGTGATGCAGCCAGGCAATATACTCTTCACTACATATCAGTAGAGGTTCGTTAAAGTTTTAGATGCCATGCCAAATCTCCACAAACTCATTAAGGATTTAGGGGCTCGCATGCTTTCTTTGTTATTGCACTTATGTGCTGGGCCCAGACAGGTCCTCCGAAATAATAATACTGAGGAATTTAAAGTTGCTATCCCTCTCCACCTCTGATCCTCCAATGAGGACTGGCTCACGGACCCCTGATTTCCCTCTCCTGAAGTCTATGATCAGCTCCTTGGTCTTGCTGACACTGAGTAAGAGGTTGTTGTTATGTAACTCAGCCAGATTTTCAATCTCTATGCTGATTCATCATCACCTTTGATTCGGCCTATGACAGTGATGTCATCAGCAAACTCGAAAATGACATCAGAGCTGAGCTTAACCATGCAGTCATGGGTGTAAAGCGAGGAGAGCGGGGACTAAGCACACAGCCTTGTGGTTCACCTGTGCTGATGGAGATCGTGGAGGAGATGCTGTTGTCAATCCAAACTGACTGGGGTCTGCAAGTGAGGAAATCGAGGATCCAATTACACAAAGAAGTATTGAGGCCAAGGTCTTGTTTCTTCTCCGTAATTATAGCAGATGGCTACAGCAGTGTTTGAAAAAACATGAATTCGCAGAACAACAGATTTTGTTAGGTCTCTTGTCCAGGGGTTTATTGCTTAGTGAACGGGATTCATCGATTTCTCTAGTGCCTCATGATCTTCTGGGATGAAAACAAAAAGTTTTGCATTTTTTGGTGCACATCGGTCGTATAATGTTTTTGACAATTGAGCATAGGTATGAAGTCTCTAGCATTATTCAGTAGGCCTAGGGTCGATTGTAAGGCCCTTAAGGGTCTTTAGATACCCTATTTCAGTGACTTTTTGTCTAAATTCAGGGGTTAAAGTAGATCCCTGATTGGTAATTGTCATGCCTAGGAAATTTAATTCTGTATGACAAAGTTAAAAAGTTTTAATGTTAATTGCATAGCCTCTTGACTCTCAACATTTTAATGACAGTCTCAATCTGTGAATCTGTGTTCATCCAGTATGTTGGCTGTGCAGTATATGTCATCCAGAATACCCACAGATGTCTGGTATTCCTTATAGAGTTTGAATAACTCCTGCAAAAAATATCTGTGGACTATTCCGGAAACCTTGTGGGAGTCTGGTTCACAGATATTGTGAGCTATCAGGTGCTGTAAAGGTTATGTAATATTTGTGACATTCAAGAATTGGGTGTGACCAGAAGCCGTTGGCCAAATCAGCACAAGATGGCCACTTTTTATGAGTCGATCCTTGCAATGTTTGGTGTAATGATGTTTAATGGGCTGAATTAGGTTCTGGGTGTTTATTCAGGATGATGTAGTTGATGGCCATCACCACTGTCCACCAAGCATCACTACTCCAAACATAGGCAAGTTAAATCGAGAAGGTTCTTTTATCAAAACACCTCGTTTATAGAGGGAGCCTACAGTTTCCTGTAGGGATTGCTTTCCTCTATGGTCTGGAATATGCTAGTATTTCTGGTGTGGGAAAGGATTGCATCCTAATTTAGTCGGTTCAGTACCAACCACCTCACAGTGGTTAGGATTTTGTTGTAGTTGGTCATAATATTTGTACGAAATTTGTTTCAATTTTGCTCTGATTGTTTTATCCTGATGACAGTCTAGCAGTTTCTACATATGTATAACTCATTCATCCGATAGAATTGCACCAGTTGTTGGTTTCATTGCAGTTCGAATCCAATGGAAAGTATCCAGTGTCCCTATCAGATGTGTTGGTTTAGTACGGTCTGGGGCAAACTGGTGTAAAGACTTTACGAGTAATTATGTTGTTTTGTTTAGTTCCATATATGTGTATGGGAACTATTACGCTGGGCACTCTACTTCATTTCCATGTATGCCTACAATTTTAACTTTCCCATTCAACTCCCCTAGTTCATTGCCTTGGATAGTATCGGAATTTAGCATTGAAATGTCTGCAACTGTATTAAAAAGGCAGAGTTGTATTTTACCAAAAATACAAGCTTTGACATATGGAAAGGCAAGACTACGTTTGGCTGTATCCTATTCGTCAGATGGAGCATTTTGATTAGGATTGTTGCTGAAATTCTCCTGTGCAATTTTTATCACATTTACATTGGCCTTCTCCTTCTTTACATTTTGTTTTTCCTGAGCTGCAGGGGAGGGAGTAGACAGTTGGGGTGGGCCCTGTCCTTTGTATATTTAGAGGGTGTAGGATGAGGAGGACCTCGTAGCATGTACTTAGTTTCATTCTCTTCTCCATAATATCGAAGGGGCCTCTGAATGTTCCCTCTGTCTCAGGAGGAGCATCTTGGTCTAAAACTTGCTTCCGCAAATAAAGGCCTGCACCTGGTGTTTAGTCATCTAGATTGTGGAAGAATTTCTCAACCTGAGGCAGGTGGTCTCCAGGGAACTTGTTTGGGTTGATAATTACGTCTCTACATACTGAGGGGCTGGTGTAGGAGAACGCTGTGAATGCAATGGACCCAAGGAATGAGGTTCGTGTGATGATTTTGTTACTGACCATTCTACACATGGTGAGGAGGTTTTCATGAGGATAAAGGGGTAACTTTATAGAATAAACTAGGTCCCAGTCTGCCCTTGCTATTTGTTCTCCAATCTTATAAGCTGTTAGTAAGCCCTGGCTTTTAACTATTTTACTCACTACAGTCCTAAATTCTCTACAGACATCTCTGCCATTTATTTGTTTATAAATCCACACATATATCTGCTATGGGTTTCCACACTCATGTGGAGGTGGTATCAAAGCTATGGGAAATAACATTAATAAGAATTGTTAGATATGTTAGGGAGTGTGACTGGCCCAGAAGGCCTGTAACCTCCCAGCATTCTGAAGTAGCTACTACAGAATTCCTTCAGCATCATCTGGCACATACAGCCTGCAAATTCTGAATAGTTAGAGGTGCAAAACCTTGAGGGTAAGTTTGTATTGGGGAAGCGTATGCACACCTGTTATCTATTTTCCAAATATTCTACCTGATTGCCTGCTGTGTTGGATGGAGGCACCATCTGCCTTATCTTGTTGATAAGTGTCACCACCCTTCCTGATCTCTTCATCACCCTTTACACTGCCGACACCATCCTAAAACAGTACAATATATTATGGAGTGGTTAACATTAAGAACCAATTTCGATGATAAAGGACATTTGCTAT
The DNA here is from genome assembly GCF_963921235.1 of Mobula hypostoma. Classification (NCBI taxonomy): domain Eukaryota; kingdom Metazoa; phylum Chordata; class Chondrichthyes; order Myliobatiformes; family Myliobatidae; genus Mobula; species Mobula hypostoma. The sequence goes on from NC_086106.1 coordinate 59,408,145, forward strand.
TGTGAAAGTCATTGCTCTCAATATACATTTGTTTGGAAGGATTAAGGAAAGTTTGGAATGTGGATAATTTATTCCCTTTCACTATTTTAAACTGGTTCAAATGGAGTCTGGGCATGCTTTTGCTGTTTGTCTCAGGGTTTGATTGAAGTGTACTCACAATAATTGAGGGAGAAATATAGAGTGCTGTGACCAATACAATTTATCACTTTTTTTACTTTTGAAGAACAGATCAACTTATTTAAAAGTATTTTTCTTCACCAATTATATCTAACTATATTTATTTCATAAGCAGCTGTACTACTAAACCGTCAGCAAGTGTATTATAAATAAGATTGCTTATAGCAAGGGGTAAAAGTCATGTGCAATAATACCTGTACATCTGATCACTTTCTCATTGGCTTCTACAGTATGATTGCCCAAGAGCAATCGCAGCCCCAGTGTGCTAATGTGGTACAGATTCACCGTTGAACATACTCTTTCAGACATTAATAAAGTCCTGGTGTAAGAGGGTAGTTGTATAGACCAACAAAATCTAAGGAAGCCCTAATAAGTGGCTGAATTTAGTTAAGGTAAGGGCAGCCCAGTTGACCAGACCAAGAACAGTTCAGTCATTATCCAATTACTACTCAACTCAGATGTAACAACCTATGTGACTAGTTATAATGTTCATAGTCATAGAGAATCATAGAACAGCTCAACACTGAAATGGGTTCTTTGGCCCACTATGTCCATGCCAACCATTGTACCAGACTATGCTAATCCCATTTACGGGCATTTATTCTGGAAATGAACTGGGCTGCCTCCACTGTTCTCTCACCATAGATGCTGCTGGACTGGTTGAGTTCTTCCAGCAGTTCTGTTTTTGTTTATGATTCTGGCATCTGGAGTTTTATCTATTTTTTATTTGTCTTCCAAGGACAGAATCAATTTGTTTAGAGTTAAAGAACAAAAAGGGTGGTAATCATATCTATGGAATAGTTCATGGGGTACTAAATAGATAGAGGGAAATATAGGAATGAATTTATATCTCCAATATTTGTGAAAATAATTAGAAAAAAAGTCCAATGAGCTTAGAACTTCTGAAATGTGTTTAGCAGAACTTCTTTAATCAGACAGATTTTTAAACGCAGAGTGGTTGATATCTGGAATATTCTGCCTAAGGAGATGGTTCAGACACTTACAATCACAACATATAACAGGCAGTCAGGAAGTGCTTGAATAGGCAGTGCATTGAAGAATGTAGAACTATGTATCTTTGACCAATATTTTGCGTTCTTGTTGTATACAGTAAAGAAGGTGACCTCAAATTGTCCATATTCTATAACATAACATTTCACCCCTATTCTCATTTAGGAACCAGGTCTGCCCTATTCCTGAATGGATTTTCAGAAGGTCGCTGACAAGGCTGCTTAACAAGCTACGAGCCCGTAGTATTTCATGGAATGAAGTGATACAGGGAGAAGGCAGGAAATTGGAGATGAGAGAAAAATCGGACCAACCATAATGAAATGGTGGAGTAGACTCAATGGGAAAAATGGTCTAATTCTGCTCCTATGTATTATTGTCTTATGGTTTTAAAGGCACTTATTCCATCGCCTTATGAGGATGAGAGTTCCAAAGACTTACAGTCCTCCAACAGAAAATGAACTCATCCCAGCTTCATCTTACAGAGTCAAAAGAGACTGCAGATGCTGGAATCATACAATCTTTTCCCACCAGTGCTGCTTGGTACACTCAGTTCTTCCAACTGATTTTACATTCACCCTATCAAGACCCCTTAGGTTCTTTCATGTCTCCTTTTGCTATTCTAAACTCCAGTATATGTATGCTTAGCTTGCTGAACCTTTCTCATAAAACAATTTGTACATTTCAGGTATTTCTCTATGAAGGAAGAGTCATTGACTCAAAACTTACACTTTTTCTCCACAGATGCTGCCTGACTTTGGAATATGTTAGCAGTTTATGTTCTATTTTGTCTCTGCCTTCTCTGAACTGATTCCAACAGTTTAACACCTTTTATACCATAAGGAAGCCAATGCAGTGCACATTAGTACATCTGGTATGGAGGCGCCAATGCACAGGATTGAAAAAATCTGTAAACTCAGCCATCATGGGCACTAGCCTCTCCACCATCAAGAATATCATCCAAAGGTGATGCCTTAATAAGACGGCATCCGCCCACAACATGCACTCTTCTCATTGCTATCACCAGGGAGGAGGTACCAGAGCCTGAGGACCCTCACTCAGTGTTGTAGGAACAGATTCTTCACCTCCACAATCAGATTTCTGAACAGTCCATGAACTCCACCTCAGTGGTTTGCTCATTTTTGCCTTACTTATATTTTTATATTCCTTGCTGTAACATAATAATTTTTTACATATTGCATTGTACTGTGGTCACAAAACAACAAATTTCATGACATATGTTGGTGATAATAAACCTAATTCTGATTCTGATTACTCCACATGTGGTCTCACCGTTCCCCTATATATCTGACATAAAACAATATACTTCAGATTCAATTCCCCAGCAATAAACAACAACATTCAATTAGATTTCTAAATTATTTACACTACCTGCATGTTAACCTTTCATGAATCATGTTCTGGCACAGCTGGATGCCTCCACATCTCCAAGCTCCATCATTTCTCACATTCACTTGGTGCCTTTCTTATTTATTTCTCCAGCCAAAATGAACAATTCCACATTTTCCCATATTATACACCATTGAACAGATCTTTGACCACTCACTTAATCTACCTCTATCTCTTTTGGGCTCCTTATAGTTTCTTCACAACTTACGCTCTTATCTATCCTTGCCTTACTTTTGTTATCTCATCCAAGTCATTGATAATAACTTGTAAAAAGTTGAGCTCCAGTACCAAAGCCTGTGGCTTGCCATTCATTACCCATTGGGTCATATTGAGACCCATTTATTCCCATTAGTTACCTATTAGTCAGTTAATTTTCTATGTGTTACCTCTTACACCATGATTGTTATTGTCTGTAATAACCTTTGATGCAGCACCTTATCAAATACCTCCTGGAAATCTGAGTGTAGAAATTCCACCAGTTCCCCAATATCCACAGCACTCATTGCTTCTTCAAAGAACACCAATACACTGGTAAAACCTGATATAACGTAATTAGCTTTTGGCAAGACACTGGTAGATACTCAGCATATGTTTAATACACTATGTGGCATCCAACAGTGATGAGGACATGTTGGTGCTGCCCTATGACAACTGAAGTTCTGATGTTCATCACAGGTATGTGTTTGATTTTGCTATCAAACCCATACCAAGCCTTCATTGGGAAAATGATGTGATGCAGTTTCAAATTATACAGACAGTGATGCCTGAGAAGCAACATTCTCCAATGGCACTGAGATAAATAAGAACATAAAAAAAGGAACAGGAATAGGCCATCTGGCCTGTTGGGCCTGCTCCACCATTCAATAAGATCATGGCTGATCTGACCATGGACTCATCTCCACCTACCTGCCTTTTCCCCATACCCCTTAATTCCCCTACTCCGCAAAAACCTATCCAACCTTGTCTAAATATATTTTCTGGGATAGCCTCCACTGCTTCATTGGGCAGAGAATTCCACAGCTTCACCGCTCTTTGGGAAAAGCAGTTCCTCCTCATCTCCATCCTAAATTTACCCGCCTGAATCTTGAGACTATGTCCCCTAGTTCTTGTCTCACCTACCAGTAGAAACAACTTTTCTGCCTCTATCTTATCTATCCCTTTCATAATTTGATATGTTTCTATAAGATCTCCTCTCATCCTTCTGAATTCCAGCGAGTACAGTCCCAGGTGACTCAATTTCTCCTCATAGTCTAACCCCCTCATCTCTAGAATCAACCTGGTGAACTTCCTCTGTACCACCTCCAAAGCCAGTACATCCTTCCTCAAGTAAGGAGACCAGTACTCCAGATGCAGCCTCACCCAGTACCCTATATAGTTGCAGCATAACCTCTGTGCTCTTAAATTCAATCCCTCTGGTAATGAAAGCCAACATTCTATTTGCTTCCTTGATAGCCTGCTACACCTGCAAACCAACCTTTTGCGATTCATGCACAAGCACTCCCAAGTCCTTCTGCACAGCAGCATGCTGCAATCTTTTACCATTTAAATAATACTCTGATCTTCCACTTTTCCTTCCAAAGTGGATGACCTCGCATTTACCAACATTGTACTCCATCTGTCACTTAACCTTGCCCACTCACTTAACATTTTTATATTTCTCTGCAGACTCTTCATATTTGCTTTTCCACTCAATTTAGTGTCATCAGCAAACTTAGATTCACTACACTCGGTCCCCTCTTCTCTGTAGATATAACTTCCCTGTACAAGACCATTCTAATACATTTACTCAAGGACAGGGAAATTTCTATTTCAGTGTTTTCTGATAAAGAAAACAAAGAAATAAATTTGTGCCTAGTGGGTCTGAAAAGTTTAGTAATCATCTTTGTAACCTACTTCTAGACCCTATAGAATAATATAACATTTTCCCCAGATTATTGAGATTTAAACATAAGAGGGTATTCTTTACACTGAGCCAGATACAGCTGCAGTTGAAGATCCCTGAACGTATCTAATACTTCCAGTGATCCTTCCAGTGACCTTTGTTCTCATTTTCACTCTATGCTATACACCTTGAACATCCATCCAATATGTTCAAACAGGTTCTGTAGGCCAAGTACACCACCAAAGGAGACCCTGCTCATGATGTATGCTCCAATGGTAAACATTACATTGTTTTAATTCATTTTTTAAGGGAGTTCTTACCTTCCAGGGTGCAGTGTCAACCCACAATATCAATTAGCAGAGGCCTTCTTTGTAATACTGAAAGAAAACCTGAGTCAAGGTATTATTATATTGATGAGGAACATGGTGTGATGTCAAAGCAATTACTGTGACATCACAGAGAACCTAATTTTTTATTTATTTATTGACTTACAGCATGGAGTAGGCCCTCCTGGCCCTTTGAGCCCATTCTCCCAGTAATCCCCCAATTTAATGCTAATTGTCTCAGGACAATTTACAATGACCAGTTAACCTACCAACCGGTACATCTTTGGAATGTGGAAGGAAACCCGAGCATGCAGAGGAAACCCACGCGGTCATGGTGAGAATGTACAAACTCCTTACAGGCAGTGGTGGGAATTGAACCTGGGTCGCTGGTACCGTAAAATGTTGTGCTAACCACTATGTTACCGTGCCACCCTAATTCTTCAACTTAACTGTTGTATATTTAATAATTTCAATAATATTTGAGTAATCTTGTATGTACGTCAATTGATTAAGTGCTCTTGTTCATTTAAACAATTAATTATGGGTTTTTTTGCTTACGTCATCACCCTACCATGTGATATGTGCACACCTCGCTTGAAGTAAAGACGAAGTTACACCCATATCCCTGGACTCCCAATCTTCCTTTGAATTAATTTTATGTTTTGAAGTTACAAAACATAAGATTGATGATAAACTATTTTTAAAACGAACCCGAGACAGTTACCAACCTGTTAAAGTGGAGTGAGACGTCTGAACAAAAAGAAAATATTGCCCCAACAAACTATTTCAATCATGTCTTATGTTTACTCTCAAATAGAATTGACTGTCATCTGTAAATATTTACAAATCTGCATTTTATGTATCTTGTGTGTGTATTATGAACAAGTTTGTGCACAAATGTTGTATCTGACTACTTACAACTACATAAACAAATGTGGTTATGAAGGATACACGATATGCTATCCACTGGCCATGCATACCTATAGTGATAGATCATTGTTTAAGATGCCTAACTGCCAATCTGAGATGCGGGTTCAAATGCCACTGTTAACTATAAATTTTAATTCAATTAATAATAAAATAATGACTGACTCAAAACTACTGGGACATTTCTCTTCTAGTTCACTAACATCCTTAAACGGAGGAAATCAGTTCTGATTAATCAGTCTAACTTGTATGTAACCTCTCAAACACCAAAAAGACTAACTTCAGTGACCTCTGAAATCGTCCAGCAAGCCAATCAATTCGTAGGTATTTGGGATCGGCAATGGTCATTTTTCATAAACGCATTTATAGTGGTTTGGATTGGTTCAGGGAATGATATTGGTAGAGCCACAATTCCTAAGATGAGAGAGTTGTCCTAGCAAGGGATTCTAGACAGCTTGGGTCTATGTTTCTTTGAGTTTAGAAGAACCAGCTATGACCTCATCTAAATCTATAGGATAAGGGAGCTTGACAGGATAAATGTTGAGATGTTTTCATTAGTGGAAGAGTCACAAACAGTGGTCTACAGATCACAAGTGGCTGGTCATTTAAAACTGAGGTGGATAGAAATTTCGCAAACATGAGGAATTCTGCAGATGTTGGAAATTCAAGCAACACACATCAAAGTTGCTGGTGAACGCAGCAGGCCAGGCAGCATCTCTAGGAAGAGGTACAGTCGACGTTTCGGGCCAGTTAGTCCTGACGAAGGGTCTTGGCCCGAATCGTCGACTGTACCTCTTCCTAGAGATGCTGCCTGGCCTGCTGCATTCACCAGCAACTTTGATCTGTGTTGCTTGGATAGAAATTTCTTCCCTCAAAGGGTACTAAATCTCCGGAATTCTCTGACCTCAAGGGTTGTGGTAGTGAAGCAAGACCATTAGGAATATTTAAGATGGACATAGATGAATATTTGAAAGATCAAGGACTTGAGGGTTATGGAGAACTGGCACAGAAGAGGAGATGAGGCCAGTGTACATGAAGCTTATTCCTGCTCCTACTTTCTTGTAAGTGCACTCGAGAGTATCAGTATTCTTCTCAACAAAAGTGTAACACCATGTGCTTTGATTGTAAGATGTAGTGCAGCAAGTAGCACTAACAAATGCGAATACACAGGTGAGGAAATGGAGATTAGTGCACTTGCAAAGAATCACCTCCCTCAGAAAAACAAAGTCATAAATTCCTGAACTTAATTGTCCTTACATTTTCTTTCAGCAGATTCCAGCACTGTTGAGCCTACAGACAACAAAACAATCTGGGCAGAGGACGATGTACCTGTAGGGTCAGAGTTTGAAGACATCTGGGATACAAGACAACAGCCAGAGTAGGTGACAAAGGCTTTTGTGTTGCGGGTTTGTATATGATGTGGAGGCATAACATAAATCAAAGTCAATATTCTGACAATATTGAGTCTAAGACGAGAGACACAGCCTCAGAATAGAGGGATGTGAATTTAAAACAGAGATGAGGAGGAATTTCTTTAGCCAGAGAGTGGTAAACCTGTGGAATTTTTATGCCACAGGTGGCTGTGGAGGCCAGGACATTGGGTATATTTAAGGCAGGGGTTGGTAGATTCTTGAAGGGTTACAGGGAAATGGCAGGACATTGGGAGTGAGAGAAAAGTTGGATCAGCAATGATGAAACAGTGGAGCAGGCTCGATGGGCCAAAAGTCCTAATTCTGTTCCTATATTTTATGGTCTTATGGTCTAATATGGAAGCCATTCCAATGATATCCATCTGTCTTTTGTAGTCATTTTATTTGAAATGCATCAGTATTTTGGCATGTAAAGTTTAATATTAGAATTTGCTTTTCCTATTCCCTAATACTACCAAGATATGACTCTAAAATACGATGTTAAAACATTCTTCGATGTTCCCAGCTTTGTCACTAAAAATGTTACATACTTTTGATACATACTGTACATAGCAACAAGGTATGCATTTTATCTATTGCCTTGAATCTGTGCTGTCAGTGAATGAGGTTATGGGTGATCAGTATGGATCTACAGTAGCTACTGTTGGCATTGCAGCACTGACAGCTCATTTCATAAGACCATAAGATATAGGAGAAGAATTAGGTCATTTGGCCCATTGAGTATGCTCCACTATTTCATCATGGCTGATCAAATTTTCCTCTCAGCCCCAATCTCATGTCTTCTCCCTGTATCCCTTCATGCCTTGACCAATCAAGAATCTATTAACCTCTACCTTAAATATGCATAAAGACTTGGCCTTCACAGCTGCCTGTTGCAAAGAATTCCACATATTCACCACTCTCTGGCTAAGGAAATTCCTCCTCATCTCCGTTTTACAAGGATGCCCCTCTATTCTGAGGCTGTGTCCTCTGGTCTTAGACTCTCCCACCATAGGAAGCATCTTCTCCACATCCACTCTATCAAGGCCTTTCAGCATTCAATGGGTTTCAATAAGGTCACCCATGTTTCTTCTGAATTCTAGCGAATACAGGCCCAGAGACATCAAACACTCTTCAAATGACAAGCTGTTTATTCCTGGAATCACTTTTATGAACCTCCTTTGAACTCTCTCCAGTTTCAGCACACCCTTTCTAAGATAGGGGGCCCAAGCCTGCTCTCAATACTCAAAGTGAGGCCTCACGGGTGCTTTATAAATTCTCAACTTTACATCTTTACTTTTATATTCTTGTCTTCTTGAAAAGAATGGTAACATTGCATTTGCCTTTCTCACCAGAGTCAGCTTGCAAATTAACTTTCAGTCTCGCACAAGGACTCCATTTTTTCTACCAAAGTGCATGATCATACACTTCCCAGCACTGTATTACATCTGCCATTTCTTTACCCATTCTCCTAATATGTCTAAGTCCTTTTGCAGCTCTTCTACTTCCTCAAAACTACCTGCCCCTCCAACTATCTTCATATCATCTGCAAACATTGTAACAAAGCTATTAATTCCATCATTCAAATCATTGACATAAAACGTAAGAAGAATCGGTCCCAACACAGACCCCTGTGGACACCACTAATCAGCGGCAACCAACCAGGAAAGGCTCAATTCATTCCCACTCTTTGCCTCCTGCCAATCAGACACTGCTTTATCCATGCCAGAATCTTTCCTGTAATACCATGTACGCATAGCTTGTTAAGCAGCCTCATGTATGGCACCTTGTCAAAGGCCTTCTGTAAATCCAAGAACACAACATCAACCCATTCTGCTTTGTCTATCCTGCTTGTTATTTCTTCAGAGAATTCCAACAAATTTGTCAGACAAGATTTTCCCTTGAGGAAACCATGCTGACTACAGCCTATTTTATCATGTGCCTCCAAGAACTCTTGAGACCTCATCCTTAATAATCGACTCCAACATCTTCCCAACCACTGAGGTCTGACTAACTGGCCTATAATTTCCTTTTATCTGCCTCTCTCCCTTCTTGAAGACTTTTGCAATTTCCCAGTCTTCTGGAACCATTCCAGATTCTAGTGATTCTTGAAAGATCATTACTAATGCCTCCATGATCTCTTCAGCCACCTCTTTCAGAACGTGGGCTGTACACCATCTGGTCCAGCTGACTTATCTACCTTCAGACCTTTCAGTTTCCTAAGAAACTTCTGTCTAGTTATGGTAACTTCACACAGTTCATGCTCCCTGGCACCTGGAACGTCCAGCATACTGCTAGCGTCTTCCATAGAGAATCCTGAAGCAAAATACTTATTCAGTTGATCTGCCATTTCCTTGTCCCTCATTACTACCTCTCCAGCATCATTTTACAGCTGTCCAATAACCACTCTTGCCTCTCTTTTACACTTTATGTATCTGAAGAAACTTTTGGTGTCCTCCTTAATATTATTGACTAGCTTACTTTTGCATTCCATATTTTCCTTAATGACTTTTTAGTTGCCCTCTGTTGGTTTTTAAAAGCTTCCCAAACCTCTAACTTACACTCATGTTGCTCTACTATATGCCTTCTCTTTGGCTTTTAACTTGTCTTGTTAGCGATGGTTGGGTCATCTTTCTTTCAGAATACTTCTTCCTCTTTGGGAAGTGCACATCCTGTGCCTTCTGAATTGCTTCCAGAAATTCTCCAGCCATTGCTGCTCTGCCATCATCCCTGCCAGTGTTCTTTTCCAATCAATTCTGGCCAGCTCCTCTCTCATGCCACTGTAATTTACTTTAATCCACTGTAATACTGATACACCTGATTTTAACTTCTCCTTTTCAAATTTCAGGGTTAATTCGATCATATTATGATCACTTTCCCCTAAGAATCTTTTACCTTAAGCTCTCTAATCAATTCTGGTTCATTGCACACCAAATCCAGAATAACTGATCTTCTAGTGGGCTCAGCTGTGAGCTGCTCTAAAAACTCATCTCGTAGGCAATCTAGAAATCCCCCCTTCAGCACCGACCTGATTTTCCCAGTTGACCTGTATATTGAAATCCCCCATGATTACTATAACATTGCCCTTTTGGCATGCATTTTCAATTTCCCATTGTAATTTGTAGGCCTCATCCTTATTACTATTTGGGGGTCTGTATACAACTCCCATCAGGGTCTTTTTACCCTTGCGTTTCCTTAGCTCTATCCACAATGATTTAACACCTAACCCTATGTCACCTCATTCTAATGATTTTATTTAATTTCTTACCAATAGAGCTACGCCACCCCCTCTGCCTTCCTGCCTGTTGTTTTGATGCAATATGTATCCCTGGACATTAAACTCCGAGCTATAATCTTTCAGCGATGATTCAATGATGCCTACAACATCATACCTGCCAATCTGCAACTGTGCTGCAAGTTCATCTACCTTATTTCGTATACTGCGCGCAGTCAGTTACAATACCTTCAGTCCTGTATTCACCCTTTTTTGATTTTGTTGCACCATGCTCAACCTTTTGATTCCTATCTTTGTCTGAGGTCTTACTGACATCTGCCGCCACAACCTCTCTACTAACTGTGCTGGCACTCTAGTTCCCATCCCCCTACAAGTCTAATTTAAACCCCATCGTGTAGCATTAACAAACCTTCCTGCTGGGGTATTAGTCCCACTCCAGTTCGGGTGCAAACCCTCCCTTCTGTACAGGTCCCACCTTCCTTGCAAGAGAGCCCAATGATCCAAAAATCTTATGCCCTCCCTCCTATACCAACTCCTTAGCCACAAATTCAACTGTCTGATCTTCCTAGTTCTCCCCTCACTAGCACGTGGCACAGGTAGCAATCCTGAGATCACAACCCTGGGGGTCTTTCCCTTTGACTTAGCACTAACTTCCTGAACTCCCTTTGCAGAAACTCGCCACTCATCCTACCCATGTCTTTGATACCAGCATGGACCACGACTTCTGGCTGTTCACCCTCCCACTTCAGAATGCTGAAGACTCGATCCAAGATATCCCAGACCCTGGTAGCCAGGCGGCAACATACCATCCGGGAATCTCCTTTTCGCCTACAGAACCTCCTGTCTATTCCCCTAACTAACAAATTCCCTATCACAACTGGCAATGGGTCTGCCTCTTCTTCTTCCTTCCCTTCTGAGTCACAGAGGCAGACTCAATGCCAGCGACCCCACCACTGTGACTTTCCACTGTTAAGTCATCCCCCCTAATACTGTTGTTGAGAGGGATAGCCACAGGGGTACTCTGCACTGACCCTTATTCCCTTTCCCATTCCTAACTGTCACCCAGTTTCCTGTGTCCTGCACCCTGGGTGTAACAACCCTTTATGTATTATCTATCACACCTTCAACCTCCCGAATGATCCAGAGTTCACCCAGTTCCAGCTCCAACTCCTCAACATGGTTTATTAGAAGATACAGCTGGACGTACTTCTCACTTCCCACTTCCCACTGGAGATCTCCCTGCCTTCCCACATCCCGCAAGAGGAGCATTGCACTATCCTGCCTAGCATCTCTACTGTCCATGATGAGCAAATACAAAGAAGAAAATGAAAAGGAAAAACTAAGAAAAGTCAAATTGGAATTACAAATGAACCAGACCAGGTAAAATAGCAGATTTTTCCCTAAGACCTTCAGAACCCAGAGCAACACACACAAAATGCCAAAGGAACTCAGTAATTCAGGCAACATCAATGGAGGGTAATAAACAGTCGATGTTTCGGGTCGAGATCCTTCATCAGGATGGGACTCTTTTGATTAGAAAACTAGATGGATTTTTCCAACGTTCCTGTAATTTCAGATTAACTGGCATCAGTATTTTTTTAAATTCCAGTTTTTATATAATTGGGCATGGTGGGATTTCAACTCATGTCCAAGGTCTAACAATCCAGAACTGTTGTTGTTAGCCCAGTAGCTTCATTTCTAAATTACCATCCTGAATTCCCCAATAAGCAGAAATAAGTTCTCTTCTTTCTTATCAATATTTGAAAACTTCAATCATTCATAATATTTATTCTGGGGAATATTAACCTACACTGGAAAATTTTCTCTTTAAACTTAACCCTCTAGAACACTGCTGTCTTTCCAAGGTCAGTGTACTCTCCCAACCGTACTACCCAGTTTTTCTGTCAATCACCTGGTTGTGTATTTATCAGCACTTTTACACTTGGAATGAAAACAATATGTAGAAAAATTCTTAGATACATATCATTCACTAAAATCAGATCAAATCTAATCTAGCTAATTACTACAAATCAGTCTCCTCTCAATCATTAATAAATAAATAGGAGTCTTTGTCAACAGTGTCGTCAAAAATAGAACATACGACAGTACAGCACAGGAACACGTCTTTTGGACCACAATGTCTGTGCTAATCATGATGCTAATTTAAACTAATTCTGTCCACCTGCACATGGTCTATATCCCATGATAACTTGCCTGGTCCCCATGCCTGGCTAAGTACCTTTTAAATCTTCCTATCGTATCAGCTTCCACTACCTCCTCTGGCAGTATATTCCAGCTGCCTATCACACTGGGTAAAAAAAAACTTGCTTTGCAAATCTCCTTCAAATTTTCCCATCACATCTTAAAACGATACCTTCCAGTATTTGACATTTTCTCCTTGGATAAAGACCTTGACTACATCTGCCATAATTCTATACACATAATTCTATATAACATAATTGGTAGTAGAGTGGGCAGTGAAGAAGGTTGTCTGAGGTTATAACAAAATCTAGATTAACTAGGGAAATGAACAAAGAATGGTAGTTGGAATTTAATTCAACAGGTGCAATTTGTTGTACGTTTGCAAGTTAAACCAGGGCAGGACTTGTACAGTAAATGGTAGAGCCCTAGAATGTCAGAGAGCATATAGTTACAACAGTGCAACAACACCATAACTTGATGAAGAAGTCCATGAGCACAGTAAAAGTTCACAGTCTCTCATATGTCCCACATCTCACGCAGACGGGAGAAGGAAGAAAAACTCTCCCTGCCATGCCCAACCACAATCCGTCTCTGAGTCATCCGAAAACTTCGAGCATCCGAATCAGCTCTCCGACACCGAGTACTGAGCGCCATCTCTGTCCGAACGATTCGACCTCAATCTCGGTCGCCAATAGCAGGCAAAGCCAGGGATTTTGAGGGCTACCCTCCGGAAGATTCCCGACCACGCAGTAACGACAGCAGTGAACGAGCGTTTCAGAAATTTCTCCAGATGTTCCTCTGTGCTTTCACATCCGTCTCCATCAAATCAAAATTGCCCAAGGCCCCTATTTAATGGATATGATATCATTTTTCACCGGAGGGCTGCGAACGTGCAGCGCGCTACTCTCTCTTCTCCCTCCTCCTACTTCCAAGGCTCTGCTATTTACTGTAAACTTTCCTCTCACTTTTAGCCTCCCAAAGTGGAACACCTCACACTTTTCCAGATTAAACTCAGTCTACCATTTCTACATCCATATTTCCAACTAAATCTATATTGTGCTGTATCCTTGGACCACCTTCCTCCCTACTGTATAACTCCCATATTTTTGTGTTATTTGTGAACTTATCAATCAGTTCACAACATTTTCATCCATGTCATTGATATGTAACAGAAGCAATAGTGATCCCAGCATTGAACCTTGCAGAATTACACTGGGACACCCCTCCAATACTGCACACTGTCTTCTCTGGCCAACCCAATTTTATATCTGATCTACCAAATTTTTGTGCTTTATCTTCTGCATCAGCTTACTATGGGGGGCCTTGTAGAATGCTTGACTAAACTCCATAAATGAGACCCACTCACTGACGCTGCGCTTGGGTTTTACCAGGACCATTCAGTTTCAGGCTTCATTACAGCTTTGGACCAAATATGGATTAAAGAATTCTATGAAGGACGTGGAATAACAGATCTCGTGATTGAGACAGTGTTCTTTATGAAATATCACATTAAGAAGTCCTGTTAAAACTGAAGTCAATGAGCCAGAAGAAATCTTTTCAAAGGGACTTCAGTATTACCTGGCACAAAGGGGGACGGTGGTGGTCGCTGGATGTTGATTTTTGCTGCACCTTGTCATCACTCTTAGGGCAATGTCCTAAACCATCTTCCGTTGGTTCACCAATGACCTTCCTTCAATCAATAAAGTCAAAAGTGCAGATGTCCACTGATGATTCTTTTCAGCAAATGATAATGGATAGCAAGAAACATGAGTGCTACAAAGTCCCAGGCAAAGACCAACTCTAAATGGGTCTCTCCTTTATGTCAGACTTTTATTGGCACTGCTCATGTCAGATAACTTTGCACCATTGGCAAATTGTAGCACCTTTTTGCTACTGAATGTTAATAAATATAATGAATAGTTGAGGCCCCAACGCAGATCCTTGTGGTACACTACTCATCATATACTGAAAATCTGAGGTTCAACCCATTACTCCTAATCTGGCCATAGCAAGTCCCATCAATATAATCATTTGCCTTTAATGCCAAATTTCTGCTTTAGCTAACGACTATAAAGAGTAATTTTTGAACATCCTCAGAAAAGTGCATGGAAATACCTCCTTAAACATTCCTTTGGCTCCTACAGTGGACACATCTTTCAAAATAAAAATCAAGTTTGTCAAACATAAGTTAAGTTTACAGTCCATGCTAACTACCTTCAATCAATTGAAAACTTTTCAAACTATTTAATCACCCCCATCTTTCATTTACGGACTTTAATAAGAAACAACATTTTCTCTAGTACATCTTTCATAAGTAACAGTTTGAAATGAGCAAGCTGCTTCACCAAGGTCGCAGTGGCACAGCTCTGGTGACCCCGGTTTAATCCTCATCTCTAATGCTGTCTGTGTGGAGATAGCACGTTTTTCCTGTCACCATACAAGTATCCGCAGGTGCTCTGGTTTCCTCCAGCATCCCAAAGACAAGGGGGGGCAGTAAGTTAGCTGGCTGCAGTAAATTGTCCCAGTGAGAAGATGAGTGGTAGAACCTGGAGGAGAATAGAGTACAGGGGAAATTAGCAGGACAATAGGAGTGCTCAATGGGCTGAAATATTATCATTGTTGAATGAAAACAATGCAAAATCTATGGGAATGTTTCTGAAGCAAGAGTACTTTAGAAAATCATATTTCAAGCATCAGGAATATTCTCAACTGCTTCCTTTAAAGTGTGGAGTAATGACAGTGTGGTTATGAGGATTTGTCAATATGTAATCATTTTAGTTTGTTCATCATTGTTAATATGTAAACACTGACTTGGGCCAGCATCCCTTGTTTCATGTTGTTCCATAAATGGGCATTTCTAGGAACTGCTGGGTACAGGTGCAGTAGTGCGCAAGTAGCCCACGTTAGTGTCAATGGATTCGGTTTTATATTAAACTCTTCTTAGACACAATTTGCTGATTGTTTGTCACTCTATCCATTAACGGGTTCTATCGCATTCCATTTCAAATCTCTGGAATGGCTGTACTTGTTTCATATCCTCCCTTTCAGTATATGAAATAAGGTAGATGGTCTTGTAGCTCATTTAGAAATGGACAGAACCGTGGCTGAAAGTTCCAAGAATACATGTCATATCAAAAGAACAGGCAGGTGGACAGAGGAGGTAGGGTGGCTTTGTTGGCAAAAAATGAGATCAAATCCTCAGAATTGACTTTGAATCAGAAGAAGTAGAATCTTTGCAGGTAGAGTTGAAAAACTTCAAGGGTAAAAAGACCCTGATGGGAGCTACATGACAGCCTCTGAACAGTAGACAGGTGTGTGGTACAAATTACAACAGGAGATAGAAAAGGCATGCAAAAAGGGCAATGATACGATGGTCAAGGTGGATTTGAATTAGCAGGAAGATTAGGAAAATCAGGTTGGTGCTGGATCCCAGGAGAAAGGTTTGAAGGTAAATAAGTCACTTGAACCAGAAGGACTATACACAAGGGTTCTGAAAAAGATAGCTGAAGGGATTGTAGAGGCATTAGTAATGATCTTTCAATAACCACTAGATTCTGGAAAGGTTCCAGCGGACTGAATAATTGCAGATGTCGCTCCACTCTAAAGGCAAAACACAAGAAATTATAGGCCAGTTATCCTGACTTCAGTGGTTGGCAAGATGTTAAATCCTATTAATAAGGATGAAGCTTCAGGGTACACAGATGCACATAATAAAGTAAGCTGAAGTCATCATGGCTGGACAAATCTGTTGGAATTTTTTGAGGGAATATCAGGCAGATAAAAGAGAGTCAGTGGATGATGTTTACATGGATTTTCAGAAGGTCTTAGACAAGGTGCTGCTAAACTAAATAAGACCCCATTCTAATGCAGGAAAGATAGATTGGCTGGTTGGCAGAAGGCAAAGAGTGGGAATAAAGGGCAGATTTTCTGGTTAGCTTTTGGTGACTAGTGGTGTTGAGCCACTTTTCATGTTATATGTTAATGATCTGCATGACAAAATTTATGGCTTTGTGGCCAGGTTTGCAGATGATTGTAAGATAGGTGGAGGGGCAGATTGTGTTGAAGAAGCAGGAAGTCTACAGAAGAATGTGAACAGATTTGGAAAATGGGCAAAGAAGTAGCAGATAGAGTACAGTGTAACATATAGAAAATGCTGGAAGAACTCAACAGGTCAGGCAGCATCTATGGAAAAGAATAAAGAGTCGATGTTTCGAGCTGAGACCCTTCATTAGGACTCAGTGTAGTGTTGATGGAATAAAGTGTGGTGAAGTGTTACGGTCATGAACTTTGGTAGAAAGAATAAGGACAGTGACAATTTTCTAAACAGGGAGCAAACAAGCTGCAAAGGGGTTAACTTGCAGGTGGAGCCCAGCAGTAAGGAAGACAGATGCAATGTTAGCATTCATTTTGAGAAGACTGAAATATAAAAGCAAGGATGTAACGCTGAAGCTTTATAAGGCTTTATCAGACTACATTTGGAGTTCTGTGTGCAATTTTGGGCCTCATATATGAGAAAGGATGTGCTGTCCTTGGAGAGGGTCCAGGGAATGAAGTAGTTAATGTACAAGGAGCGTTTGGTGGCTCTGCCCTGTACTCACTAGAGTTTAGGAGAATGAGGGAGGATGCCATTGATACCTACTGGATATTGAAAGGCCGAGATATAGTGGACATGGAGAGGATGTTTCCCTTAGTGGAAGAGTCTATGAAAGTAGGGCACAGGCTCAGAAAAGAAGGATATTCCTTAAGAACAGAGATGAGAATGACCTTCTTTAGCCAGAGAGGGTGAATTCATGGAATTCATTGCCAAGGACTGTCGTAGAGGCCAGGTCATTGGGTTATTTAAAGCAGAGGTTGATAGGTTCTTGATTAGTAAACGCATCAAAGGTTACAGGTAGAAGGTCGGAGAAAGGGGTTGAAAGCAAAATTAAATCAGCCATGATCAAATGGCAGACACGAGGAAATGTGCAGATGCTGGAAATTCAAGCAACACACACAAAATGCTGGTGAACGCAGCAGGTCAGTCTGCATCTCAAAGAAGAGGTACAGTCGACGTTTCAGGCCAAGACCCTTCGTCAGGACTAACTGAAGGAAGAGTTAGTAAGAGATTTGAAAGTGGGAGGGGGAGGGGGAGATCCAAAATGATAGGAGAAGACAGGAGGGGGAGGGATGGAGCCAAGAGCTGGACAGGTGATTGGCAAGAGGGATACAGAGCTGGAGAAGGGAGAGGATCATGGGACGGGAGGCCTAGGGAGAAAGAAAGGGGAGGGGAGCCCAGAGGAAGGTGGAGAGCAGGCAAGGAGTGATTGTGAGAGGGACAGAGAGAGAAAAAAAGGGGATAATTAATAAATAAATAAATAAATAAATAAATAAATAAATGATTGATGTGGTAAGAAGGACATTAACAGAAGTTAGAGAAGTCAATGTTCATGCCATCAGGTTGGAGGCTACCCAGACGGAATATAAGGTGTTGTTCCTCCAACCTGAGTGTGGCTTCATCGTGACAGTAGAGGAGGCCACGGATTGACGTATCAGAATGGGGATGGGACGTTGGAGGAACAACACCTTATATTCCGTCTGGGTAGCCTCCAACCTGATGGCATGAACATTGACTTCTCTAACTTCCATTAATGCCCTTCTTACCCCATCCCTTACTTATCTATTTATTTGTTATTTTTTCCTTTTTCTCTCTCTCTCTCTGTCCCTCTCACAATCACTCCTTGCCTGCTCTCCACCTTCCTCTGGGCTCCCCTCCCCCTTTCTTTCTCCCCAGGCCTCCCGTCCCATGATCCTCCCCCTTCTCTAGCTCTGTATCCCTCTTGCCAATCAACTTTCCAGCTCTTAGCTTCATCCCTCCCCCTCCTGCTTTCAAATCCTTACTATCTCTTCTTTCAGTTAGTCCTGATGAAGGGTCTCGGCCTGAAACGTCGACTGTACTTCTTCCTATAGATGCTGCCTGGCCTGCTGAGTTCCATGATCAAATGGCAGAGCAGACTCAATGGCCAAATAGTCTAATTCTGCTCCTATGTCTTATGGTCTTTCAGACATTGTATTGAAGTCAGTCAAAATACAGTCACTATTGTTGGTTGATAAGTATACTGTCCCTCTATAACTATCATACCTGTGACTTTTGCTTTTGATTACCTGGATTAATTTCATTAGGCATCTATGCCTATTGCAATATTAAACTGTTGTAGAATCATAGTATCATGCAGTAAAGGATACAGGTTACTCAGCCTAAATCATCCACACCAACCAGTAGGCATCCTTGTATATTAATTTCATCTCCTCGTACTTGCCCAATAGCTCTTTATGCCTAAATGATTCAAGAGCTAATCTTATATGCTGTTAGCAACTCAGGCGCCACTACTCTCTCATGCCATCAACACATTGCAGGTAATTTATGCTCCGATCTCCTCTGCACCCTCTCCAGCATGATGACGTTTTTCTTCTATCTCAGCAACTAAAGCTGCATGCAATACTCCAGCTGAGGTCTGACCTAGGTTTTCTGAAATTGGTAAAAAAAAAACCCTTCCTAATGTGGAACTGTGCTTTTGTTTTCATCTACGTTGATGTTCATGTGAGTTGTTTGTTTTTTGTCTTTAGGTATGAAATTCTGTTCAAACAGAGAGTTGGCACGGAGGATGTATTTCTAGGCATGAGCAGGAAGGATGGATCCACAGCTTGTTGTGAAGACATGGTGGTGAGCAACTATCATTGCTATGACTGTTGCAGCCATTTAGTCATAAAGTTGTACCACACAAAAGTAAGATCTTTGCCCCACCCGTTGCTCACATCACTATTAGGATATGTGGTTGAGTTAGTGGATTGTACTGACAATACAGGTGTTGGCACGTGGCCAAGTGGTTAAGGCATTCGTCTAGTGATCTGGAGGTCGCTAGTTCGAGCCTTGGCTGAGGCAGTGTGTTGTGTCCTTGAGCAAGGCACTTAACCACACATTGCTCTGCGACAACACCGGTGCCAAGCTGTATGGGTCCCAATGCCCTTCCCTTGGACCACATTGGTGGCATGGAGAGGGGAGACTTGCAGCATGGGCAACTGCCAGTCTTCCATACAACCTTGCCCAGCCCTGCGCCCTGGAAACCTTCCAAGGCGCAAATCCATGGTCTCACGAGACCAATGGATGCCTAACGGTCAGCTACCTGGGGTGCACCATCTCGTCAGATGCCAAGATTGACAAAGAGATTGACAACAGACTGGCAAAGGCAAACAGCGCATTCAGCAGGCAATACAAAAGAGTCTGGAACAACAAGCATTTGAAGAAAGGCACAAAGATCAGCGTGTACAGAGCCATTGTACTGACCACCTTCCTGTACGGTTCCAAGTCGTGGGTCACCTACCGTCACCACCTACGACTCTTTGAACATTTCCACCAGCTCTGCCTCCGCACCATCCTCAACATCCACTGGATTGACTTCGTTGCCAACATCGAGGTCATCGATCAGGCGGAGGTCACCAGCATCGAGGCTATGCTGTTGAAGACACAGCTGCGCTGGGCAGGGCATGTCTCCAGGATGGAGAATCATTACCTGCCCAAGATTGTTCTGTATGGCGAACTCTCCACTGGCCACCATGACAGAGGGACACCGAAGAAGAGGTACAAGGACTCTCTGAAGAAATCCCTTGGTGCCTGTCACATTGACCATCGCCAGTGGTCTAATCTAGCCTCCGATCGCGAGGCCTGGCGACACACCATTCCCAGTCTGTCTCCTCCTTCGAGAACACACGCAGGGCTGGCATTGAGGACAAAAGGAGAAGGAGAAAGATCCGTGACACAGCAGCACCAAACCCAGAACAGAATTTCCCTTGCAGCCGTTGTGGCCGGACCTGCCTGTCCCGTATTGGCCTCGCCAGCCACCAGCGAGCCTGCAGCAGACGTGAGCAGCCCCCTTCCTAATTCTTCATCCACGAAGCCAAGCCATGATGACAGTCGCACCAGTGCCTACAGCCCCGGATACCCGGATTCGATCCTAACCTCCAGTGCTCTCGACGTAAAATTGGTACATTGTCTCTAAAAGTACGTGCATTTTCTCAGTCTGCTCCAATTTTCTTTCAGATGTGTGGATTGGTATTTTATTTGGCCACACTGTAAATTGCCCCTGGTGTGTAGGAAATGAATGAGTACGTGGGGAGAGAGAAAAACAAAGGGAGTAATGTAGATTAACATGAAACGATAGTTGATGGGCAGCACAGACCCAATGTACCAAAAAGCTTGTTTCCTTGCTGTATCTTCCAGAAAGATTAGTATTTATATGTAGATTCGAAGGGCATCAACAAGTTTTCAATGGGTGCTGTAGCAGAGTAACCCTCAGACATGATTTAACAACCCATACTTCATATGCATAGTGACTGAGATACATCACTCAATATACTCCTTTTGCATAACTTACTATCAGCTTTCCTTAAATAACAAGAGTTAAATCTGATCATTCATCAAGTTCAATTTCAACGTTAGCAATGAATCTATGTTGACGGCTAAAATTACCAGCTCATTCCAAACTTTCATAAATCGAGCATAAACCTTTAAAGGCTATGTTCATTCTCTGCTTGAGATACTCATGTGCATCACCTTGATGGGTGGTAATTAACAAGGTTTTATGTTAAGATCCTTAAGAAAGTGTGGCAACGGATGATCGAAAGCTTGCTGAAGGAGACAGGTTTCAAGTAAACCCCTGAAGGAGGACTGCAGGGAAATCTGGGTGTTAACGGAGGGTGTTTCAGACAACTGAAGCCACAAATTAAAAGAAGTGGGAGGACAGGACAGGACAGCTCAAAGTACATATAGATCTATAAGACCTGACAAGTTATGGATATGTGGAAGGGTTTTAAAGGACTTGAAGAGAGCTTTACATTCAAGGTACTATAGGTCTAGAAATTATTAAAGATCAATGAATAGAGAATTAATTAACAGCATCAGCAGAAAGAACAAAATCTCATGTTATTTAGCCATTTTAATTGACTGTTAGGTTGTTTCATGATATTGATGATAGCCTTTGGGTAATAAAACTGTTTTTCAGATAAAAATCAAACTGCCAGGCTGCAAACCAGCAGATCTCACTGTGGATGTTAAAGAGCGATTTCTGGGCCTTAGATCTTCCACCTAGTAAGTGAGACACTTTGTTGACAGAGACAGGCTGGTCTTTAAATGAAGTCTCACCTTGTATCTCCAGGTGGGAGGGGACACAAAAAATCAATGTTACTCTGGAATAAAAACAGGAAATGCTGAAAATACTCAACAGATCAGGTCTGCAGCTAAGGCAACAAAAATTAAGAGTTAATGTTTCAGGTCGAAGACCAGTCATGAGAACTTTGAAGAAGACTGTTAAACTGTAGGGAGGGTGGATGTCGCTGACAGGGCAAAACCAGGGTGATCACGAGAACAAAGTGGTCAGTAAAGGAATAGGAGCAGTTAGAGAAGACATGCGTAACAGGTATTGTTCTCCATTCCCAATAAAGGGGGAAAAGAACAAGTTCAGCCAATATCACAAACGACTGAATGGTACAGACAAAGAAATACAGCGATTAGAAGTTGTAGAAATCAAAATTGAGTTCTTTTTTGTCTTTTTCCCTCCAAAGGTATGTGGAACTCCTGGATTCTTTAATATAAACTTTTAGTTCACCTCCTTTCCTGCTTCCCACTTCCTCCTCCCCACAATGCCCAAGTAAATCCTTCATCCATTCTCTCAGGAACTATCAAATATTGTAGCTAGAATGTAAGCCCCTTGATCAGTGATGGCAAGGCAGCCTATCCCTATTAGTGTGTTTTTCCCTTTGCTCCCAAGCCCATCCAAAGGAATCTCAGCAAGATGCAAGAGCATGGGATAAAGGTAGCATTGCAGAGTAAAGTCACGTACATGTTCTTCTCCAGCAGCCTCAGACAGAAGCTTTGTCTGAAAATAAAAACAGAAACTGCTAGAGATACTTAGCAGGTCAGTCATCATCTGTGAGAAGGAAAACAGAGATAATATTTCAGGGGAAGACACTTTGTTCGAGCTGGAAATGAGACAAAAGAAGTGGATTAAGCCGACGACGGGGTGGGGTAAGAGGAATGTCTGTTTATTGTAGTATTCCACAAAGACCGATGGGTATGCAGAATAAGATGCAGTGTATTGACTCCCAAAGCCTGTTTAAAATATGTAAAGGCAGGGAAATCTGGATGCTTTGTTGGATATCAAACACCGTTATTGATTCCTAATTCAAGCATGATCTCTTGTCTATTGCAACTCCCTGGAAGTAGGAACCACTGTGACAGTCAGGAAAGGCCAGTGGCTAGGTCACTGTCTGCAGCAGCTGGGATTTTATTTCAAAAATAAATTTTATTCATAAAAATCAAGGAAATAAAATACAGCCAATAAATGCTGTTCATATTCATTACATCATCAAGTTAAAACATTCTTGTCACAAAATGCAATCTCACTCAAGTGGCCTTTTAGAACAATGCTCCCTTCCTTTATTGGTGGGACTGCTCTAGCCCCTCTGTGCCCATTGGCAACAGGACCTTAGAATGCAAACCTTCCCTATGGAATCTTTGCATTGCGCCTCTTGGCATATACTTCTG
This sequence comes from Mobula hypostoma, assembly GCF_963921235.1. NCBI lineage: Eukaryota > Metazoa > Chordata > Chondrichthyes > Myliobatiformes > Myliobatidae > Mobula > Mobula hypostoma. Next base: position 59,431,297 of record NC_086106.1, read on the forward strand.
CAGCCTGCAATGTACCAAATGGCAATTTTCCCTTATTGACATTTCATTGCACTGGAAGACCAGAAATTTTTAGGCAGACAGAAGCGCCTTTCATCTAGTTGATGATCTTCCAGCATCATCTGATGTCTGTCTCAGTGTGTCTCCCTAGAAACAGTCCGTAGATCAGAAAATCCTCTGTTGAGTTGAACCTCAGCCAAACCTTGACAAGGACCCATGCAACCTTTCCCAGACCTTCCCTGCAAATGCAAAGTCGGCAAAAGGGACAAATAATCACATCTTCATCATAGCCATCTGAGGCAAAGTGTGTTGGGAGTGAGACTCTGAATGTGCAAAAGTGATTTGATTGGGGACAGGGGTGCCCTCTGAAGCAACCTTATCTCAGAAACAACCTTATAGGTAAAGCTCATAAAACTGAATTACACTAACTGTAGGTCTACCAAGCTATTTTGTTGTCTTCATGGACTGCAGACTTCTAAAATGGATATATGTCACTTGTAGTTCTTAAACTGGGGGTGGTTTTGTAGGATTGGTATACATTAAGCAAGCTCACCTTTGTAATTCATTGTCATTTTCCTGACTTCCTTTTGTTTTCCAGCAAGTTGGGTTTACACTTACCCCATCCAGTGGACAACAAGAATGGAAGGGCTCAGTTCCACTCTGACACTCACACACTGGAAGTCACCTTAACCATGAAGAGAGAGTATGACTTCATTAACTTTGCTTGAGCAGATCAATAGGAGCTGGAGACTTCAGCAGAGTCAGAGCAATGATTAATTATACAAGAGCAAATATCAGTCTGCGCTATTGTCCACTATTTTCAACATTTTTAAAGAGCAAAACTATGTAATTAAACCATTCATAAAGAAAAGTGGGACTGCACAAAATAATTTACCAACACAGTGCTGTACAACAAACCTTATCTTGCCTCCAGGAAACACCACAGACAATAGGGAGTCATCGAAGTTAAGTATTGTGAGAATCTTTCTTGTGGATTTTTATCACTCGTTTGATTCCTGAAGACGTTAAGTGAAAAAGGTGTTCCATATTAATTGTAATCTATCTTTTTCATAATGTTCTGCGCAAATTTGAATTGTTAAAGCACAAAGTTTACCCTGTTAACCCTGCCAAACCACCCTATAAAGGTGAAAGGTGCTAAGATGATACACCAGAGAAAATCACTGATTCTCTATCACGTACCCAAAGACAGAACACACCCTGAAAATCTCTCGCTTGTTGCCACTCTCTGCCTTTTTTCCATTTTTCCTAATATACATCTCAAAGTTCCTCTCATGTACATAAGCCATTCAATTCAGGCCCTTTTTTAACTATAATGCTATGTTGGATAATTAATTAATATGTCTCGCTTTGCACTAATTCCATTTTTTGTGCCCTCTCTTCAGTTGCCTTTGGAACTTCCAACTGGTGTGAACAGAATCCTTTCCACAGTGTGTTGTACTTTTTATCAGTTATCTATGCCTTTTTGATCTCAAATATCTTTCCTTTTTGGTCAGCTTTAACATCATCGCTATCCTATTACAATTTCTGTTGTAGCCTCTGGAAGAGTATTAATTAAATATTTCTGATTCTATCTGTAAACATTGTGCGTGCCCTGTTGATTCTTACCTACTTTAGTTATTCTTTCATCATCGATGTGTCTCAGAGTACTTATTTGATATTAGATTTCTCCAAGGTTTTCAATAATATGCTGTTCAAGTATTAAGTCAGCAGCAATAGATAAAGCAAATGACCTACTGATAAAAGTCAAAATGAGCTGACATTAAATATGAACGACAAACTGACAGGCCTGTGATTGCTAGGTTTGTCCTTAATTCCTTTTGTATTTGAACATAGGGGGGATAATATTGCAATTCTCCAGTCCTCCGGGAGATTATGACTATACCTTTCCATTTTATTCTCTTCTCTCAGCGGCCTAAGCCCGGAACTGTTGGTTTCTGCTATGACAGAAAGCTTTTCTAGTAATTCTTCCCTTTTTAGTTTTTAGCCCATCAACATCTCAATGACCTCTTCTCTTATAGTGACCACAGCAGTATTTTATCTTATTCCTTCAGCTTCTATTTTGATCTCACGATGAATCCACTACCCATTTTATCCCTTCACTCTTGATCTGCCAGTGGAACAACCTTTTCTGTTAGCTTCCATTTTTGCTTTTCCATTTAGTGTTTCTTCATTTCTTTCATTTCCCCATTTGCAGTCCAGTTCTTGATTGTATTATCATCCTGACATCTTTCATACACCACATTTTTTGCACAGAAAATCCACTCTTCTGTCCTTTCTAAATTTACTTTCCACATGAACTGGCAATTGCATTAGTTTACAAGGGTTGATTGATAAGTTTGTGGCCTAAAGTGGAAGGAGTCAATTTTAGAAAACCTAGCACATCTATTTTTCAACATATTTTCCTCCTATATGTACACACTTAGTCCAGCAGTCCTGGAGCATATGGATCCCTTCTTTGTAGAAGTGGTCCACAGCATGATAAGTTCGTGGCCTAAGGAAGAAGGAGATGAGTTATTAACTTCAAACTTTCTGCATTATCACTCAAAGAGTTGAACTGCATGTGCATGTAACAAGAGCTGCATAATTATCTCCTTCTACCCAAGGCCATGAACTTATCAATCACCCCTGCTGTGGACCACCTGGAGGTCCAAGACGCTCTCGTTACATGCACCTGCAGTTCAGTTCTGAGTGAAAATGCAGAAAGTTTGAAGTTAATAACTTATCTCCTTCTACCTTGGGCCACAAACTTATCAATCACCCTTGCTGTGGACCACTTGCTGGAGGTCCAAGACGCTGACTTCCACAAAGCAGGGATCCATATGCTCCACGACTGCTGGACTAAGTGTGTAAATGTAGGAAAAATAAATGTGCTAGGTTTTCTCTGTCAATATTTTTGTTTGCCTCTACATAGAAGAATACAGAGTACAAGAAAGTATATATAAAGGTAAAAAAAACTACCAATTACATTATATCTATTCATAATAACAATCTCTTTACCCCGTATTCATGTAGATTAGTCAAAGTTATATTGAAATATACTAATTTATTACAAAAAAAAAGTCTAACCCCTAACAAGACCGAAGCTGTTTATTAAGGAGAAAAAAAGGTAAAATACCTTCTCGTATAGAAAAAATTAATAATAGCTAACAACGAATTGAGGGTTTTGAAAGTTTTTTAAATAATTCAGAAAGGATTCCCCACGATGTTTGAAAGTCTTGACGAGATTCAGAAATTGAACGAAGAATCTTCTCTAAATCTAAGTATGACATATCGTCGCATAACCATTGAGTATGAATAGGAGGAGAAACATCTTTCCATTTAAACAAAAGTGCCCTCTTAGCTATAAGAGAGCTAAAGGCCAAAATTTGTAAATCAGATGTCTTCAACTTGATATCTTGTCCTGCAACAATACCGAATAGGGCCATCAGAGGATTAGGCTTAAAATTGACTTTGAAAAGTAAAGAAAAAATTTGAAAAACTTCCTTCCAATATTTTTCAAGACATGGACAAGTCCAATACATATGAATTAATGAAGCTTCTCCATTATTACATCTGTCACAGTAGGGAGATATATCCGAACAGAAACGAGATAGCTTATCTTTAGTCATATGGACTCTGTACCACCCTAAATTGTATAAAGGAATGGTGAGCACATAGCGATGATTAGTCAGTTTAAAAATTTCATTCCAAATTTCCTCAGATATTGATGTCTGTAAATCTTGTTCCCAGAGATTTGTAATTTTGTCTAAAGGAACAACCTCATCTCTAGTAACATACCATAAATATTAGATATTGAACCATTATGAAAAGGTGTCAAATTAAAAATTGCATCTAGTAAGTTCTTATCTGAGCTTATAGGAAATGTGCATGATTGAGATCTTAGAAAGTCTCTGATTTGTAGATATCTAGAAAAGTGAGTTTTGGCTAAGCTATATTTAGCTGACAATTGCTCAAATGAAAAAGATTTCCTCCAACAAACAGATCCCAAAAATATTTAATACCCATCCTGTCCCATTCTTTAAAAACTAAATCAGTCATGGAGGGTTTAAAAAAATTAGAATAAATGGGACTAGAATGGGAAAATCTCAATAAATCAATATATTTTCTAAATTGTATCCAGATCCTCAGAGTATATTTAACTATTAAATTATCATTTAGTTTACTTACAAATAAAGGATGTGAGGATCCAAGAAGAGAAATAATAGAAAATTTATTAACAGAGTTAGCTTCTAAAGAAACCCATACCGGACCGTCTACACGATTAATATAATATAGCCAAAATGTAAGATATCATATATTAACTGCCCAGTAATAAAACCTAAAATTAGGTAAGGCTAAACCTCCAGACTTCTTAGGTTTTTGAAGATGAACTTTATTTAAACAAGGATGTTTACTTTTCCATATATAGGAGGATAAAATAGATTCAAGAGAGTCAAAAAAGGATTTAGGAATAAAAATGGGTAAAGCCTGAAAAAGATATATAAATTTAGATAGAATATTCATTTTAATCGAATTAATCATCCAATCAACGATATTGAAAGAGATGACCAATTTAATAATATCTTTGTTACATGGTTCAATAAAGTAAGAAAGTTTTCTTTAAACAGGTGTTTGTAATTCTTAGTGATTGTTACACCCAAATAAGTAACTTGATTCCTTACAATTTTAAAAGGGAGATTAGTATTAATTGATACCAAATTATTTAAAGGAGATAATTCAGTCTTATGTAGGTTCAATTTATATCCTGAAAACTGGCTAAAACGGGAGAGTAAAGAAGGTATGCAAGGTAACGAGGTCTCAACATTAGAGATAAAAAGCAATATATCATCAGCGTAAAGCGAAATTTTGTGGGTGATACCTCTCATTAAAATACCACAGATATCATTAGATTCTCGAAAAGCAATGGCAAGGGTTCTAAAGCTAGATCAAAAAGCAAAGGACTCGACAGACAGCCTTATCTAGTTCTGCGGTGAAGTTTAAATGGTTTGGAATTTTGAAAATTAGTAAGAACCCGAGCAGAAGGAGATAAATAAAGTAATTTAATCCATTGAATAAAATCTGGTCCAAAATTAAATTTTTCTGAGGTTTTAAATAAATAATTCCATTCAACCCAATCAAAGGCCTTCTCAGCATCTAAGGATAGCACGCATTCCGATACCTCCTGAGAAGGAGAGTTCGTGTTCATCCATCGTTGTCGATGAAGACCTCGACACCAATTGATGCCGAGACTAGCGCATGATTTGGATTTAAGTGAGGGAGAGTTCCACAGCGTCAGCCTCACTCTCTCTTCCCAATTCCCATCTGGATCCAGTGGCAAGACGAGAGTCGAGATGGCTGGAGATGGGACTAGACACAGTGGATGACCAGGATGTCTACTGTGTCTAGTTGTGATCTACGCGTTCCACGACGCTTGCAGAGACCGGCTTCTTGACCGTTAGACCTTCCATTAGTCTCATCTGCTCAATCCGCCGGAGTCTGTCTTCACATGCTGGGATAGACAACTCCCTATCTCACCGAGGGTTTGAGACCCGTCAGCTACCCTTACCTGGTTTAGCCACCTTGTGGAAGCCGTTGCCCGGGGTGTGGCCGCTGTCGCATGCAAACAGCTACTGGGAGCCACAGGTGAGAGCTGAGTGCCAGGTGGGGACCAAAGGTGGACTAACCACCTTGAAAAGAACACAACATGTTCCCCCCACCAGAGGTGCTACCCCTCCCTGATACCCCCAATAACCCCAGAGAAGGAGAGTAAGTAACATTTAATACACGGTGTATATTAAAATGTGAATGTCGGTTTTTAATAAATCCAGTCTGATCATCAGAAATAATAGAAGGTAAAATATTTTCAATCCTAAGAGCCAGAACCTTAGAAAGAATTTTAGTATTAACATTGAGTAATGAAATTGGCCTATATGAAGGGTATTCAGTTGGATCCTTTTCCTTTTTTAGGATAAGCAAAATAGAAGCTTCATAAAAAGATTGAGGCAAACTACCCAATTTGAAAGAATCCAAAAAGACTAAGTGTAACTGCGGTCTAATTAATGAAGAAAAAGCCTTATAAAATTCTCTAGAAAATCCACCTGGACCCGGACCCTTCCCCAAGTGTAATGAATGTATAGCCTCAGCGGTTTCCTCATAAAAAATGGGTTGATCCATCTGTTTGCAATTATCTGCAGAAAGTGCAGGGATATTTAATTGATCTGGAAAATTATTCTGGTATTATCTTTAGGGGAATCAAAACTATAAAGTTTAGAATAGAATTCTCTAAAGGTATCATTTATTTCAGAGTAATCAGTTGTCCTATCACCACTAGTTTTGCAAATTTCTTTAATTTGTCATTTAACTACAGAAGTTTTTAATTGGTTGGCCAATACTTTGCCAGATTTATCTCCGTGAATGTAAAATTGAGTTTTATCTTTAAGAAGTTAAGTTTCAAATGGATATGTTAACAGAAGATCATATTTAGTTTTAATTTCAACACATCTTTTATATAAAACAGGATCTGGAGCTAGAACATATTTTTGATCTAATTGTTTCAATTGATTGGCTAATTCAATTCTTTCTTTATTAGCTTTATTCTTAACACTCGCAGTATAAGAAATAATTTGTCTTCTAATATAGGCCTTGAAAGTATCCCATACAATAAGATTAGAAGTCTCTTCCTTTTTATTCTCTTCAAAAAACAAAATAATATGCTTCTCCCGAAATTTTTTAAAATTCCTTATCAGATAACAAAGTTGTATTAAAACACCAGAATCTGTTGGTTTGAAGAAGATCAGAGAGTTTTAAAGATAGAAATATAGGAGTGTGATCTGAAACAGCGATCTCTTTTTGGTCACAGGAATGAACTGATGAAATCATTTGACTATCGATAAAAAAAATCAATCCTGGAATATGTATGATGAACATGGGGAGAAAACGAATACTCCCTATCAAAAGGATGTAAAAAAACTATAACACACTTCAATAAAATGGATTGAATAAACAAAGCTGATTTATTAAGAGACGCTGGTTTAGAAGATGATCGGTCTAAAATTGGGTCTAGCCAACAGTTAAAATCTCCTCTCATCACCAAAGAATAAAGATTCAGATCTAGTAAAAATGAAAAAAATTGTTCACAGAATCCTGGGTCATCTACATTTGGGGCATACACATTGGCAAATACTATTAATTTATTATCTAGTTTTCCTGAAATTATAACAAAACATCCATTAGTATCAGACACTATTTTATGTTGGACAAAGGAAAATGTATTATCTATAAGAATCGAAACTCCCCTAGATTTGGCCGGAAAAGTAAAGTGAAAACAAAGTCCATTCCAACGGCAAAAAAAACGTAGATTATCACATTTGCGTATGTGAGTTTCTTGTTTAAAAAAAATAGGGACCTTAAATTTCTTAATATAAGCAAAAATCTTATTACATTTAACAGGGTGATTTAACCCTTTCACATTAAAACTGAGTATATTAATAGTTTGGTCCATTTTTAATATTATTTAAAGGAAGGGTTAAAATGTAAGTTAAAAACCAAGCCGTAAACCTTGAGAAATTGTAATCAAGCAACAAGTTGGCTAAAAATTCGAAAACAGCTTCTGGGGAAAAAAAAACCATACCAAAGAAAGAAAACCGACCAATAGAAAGTCGGCATCTACAAACGTTTGTACGAACTACGGACAACCCCCCAAAAAACCTGGTGATCGCTCCAATTAGTTTCAAGGTTATTTATATTCCAACCTAGACTAAGCAATACCCAAACAAGAGATTCAATGATTCAATTCTCATATATCAAAAATACAGTATTAAAAAATACGGAAGGAAATTAGTTACAAAGAGATACCAAAAGTAAAAGGTACAATTATTCATACAGAGAGACATCGAAAATTAATCTTATATCTTCATGGAAAAACAGACTAAGCAGTTAGCCTTCAAATTTAAAAAATCTTTGTGCTTTAGTGTTCAAACAAAACCACCAAAGGATCCATCTTTAATGAGATTCTCAGTCAAACTGGGTAGCCAAGGGACGGGTTAAAACCCTTATTTTAAAAATTCCAACAGAGTTTGTTTAAACTTAGCACATTCCTGCATAACCTCAAGTGAATAATCTTCAAGAATCTTAATATTCCACCCTATAACCAATCATGCCCCTTTGATGGGATTTGCAAATTAAAAGTTTCTCATTAATCTTGTGACTTTATCTAAGGAGAAACTAAATAGCTAGCCTTTGGATTTTAAAAACTTTTGTGCTTCAACAGTCAGGCGGAGCCATTGGAAAGAACTGTTTTTAAGTGTGATTCTGAGTCGGGCTGGGTAGTGAAGAGAAGGCTTGAAACCCTTATTAAAAAGCTCAAACATAACTTCTTTGAACTTAACCTCAGGTGAATAATCTTCAACAATTCTAATCTTGCGACCATTATAGTCAATCATGCCTCTTCGACGAGATTCGCAAATTAAGAGTTCCTTTGTTTTAAATTCCTGAAAACAGATTATTACTGATCTTGGTCTCTGACCGTTAGGAGGTCTAAATGCAGAAAATCTGTGAACTCGATTGATCATAGGCACAGACGTCAAAATCTCTGGAAATAATTCTTGCAAAAGTTTGCAAAAAGCTCCATAGGATAATTACCTTCAATTAATTCTTCGAGACCCAGAACCCGTAGGTTGTTCCTTCTACTATTTTCTAGGTTGATAATCTTCTGTCTTAACTTTTCATTGGACTTTGGTTGCTTTTCACAAAGTTTCTGCAATTCATCCACTTCTATTTCCAGAGCCGACAAATTTTCCTCATTATTTTTAATACGTTTATCATGTTCATTAAGAGTTTGTTGGATAGAGTCCAAATTGCCATCTATCTGTTTAAATTCAGTGCTGAGTTGTTGAAACTTCTCAGAGGCTTCTTGTGTATGACTTTGCAGCAATTCCATAGTACAATCCAAAGAGGCAGGAAAATCATCCTTTTTAGTACCTCTGGCCCTCCTTGTATCCATAATGAAAGAATATCACACTTTAAAAAGAAATTTCAAGACAGGTTGGAAATAGTAAGATAATTAGAGTTGGAGCAATGGCAGATCGCTGTTACTCCATCAGCCACCACCAGGAAATCTTCGCTAGGTTTTCTAAAATTGACTCCTTCTACCCTAGGCCATGAACTTATCAATCACCCTTCATACATCAATGTACTATCTTTGCTATGAGGTCTTCTCTACATTGAGTAGATCTATGATCCTATGCTGTCTAGGGCAACCAATCACACCTCACTTCTGAATTTTATTTCTTTGGTCCATGTTTTGACCAAAGTAGTGACGGTCCAGCAAAACACAAAGTGGGCATTTAGACTACTGGAGTTTAACTATTGCTTGATAGTTTTGGTGATAATGTCTTCATCTCTGATAAGGGGATACGTTTCCTACAGTCCATCCTTTCTATATTACTTAACATTGTATATGTTTCAATCAAGTCTCCTCTTAACTTCCTCCATTAGCTTCAAGATAATTGTAGAGAAAAATAGGACTGGTCCTCAGGTTGAAATTTTAAATTGGAGAAAGGCCAATTTGATAGCATCAGAAAGAATCGGACAGGTATGGATTAGGACAGGTCGTTTTCTGGCAAAGGTACACTTGGTAAATGGGAAGCCTTCAAAAGTGAATTATTGAGAGTACAGTGTTTATACTTTCATGTTAGAATAAAAGGCCTTGCCTAACAAGTTGAAACCTTTGATTTTCAAGGGATATTGAGGCCCTGGTTAAGAAGAAGAAGGTGGTGCATACCAAGAATAGGCAGTAAAGAGAAAATGATCCACTTCAGAGGGAAGAAGGAGGGCTAAAAGAAGGCGTAAGATTGATCTGGAACACAAGGTAAAGGAGAATCCCAAGTGCTTCTATAGATACATAGTAAGAGCAAAAGGATAGCAAGGAATAAAATTTGTTCACTTGAAGATCACCATGGTCTTATACACCCTAATTTTCTTTGATAGCAAGCACTTTCTCTTCTGTAATTGGGATGCACTACTGTCTTGTCTCAATTCTCAAGACTTTCTGTCCATATCCCAAGTAAATACAGATGCAAAAAATCAATTTAGGATTTGTCTTATGTCAAATTTGAGTGGATAGGTCCCCAGGATCTGACCAGTTGTCTCCTCAGACCTTGTAGGAGGCCAGTGCAGAGATTGTAGGGACCCTGGCAGCAGTAGCAAAAACATCCTCAGCTACAGATGAGGTGCTGGAGGACTGGAGGATAGCTAATATTGTTCCATTGTTCAAGAAAGACTCTAAGAATAAGCCAAGAAATTTGGATATTTGATAGAGGTATACAAAATTATGATGGGTATAGTTAGGGTAAATACACACATGCTTCTTCCACTGATGTTGGTTGGCACTAGAACTAGAGGTCATAGGTTAAGAGTGAAAGGTGAATAAACAAGGGGAACTTGAGGAGGAACATCTTCTCTCAGAGGATGGTGTGAGCTGTCAGAGGAATTGATGATTGCAATATTGAAGGTAAGTTTGATAAGTACATGGATGGCAGGTGTATGGAGGGTAACGGTCCAGATGCGGGTGATAGGACGACTCAGGACAACAGTTCGGCATGGACAAGATTATCTGAAGGGCACTTTCTATTCTGTAGTGCTCTATGACTCTAAAATTGACCAAGCCTCTCTTAATAAAACATTCCAGCATCCTGCAAAATCATCTCTGCATCCTCTATTATAGCCTTCTATTAGTGATGGTGATCAGAACTGCAAACAGTAGTTCGGCTGAGATTTAACAAATGTTTTATAAAGATGAAGCAAAACCTCCTTTATATTGTATTCATTATGACAGCTAAAGAAGGCGAGCTTCAAATATCTTCTTCTCCACACTGTCACCTTCAAGAATCTTAAATGCAAAGTCCCTCTGTTCCTCCATAATTCCAAGGACTTTCCATTTGGGGTGTATATCATAGCCTCATTAGGGCTCCCAAAATAGATCATTTCATGATTAAACTCCATCTATATTTCTGTGCATGTTTCACCAACACATCGATTTCTCCTGGTAGACGATTTCCACATACTCAACGACTCCACCAATCTCTGTCACCTGACGGTGAGGTAATGACTGGTTTCGAGGCAGTGGTGAGAGATGGTGAGAGGCTAGTGAGATGGTGAAGAATTTTGATAGAGATGGTGGTGAATTAGTCATGAGAGATAGTGCAGTGGTTTGTGTAAATAGTGCAGTTAAACCTTTCACTGTGCACCTGATTCATGCAGCCTGTGGAGACGGGCACGTAGATCCATAAACCACCCCATTGTATAATGGTAAATCTATGGAAACGTCGTCTGATTCTGTGTCCTTTTTTAGAACGAAGATGGTAGAAAGGTTACAATACAGGTTCCCTTTGAATATCTATATTTGCATTCCTTTTACAATCCCTGAGCCTGTTGTCTTGTATTAAAGTGAATTCAGTCAGAAATTAGAATAAACATGTATTTCACCATTCAGCCACCTCTGTGGAGGAAACTTAGAGACTAACCATGTTTGGGATGTACCGTGCCACTGCTGCAAGAAGCTAATTTTCATGGTATATATACCATGGGTATGTAGACCTATGGCAATAAATTTGCAATTGAACTCACTACTACTTCCCCATCTGTTCTTTGACACCATCTTAAATCACTTATCACTATCACCTATGCTAAAGCATTATATTTAACATAAAGAAGTTTATTAAGTCTCACAGGTCAGTCAGGACATCCCTATGCCCATAGACAAAATATCATCATCACCATTCTGTGACGTGGCAATCATGATCTTCAATCTGTCTTTAATCTGGTCATTGTCTGTGGGGAAGACCCTCTTCATGCTGTTGTTCTTATTCTTTTCTCTATCCACAACCATGATTATTCTTGGCAAGTTTTTCTACAGAAGTGGTTCTTCTGGTCAATGTCTTTACAAGATGGGTGACCCCAGCAATTATCAATACTCTTCGGAGATTGTTTGCCTGGCATCAGTGGTCTAGGACTTGTGATGTGCACCAGCTGCTCATACGACCATCCAGCACCTGCTCCATGGCTTCACATGACTCTGATCGGGGCTGAGCAGGTGCTACACCTTGCCCAAGGGTGACCTGCAGGCAGGAGTGCCTTACAACTCCTTTGGTAACACCACCCCACCACCCAAACACAAAATAAATATTTTATATAAGAAATTGTTGAGTCTTTATTGGTTTCTCAATTGAGACTTATGGTAGTCAATCACATTATGTATCATAAGTTAGCAGGTTTATTGATTTTTTTCTTCAGATGCTTCATATTGAGTTGTTGTTGAAAGCAAACCTGGCTTCTACCAGCTCTTCATCTCTCCCATCCACACAAGATCCCCCTCTTCCTTCACTCTGTCTCATAGACACCATCGGAATGATCAGATATTGAGCCACTATCAATCAACCTTACTTTCCTTTCAATGGTGGCAATCCTCTGTTTTAACTTCTGCTGTGTTGAGCTGTACTCATTTAACAGCCTTGCAAACCGTGTCTGTAAGGCATCCAGATTTGATTCGAGTCTCTCTATCTTTTCCTCTAAGCCTTTCTCTCCCAATACTACCATATATTCTTCATCCAGCAGCCCTTCTTTGATTAAAATATTCCTGCCTCGCTCTTCCAGAACTTTCTTAGCCTCTGGAAACTCTATTAATGCTTGCATTAAGTCATCTTTGGACAGGCAGAAGAGATCAGAGTACCCAATGCTCCGAATATTTGCTGTTCTCCTGTTTCCTGTTTTACTTCCCTTGATGTCCAAGATGCTGATCTCTCCAAAGCAGCTTCCAGCACCCAGCCTGGCGAACTCAGTCACACCATCATCAGCCACTGCTGCCAGCCTCCCTTCCTTGATAATGTACATCTCCTTCCCTATATCTCCCTTGCGGCAAATGTAATCTCCAGGGCTGAAAAGCTGCGGTCTTAGCTTTAACACCAGCTCCACCAACAGGCCAGCCTCACAGTCCTGGAAGATGTGCACCTTCTTGAGGGTCTCCAGATGGACATTAATGGCGATTTCAGCCTTCAGCTTATCCGGCAGATTTTTCAGTATCTCACCCTCGTCAACCGCCTTCTGGCTGACCCACAGGTAATCAAACCACTTGATCACCCGAGCCTCCACTTCCTTGCTAACCTTTCTGAACTGCATGTAGTGCTTGATGGCGTCCACTCTCGCCTGGAAGTTTGCTCGGGGTGCATTCATGTTCGAGATCATCGATCCCACATTACCCACAACTGTGGCAAAGATAAGAACTCCCACCAGAAAGTCAAAGACCACAAACAGGAACTCTATATCTGAAACTGGTGCTGGCATCTCCCCAATGGTAGTCAAGGTGAGAGTTGACCAGTACAGGGAATAAATGTACTGCCTTGCCAGATAACCGTGCTGGGGCTCAGAGATGTTAGGATAAACCCAGCTATCTGTGCCAAAGCCGATGGATTTGGAAATGGCATAGTAAATACAGGCATTCCAGTGAATGATGATCAGCAGATACAGAAGTAGGTTACTGATGCGAAAAGCATTCGGGTAGTTGGTTCTGGTTTCCGTCCGATCGCAGAACTCAAAGAGCCGTGGAAATTTCAGGAGGCGATTGAATCGTAGCTCTGGGTAATTGAGTCCCACTACCACATAGCCCAGATCGGTGGGAAGGATTGAAATTACATCCAGCTTAAACTGGAAAGTTTTGATCCAATGGTGTTGTAACTTTTTCAAGTCTTTGACGAGCAGACCCTGTTCAAGGAACCCTGTCAATGAACATACAAGCAATGTTTATAATTCAAACAAAAGTAAAGGCAGTCCAGATATTGATAATAACATGCAATGTAATATCATTCAAATTTCACTATCTAAGGGACAGAATTAGAGAGACCTCTGGGATAGAAGGGATTTTGTATCACCATATCAGTGCTGACCTTTTGAATGAGTTGGCAGCAAGTGCTCAGACTGTTTCTGACTCCCTGTTTCTGATCATCTATAATGCCCTCACCATTTACCTCTATTTTACGATGGAAACCTTTCAGATAGAGCATTAGAGATCTTGACAATTCTACAATTTCCCCCTTGATCAGTGACTTGATTTTGGACCTTTGCCTCTTGGTTACTTATTTAGTCACCAACAAGTTAATGTTTCATGTCAATCAGGTGAGAAGTGACTTGATAGAGGTATATAATATGATCAGTGGGTTAGTTAAGACAGATACTAACATTGTTTTTTTCTCATGGCATGGGTGCCTAAGACTAGTGAATATTGTTTTAGGTTAAAGGTAGGAATGGTACAGAGGATCTAAGAGTAAGTTTTTCTATAGAAACATAGAAACATAGGAAACCTGAGGGCACAATACAGGCCCTTTGGCCCACAAAGCTGTGCTGAACATGTTCTTGCCTTAGAGCGACCTAGGCTTACCCATAGCCCTCTATTTTTCAAAGCTCCATGTATCCATCCAGGAGTCTCTTAAAAGACCCTATCGTTTCCACCTCCACCGCTGCCACTGGCAGCCCATTCCACACACTCACCACTCTCTGCTTAAAAAAACTTACCCCTGACATCTCCTCTGTACCTACTTTCAAGCACCCTAAAATTATGCCCTCTCATGCTAGCCATTTCATCCCTGGGGAAAAGCCTCAGACTATCCACACGATCAATGCCTCTCATTATCTTGTACACCTCTGTCAGGTCATCTCTCATCCTCTGTCACTCCAAGGAGAAAAGACCAAGTTCACTCAACACAGATTGATTAAAGTCCAGAATGTGCTGACTGGAGACATGGTGGAGATACGGGTCCTCATGAAATTTAAAATGCTGGCAAACAGTTGCTGTGGGTAATCAGGAAGAGTAATGCAGCTAGAAAATGGTGGGGCGGGGGGGGCGGTGGCCTCCAAACAAAAAAAAATACTCTTAACAGGGTAAATTCTGGGGGAATTCATGACCAGAGGACACAGTTGCAGAATCAGGGATGTCTATTTAGAACAAAGAAGAGGAAGAATTTGGAATTCTATGCTATGGAAATTGAATTCTTGAATATATTCAAAGATGGATGGATTTGTTTTTGTTGCAAGAATCAAGGATCAAGGAGTAAAGGAAGGAAGATGGATGAGGAATGTTCGATCAGTATGATCTTTCTAAATGGTGGAGCAATGTTGAGAGGCGACCTACTGACCTTGTTCTTTGGCTCAAACAACAGGAATTCTGCAGATGCTGGAAATTCAAGCAACACACATCAACGAAGGGTCTCAGCCTGAAATATCGACTGTACCTCTTCCTAGAGATGCTGCCTGGCCTGTTGCGTTCACCAGCAACTTTGATGTGTGTTGCTTGTTCTTTGGCAGCATGGTTTTATAGCCGAATCTGACAATCTTCCCTCTATCAGTTCCTGCTCTGATATATCTCTCTGTTGACACTATCTATAGTGTCAGGATGATCACACTATCCTCTCTAAGAGTTCAGCAGAGGAGGACAAAGGGCTTAATTAGGAAGGGGAAAAAAGATTATGAGAGAAAACTGGCAGAGAACATAAAAACGGACTGTAAAAGCTTTTATAGATATGTAAAAAGGAAAAGACTGATAAAGACAAATGTAGGTCCCCTGCAAACAGAAACAGGTGAATTGATTATGGGGAGCAAGGACATGGCAGACCAATTGAATAATTACTTTGGTTCTGTCTTCACTAAGGAGGACATAAATAATCTTCCAGAAATAGTAAGGGACAGAGGGTCCAGTGAGATGGAGGAACTGAGCGAAATACATGTTAGTAGGGAAGTGGTGTTAGGTAAATTGAAGGGATTGAAGGCAGATAAATCCCCAGGGCCAGATGGTCTGCATCCCAGAGTGCTTAAGGAAGTGGCCCAAGAAATAGTGGATGCATTAGTGATAATTTTTCAAAACTCGTTAGATTCTGGACTAGTTCCTGAGGATTGGAGGGTGGCTAATGTAACCCCACTTTTTAAAAAAGGAGGGAGAGAGAAACCGGGGAATTATAGGCCGGTTAGCCTAACGTCGGTGGTGGGGAAACTGCTGGAGTCAGTTATCAAGGATGTGATAACAGCACATTTGGAAAGCGGTGAAATGATCGGACAAAGTCAGCATGGATTTGTGAAAGGAAAATCATGTCTGACGAATCTCATAGAATTTTTTGAGGATGTAACTAGTAGAGTGGATAGGGGAGAACCAGTGGATGTGGTATATTTGGATTTTCAAAAGGCTTTTGACAAGGTCCCACATAGGAGATTAGTGTGCAAACTTAAAGCACACGGTATTGGGGGTAAGGTATTGGTGTGGGTGGAGAATTGGTTAGCAGACAGGAAGCAAAGAGTGGGAATAAACGGGACCTTTTCAGAATGGCAGGCGGTGACTAGTGGGGTACCGCAAGGCTCAGTGCTGGGACCCCAGTTGTTTACAATATATATTAATGACTTGGATGAGGGAATTAAATGCAGCATCTCCAAGTTTGCGGATGACACGAAGCTGGGTGGCAGTGTTAGCAGTGAGGAGGATGCTAAGAGGATGCAGGGTGACTTGGATAGGTTGGGTGAGTGGGCAAACTCATGGCAGATGCAATTTAATGTGGATAAATGTGAAGTTATCCACTTTGGTGGCAAAAATAGGAAAACAGATTATTATCTGAATGGTGGCCGATTAGGAAAAGGGGAGGTGCAACGAGACCTGGGTGTCATTATACACCAGTCATTGAAAGTGGGCATGCAGGTACAGCAGGCGGTGAAAAAGGCGAACGGTATGCTGGCATTTATAGCGAGAGGATTCGAGTACAGGAGCAGGGAGGTACTACTGCAGTTGTACAAGGCCTTGGTGAGACCACACCTGGAGTATTGTGTGCAGTTTTGGTCCCCTAATCTGAGGAAAGACATCTTTGCCATAGAGGGAGTACAAAGAAGGTTCACCAGATTGATTCCTGGGATGGCAGGTCTTTCATATGAAGAAAGACTGGATGAACTGGGCTTGTACTCGTTGGAATTTAGAAGATTGAGGGGGGATCTGATTGAAACGTATAAGATCCTAAAGGGATTGGACAGGCTAGATGCAGGAAGATTGTTCCCGATGTTGGGGAGGTCTAGAACGAGGGGTCACAGTTTGAGGATAGAGGGGAAGCCTTTTAGGACCGAGGTTAGGAAAAACTTCTTCACACAGAGAGTGGTGAATCTGTGGAATTCTCTGCCACAGCAAACTGTTGAGGCCAGTTCATTAGCTATGTTTAAAAGGAAGTTAGATATGGCCCTTGTGGCTACAGGGGTCAGGGGGTATGGAGGGAAGGCTGGGTTCTGAGTTGGATGATCAGCCATGATCATAATAAATGGCGGTGCAGGCTCGAAGGGCCGAATGGCCTACTCCTGCACCTATTTTCTATGTTTCTATGTTTCTATGTAAGATCTCTCTCTCGATTTCACAATTACAGATTTATTACAAAAAGCTGAAAATGCTGGAAAGAAACATCAAGTTAGGCAGCATCTGTGTACAAGAAACGAAGTTTGGGATTTTTGACCCTTTGTCAGAACTGGAAAGTTGCTGTCTGACCTGCTGACTTTTTCCAGCAATTACTGTTTTTTTTTCATGTTTACAACATCCTTTCTAAATTGTATCATCACCAGTCAACCACCTAGAATCATCTGCTTTAGCTATTTACATTCCATAATAAATCTATTCCACCATCTCTGATACCTTACCACTGCCACCCCTAAAGTACAAAGTGCTGGACATTGTGAACTGAAACCTGGAATCACCATCTCTGCTTCTCCATGCCTGTACTTACCAAAACTGGCCAGAAAAATCTGACAGCCAGGACACCGACATCCCAAAAAATGATGAGTTTGATAGTCGACAAAATTTCACCCCAGACTTGTCAGATGCAAGGTTTCTGCCATTTACAACAAATAAGACTCTCTGGCATTAAGGACATGGTAGCACTGGAGAGAGTGCCGAGAAGATTCACCGGGACGTTGCCTGGACTGCAGGTCATCAGTTATGGGGAGTGACTGGATAGGCTGGGCTAGTTTTTCCAGAGCGAAGGAGGGTGAGGGGTAACCTGACTCAGTTATATAAAATTATGAGAAGGATAAATTAGGTAGAAAGTTGGTATCTTTTTCCTACAGTAAGAGAGTATCAAAAACAAGAGGGTATAGATTAAGCTGAGAGGAAGGAGCTTTGAACGAAGTTTGAGGGGAAGTGTTTCCACACAGTGGTCGATATTTGGAAAGTGGTGCCGGAAAAGGTAATGGAATCAGATACAATCACCATGCCTAAGAGGCATTTGGACAGGTATTAGAATAGGCATCCCATGCAAGGATACGAATCTAATGCAGGCAAATGGGATTAGTGTAGACGGGCAAAGGTCAGAATCGATATGGTGGGCTGAAGGGCCCATTTCTGTGCCATCTGACTCTCTGACTCTATTCAGAGGCCTTCAAACCAGACAAAAAATAATGAAGTCAGATAAGCACATAAATATTACAATTAAAATCCAATAAAGTGACTTAAATTTCCATTCACACCTCGACAATCCCCATTGATATTAAATGAAGCTAGGACCCAGTGCAAGGCCTAAACTGGTCGATGATTTGAAACAAGATTCCTCACGCCTTTATTCTGACTTCTCACCAAGGCTGAGTTCATCGTGGAGAAAACCGGCAAATGCAGCAGTTGGTGAGCCTTGGAATTGGTTAATTAAACTTGAGCTCAGTGACCAAACTGCCTTCCCACTCACCATAACCCACATCCCCAACATCATTAATAGACTACAAATTACCACAGCTACTCCCATATAAACAGTCATGGTGCCCCCTTACTATGAGACAGCTGATATCAATGCTCCCATGACCATTGACACATAGTCAATTTGGTCTTGCTGAATGCAAGAGGTGAAAGAATTGTGAAGGAGTCATCGCTCTCCTGCCACTGGAGATTGTACAGAGCAAGACCTCCACCCTGAAGATGAGAGAGACGTTTCTGCCAAGAGCTCAGCAACAATGACCAGTGGGAGGCACAGTCCTGAAGCTGATAGAACAGCTAGCTCACAGCACCAGATCCCTGGGTACAGTCCCGATCTCGGGTGCTGTCTGTGTGGAGTTTGCACGTTCTCCCTGTGATTGCATGGGTTTCATCCTAATGCTCTGGTTTCTTCACACATCCCAAAGTTCAGATCGATGAGTTAAATGTTTGCTATAAAATGCCCCTAATCTGCATTTGAATGGTAGAAAATGGGAGGAAATTCCAGAAAAAAAAGTAGAGAAGGATGAGTTGTGTGGTTATAACGAAGCTGAAAATAGAACAGCCTTGATGAACATGAATCCATCCAAACTCACCAATGAAAGTAAACTCCCAAGTACACCTTAAGAGAAAGACAGCATCCTCTGGGATAATTCCTCAGTATCTAAAAGGAGGGCAAAGATCACAAAATCTTTTAAAGGGTCGGGTTGCTGAGGAAAAAGTGGTTTATGAAGGGAGGGGCAGTAAGAAGAAACAGTTTGTAAAGAGATGGGGCAGTGAGCAGGTAAAGTTCATAAAGGAACATTGGGCACAGTTTATAAAGCAGCAGTACTTCTGGCCAGCCAAGAACTAACCTGTTCTGAGCCTGACAAGGACGTCGAGAATATAAATGGCATCAGAGATGTAGTCTATTGTTAACCATAGGCTGAGATGAGTTGCCTGCAGCTTTTCAAAGCAAGCCCTGTGGGGGAGAAACTAAGTTGGTCAACATTTGATTGCACTCAGAGTTAAGTTAGTTATCTTGTCACAGTTACAGGCAGAGGTATACACAGGCACACAATCGCATGTCAACAACGCATATATATATCATTGCCTTTCTCTGCGTTGCACTCTCTTAGGATCAAGGACGACTTGCTTCCATTTACTCAATCTGAAGCTCATTTGGGACCCAGAGACTATGCCACAAAAGGGCAGAAATTGACTCATGAGGTGTGTTGGTGAGCTCCTTTCCCCCGTTTATGTGCAATGTTCCTGACAACGAGAATTGGCTCTCATCATCTTTTTTCCTCCTCTCCTGGCAGCAAGTCCAGGTACCCTCTACTCTTTGTGTAGAAAAATACTTCAAAGTTCAAAGTTAATTTGTTATCAAAGTATACGTATGTCACCACATACAGCCCTGAGATTCATTTTCTTGTGGGCATACTCAATAAGTTCAATAACAACCACAGAATCAGTAAAAGACCACATCAACAGGGCGGACAAACAACCAATGTGCAAAAGAGAACTAACTATGCAAATACAAAACAGAGAAAAAAACAATAAATATTGAGAACGTGAGATGACATGTGGTTGAAAGTGAGTCCATAGGATGTGGGAACAGTTCAGTGATGGGCAAGCGAAGTTATCCCCACTGGTTCCAGAACCTGATGGTTAAGGTGTCATAACTATTCCTGAACCTACTGGTGTGAATCCTGAGTACCTTGTTCCTGATGGCAGCAGCGAGAAGGGAACATGACCTGCGTGGTGGATGTCCCTGAAGATGGATGCCGCTTTCCTATGACAGCATTCCATGAAGATGTGTTCAGTGGTGGGGAGAGCTTTATCCATGTTGGACTAGGCCTTATCCACTAATTTTTGTAGGATTTTCCATTCAAGAGCATTGGTGTTTCCATGTCAGGCTGTGATACAACTAGTAATATACAGTACTCTCCACCACACATCTATACAAGTTTGTCAAATTATTGTCAATAATCTTTGCAAACTTTTAAGGAAGTAGAGGCACTTCCGTACTGGGCCCAGGACAGAGCCTCTCAAATGATAGCACTGAGGAATTTAAAGTTCCTGATGCCCTCTACCTTTGATCTGCTGATGAGGCCTGGCTCATGGGCCTGCGATTTCCTCCTCCTGAAGTCAATCAGCTGCTTGGTCTTGCCGACATTGAGCATGAGTTTGCTATTGTGGCACCACTCAGTCAGATTTCCAATCTCCCTCCTGTATGTTGATTGGTGACCACCACTGATTTGGCCAACGACAGTGGTGTCGTCAGCAAACTTAAACTTGCTTCACAAATCTACTTTAATCTCTTCACTTTAAACCTCCCATGTCTAGTATCTGACATTCCCACCCTAGGAAAATGACTGTTTATCTACTTTATCTATGCCATTGTAATCTTTATATATGTTTACAAGCTCATCTCCTCAGCCTCTGACACTCCAGGGAAAACAATCCACGCCTATCTAACCTCTTCTAATTCACCAATCCAGGCATCGTCCTGGCAAATTCTTCTCGGTTTAATGTGAGAGGAGGAATTTATACGAAATCTGAGGAACACATTTTTCTCATGGAGGGTGATTGGTGTCTGGAATGAGCCAAAGGAGTTGGCAAAGGCAGATAGAATTACAATGTTTGAATGGCATTTGGATTGGTACTTGGATAGGAAAGATATAGGCCTAATGCAGAGAAATGGGTTTAGCATAGATAGGCTTTACGCTCAGCATGGATGAGTGGAGGCCCATTTCTGTGGAGACACTGTAGGCTGCAGATACTGGAATCTAGAGCAACAATCATTTGGAGGGTCAAGCAGCATCTGTAGGGGGGGTGGGGGTGGGGGTGGAGGGGAGGCAGGAAATTGTTGACTGCTACTAATCATCATCATTGTATTCATAATTTTCATGAATAATGACTGCTTCCTCACAATTTTGTGGTTAAGTCAAGTCTGACTGTTCGTGACCTCATGGACTCCTGCACACCAAGCCTTCTTGTTGGAAACTGCCTCTCTAAGATCCCCCAAGGACATACACATTGTCTGAGTAATATAATCTATCCATCATAGTCTCTGTCATCCTCTCCTTTTACCTTTGTTTTACCTAACATGAGAATCTTCTCCAAGGAATCCTGTGTTCTCATGATGTGGCCAAAATATTTGAGCTTTTGTCTCATAATCAAGCCTCCTAGTGAGTAGTCTGGCTGTATTTCTTGAAGTATTGACTTATTAGATCTTCTTGTTGTCCAACGAACCCTTAACACTTCCCTCCAGCATCCAAGTTCAAAGGCGTTGATTCTTTTGCATTCAGCCGTACTAATAGTCCAGCTGTCACAGCCATACACCACAACTGGAGATACCATAGACTTGACACTACTCAAATAGCTGAAAGTGAGGAGGATCTGAGGAAGCTTCTAATCAAAGTGAAAGAAGAAAGTGCAAAAGTGGGCTTGTTGCTCAAAATTAAGAAAACCAAGATTATGTTGATCAGCCCTATTAATTTGGTGGTAATAAATGGAAAGAAAGTGGAAACAGTGATGAATTTTGTCCCTCATTTCAAAGATTTCTATAGATGATAATAGCAGCTGTACAGGGTCTCTTCTTTGTATGTTAAATTTAGAATGGCTTCTATGTTATGTTAAATGCTGAGAAAGTCTCCAGCTAGACATTTGCTTGGGTTAATACAGATAGCAGGGTGCTATTAGCCAATGGGTATTCATGTTATTATTTCCTGGGGTGATAATGCTGTCTCATATGACTGGGAACGAAGGTTTTTGGCGGGCAGTCGGGGAGGACGTGGTAAAACGTACTGTGTGTGCTGGCTGATGATTGATGTTTGGGGCTGATTTCGGTGGCAGTGGTACAGCAACTGACCCAGTGGGAAGCGTCCAGGCGGGCGCCGGGCGGGATTTCCTCTAAATATATATGAGCCAATATAGCGGAGCTTTACACAGCCATGAAATGAAATGACGCTTGCTTCTGGGGAGGCCAGCAATGGCAAATTTAGATAAAATGCTGAAGAGCAGAGGCATAACATTGTCTACGAAGATCCGTACAGTCAAGTCTATGGTATTTCCTAACAATTACGAAGCATTAACTATGACTCTGCACTCCAACAGAGCTATCTCCTCTTTCTATTTCTTCCATGTGCTCCCAAAGTGCTGTTCAGGGAGGGAGTTTTGGGATTTAAACCCAATGACAACAAAAGGCTGGTAATACATTCTCAGGTCATGAAGGGGTTCTAAATTGGTAGGGATCGTGCAGATGGGGATTGTTCCCTGCACCATTGTTCTTAGTATTTGAAAGTGGAGATTGCAGGTAAGGTTTCAGACAGGGTAATGTCAGTCTGTGGGGTTACAGACCGTAGTGGTGAACATTTCTGATGCTGCTGATGGTTCACAGTGCCTCACAGACACCCAGACTGACCTGCCAGGCCTGTTTCAATCTTATCTCTTCCAGTTCAATTGTGCAACCATGCAAATTTTCACCTGTGGGTGAAAGTGTCACATTGAATGAATGTAAAGGAGAAAGCACAGTAACATGACATTACTGAGTCCCAAGTAAGACTTACCTGCAAGGAAGAAAGCACCAGTTATACAGAACAGGTAAGGAAGTGACGACCAGCCACCGGTAATAGAAGTCCGCTGCTGGGTCAATCACAAACACAGAATGCTTCCTACAAAAGTGAGGGCAGTGGACAGTCAAATTAACTTAAGGCAGAAAAGTTTTAATTAATGCACACAGGTACAATTGTAATTATTTAAACAAACACTAGCCAAAGATATGAATTATAACCTATGTTTTCACTCAGATGTAATGGACACTCTCTGTCCATCGAATTGATTCAATGACATGTTAACACATAATCCAT
Source organism: Mobula hypostoma (assembly GCF_963921235.1). Lineage (NCBI taxonomy): Eukaryota > Metazoa > Chordata > Chondrichthyes > Myliobatiformes > Myliobatidae > Mobula > Mobula hypostoma. The sequence continues at coordinate 59,454,886 of NC_086106.1, forward strand.
TTCTTCTCATTCAGAGGTAAATAAACACATGGGGCCAAACAAACTGCTGGAGAAACTTAGTAGGTTAGTCAACATCTGTGGAGGCAGAGGGGTTCTCAACTGATCAGGTTCAGAGCACATAGAGTTTTTTTTTTCTGAAGTGATTGAAGATGAGGGAAAAACCTTAGAGAAATATATGAGGGACTTACATATAGCATAAAACAGAATATATTTCCTGTAGTTTGGGTGTTAAACACAAAGGAGAAAGGGAGAAGTTTTGAATTTCTTTTGTTTCACACGGAGAGTGGTTGATATCTGGAAAAAGCTGCCAGGGAGTTGGTGGAATCAGATAAACATTTAAGAGGCATTTAGATTCAAAGTTCATTTATTATCAAAGTGTGTATACAGAATAAAACCCTGAAATTCATCCTCCTACAGGCAGCCACAAAACAAAGAAATACCATGGAACCTGTTCAAGGAAACATCAAACACTCAACACGTGAAACAAAATAACACACTGCACAAACGGCAAAAAGCGACCAATGGCACACAGAATATCAAACATCAAACCAGTGGCATTCAGCTTGGTTCAGTTCAGCACTGCACTGCTAGCCAATGCAGGCCACAGGGTCATTAATCACCAAAGTACCCCAGTCCGGGTCAGTCGCCCTGGTCAAACCACTAAAATACAGTAAAAACAAGAGTAACCAGAATCCAGTAACACGTCCAACATGAACTGCAATGTTGCACAAAATAAGTTCACAGCCTCACCGATTAATCCTGGCAACCTGGATCCCAAGATTCCTGCACTTTCCTCTGACAGGAAATAGCAAGAGAGAGGAAGACTGGTCAAATGCTGGCAGACGGCGCAGAACACCCGCCTGACCTCTGCTCTCGTCTTCATTGGCTTCAACCCTTACTCGATGTCTCACTCAGAAAGAAGCAATGAAGTCGATTATGGGCTCGCACCCTTGACATCGCAGTCGGAGAGAAGCAAAGGAGTTGATCAAGGGCTCACACCCTTGATGTCTCAGTCTTAGAGAAGCAATGGAGTCAATCAGGCTACCTGGCCTCCAGGCTGCACTCTGCTCCAAAACTCATCAATCTCCTGAGACAGCAAAGCGCCAGATTGCTCAACTGGCCCCAAAACACATCATCAAAATATAAGTCACGGGTTCCAATCACACACAGTTTAGTCATGGAGTCATATTTGAAAGAAAAGGAAATAAAAGAAGTAGCTTTGTGAACTGTCAGCAGAACGTCGCTGTTGGTCATGTTGTTTGCTGGTGCCACCTTGCATGTATGATGAATAGGCAAGACACAGAAGGATGCAGTCCCAATGTGGGCAAACAGAATTAGTGCACACAGGCAAAAAGATAGGCCTGGAGATGGTGGGCTGGAGGGCCATTTCTATAGTTCTGTTTGACCAGGTATTTTTCATTCACAGACAAATAAACACAGTCTCCACGTATTCTCCATCTATTCTGTGATGAATGAATACATTCTAATAAGACTTCTCAGAAACATAAAATCACTGTTCCTACTCTCATTCATAGAAAAGAAAACACACTCCTTCTATGTATTCTCACACACTACGCAGTAAAGAAAAAGGTAAATGTGATTCCTCCTTGGTATATGCCAAAATAAATGGAAATCTGTAAGACAAACTGGTGGTACCTTGAAGGTGCTTTGTTTTGAGAACCAGTCAAAGATTCAAAGTCAGGGTATTTTATTGTCAAAGTATGTTTGCAGTATACCACCCTGAGATTCCTTTTCACACCATGAAACAAAGAAACACCGTGGAAACAGGAGGAATTCTGCAGATGCTGGAAATTCAAGCAACACACATCAAAGTTGCTGGTGAACACAGCAGACCAGGTAGCATCTCTAGGAAGAGGTACAGTCGACGTTTCAGGCTGAGACCCTTCATCAGGACTAACTGAAAGAAGAGCTAGTAAGAGATTTGAAAGTGGGAGGAGGAGGGGGAGATCCAAAATGACAGGAGAAGACAGGAGGGGGAGGGATGGAGCCAAGAGCTGGACAGTTGATTGGCAAAAGGGATATGAGAGGATCATGGGACAGGAGGTCCAGGAAGAAGGAAAAGGAGGAGGGGGTGAAAACCCCAGAGGATGGGCAAGGGGTATAGTGAGAGGAACAGAGGGAGAAAAAGGAAAGAGAGAGAAAGAATGTGTGTATATAAATAAATAACGGATGGGATACGAGGGGGAGGTGGGGCATTAGCGGAAGTTAGAGAAGTCAATGTTCATGCCATCAGGTTGGAGGCTACCCAGACGGAATATAAGGTGTTGTTCCTCCAACCTGAGTGTGGCTTCGTCTTTACAGTAGAGGAGGCCATGGATAGACATGTCAGAATGGGAATGGGATGTGGAATTAAAATGTGTGGCCACTGGGAGATCCTGCTAATACCATGGAACTTGTTCAAAGAAAACATCATACACCCAACACACAAACAAATTATGCAAACAGCAAAAAAAAAAGTGAGAAACACTGAATATAAAACGTCAAGGCACAGTTTAGTTCAGTTCAGTCCACAGCACTCTTTTGGGAAAGTTAGGGGAGTACATGTCTACAGCCATATTAGTGGATAATGGTGAAAAGCACATTTGTGTGGGGAAGGTGAAATCATTGTGCAGGTGCAGGTGCAGGTACCAAATGCACGGGAGTGTTTGGGAAAGTACTAGGGTGGTAATTATGTTACGCTTTGAAGGAATCTTAAAGAGTATAAAAAGGGGCACTTTTTTGTGTAGGAGGGGAGCTTTGTCTTAGGCCAGAGCGTGACAGTGCTAGTGCTAAGAGTTGGAGAAGATAGGGACAACTCATCTCCAGAGTTGAGAGGCTTAGAGTGTATCCAGTCAGAGTTAGAGAGAGAGACCGAGGGGAGGCTGCATGGAAGTTTGTCAGCAGTCTGCAGATCAGCTCGTTCAGGGGCTGATAAGTATTATTTGGCTGTCGGTAGGTATTTATTTTTCTTTCTGTATTGCATTTGTGCTTGTTCTAAAAAGTGTTTTCTTGAGGCCTTCAGCATGTGTGCAGTGCCTCCCTTTCTCTCTGAATGCATATTGAATCAGGAAAGAACACATAATGAGTTTTAAAATTATGTTCATTACATACGCACACACACTATCCATATATACTTAGTTAGTGATATATTGACCACATACTTTCATACACATGCATGATATCACTGTCCACCTGTGTCAGTGTGGGGCCATTGGAAGTCAAATGGGTGACGTGGTAATGTAGTGGTTAACATAGTGCTTTACAGCACCAGCGATCACCGATTAGGCTGGAAGGGGAAGACAAGGGAGCACACACTAGTCCTCATCAAGGGATCAGATCTGGAAAGGGTGGGCAGTTTCAAGTTCCTGGGTGCCAACATCTCTGAAAATCTATCCTGGGCCCAACATATTGATTCAGTTGCAAAGAAGGCACAGAAGCAGCTATCCTTTATTCGGAGTTTGAGGAGATTTGGCACATTCAAAGACACTCGCAAACTTCTACAGCTGTACCGTGGACAGCATTCTCACTGGCTGCATCACGGTCTAGTATGGGGGGGGGTGGGCACTGCACAGGATCAAAATAAGCTGCAGGAAGTTGCAAACTCAGTCAGCTTCATCATGGACATTAGCCTCTCCAGATTCCAGGACATCTTCAAGGAGTGATGCCTCAGAAAGGTGGTATCCATCACTAAGGTGCCCCATCACCCAGAGCATGCCCTTTTCTCATCGCTACCATCAGGGATGAGGCACAGTAACCCGAGGGCACACACGCGGTGATTCAGGAATAGCTTCTTCCCCTCTGCCATCTGATTTCTGAATGGACACTGAACCCATGAAAACTACCTCACTACTTTTTTTTTCTCCTTTTGCACTACTTGAATTCCTGCCACTGTCTGTAAGGAGTTCAAACGTTCTTCCATGATCACACGTGGGTGCTCTGCTTTCCTCACACATCCCAAAAAGGTACGGGTTACGGTTATGGTTAGTAGGTTGTGGCCATGCTGTGTTGGTACTGGAAGCACAGTGACCCTTACAGGCTGCACTGAGCGATGTATTAGTCCGTGATGGACACAATGCATTTCACTGTATGTTTTGATGTTTCATTGTACATGTGACAAATACAGTTAATAAAGCTAATCGCAAAAGCTAAAGTTAACCTCAGTATTCCTCTCAAACTTCTCTTTACTGACAGACCCTATATTCATGACATATTCCTAGTTGCCCTTGAACTTTGCATCAGCTGATCCATGTTACATTTTATAGAAGAGTGTCCTCGTTGTCTTCTGTCTGAAATCATACCCAGGTCCAGCTGTGGAAAGGATGAATGTTTCCTTTCCTAAGTCCTAGGGAGATAAAGTAGAGATAAAGGCCGATTGGCCCATCAATTCCTCACTGACCATTCCTATATTAATCCTTTTTTCTACTCTCCCAACATTTCCAACTCCCCAAGATTCTAACCCACACCTACACTCAGGGAAGTTTATAGCCACCAATTAACCAACCAGTCCACATGGCTTTGGAGTGTGGGAGGGAGCAGGACACAGGAAGAACATTCAAATTCCACACTGACAGCACTCAGTGTCAGGATCGATGGGGCCATGAGACAATAGATCTATTGTACCACTCCACCATTCCCTTCCTAAAGGGCGTTAATAAACCAACTGGGCTATACAACAACAATTTCACGGGCTTATACTAGATTTATTTAATTCACTGCACTGGTACCTGCACTAGTTACATTCAAGTTATTGTTTCTGGTTTGGTTTTCCAGCCTTAATAACTTTCGACTGATGAGCATTACCATCATGCCTCATTGTAAATCCAACACACCCAGAAAGTTGAGATCTAATAAAAATTATACTATTTTTATCTGGATTTCAAATGAAGGATATTTTCCTACTGAAACAAAAGCAGATGATCCTGGGGATATTCAACACATCAGGCAGTATCTGTTTCAGACTGAGAGCACATCATGTAACTTTCCAGTTCATCAGCCTGCAACCTTCCCCCTGTTTCTCTCCCGCAGGTGCTGCCTGACCTGAAGAATATTTCCAATACTTCTTGTTTTTCTTTCAAAGCCGCAGCACTTTTGACTTACTTTTTCTTTCCTGTCTGGCCATCATCCTGCACTGGACTGCTGCACGCCCTGCTGGCCACGTCCCGCAAAACTGGACCTCGGAACCGCTCCAGGAAAGAGTCTGGTCGCCTGTCTTGGTCATGAAGGCTTCTGTGAGCCCATTCCCTCAGGATGACAACCAGGTGAACTATCCTAAAAATAAATATGGGGTGGGAACTGAATGTCAGATGGTGAATAATTGCTGGTGTAGCCATGAGAGGGAGAGTAGGACAGGTTGTGTGCTACAGGAAGTTTAACACCGCAAAAGTGTTGGATAGAATGAGAAAAACAACAGGAGTGCTCACTGGAGAAAGAGTTACTGTCGGAAATAATACTTTTTTATAAGATTTGTACTTTATAATAAACTCATGTATTTTTCACAGTACGTGCTGGTTCATCCCTACTCACTGGCAGAAAGCGGTATAGCTGCTAAACTAACAGTTTATCACCTTTCTCATTTTTCATTGGCTAAGTATTAGATTATCCACGTGATGTAATTGTTTTAATTATGTAGCCTATTAACCAGTTTATCCCTATCTATGGAATTTTCCTTAACTTAACTAAGAAGAAGAAAGCCCTTATCTCCAAGTGGAGTCATCGGGGTGCTGTCATGACAGCGTTTTTTAGCAGGCGTTCTTATTTTTACAAGGCCAAGTTGCTAGCTCGATGCTCAACCCAGCATGGATGGAAAGCCTGCAAGGGAGCCGGCTGGATTCTAACTCTGGAGCCTTCGCTCTGAAGTCCGGCGCTGATGCCACTACACCACCAGCTGGTGCTATCATTAACTATAAAAGTGATATATTTTTCAGAGGCACCACCGTTTTTTTTGTCTTCGCTTTCTTCACCATTCATTTACCTCAACATTGTTTCTCAGCTCTTCATTCAGTTTTCTTACTATTTGTGTGCTTGTTGGTACTCTAAAATAAACAATCATTAGAATTGGCCTTATCTCAAACAATAACGAGGTGGCCTACAGGGAAGAAGTCATCTCTCTGACACAGTGGTGTCAAGAAAACAACCTCTCCCTGAATGTCGCAAAAACAAGGGAGCTGGTTGTGGACTACGGGAGGAATAGAGACAGGCTAACCCCTATTGACATCAATGGATCTGGAGTTGAGAGGGTGAACAGCTTCAAGTTCCTCGGTATCCACATCACTGAGGACCTGACATGGTCTGTACACATCAGCAGTATGGTGAAAAAGGCACAACAGCACCACTTTCACCTCAGACGGTTGAGGAAGATTGGTATGGGCCCCCAGATCTTAAGAACTTTCTACAGGGGCACAATTGAGAGCATCCTGACTGGCTACATCACGGCCTGGTATAGGAACTGTACCTCCCTTAATTGCAGGGCTGTGCAGAGAGTGGTGCAGACAGCCCAGTGCATCTGTAGTTGTGAACTTCCCATGATTCAGGATATTTACAAGGACAGGTGTGTAAGAAGGATCATTGGGGATCCAAGTCATCCCAATCACAATCTATTCCAGCTCCTACCATCTGGGAAATGGTACCGCACCAAAAAGCAAGAACCAACAGGCTCCGGGACAGCTTCTTCCACCAGGCCGTCAGACTGATGAACTCACGCTGATTTGAGTGTATTCTATATTACATTGACTGTTCTATTTATTATAAATTACTATGATTGCACATGGCACATTTCGATGGAGATGTAACATAAAGATTTTTACTCCTCATGTATGTGAAGGATATAAGAAATCAAGTCAATTCAATTCAATTAAGACTACTTATCATTCCTGACTCCCAGAAGAACCCTAAAGATCAGAAAATAAGCAGAGATCCAACATGACCCAGAAGAGTCATAGAGACATAAAACACAGAAGCAGATGCTTTAGCCTACTCCATCCATGACAACAATTATCCCTATCCACACTAATCCCAATTGTTCACATTGAAATATCCTTCTATGCCTGTGCTTTCAAGTGCTTGTCTAAACACTTTTTTAACACCGTGTCTGTATATACCATGTCTGGCAGCGCCACCTCCTTTAAAATTGTGATCTCCCTCATCTAAACCCTAAGCCCTCTTGTTTTAGACATGCGCAACTTTGGGAAAATATTCCTACGAAGTATTCTCCCTAAGCCTTTCCAAGTTTCATACCTCTATTAGGTCATCCCTTGGCCTCTTTCACTTCAAGGAAAAAAAAATCATCCTTTCCATTCTCTCCTTACAAGCAAAGTCGTCCAGTCTAGGCAATAATCCTGGGGAATCTCATCTGCACTCTCTCCAGCACAGTCTCATCCTTCCTATAGTATGGTGGTCACATTTGCTCCCCATCATCCTAATGAAGCCTAACCAGCATGTTGTATTGTTATAAAATAACATTGGAATTCTTATATTCCGTGCCCTGACCTACAAACACAAGCATGTCATATGGCTTCTTCATCACCCTGTCGAGCTGCATTCAGTGACTATGACCTAATGCTGTTCATCAGCATTCCCACTGCACAAGTGTACATGCAAATGTGGCAAAAGGGACTGACAACGTACGGATGTTTTGATGAGCGAATGAGAGTTGTGGGATGTATCAGGGTGTGACAGTGGGTGTGAGGGTGCAAAACGCCTTAGGAGATGGTGAGCTTGAGATCAGGGGGTTATGGTGTTGATTATGAGTGTGAGTGTGGGTGCACACAGGATGCATGGATGATGTGCCATCTGTTGTACTGCTTACCTGGACAGTGCCCCTTGACCTCGGAATGACTTACGCGACCCCATTCCTCTGTGGTCCATTGCAGCCACCCTTTGCAGCTCTGAACTGGCATCATCAGAGGCAGACCTTCAACAGAGAGATGTTATACTGTTCTAATCCTGGATGCTGCAGCAACAAACAGACCTAACTCTAGTGTGCTGCTGGCTTACACAGTACGGGGAGGGACAAAATTCTAGAGTGCTCATCAGTCAAGAAGGTCCCTCTGAAAAATTGATAGATGCCTGTTTCTATTGAACCCTTGTTCATCTACATCTTGCCTACGCCAACCTCATTCCAGCCCGGCAGTGGAGATCAGGATAAGTTGCGAGCACCATCTGAACTGGAGATGCAGCCCTCCCCATGGTTTGAACTGTATCAGGACCTGGTTTTGTACAGTTCCAGTGAAATTATTGTCATGGTCAAGTAGCATCAAAGGTGTACAGATCGTTTGGACAGCCTTTTCGGTGGCAGCCAGAAAATGGCCTGAACTGGTAAATGGCTACAGTATTTGTTTCAGAGACTGAAGTACACAAGTGCATCAGAAAATGTGAGCCAAATAGGCCACCATCCCTGCAGCCCTTTACTGCCATTCAATTGCATGATGACTGATCAATTCCTCTTCTGTGCCTGTACCTCATTCACCTTCAATGTAAATCAATGAGTCTTACATCAGTGGTGGCCAAACTATTGGGGCAGGTTCTTAGAGAGAGGATTTATAAGCATTCGGAGAAGCATAGTCTGGTTAGGGATAGTCAGTATGGCTTTGTGTGAGGGTAGGTTGTGTCTCATGCGCCTGATTCGTTTTTTTGAGAAAGTGCCAAAACAGATTGATGAAGGTAGAGCTGTGGATGCGATGGACAGTGTATGGATTTTAGTAAGGCATTCAACAAGGTTCCCCACGGTAGGGTCATTCAGAAAGTCAGGAGGCCTGGAATCCATGAAAACTTTGCTGTGTGGATTTAGAATTTATTTGCCTACAGGAGCAGAGTGTAGTTGCAGAAGGAGTATATTTTGTTTGGAGATCCATAACTAGTGGAGTTCCACGCAGATCTGTTCTGAAACACCCGCTCTTTGTGATTTTGAGATGACTTAAGTGAGGAAGTGGAAGGGTGGGTTACTAAGTTTGCAGGTGACTTTGTAGGTTGGAGGTTATCATAAGTTATAGTGGGTCATTGACAGGACGTATAACTAGGCTGAGAGGGAGTCAATCCAGAAAAGTGTGAATTGATACTCTTTGGATGGTTGAACTTGCCATTCCATGTTCTATGTTCTTCCTCCACCTTAAATATCTCTAATGATCTGGGCTCCACCAGCCTCAGGGGCAGAGAATTCCAGACATTTGCCACTCTCTGGAGAAGTTTTGAATGACCGGCTCCTTACTTTGCAATGATGTCCCCTTGTTCATGACTTTCCCGCTTGTCTGAAACATCACAACAGCTACTGTAACAAACTCCCTCATGATCTTACAGGATGTGGTTGAATAAGTTCATTCTTCATTCTTCTAAACAACAAGGAATACAGACCCAGACTGTCTGGCCTCTCTTGTTAGGATAACCGTTTGATCCCTGAAATTAGCCTGATACACCTCCAACAATGGCTTCAAACTTTCCCATATTTAAAAAAGATCTTTTTTATAAACTGTAAGAAATATAGAAATATTGATCATTGTGAAAGAGTACAGACCTGCTGATTCCACTCTGACAACTCTGCATGTCTTCGCCGGTTCCTGTTTCCACCGACAGACAACTGGTTGGCAGGTTGTTGCTAGTTATGAGATCCATTTGTCTTGCCATCCTTAAATGACACAAGTGTGACTGTAAATCGAAGCAGGATTGACAATACATTACTACTTTTAAGGATAAAACAGCATTATAGGTCACACAGCATTGGTTAAGAATGAGATCTTCAACTTTCAGAACCACTGCTATATAGGCATGTACATTTTGACCCTTACGGGCTGCTATCAAGATTCTCTGTGTGTGTGTGTGTGTACTGAATGTAGTGTGAGCCGGCATTCTGTGTAGAAGACTTACAAGTGAAATAAACAGCAGCATGTTTGGTCCTCACCTCTCCGTCTCTCATGTGTGTTATCCACAACCACCCAGCTTCCCAGCGCCACAAGCGTAACAACTGGTGACGAGGTGATAAGTCCTTACCCGATATTTACTGTTTTGCTCTGTGTGCCACTCGCCACGAGAAAGTGGCCACAGTAAGTGTGGTGAGTGAAGAATCTGAGGGGAGAGAACGAGAACGGGACAGTTAAATGAAACAAATAAGAGAAGGAGAGAGAGAGATGCAGACAGACAGATAAGACTAGGCAGCTTTTCTGGAACATGACTGTGTTTGAAAATGGCGACAATGTTTGGAAGCATGGGGCTGTATGACAAAACAACAGAGCAATGGAGTTCATATACTGAAAGATTTGAATACTTTGCCCTCCCAAATCAAGTTTCAGATGATGTTTATGTTCCAACTTTTCTGACTGTGATGGGTACAAAAACATTTAATTTATTATGTAGTCTAGTGTGGTGATATGACATGTCAGAATGTGATTGGAGGGAGTTCTGAGCATGCGCAGAAATGATAGAATGATCAAGAACATGTTACTGTAAAAACATGGTTTGGTTGTTGCTGTAAATAAAAGTTCTATGTCTTCCAGAATATGATTCTTTATTAGTAACCCATGGTACATAAAAATAAAATGAACAGAACATGGTGTCAGAAGTGTAACATATTAAGCCTGACAATCAGTCTACTGAGGACAAAGTTAAATTCTTAAAGGAGCACTATTCACCTAAACCATTGATTATTGCTGACAGCAAACAAGAGAAAATCTGCAGATGCTGGAAATCCAAGCAACACACACAAAATGCTGGAGGAACTCAGCAGGCCAGGAAGCATCTATGGAAAAAAAGTGCAGTCAATTTTTCGGCAGGACTGGAGAAGAAAAGCTGAGAAATAGATTCAACGGGTGGGGGAGGGGAGAGAGAAACACAGGGTGAACGGTGAAACCTGGAGTGGGAAGGAGGAAATAAAGAGCTGGGAGGCTGATTGGTGAAAGAGACAGAAGGCCATGGAAGAAAGTAAAAAGGGCGGGGGGAGGAGCACCAGAGGGAGGCGATGGGCAGGCAGAGAGATAACATGAGAGAGGGGAAAAGGGGATGGGAGATAGTGAAGGATGGGAGAGGGAATGAGGCATTACTGGAAGTTTGAGAAATCAATGTTCATTCCATCAGGTTGGAGGCTACACAAATGGAATATAAGGTGTTGCTCCTTCAACTTAAGCATGGCCTTATCCCTACGGTGGAGGAGGCCATGGATGGACATATCGGAATGGGAATGGGAAGTGGAATCAAAATGGATAGCCACTGGAAGATCCGCTTGTTCTGGCAGACGGAGCATAGATGCTCAGCGAAAGTCTCCCAATCTACGTTGGGTCTCACTGATATACAGGAGGCTGCACCTGGAGCACCGAATACAGTATAATACCCCAACAGACTCACAGGTGAAGTGTATGGTAGTGAGGGAGGAGGTGTAGGGGCAGATGTGGCACTTGTCCTGCTTGCAAGGGTAAGTGCCAGGAGGGAGATCAGTGAGGAAGGACAAATGGACGAGGGGAGTTGTATAGGGAGTCATCCCTGTGGAAAGCAGAAAGTGGGGGGAGGGAAAGATGTGCTTGGTGGTGGGATCCTGCTGGAGATGGCGGATGTTTCGGGAGAATTATGGGCTGAGCACAAGGGCTGGTGGGGTGGTAGGTGAGGACAAGAGGAACCCTATCCCTGGCAGGGTGGCGGGAGGATGGGGTAAGAGTAGATGTGCATGAAATGGAAGAGATGCGGTTGGCAGCGTTGAGAGACCTTTCATAAAAAGAATCGAGAGAAGTACGGTCTTAAATCTATTTCACACTTTCTGTCGGTGCTGAAGCAATTGTCTGAACAGTAGTTTTGGGGAGATACTGAATGACATGTTTTGTGATAGACTCGTACGTGGTCGGCGTAGAGAGGCAATTCAGAAACGTTTGCTTACAGAAGACAGACGAACAATACAGAAGGCAATTGACATAAATGTTTCCATGGACATAGCGGGTAATGAAGCACAGCGATTAAGCACATCTTCTCAAATCCATAAGGCTCCAACTGACTTTAAGAATAAGACACTTTTTGGCAATCATTGTGTTAGCAAATGAATGCTGGTATAAGGATTTAGATTGCCAAAGCTGAGGCAAGAACCGACATGTTGAATCTGACTGTCAAAATAAGAAGTCACAGTCAAACAAAATCTTTGTATTAAAGAAAATGACGTTTGGAAAAACGAAAAGAAACATGTGAAGAAGGTGGACTCAAGGAATATGGACAAAGGGTCTGGAAGGGCAAGTGTGAGTTCTTTCAACCTTCAATTGAGTATTTTGGCTTTGTGATCGACAACTCAGTGCACTATCAAAGGTGAAGGCAATCATGGAGGCTCGATCACCAGAGAGTAAAGGTCTTTTCTAGGACTACTACCGGACTACACAAAGTTTCTTCCTAGCCTAACTAACATGCTGAAACTACTTCATGAGGTTTTAAATGAATCAACACACTGACAATGCACAGATCACTGTGAAGAGGCTTTTTAAAAAAAGCCAAAACAGTTTTGTCTCAAGCTGAGTACTCACTCATTTCAACCCATCACTGCCCATACAATGAGCCCGTGACACATCACCCTATGGTGAGGGGGCAGTTATCTCACACATTATGCCGTCAGGTGGAGAGTGTCCCATTGCTTTCACATCAAAGGCATTAAACAAGGCAGAAAGCCACCATGCCCAGATTGAGTGGGGAGCACTCACAATTGTCCTTGGAGTTAAGAAATGACACCAATTCCCTTTTGGTCGACAACTTACACTGCTGACCGATCGTCACCCCATGCCATGATGTCAAATTTTGGTCCACATGCAGGCATTCCTTCCCCGTCTGCTAGTTAATTGCAACGTTGGCCTCTGCTACCACCTGCACATCAGTACAATATAAAGTACAGGAGGTCCGAGCACCATGTGACTGCTAATGGACTATCCAGACATCTCTTAGCTGTAACCGCTCCACAGTCATCTGCAAAAGAGATCTTTTACTTCAGAGAAGTACATACAGCTCTGATAACTGTGGCACAAGTCTGGAAGCACAGAGGTACAAACTCTGTCCTATCTAAAGTGGTGGACATGATTACTCCTGAATAGAAAGGAGAGGCTACCATGGAACTGAACTCTTACCAGGCTCGAAGGAAGGAGCTCAGAGTCCAAGCAGGATGTTTACTATGGGGCTACCGTGTTGTCATTCCTCCCCCATTAAGAAAGCAAGTGCTTGACGAGCTACATGCGGGACACTGTGGCATAGTGTGCATGGAGTAAACTGCATGCAGTTACTTCTGGTGGACAGGACTGGATGTAACCATTGAAGAGAAGGCCAACGCATGCCCCAGTTGTCAGCGAGTGAGACATGTTCCTCAGCTTGCTCCTTTGCATCCATGGGAATGGCCTGAAGAACCATGGAGGAGGACTTTGCAGGGTCCGTAGAAGGGCACATGTTCTTGGTCATTGTGGACACACACAGCAAATGGCCCAAGGTTGCCATCATGAGGAGCACTACATCTGAAAAATGCATTGAGGAGTATGTTCCATCTTTAGCTTCTTCAACAGCTTGTAAGTGACAATCGCCCATAACTGCTGTCCGAAGAGTTCAAGACATTTAGGGCAGCGGTCCCCAACCACCGGGCCGTGAAGCATGCGCTACCGGGCCGCGAGGAAACAATATGATTTGGCGATATGAGTCAGCTGCACCTTTCCTCATTTCCTGTCACGCACTGTTGAGCTTGAATTTACGCGAGGTCATTACCCACGCGTCATCCATGTCAGCGGGGGAAGGAGATCAACTCCTCGAGCTTGCAAATGACGGCGGGCTGAAAAGTATGTTTGACATAACATTTCTGCCAGCATTCTGGATCAAAGTCAAGGCTAAATATCCTGAGATAGCCATGAAAACACTGAAAACGTTGCTTCCATTTCCAACATATCTCTGCAATGAATGCAACGAAAACTAAATTGCGGAATAGACTGGACATAAAGAACCCCCTTCGAGTATCGCTGTCTCCCACCACCCCTCGATAGGACCGTCTTGGTGCAGGAAAACAAGCCCAGGGCTCCCACTGATTCAGCGATACTGGTGTGTTGCAATGATTTTATATGTTCATACAGGGAAAATATGTGCTGTGTGTTTAATACACAAATGTTACTTAAAATGTTATGATGCTATTGACTCATAAGTGACCTATATAACCATATAACAATTACAGCACGGAAATAGGTGATCTCGGCCCTTCTAGTCCGTGCCGAATGCTATTCTCACCTAGTCCCACCAACCTGCACTCAGCCCACAGCCCTCCATTCCTTTCCTGTCCATATACCTATCCAATTTTTCTTTAAATGATAATATCGAACCTGCCTCTACCACTTCTACTGGAAGTTCGTTCAACATTTACTTCAAGCTCCCCTGTCCTCCCCTGATAATTGCCTTATCACTATATTCATGCGAGGAAAATATGCGCTGTGTGTTTAATATTAAATTCGTTAGATAAACCCTTTTAGAAACGAAATTGAGTGTATTAGTCACTTATCACCTATATTCCGGTCGTGATTAACAACCCCGCCCGAACAGAATTGCCAGAAACGATTTGTAGAAAAAAATCGGCACATACATGCATGCGCAAGGCTTCATGGTCATTGTAGTCTTTCTCGGGGTAAACCCAACGTATTTGACTGTTGTCCGTTGGCAACCCTACCCCCCCACCCCCTGCCCCGGGTCGGCCGGTCTGCAAGAATATTGTCAATATTAAACCGGTCCGCAGTGCAAAAAAGGTTGGGGACCCCTGATTTAGGGAAGCAAATGGTACTCAGCATATCAAGGCAGCACCATATCGTCCAGTCATGATTGACCTTGCTGAACGATTTTTACAAGAAATGAAACAATGCCTCAAGACTTGAGTAGGAAGTAGATCACTCAGCCAGCATCTTAGCATTTCCTTGCTGACATACAACAACACACGTCACACTACACCAAAGTGGCTCCAGGCACTGCTCTGATGAAAAGACAGCTTCGTACCCAGCTTGACTTGCTTAGACCCCCAAACACAAAACAGATTGTGCTAAATGTACAGAAACCCCAAGCAGAGAGATGTGCCAATACAGAGTACAGAAGTTTCATAGCAGGAGAGAGAGTAGTTGCCCAGAAATATCTGTGAACGTGATGGCACAAACCAGTCCTGTGCCATACTCAGTGGAAACAGTAACCACAACAGCTGGCTAAGGTATGCTGGTCAGCTATTGTCCACTTCTGAGTCTACTGAAAACCAACACAAACTGACCAATCCAGACCCAGTTGTAAAAATGAGACAGGATTCTGAAACGACGACTGCAGAACCTTTGTTAAGATCCAGTGACACAACCGTGCTCCCCCAATACCAGTGCTTTCTGAGGTGCCCACTACCGACAACGCAGTACTCAAGCCAAGATCTATACATACACCACCAAGACATAAAATGACTTTGGTGTCATCCCTAAGTTATCGGTACCCTCACAGGAAAAGGCGGCCTCCAGACAGATTGAATCTCTAGTTAAGTAGCTAACCTTCAGCACCTGGGCAGAATAATCCCCGGAGTTCATTTAACACAGATAAAAGTTGCTGGTGAACGCAGCAGGCCAGGCAGCATCTCTAGGAAGAGGTACAGTCGACGTTTCGGGCCGAGACCCTTCATCAGGACTAACTGAAAGAAGAGATAGTAAGAAATTTGAAAGTTGGAGGGGGAGGGGGGATCCAAAATGATAGGAGAAGACAGGAGGGGGAGGGATGGAGCCAAGAGCTGGACAGGTGATTGGCAAAAGGGATATGAGAGGATCATGGGACAGGAGGCCCAGGGAGAAAGAAAAGGGGGAGAAGGGGAAAAATCCCAGAGGATGGGCAAGGGGTATAGTGAGGGGAACAGAGGGAGAAAAAGGAGAGAGAGAGAAAGAATGTGTGTATATAAATAAATAACAGATGGGGTAAGAGGGAGAGGTGTGGCATTAGTGGAGGTTAGAGAAATCAATGTTCATGCCATCAGGTTGGAGGCTACCCAGATGGAATATAAGGTGTTGTTCCTCCAACCTGAGTGTGGCTTCATCTTTATAGTAGAGGAGGCCGTGGATAGACATATCAGAATGGGAATGGGATGTGGAATTAAAATGTGTGGCCACTGGAAGATCCTGCTTTCTCTGGCAGACAGAGAGTAGGTGTTCAACGAAACGATCTCCCAGTCTGCGTCAGGTCTTGCCAATATATAGAAGGCTACAACGGGAGCACTGCACGCAGTATATCACCCCAGCTGACTCACAGGTGAAGTGTCGTCTCACCTGGAAGGACTGTCTGGGGCCCTGAATGGTGGTAAGGGAGGAAGTGTAAGGGCATGTGTAGCACTTGTTCCACTTACAAGGATAAGTGCCAGGAGGGAGATCAGTGGGATGGGGGGAATGAATGGACAAGGGAGTCGCGTAGGGAGCGATCCCTGCGGAAAGCGGGGGGGGGGAGGGAAAGATATGCTTAGTGGTGGGATCCCGTTGGAGGTGGCGGAAATTACAGAAAATTATATGTTGGACCCGGAGGCTGGTGGGGTGGTAGGTGAGGACAAGAGGAACCCTATTCCTAGTGGGGTGGCAGGAGGATGGAGTGAGAGCAGATGTGCGTGAAATGGGAGAGATGCATTTGAGAGCGGAGTTGATGGTGGAGGAAGGGAAGCCCCTTTCTTTAAAAAAGGAGGATCTCTCCTTTGTCCTGGAATGAAAAGCCTCATCCTGAAAGCAGATGCGACGGAGAGAGAGGAATTGCGAGAAGGTGATGGCATTTTTGCAAGAGACAGAGTGAGAAGAGGAATAGTCCAGATAGCTGTGAGAGTCAGTAGGCTTATAGTAGACATCAGTGTCTCCAGAGTTAGAGACAGAAAGCACTAGAAAAGGGAGGGAGGTGTCGGAAATGGACCAGGTAATCTTGAGGGCAGGACGAAAGTTGGAGGCAAAGTTAATGAAGTCAACGAGCTCAGCCCAGAGTTCATTTATTCATTCTTTATGTGTAGTGCTGTATGGCGTAGGCATCAAGGTCTTGACCATGATTGTTCTTGGCAAATGTTTCTGCAGAAGTGGTTTGCCATTGCCTTCCCCTGGGCAATGTCTTTACAAGATGGGTAACCTCAGCTATTACCAATACTCTTCATAGATTGTCTATGTCAGTAATCATTCGCATAACCAGGACTTGTAATATGCACCAGCTGCTCATACAACCACGTGCCAACTACTCCCCTGGCTTCCCATGACACTGATGGGGGCCAAATGTTTACCTGCAGGCTAGTGGAAGGAAGAAGCACCTTACACCTCCTTTGGTAGAGACGTATCTCCAACACGCGCAGCTCTCCAGTGAAAAATGATATCGTATCTGTTAAATAGGGGTGGTGGACAATTCTGATTTGATGGAGATTGGACATAAAATCACAAAGGAACATCTAGAGAAATTTCTGAAACGCCCGTCCGCTGCTGTCGTTACTGTGTGGTCAGGAATCTTTCGGAGGGTAGGCCTCAAAATCCCCGGCCTTGCCTGCTTTTGGCGACCGAGAAGGACGTTGAATCTTTTGGCAGAGATGGCGCTCAGTACTCGGTGTCAGAGAGCTGATCAGAGCTCGAAGTTTTCGGATGACTCAGAGTCGGATTGTGGTCAGCATGACAGGGAGAGTTTTTCTTCCCTCTCCCGTCTGCATGAGATGTGGGACATTTGAGAAACTTTGAACTTTACTGTGCTCACGGACTTTCTTCATCAAGACATCCTTGCCATAGAGGGAGTACAAAGAAGGTTCACCAGATTGATTCCTGGGATGGCAGGACTTTCATATGAAGAAAGACTGGATGAACTGGGCTTGTACTCGTTGGAATTTAGAAGATTGAGGGGGGATCTGATTGAAACGTATAAAATCCTAAAGGGATTGGACAGGCTAGATGCAGGAAGATTGTTCCCGATGTTGGGGAAGTCCAGAACAAGGGGTCACAGTTTGAGGATAAAGGGGAAGCCTTTTAGGACTGAGATTAGGAAAAACTTCTTCACACAGAGAGTGGTGAATCTGCGGAATTCTCTGCCACAGGAAACAGTTGAGGCCAGTTCATTGGCTATATTTAAGAGGGAGTTAGATATGGCCCTTGTGGCTACGGGGATCAGGGGGTATGGAGGGAAGGCTGGGGTGGGGTTCTGAGTTGGATGATCAGCCATGATCATAATAAATGGCGGTGCAGGCTCGAAAGGCCGAATGGCCTACTC
Source organism: Mobula hypostoma (assembly GCF_963921235.1). Classification (NCBI taxonomy): domain Eukaryota; kingdom Metazoa; phylum Chordata; class Chondrichthyes; order Myliobatiformes; family Myliobatidae; genus Mobula; species Mobula hypostoma. The sequence goes on from NC_086106.1 coordinate 59,473,066, forward strand.
CTGCACCTATTTTCTATGTTTCTATGTTTCTAAGTCATGGTATTGTTACACTGTTTGTAACTATATGTCATAATTATGTGGTTTTGTCAGTTTTTTCAGTCTTGGTTTGTCCTGTGTTTTGTGATATCACACCGGAGGAAATATTGTATCATTTCTTATTGCTTGCATTACTAAATGACAATAAAAGGGGACTACGTGTCTTCATAATCTAAAAAAAATCCCCAAGATTATGTCTGGGGATAGAGGCAGTCTACCCTCTTTCCCAAGGTTTTTTTTTGTCGTTGGTTCAATGTGACAATACTCCATATTGAATGTTAATAGTTCAGCAACCAGTCTGTGTATGGGAAGTGGAAAGGGGGATAAAGGGAAAAGGGATATGTTATGTATTCATGGACAGTTTGCCCCTGTAGGGCTAGCTCCCAAGCTCTCTGTGTGTTATGTACAGAGCATAGAGTGAGAGGGCATTTTGGGTAGATGATTTATAAGCAAAGTAAACAGCAGCACATTTGTTCCTCACCTCTCCATATATCATGTGTGTTATTCACAGCCATCTGGCTTCCCAGTACCACAAACATAACCAAATTGTCATGCTTGAAAACTAATTGATAAATATTTAGATAGTGAATGTAACAGTCAGAATATTGAAAGACTGTGTATACAGATTTGGAGAGTGGCAGATCAAAGGAACTATAGGAAATTACTGCATCACAGGAGATTATTCAGCCTATTATTTCCATGCTAATCAAAAGAATCACTGTCTGGCATATCCCCACCTCCAGCCGGAGACCCGTTTTTCTGTAGGTCACTGTTCTTCAACTGCACATCCAAGTAGCTTTAAATGTGATGAGGGCTTCTTCCACTGCCATCCCCTTCAAGTAGTGAGTTTGAGACTCCTAAGCATTCTCTGAATGAAAAAAAACATTTTATCACCCCTCTAATATTTCTCCCAGGTATTTTAAGTCAATGTCCCCTGACTTTTGGCTACTCTACTAAAGGAAACTAGTCTTTCCTCTCCAGCTTCTCCAGCTCCTTACTGACTTTATACCTCTCAATTAAATCTCTGTCAACTTCCTTTGTTCAAGAAGTTCAGCCTGTCCAGTTCTTCATCACAGCTGTAACTACCCACTCCCGGCACCTCGGCACTCCTTGCTGTGACAGTCACGCCGTTTCTGTAATGTGACGAACTGAACTGAACTGAACTGTCAATATTGCAGCTGCAGCCTAGCAAGTGTTATACACAGCACCAGCATAACTCCCCTGCTGTTCTGCTGGATGCACCGTCTAATAAATGTGGTGCTTTTTAAACTCCCCTGATACATCCTTCTAGCTCGAGGACTATTCCTTTCCATCACACTTCCCAGTTACTCTATATTCCCTTCTCCTGCTGCAACTCCTCACACTTCTCTGGATTAAATTCCATTGCTATTTTCTGTCTAACTTAGATCATTTATATGCCTTTGTGATTTGAAGTCATCTACCTCGTTGTCGACCACACAGGTAATTATCGTTTTTCTTTTAAGCTTCTTTGTCATCCTGTCTACATACAGGTCTAAATTATAAACATATATTACAAAACCCTAGGGACTGATTACTTTGAGTCACTTAAACATGCAATAGGGAATACTCTTTTGCATTATGCAATTCAGGCAATTTTAGATCCAATTTCAGCTTTTTCTGTGGGTGGCCTTGTTACTGCCCTGTTAATGTAATGCTGCCTGACTGGAGACTTCAGTTGCAGGGAGAGATTGGATAGGGAAAGCTTGTTTCTCCCAGAACAAAAGAGGCTAAGGTGGAATCTGATATAAGTAAGTATAATTATGAGCACATAGATAGAGTGGCAAGTTAGAGTACCCTACCAGTCCCAACATAGTTTTAAGCCGAGATGAAGGAGATTTAAAGGGGTCTATGGGGTAAGATATTTTAAAAATTAAGTGGTTTATTGTGCTGCTGGAGAAGGTGGTGGAATCGGATACAATCATTATGTTTCTAAGGAATTAAGACAGGCACTTAACCAGGCAAATCATAGAAGGATACAAGCCTAATGCAGACAAATGGGATTATTGTAGATGGGCCAGGTCAGCATGAACACAGTCAGCGGAAGGACCTGTCTCCGTGTTCAATGACTCGATGAGATACAGATAGAGGGGAATGATCTGGACTGTATAACTCAATAACTCAATGAGATACAGATAGAGGGGAATGATCTGGGCTGTATAATTCAATAACTCAATGAGATACAGATAGAGGGGAATGATCTGGGCTGTATAATTCAATAACTCAATGAGATACAGATAGAGGGGAATGATCTGGGCTGTATAACTCAATAACTCAATGAGATACAGATAGAGGGGAATGATCTGGGCTGTATAACTCAATAACTCAATGAGATACAGATAGAGGGACAATGATCTGCACTGTATGACTCAGTAACTTGATGAGATACAGACAGAGGGGAATGATCTGTGCTGTATGACTCAGTGAGAAACAGACAGAGGGGAATGATCTGCACTGTATGTCTCAATAACTTGATGAGATACAGATAGGGGGTGAATGATGTGTACTGTATGACTCAGTGAGAAACAGTCAGAAGGAGAATGATCTGCACTGTATGTCTCAATAACTCAATGAAATACAGATAGAGGGGAATGATCTGTGCTGTATGACTCAATGACATACAGACAGAAGGGGAATGGTCTGTGCTGTATGACTCTGAGATACAGACAGAAGGGGAATGATCTGTGCTGTATGACTCTGAGATACAGACAGAAGGGGAATGATCTGTGCTGTATGACTCTGAGATACAGACAGAAGGGGAATGATCTGTGCTGTATGACTCTGAGATACAGACAGAAGGGGAATGATCTGTGCTGTATGACTCAATGAGATACAGACAGAGGGAGGATGATCTGCTCTATATGACTCGATAACTCTATAAGGTATACGGTGGGGGGTGGGGTGGGGGGAGAATGATGATTAGTTCATGAGTTACTGCAGTTTTTAATTTGAGTTTTAATTGAATTAGAATAAACTTCTCAAGGCTTACAATAAACAAATAGCTTAAACAAGATGCCAATGAGATTAAGTGATGAGTTTTCAAAAGAAACTCATCCTTCAGGTGACATTGGATCCACCTCGTTTCCCTAGGATATGGTAGAGTTTCCCATCCAGGAACATCCTCTAACACCAGAGATTCTGCAGATGCTGCAAACCTTCAGCAACACACACAAAATGATGGATCAAGCAGCATCTATGAGGGGAATAAACAGATGATGTTTTGGCCAAGACCTCTGATCAGCATTGGAATGGAAGGGGGCAGAATCCACAGTAAAATTGAGAGGGAGTGGAGGAGTAGGGACTGGCAGGTGATGGGTGAAACCAGTTCAGGGCAAAGTGGCTCTGTGCCAGAGGGTGGGCGAGGTGAAAAACTGGGACAGGCTGGATGGAAGAGGTTAAGGGCTGAAGAAGAAAAAAAACATGAAGAAAGGACAGTGAAGTAAAGGGAAGGAGGTGGGGAACCCGAGGGAAGTGATGGGCAGGTTATAGGGGTGGGGGAGGAAGATAAAAGAGGTGAGAGGGACTCCAGAATAGGGAATAAACAAAAAATGGTGCAAGGGTCGGGGGAAGAAGGAAGCGGTGCCAAAAATTAGAGAAATCGATGTCATATCATGACACTGGAGACTATATGAGGTGTACTTGGCCACATGGTGTAGTGCGGGATGACATGTCTGTGCAGGAATAGCAAGTCGGTTTGAAATGGGTGGCCTCCAGGAGATTTTGTCTTTTGCAGCAGACGGAGCGAAAATGCTGGTTGAAGAGGTCCCACAACCCGCAATACAGATGTGGCACGAAGATCACCTGATACAATGGATGACCCTGACAGACTCACAGGTGAAGCACCGTAAGGACTGACTGGGGACCTGGAAGGTTGTGAGGAAAGGCAGATGTAACACTTGTCACGGTTGCAGGGATAAGTTCCAGGAGGAGGGATGAGTGGACAAGGAGTCCTGTGGAGATCGATCCCGTTGGAGATGGATTCAGATTATTTATGGAAAACTTTTACAACCCTCCTGAGTCTCACAGTAATCGTGACTAAACCTATTCCTAAACTGTCACATGTAAATGTAAGGGGTTTCTATTTTTTATGAAACTGCGTAGTCTAATTAAAATGGCTTCTTTATTATGTTATAATTGAAAGGGCTTCTTTGTTATGTTAACTGTTGAGAAAATCCTTCCCGCTAGCAGTTTGTTTGAATCACGTTACTGATAAGATGTTATGAACCAATTGGGAAAGTTGTTATGTTTCTGGTGTATCTGTGAGATATTGTATGCGCGGGGTTTTGGGGCAGAAGGCGGGAGAGAGAGACAGAGAATGGACCAGGTGCTGTGAGTCCGCTAACGGGGTTCGGTGAGGAGAGGAGACGGAGACGGACTCGTGCGGAGCGTCTGGTCGACCACCGTTGTTGGTCCCAGGCGGCTGGTCAAGGTGGTCCGAGGGGTCGCAGGGTGAAGAAGAAGGGTTCTGAGCTCCAACTGTTTGTGCACGAAGAGATTGAACTTTGATAAGTGTGGTGCCTTTTATTTTCCTTTTATATTTTATTCTCTCTTAATTATATAGTTCCAGCAATATCTATAAACTGTAAATCATTTAATCGTATCTGGTGTATTGTCTGTTATTTGGGCGGGGTGGGGTACATCACACAGCATCCACACAAACTAATTACCCAGTTTGGCGGGGCCGAGGGCTGTTTCCCTAGATGACAGCGAGCCGAGCGACCCTGAGACTGGCCAGGGGGGCTACATAAAAATGCCTCTCCTTTCTCTCAGTTCCTCCGACTCCGCCCCACCTATTCTCAGGATAAGGCTTTGCATTCTAGAACATCTAAGATGTCCTCCATTTTTTCCAGAAAATGGGGTTTCCTTTCCACCACTATCGATGCTGTTCTCAATTTTCCCCACATCCTTCCCCCGACGTAACAGGGATAGAGTTCCCCTTGTTCTCACTTACCAATCCATTGAACTCTCGTATCTAGCTCATCATTCATCGCAACTTCCGTCATCTCCTACAGAATCCTATCACCAGGCACATATTTCCCTTTCCCACCCACCCCTTCTTTCCTTGGGGATCAATCTCTACGGGTCTCCCTTGTCCACTAGCCCTTCCCCACTTATCTGCCCCACCCCCCACCGGGACTTAAACTCGCTACAACTGCCCCTACACCTCCTGCCTCACCACCACTCAGGCCGCCAAACACTACTTCCAGATGAGGCAGTGCTTCACCTGGGCATCTGTCGGGGTAATTTATTGTATCCGTTGCGGCCTCTACATCGATGAGACCCGACGTAGATTGCGGGGCCGCTTTGTCGAGACCTTGCAAAAGGCAAGATCTACCGGCGGCCACCCATTTCGAATCGACTTCCCATTCCCATACTGACATGTCAGTCTTCGGCCTCCTCTACTGCCATGATCAAGACAAAAACAGGCTAACGGAGCAACATCTCATATTCCGTCTGTGTACCCTCCAGCCTAATGGTAAAACATCAACTCTCTATAATTTTTGGTCACCTCACCCCTCTTCTCCTCCTCTTTTTCGTTTTTCTCCTTTCCGGTGACCCCCCCCCCCGCCCCCAATGACCTGCCAGTCACCACTCTCCGGTTCTCTACCTCCTTCCCTTTCCTCCACGGTCCCCTCCTATCCGATTCCTTCTTCAACCCTTCCCTCCCAGTTCCTCCCACCATCTCCGCTCCCCTACCCACCCGGACCCACCTGTCATCTGCGAGCGTGTACTCTCCTCCTCCCCACCCCATCACCTGTGAGCTTCTACTCCACCTTCTTATCCAGGCTCCTGCCCCCCTTCGTGCCAGTCCTGATCAAGAGCCTTGGCCGGAAGCACCGGCGGCTTATTGATGCTGCCTGATCCGCCGAGTCCCCCCAACATTTTGTGTGTGTCGCTCTGGAACATCTTGTGATTAAAATTAATTATTCCATGGATATTCTGATCATTCTGGCTGAGAAACCGGCGCTGCCTGCGCTGGACCGCGCTGCTGGCGGGAATTCGCCAGGGTCGATCCCGAGCTGCTCCATAAGAATGATCGGTGTGGGGTCGCTGGAACTTCCCATCATGAATTTTGTGCAGCAGCACTGTTCAAAGTTTCCAAAGTTCAAAGTACATTTATTGTCAAAGAATGTATACATTACCACCTTGAGATTCGTCTCCTAACAGGCAGCCACAAAACAAGGAGACTCAAACACAAACCGCATATATCTGAAGAAGACTGTCTGACTCCCAATATACAGAGAATTTAAAAAAACACATCACGTGTGTAAGAAAATAAACGAATAAAATACCCCATAAAAAGTCAGTCGAACACAAATGTGCAATGAAAAAAAGTGAAAACAGTAACCGCAAGCAACTAGAGTTTCTGAACAGAACTCCGCAAAGAGAGTCCGAGACTCATCGAGCTGAGCAAACGTCGTGGAACAATTTTGTTACGTCTTGGCAGCATCTCTAGGAAGAGGTACATTCGACGTTTCGGGCCGAGACCCTTCGTCAGGACTAACTGAAAGAAGAGCTAGTAAGAGATTTGAAAGTGGGAGGGGGAGGGGGAGATCCCCCGACCGCACCTCTTCCTAGAGATGCTGCTTGGCCTGCTGCGTTCACCAGCAACTTTGATGTGTGTTGCTTGAAATTCCAGCATCTGCAGAATTCCTCGTGTTTTTGTTACGTCTTGTTGGGGTTCCTGGAAACAGGCCATTCACCCCCCCCCCACACACACACAGACCATCGAGAACCCATTTACACTAATCGCACACGAATCCTATTGTATTTTCCCCTCATTCTTCTCAACTCTCCCCGATTTTCCCACTCAGGTGCAAGTTTTACAACGGCCAATTCACCCTGGGCGTGTGGGGAGCCGGAGCACGCGGGGCAGTCACAGGGAGAATGGGCAAACTCCACAGAGACAGCAGGAACACAGTCGCTAGCGTTGCAAGGCAGTGGCTCCACCGGGTGTGATCTTGTGCTGTATTGGGGCCGGGTCGGTGGCGGGAACAGATCGGGTTCGGTAGTGGTCCTCCGTCCCTACAGTACTGACCGGCTGTAATAAATTAACGCTGTTCATATTAAAACACGTTGACCTCCGAATGTGAAAGGAATGCCTACAATATACACACCGACCGCCCGGAACAAACTGACTGATCACGTTAAAACAAGTGCCCACGGTGATCAAAAACGAGTCCGCACGCATTGACCGATTATCGTGCGGCACGGAGATATAAACGGATACAGAGAAGCCGGCAGATTTCCCAATTAGTGATATGCCCCTAAATTCAAAAATATCACCGTGTCTTCCGCCAGGGCGATGGCTAGAAAGAAACTCACTTTCACACTTACATTTAGAAATGTAAGCTCCCAGACACCGGTAGAGAGGAAAGCAGTCGGTCCGCATTGACTTTCGCCTTCTCCAGCACCTTCACAAACTGAAGGAAGAGAACTGTCTGAGCATCACAGTGACCGCCAAACGTCTTCTGTACAATCCTCTGCAGAAACGAAACAGGCACGCATTTTGGTGGCTGCAGCCAGACTAGTGGAACCACTGTAGTAACATGATACTTGACTGGTAGCCCCCCAGTCAGCGCACTGAGACTACTGTGCAGATCGTCTCCAACCGCATCAGGAGAGGTGGGGTTTATAATGTGTACAGGGTAAAGCACTGATTGTGACGGACTCTACCGTTTAGGGAGAGGAACTCGGTTTCCAGAACCTCCCTGGCAACGTTACAATACTGTATAGTGATAATTGTAATATATAATAGAGCCCTACAAATTTTGCTAGGTCTGATGAATTGGTTTTCAAACTCTTCTTCCATGATCTGCTGTTGAATCACAGTTTGGGAAACCAATCGAATGTTTAAAGATGCAAACACGAGGAAATCTGCAGATGCTGGAAATTCAAGCAACACACACAAAAAATGCAGGTGATTGCAGCAGGCCAGGCAGCATCTATAGGAAGAGGTACAGTTGACGTTTTGGGCTAAGACCCTTCGTCAGGACTAACTGAAAGAAGAGATAGTAAGAGATTAGTAAGAATGTTTAAAGACGATGGACAAAGCAAGGCTAGAGCCTCTGCTAAGAAGGAGCCCAGTTTGAGTGCATATTTGGACAGCAGAAAGAGAAGGTAGTTGGCCTTGATTATTTCATTTAATGGTTCACTCGTTCCCAATATAAACTTTGTAACTTGTGATAGTTAATAAATATTTTTGATTAAAAGACGGGGCAGAGGGGAGGGTGAAGAGATCATTGGGATTTCACTTCCACCCATTATCAAGAGTGCTGCATACATGGGCCCTTAGTATTGTCAATGAACTCTCCCATCCATCCAACAATCTCCTTGACCCCTATCATTATATAGGAGGTACAAGTAACATCAGGTCAAGAACTGTTGGGATGGGAAACAGTTTCTTCCCCCAAGGCCGTAAGACTACAGAACTTCCTGCCACCACCCAGGCCTCATCACGTAGTATTATACTGTTTACTTTTTAACTCCTATTCTATATGCACCTTATTGTTTGTTAAAAGAGAATCCGTGGATGTTGTGTACTTGGATTTCTAGAAGGTCTTTGACAAGGTGCCACACATGAGGCTGCTTAACGAATTAAGAACCCATGGTATTGCAGGAAAGACACTAGCATGGATAGAGCATTGGCTGATTGGCAGTAGGCAAAGAGTGGGAATCAAGGGAGCCTTTTCTGCATTGCTGCTGGTGACTAGTGGTGTTCCGCAGAGGTCTGTGTTGGTACAGCTCTTTTTATGTTATATGAAAATGATTTGGAAGACTGAACAGTTGGCTTTGTCGCCAAGTTTGCAGATGATACGAAGAGAGGTGGAGGGGCAGGTAGTGTTGAGGAAGCAAAGAGGTTACAGAAAGACTTAGACAGATTCGGAGAATGAACTAAGTAGCAGATGGAATACAGTGTCAGGAATGACATGGTCATACACTTTGGTGGAAGGAAGATAAGCATAGGCTATTTTCTTAGTGGAGAGAAAACCTAAAAGTGAGAGGTGCAAAGGGACTTGGGAGTCAGAGACAGAATCAGAATCAGAATCAGGTTTAATATCTTCAGCATGTGTCGTGAAATTTGATGATTTAGCAGCAGCAGTACAAGGTAATACCTGAAAATAAAGAAAAAAAGTAAATCAATTACATGAAGTATATTTGTATATTAAAGTTAGAATATAAATAGAACAAAACAGAAATTATATATATATAGTGAGGTAGTGTTCATGGGTTCAATGCCCATTTAGGAATCATATGGCAGAGGGGAAGAAGCTGTTCCTGAATCAGTGTGTGCCTTCAGGCTTCTGTACCTCCTTCCTAATGGTAACAATAAGAAGAGGACAGGGCCCAGGTGATGGGGGTCCTTAACAATGGACGACACCTTTTTGAGGCACTGCTCCTTGAAGATGGCTTGGATACTATGGAGGCTAGTACCCAAGGCGGAGCTAATTTTACAACTTTCTGTAGCTTCTTTCAGTTCCCCCTCATACCAGACAGTGGTGGAGCCTGTCAGAATGCTCTCCACAGTACATCTGTAGAAATTTTTGAGTGTCTTCGATGACAAATTGAATCTCCTCAAATTCCCAATGAATTACAGCCACTGTCTTGTCTTCTTTATAACTGCATCAATATGCTGGTAGCAGGTTGAGATCTTGACACCCAAGAACTTAAAATTTCTCACTCTCTCCACTTCTTATCCCTCTTTGAGGATTGGTTCGTGTTCCCTCATCTTACCCTTACCAAAGTCCACCATCAGCTCTTTCATCTTAATGATGTTGAGTGTAAGGTTATTGCTGCGACACAACTCCATTAGTTGGTATATCTCACTCCTGTATGCCCTCTTGTCTCCATATGAGATTCTGCCAACAATAGTTGTATCATCAGCAAACTCAGAGATGGTGTTTGAGCAATGTCTAGCCACACAGTCATGAGTATAGAGGGAGTAGAGCAGTAAGCTAAGCACACACCCCTGAAGTGCACCAATGAGGTGGAGATATTATCACCAATCCACAGAGATTGTGGTCTTCTGGTTAGGAAGTCCAGGATCCAATTACAGAGGGAGGTACAGAAACCCTGGTTCTGTAGCTTATCTATCAGGACTGTGGGAATGATGGTGTTAAACGCTGAGCTACAGACAACAAACAGTATCCTGACATAGGTGTTTGTATTATCCAGGTGATCTGATGTTGAGGCTTTATAAATGAGGCCTCACTTGAAATATTTTGAGCAGTTTTGGGCAAAAAAAAATTCTAAGAAAGAATGTGCTGACATTGGAGAGGGTTCAAAGGAGGTTCACGAAAATTATTCTGGGATTGAAAGGGTTATCATTTGAGGAGCAGTTGATGGCTCTGGTCCTGTACTCAGTGGAATTCAGCATGAGGGGGGATCCCATTGGAACTTATCAAATGTTGAAAGGCTCCAAGAGTAGATGTGGACAGCTTGTTTCATATACTAGGGGAGTTTAAGACCAGAGGACACAGCTTTAGAATAAAAGGACATCCATGAGATGAGGAGGAATTCCTTCAGCCAGAGATTGGTGAATCTGTGGAATTCATTGCCACAGACGGCTGTGGAGAGGTCATTGGATATATGCAAGGCATAGGTTGATAGGTTCTTGATTAGTCAGGGCAAGAAGGGTTACAGGGAGAATGCAGGAGATTGAGGCTGAGAGGGAAATAGATCAGCAATGATGAAATGGCAGAGCAGACTCAATGGGCCAAATGGTCTAATTCTGCTCCTATACCTTATTATCTTATCTGTGGTAATATTATTTTATGTGTTGTGTGTGGGAATTATATGCAGTGTTGTGTGCCTTGGTCAGGAGGAACATTGCCTTATTTGGCAGTGTACACATCTATGGTTGAATGACAATAAACTTGAAATTGAGGAAAAAGAGAACATTCTCCATACAATCATCAAAGGTGTTTAATATCCTAGAGAAATCACTGCACAAATGTGAAACTTGTAACGCAAGCTGTCACTGCTTCGCTAATAAGATTTTCATAACACGTTTTATATCTTGTCTTTGATTCAATAGATAACTTTAATTTGAATGGTATTATTAATCAAATTCTGAATTAAGTGTAAAATTGACAAAATTCTTTTAATTAAGCAGCTGTTGAAAAGCGACAGCAGGAAAACACATTTTAATAGATTATTGAACAGAGGGATCTGATGATTTTGGTGTTTAGCATCACAATAGGATTTTTCACATCTGAGAGCGATAAATGTTAATGCCATCTAGCTGCTAGTTCCTTATTAGAATGACAATCAGCCTTGGCTCTTCAGTGCACCTGCACCTCTCTTCTCCACTCCACTGATCTGCCACATCTCCTGCTTTTATTCTCATCAGTGCCTGGCTTCAGGAGCCTTCCAGAGGTTCATGCCTTCTCAGGTCTTGCATTGCCCTCAAATCTCTCTCTGCTGGCTCAGACTAAAGGGAAATCTGTCTTCAACAAATATAGTCAGAGTCTTGGAGAAGTTAGTCGAGGGGAAGACCTGAAATCCAAAGTGGAGGGATTAATGAGTCCGTTTCAGGCCAGCAGAATGGGCATTAGGCACTCTATGTAAATGAATGGTACATATAAAAGGATGGAAGTATGGATTTTGCTGATGTCCTTTGATAATGCCATAATTTACAAACACAAGTGTCAGCAGGTTCAGGAGACTTGGGCGCTCAGTTGCTCGGCTCTGACAGTGATTTTTTTGGAACATTTGTGTATCAAAGCTTTCTGGAACATTAAAAACCTGACATCTGCCTGAGACCACACCTGTAAATACTGACACATTCCTGGAGAGTTCCTGTAACTAGAAAATAGAATGTAAATCAGAACAAAACAGTACAGGTCTTTCAGTCTCAATAAAGCTACTCAGAATCAATCTAACCTTTCCCTGCTCCAGAGCCCATAACCCTCCTATTTTCCTACATCCATGTGGCTATTTAAGAGTCCTTCCAATGTCCCTATTGTATCAGCCTCTACCACTATCCCAGCAATGTGTTCCAGGCACCCACCAGTCTTTGCAAAAACAACACAACACATAGCCCCTTACATCTCCCCTAAACTTTCCATCACACACCTTAATCAGATATCCTCTGGCATTAGCCTGGGGGAAAAAAACTGCCAACTGCCCATCCTGTCTATGCCTCTCATCCTCTGACACTCCAAAGAGACAAACTGCAGCTCACTCAACCTTTTCTCATAGGACATGTCTCTTAAACCAAGCAGCACCCTGGTAAATCACTTCTGCACCCTCTCTAAATCTTCCAAATCCTTCTTGGTTTGAGGTGACCACAACTGGTTTGACCAGAGTTTTATAGAGCTACATTTCCCTACAGCTCTTGAACTCACTCCCCTGACTACTGAAGGCCAACATCATATGCCTTCTTAACCACTATCAACTTGTGTGGCAACTTTGAGAGCTCTGTGGATCTCTGTTCTTCCAGATTAGTAAGGATCCTGCCATTAACCTTGTCACTCCACCTTTGTGTTCAGTCTTCCAAAGTGTATCACTTCACGTTTCTGCATTGAACTCTATCAACCACTTCAACACCCAACTCTGCATTCCGTCTATATCCTGTTTTAAACTGTGACAACCTTACGCACTATCCACAACACCTCCATTCTTTGTGTCACCTGCAAACTTACTAACCCACACTTCACTTCCTCATTAAAGTCATTTATAAAAATTACAAAGAGCAGGACTTCCAGAACAGATCCATGCAGAACACCACTATTCACTGACCTTCAGTCACAATATGCTCCGTTTACTACTATACTTTGCCTTTTGTTCCCAGGTCAATTTCAATGCTACACAGCCAAGATTCATGGATCCCATGTCTTATGACTTTCTGGATGAACCTACCATGGGGAACTTTATCAACCATCCAGATGCATCACGTCCATCACTCTACCTTCAATTTGCTTTGTCACCTACTCAAAATAAAAACACTCAGGCTCACAGAAGCAGACTGATTATCCTAATAGGACCATGCTTCTCCAAATGCTCATAAATCCTGTTTATAAAATTGGTTGGTTTGCCCACCATTGATAACTCACTGTTATAGAGCTCCCATCATTATCCTTATTACCTTTCTTGAACAACAAACAACACTCGCCATCCTCCAATCCTCTGCTGCCACTCCTGTGGTCTGGGTAACAGCAAAAGATCATCACTAAAGCTGCAGTAATCTCTTCTCTCACTTCCTGTAGTAACCTGGAATATATGGGTAACCCTAAATAATTTCTAATGCAAGGAACATGTTTGGCACAGCTTTGTGGGCTGACGGCCAGTATTGTGTTGTAGCTTTATATCCCTTTTGGCTGAGGGGACTTATCTATCCTCAAGTTTCCGGAAGCTCCAATACATCCTTTTCCTTAACCTCAACATGCTCCAGCACATTAGAACATTTTACGTTGATCTCACATTCATCAAATCCCCTCTTCCTTGTGAACACTGAAGCTAAGTATTCATTTAAGACCCTTCCTACCTCCTTCACCCCCAGCTACGTTTCCCTCTATATTTCTGATCAATCCTACTCTCTCACAAGTCAACCCTGTTCTTGGAGTTTTCCTTTGTCTTACTCACCAAGGTCTTCCTGTGTCTCCTTCTAGCTCCCCTAAGTCCCTTCTTTAAGCTCCTTCCTGGCTACCTTATAGTTCTCAAGAGCCATGTCTAATTATTGCTTTCTGAACCCCAAGTATATTTTCTTCTTTCCCTTGACTAAATGATCCACCTCTTTTGTCAAAGATGTCCCCTGCACCCTACCATCCTCACCCTGTCTCAATGAAACAAAGCTATTCTGAACACATGGCAAGTGGTCCCTAAACAAACTCCATATTTTGGCTGTGCATGTCCCTGGGATATCTGCTCCCAAGTTCCTGGCCAATACCATTATAATTAGCCCTCCCTCAATTAAATACTTCCCCATATCGCCTGTTCCTATCCTTGTCTACAGTTGTTCTAAAGTCAGTGAGTAATGGTCATTATTTCCCAAATGCTTGCTTACTGAGAAACCTATCACCTAACCAGGTTCATTGCATAGTACTAGATCCTGGATGGCCTAATCTCTAGAGCCTGTCCACATACTGTGTCAGGAATCGTTCCTGGACACACCTAACAAATTCTGCCCATCTAATCCTTTTGCACTAAGGAGATGCTTATCAACATTAGGGAAGCTGAAATCACCTATGGTGTGACTTCATAAAGTCCATTCTTTCTGCAATTGTGATATTATCCCTGATTAGCTCTTGCGACAGGCCCAAGTCTCTGAAATAGTCACATTATAATTCCATGCACTGATTCATGCTCTAAATTCATCACCTTTATTGTTGATATTTCTTATAGTAAGCTCATTTCAACCATCCAATTGATTGCATTTATACTCGATCCTTCCTCAGAATCTCTCCGTATAAACATCAACCTTTACACTAACTACTCCATCAACTGACCTAACACTCAGCTCCCACACTCCTGTCAACCTAGTTCAAAAACTTCCAACAACTCCAGCAAATCTATTCACAAGAACATTGGTCCTTTCCAAGTTCAACAAGTGTAATCTGTCTCTTTTGCATAGGTCATACCTTCTCCAAGAGATCCCAATGATCCGCAACTCTACCCCCTGCACCAACTTTTCATCCATACATTCGTCTGTCATATTATCCTCATTTTACCCTCATGGATAGAGGCAGCAGTCTAGAGATTACTGCCCTGAAGTTCTGCTTTTTAGCTTCCTCCCCAACTCATATGCACTCTTCAGGACCTCATCCCTTTTCCTAAATATGCCATTGGTACCAATGTGTGTCACGACTTTAGTCTGCTCACTCTTACCCTTAAGAACTACATGGACTATATCAGGATGTTTCTGACTCTGGTACATTGAAGACAACATACCATCCAGAACCTCATTCTTCTTCACACAGTCTCCTGTTTGTTACCTTACTCAATGAATCCCCCTTTCACCACTCTCTCTTCTTCCCCCTACCATTCTGAAGGACAAAGCCAGACAGTAGGTTGTAAGTTGTCTGCCTTACAGTATCCAAAATGGTAAATTATTCAGGAGAACGGCCACTGGGGTACTCTGAATTGACTGCCTGTTCCTTTTCCCTTCCTGATGGTCACCCAACTATCTGCATCCTAGGTTTCATTGCCTCCCTGTATCTCCTGTATATTATTCCTTCAGCATCTCCACCCCCCCATCTAAATGATCCGAAGTTCATGCAACTCCAGCTCCCGAATATACCTAAATGGAGTACAGTAAGTTTACTTTTGCAAGTAGATTGATCAGGACAATAGAGGCCTGCCTGATTTCCCCATCCTGCAGGAGCATAACACTTCCTTACTGCCATTCTCACAGCTCTAGCTGTGCAATAAAGAGACCTTACCTTCACCTCCTCTTCTCCTTGCCAGTCTTGAGAGCCCCCAACTCCCCATTCTAACATTGGCCCACATCTACTATAGCTGCTCCAAAGGTCTATTTGACCCTAATGTATTTTTGTGGGTTAATTAGCTAATTGGCAGCAACCAATCAATTATTAACCAATGGCTCCTGTAAGTGCCTCTTTTAAGGACCTGCTCAGCAATCCTGAAACCTACTCATTTAAACACCTGTGCCTCTTACTCTTGAATTAGAGGGGATAACGTCACTTGCTCCATCACTGAACAAATTTCATGGCATATGTCAGTGATATTTAACCCAATACTGATTTTGAACTGTACCCACTACCTATGGATTCACGTTCTAGGATTCTATCTCATTCTCAATTTTATTGCTCATTTATTACTTTTTTTTCTTTTTCTATTTGCACAGTTTGTCTTTTGCACACTGGCTGTTTGCTGTTGGCAAGGTCTTTCACTGATTCTAATATGGTTAATGGATTTATTGAGTATGTCTGCAAACAAAGGAATCTCATAATTGTAAATAGTAACATATATGTACTTTGATAATAAATTTACTTTGTATTCCTGAAATTTGAAATCTTATCTACTTAAAAGTGAAACTTCTGAAAATTGAAAATACATATTCCCAGGTCAGTTTGAGATACCACAGCATCGTTCATAGAAAATGGTGTTGGAAAGAAAGTAAATATTATTTACAAGAATGTTTCCAGGACTGTAGACCTGAGCTTATAGGGAGAGTAACACCCACAAAATGCTGGAAGAACTCAGCAGGCCAGGCAGCATCTATAGAAAAGAGTGAACAGTTAACGTTTCAGGCCTTGAAGCTTCATCAGGATTCATGAAGGGTCTCGGCCCAAAATGGCCACTATTTATTCTTTTCTCTGACCTGCCGAATTTTGTGTGTTGCTTGAATTGCCAGCATCTGCAGATTTTCTTGTGTTTATAGGGAGAGGTTGGGTAGGCTAGACTTTATTCCTTGGAACATAGGAGACTGAAGGATAACCTAGAGAGGTACAGTATATAAAATCATGAGGGGTCAGAGATGGGATGCATATACCCAGTCTTTTCCCAGGGAAATAGAGCCAAAAACTAGAAGGCACAGATTTAAGCTGAGGAGAAACTTGATATATGGGATGAGCTGACACAGGATTCATTATTTGAGGCAGGCACAATAAGATCACTTAAAAAAAAACACATTTAGATAAGTACATAGGTAGGAAAAATTTGGAGAAATATGTAGGTAAATGAGCCTAGCTTAGGTGGGGACCTTGTCCAGCATAGATGAGTTTGTCTGAAAGATGTTACCATGCTTTATTGCTCTATGCTTGCACACCCCCTTTCCACTCAGTAACTGACTGACTGAGGATTTGAGATGGGGCCTCACATCAGATGCATCCTTTTACTCCAGTCACACTCTGTAAATGGCTTTTCTCACAACACACACACACGCTGCTTCTTTACCTCCCTTGATCTCTCATTCCCTTTCCTCATTCTTCTCTGCACCTCTTTCCCCCACACCGTTCTTCTGCTGCGTTGCTAATCAAATTTCTACAGCTGTTGCTGCTGCTTTCCCTCTGTGCCTTTCTGCCTAATCTTCCTACCCTTTACCCAACTGTTCTGCCCCTGTACCTCTCCCAATAAGCGAACAGGAATGAGCCAAAGACAATGGAAGCAGACAAATCTAATGTCTTTGTTCATACCATGTGGTTGGAAGAATGGATACAACCATTTTGTAGGACTGTTCTTGCAGCCACCCTTTTGTGAACTGGTTCATTCTGGGACTGGCAATTGAAAATAGACACAGTGAGGTTCCTGCTGATGATCTACTAAACCCAGCACCATTTCCAAAGATGCTGTTTAATTGGTTATGTAGAAATGGTAGGCTTGTAGAAAAAACAGCCTATGACCTGAGGTAGGTAGCCTGAGCCCAGAGTTTGGTTGGACTGGGTAAAAATGGTTTGAACTGGTCTGATTTAGAAAGAACAAAGAAAGTTACCTGAAGCACAAGTCTGGGGTAAGATCCATAAAATAATACTGCTTGTAGCCTTGGTCCAGTGAGCAGGTAACACAGGTCAGCCAGATGAGTCTGAGCCAACAAAATCAATAAGCATAAGAATGGAGGATTTCAGGAATACAGGCAGCAACAATTCTGAGGACCCACCATCACAGAAGTGGATGAATGCATATCGGAAATGTGGAGATTACTGTACATCGGGATCAAGAGGAACATCTGGCCAGCGTAGACTCTTATTCCTGTGTGTTACTTTTTCTTTTCTTTGACTGTTCAGGGTGGGTCAGAGAACCCTAGTAGGTGTGCGCAGATAGTTAGTTTTGTATGAGTCAAGTGTTTTTAACTGAACCAATAAAGCTGTCAGTTGACACACACACAACGCTAGAGGAACTAAGTGGGTTAAGCAGCATCTATGAGGGAAGAAACTGATGATGCTATAGGCTGAGACCCTTCATTAGGTTTATTGAGGGAGTCTATCAAGACCCCCTTATAATCTCACATTTGATTCAAACTGCCTAGCCTCTAACGGTGAGATAAAATACTAGGAACCAGCTAGAGGGACTGATAATGGACAATGTCCCAGGAGTAATATTACCATTTCTGTGGAATCGTCAAATCCTTGATGAAGAAATATTAGCAGTATAATAGCAATAAAAGAACTAGTCCTACAAAAACAACCTCTGGCTCAAAATTCAGCAAAACTGAAGAGCTGATTGTTGACTTCAGAAGGGAAAGCAGGATGAACATGTGCTGGTTTACACTGAGGGATCAGCAGTGAAGAGTCAGCAGCTTTAAGTTCCTGGACCCAATATATAGATGCAATCATAATGAAAGCTCACAAGCTCTTTACTTTCCTTAAGAGATTCAGCTCGTCATTGAACACCAACAAACTTTTACAAATGTACCGTTGGAAGTATCCTGACTGGTTGCATCGTGGTCTGGTTTGGCAATTTGATGGCGTAGGAGTGCAGAAACTGCACATAGTGGACTCTCCTAGAACTTCATGGGCACATCCCTCCTCATCATCTGTAGTACCTGCAGGATACACTGCCTCAAGAAGACAACATTTATCAAGGTTCCCCACCATCTTGGTCATGCCATCTTTTTGCAGTTATCATCAGGCAGGAGGTACAAAAGCTTTAAGATCCATATCACCAGGTTCAAGAACAGCTACTTCTCTTCAACCACTAAACCAACCTGCATATCCCAAATCACCATTTTAGCAACTGTATGACTACTTTGCACTAAAATTCTTTTTTCCCCCCTCTAATTGTGTATTTAAAATAAAAATTGTGTATTATATCTTGTGAATGCTGCTTAAAAGATGTTATTGCCTGACGCAGCTGCAATGGACTTGTGCATATGATAAATTCAACTTCAAATTTTTTTCAGTCCGCTTTCTTGCTATACTTGAATATTTCATTTGGTTTAGGATCTTAATAGGTTTATTATTTTTAAATGTATTAATGTTCAGAAATGCATTGATGAGTTGAAATGCTTGAACAGCAAATACTGATAGAGTTAATAAGTGGTAGCTTTATTCATCACATTATTGACTGTATTGGAAAATCAGATCGCTTTATCTGACTTAAGAACTAGAGGTGCACAAAGGGATTTAGGACATTACTGTGGAGTTGTATAGGACATAAAAACTGGCTCATCAGCTCACCACGTCCACGCTGACAACTTTGACCATTCAGTCTAATCCCATACTGTATCCTTCCATGCCTTGTCTATTTACGCCTGTCCAAGTGCCTCTTAAACAGTGATTGGACTTGACTGCACCACTTCCTTTGGCAGGACGTTCTACATAACAACCACTGTGTAGAAACTTTCAAATTCCTTCTATTCACTGTAAACTAATGACCTCTTAATTTTGATACCTCTACTATGAGAAGGTGATTTTGTCTATTTATCTTATTTATGCCTCTCATAATCAAATACACCTCTATCAGGTGACCCTTCAGCTTCCTCCTCTGCAGGTAAAGCACGCCCAGCCAGTCCAGTTTCTTCTCTCCATATGTTAACATCCTGGTGACTATTTTCTGCACTCTGTCTAGTGCAGTAATATCCTTATGGAGGATCAGAACTGCACACAACCCTCCAAGTGCAGCCTAGCCAGTGTTTGGTAAAGTTGCAATATAATGTCCTGACGTTTACGTTCTAGGGCCCAACCTAAGAAGTCAAGATTGCCATATGTGCCTCTTCACCACAATATCTACCTGTGCCACTGCTTTCAGGCGACTATGGACTTGAACCCCACAGTCCCTTTGTTCATCAGTGTTCCTTACTACAAACTGCTTAACATGTCCTACCTCTATTTGATATAAAACACATCAGCTTGTGATAGTTGAAATTTAAATGCTCTACCCAACTTTCCAACAGATCTCTATTTGGCGGGAGGAGAAGATGGCAGCATGCCTGCGTGTGCGCAGCCCTCCAGTGAAAAATGATATCGTATCTGTTAAATAGGGGCCGTGGACAATTTTGATTTGATGGAGAATGGACGTGAAAGCACAGAGGAACATCTGGAGAAATTTCTGAAACGCCCGTTTGCTGCTGTTGTTACTGTGTGGTCGGGAATCTTTCAGAGGGTAGGCCTCAAAATCCCCAGCCTTGCCTGCTTTTGGCGACCGAGAAGGAGGGTGAATCGTTCGGACAGAGATGGCGCTCCGTACTCGGTGTCGGAGAGCTGATCAGAGCTCGAAGTTTTCGGATGACTCAGAGTCTGATTGTGGTCGGCATGGCAGGGAGAGTTTTTCTTCCTCCTCCCGTCTGTGTGAGATGTGGGACATTTGAGAAATTTTGAACGTTACTGTGCTCATGGACTTCTTCATCAAGTTATGGTATTGTTGCACTGTTGTAACTATATGTTATAGTTATGTGGTTTTGTCAGTTTTTTCAGTCTTGGTCTGTCCTGTGTTTTGTGATATCACACCAGAGGAAATAATGTATCACTTCTTAATGCATGCATTACTAAATGACAATAAAAGAGGACTACGTGTCTTCATTATCATATTTTGCTGTCAATCTTCCTTCCTATCCAAACCACCACCAACTTGCAAGCCATCCATAAACCTACTTATCACCCACCACCCCCACCCCCTCATTCACTTATCAACAAAGATCCCAGTACCAATCTCTGCAGCGCACTGCAGGTCATATTTCTAAATGGAAAACCATCCTTCAATCACTATCCTATGTCTCCTATCATCAAGCTAATTTTGGACCCAAATAGGGAGTTTGCCTTGGACCTTGTGTGTCTTTACCTTCTGGACCATCTACCAAGCATGGCCTTATCAAATGCCTTAGAGTAAATAGAGTCCTCTACTGTGCCATCTTTTCCTCCTCAAAATACTTCAGTTAGTGACAGGAAGAGAATTAGTTCCACACTGTGTGGGAAATTAGGATCTGGAAACATAGTTTTGTGACACAATCAAGTCAAACTAAGAATACAAATAAATCTCATGCAGTTTTAAACAGAATGAGTCAAAGGTGATCAATTGACATGGGGAGCATTGTGCGTTCATTATTTTTACATTATTACACAACATCAAGTTATGCAGAGTGAACTGAGCAAATCCAATTGCATATTCAATCCCCACAATCTTCATATAAACAACAATGTACAATATCATAAACAGTGATTAGACAGTCACCAGTACATTTACAAATCTGTTCCATAACAAGACAGTTGTATAGTCCTTGCTGCATGAAACCTGACCAGCACATGTCCAGTGCAACATGCAACAGGTGCTGCAAAAGATTTGCTGGTTGTAATTTAAAAAAAATCTATTTAACTTACTCTCTACTGGGACAAGAATTTACTCTTACTCCCATCATACTGTTCACTCTTAATAAAGCTGCAACACTAAATGAAAAGGGCAGTAGGTTGTGATCTACAAAACAGACTGCTCCTATGAAAGTTTTGCAGTGCCCTTGGGCAGACCCAACCAGTGCAACAGTGAAATTGTCCAGTGACTACTAGGACAGATTTCAGTTCAGTAACTCACAGGTTTATACATTTTTAATGACTTGACGTCTCATACTTACAAGAGGGTTATCTAAATGTAGCTTCAAAACCAAACTCAATTTATATAACTGTCCAACAATGTACAACACTGCGTATAACTGTAATCATATTGTAATAAAATTAATTGCAAAACAAAAACAGGAAGTGCCAAGTAGCTAAGATTCTGAAAATGATGGAACAAAGATTGTCAGAGTAACTTGGGAAAATCCTTTAAAGAATAAAACAAAAAAAAAAGTTAGAAGATGTTCAATGAAAACTTTAATGGGCTACCCAATTTTACCAGTCAAAGGAACAGAACTGTAGCTGCCTTAAAAAAACATGAATTAAATAGGTAATGAAAAACAAAACTGGAAGACGATTTGGTCTATAAGGGATTATGATGCCAATATGTCACAATGATAAAGCTTACAAATTCCAAGATACCAGCTTGAGTTGTACTCTGTAGAACTTAGAAGATTGAGTGGTGGAAATTGAACAGTTAAGAATACAAAGAATGGACAAAGTGACATGGTAACTCTTTCGAGTGGCCTGGAAGCATTAAACTCAGTGAACAGTGGCTCAGCTTGCAAAGCCCACATCCCTTGATAAAATACATATTAAAAAATGCAAGCAAAGTCTAAAGCTTACAAGCTAGGAAAAAAAATCTGACAAGGTAGAAGTGGAGAATCATCTTCCATACACAGTAATAATAATCAATTAACGATTGAAATTTTTTTGTTACGCTGATATTTCAGGCACTGGCAAAAGGCAGCTTGACAGACCCACAGAAACTTGAAACAAAAACACAGGCAAATGAAACAGCATCTGAGGAGAGAAAAACAGTTAACGTTTCAGGCCAGAGAGCCTTCCTCAGAACTGTGGGAGAGATGAGGTGTTAGTTTTCAAGCAAAGCTTGGCGGAGAAATGAGGCAGAAGACAAAAGACTAGATGGGGATGGGTTCAGTTAGATCAGGTGATAAGGAGCAAGAGTACTGATTGGTATGGAGCCTATCTATAGAAACAGGGTGAGACATGGACATCAGCAATAACTGGAAATGATGAGACACAAGTTAGATATCCATTCTAGAAAACTGCAAAGCGCCTATAGGTAAGGTATTGTTCCTCAAGTTTACATTGACCTCATATGGCAGTGAAAGAAGATACAGGCAGGCAGGCAGGTCAGAATGGGAGCGGGATTTGGAGTTAAAGTGGCATGGAACAGGAAGTTCAGGGTCACCGCTATGGACTGAACACTGGCATTTTTGGTTCCTCCAGTGCAGAGGAAACCACATTGTGTTCACCAGATGCAGTGTACTAGATTGGAAGAAATGCAACAGAATCACTGCTTCACCTGGAGGGATGGTTTGAGCCTCTAGATGGTAGGAAGGAACAAAGTACATGGCCAAGTATTACATCTCTTCTGGTTGCATTGGAAGATGTAATAGGACAGAGAGCAGTCGTTGGGGACAGAACATTACACTGGGTATTCATGAAGAGAATGGTTTCCATGAAATACTGAAAGAGGAGGAGAGAAAGATATATTCTATGGCAGGATCATGTTGCAGTCGGTAGAAATTGCAAAGTGTGATTCGCTGAATACGGACTTGGTGAAACCCTAATAGGAGCAGCTGGAGATATTTACCAAAGAAATCTCTCGACCTTCCATTATCAAGTTCAAGCAATGGGTGATCACATAAAGCTTGTCATGACTCAGTTATAATCATACTTCAATATCAACATGGATTCTAGGACTGGGACACCTTTCATCTGGTAAAGAGGGAGGAAAAATAACTACCATACTACTGAAAATACTTCTATCTGTGGACTGTTGCCCCCTTCTCATTTGAAGAATTACAGGTTCCTCCAGAACTATATCATTATAAAAGGGGAGAAGCACAAACTGCAAAATCAAAACAAGTCATCACATTTAACTACAGCGGCAAACTGGAATGGCAAACCCCAAGAACAAATCTCAAGGAACATGGAACAAGCAACTTAAAATATTGGTTTAATCTGGGTGGATAATCAATTCTTTTTTAAGGAATCTTAATTTGAAATTCTGGAAAGCACCATAGAAATAAAGGTTGTATTAGGCCGTTATTTAGAAACTTTCTTCAATGCACAGGTTTCCATACAGCTTTTCTTTACAAATAGTTTGGTCTCACTTTCTATGAAGCCTTAAAACAGATCCAAGGCACAAAGACAAGGAGCTATAAATACCTATTTACTGACTGACTTAGCCACTTCTTTACATCAGGTTGTGCAAAACCTAGCAATCCTGCCTTTGCTCTATGTAACTCTCCAACTTGAAGATCGAGCTTTAGAAAAAACTGCTTTATCAACCTATTGCTTCATGGTTAGAAAGGGTCCCGTTTTCTAATTTAGGATTTAAGACACTTACCAAATCCAAATTAAAGTGATACCACAAAGATAAGCTAAACCCAAGTTTTATCCTTAACCTCCACAACTCTTTCCACAAACTGCACACTGTCTCTGTGTACATTTGCATGCCCAGCTGATGTATAATCTTTGTACACATCGAAATCTCCGTGTGCTATGGCACAAATGGGTCTGTATGCATCGGGAGCAGGCCCGTGCCCACGGCTGCCTCTGATGAGCTGCTTTCAACTGGACGGAGAAGTCTTCTATCCTTCCAAATTTTCAGAGACTGAGAATCTGTCCTGTGCACAGATCTTCTTTCCACATAATGTCATTAAACTCGAATGCAGCAACATTCATGCATAAACCTGAGGCGAGGGTGGAAGAAAAGGCAATGGCATGAAGGCTGCCTTCCTTCAACAAACAAATGCCAGGCAGCAGCACAAGCTTCAAATAGTTTTTAGGATATAACTTAGATGGGGAGTTTCCGGAGTTGCTCATATGTAATGAAGAACTGAAAGAAACAGTTAAGTTCAATAATGCAGCTCAATTTGTTAATGCAAGTAGAAAACTTTCCCATACTTAGTCTTGAGACTCTGAAAACCTGAAATAGGAACCCAAGAAAATTCCAGCAATTTTTTGAGATAAGAAATTTCTATGCACTACAGTTTAAAATGACCAGCCCCCATCTTGTAATCCTTTTGCTTGCGACTCTCGCACTAGTGAGACCAGCTCCAAATCTACCCTGTCAAGTTCCCTTGGTACCTTATATGTTTGAATGAGGTCAACGTTTATTCTTTTAAGCTCTAAAAAATAAGTAATAATAAATACAGAACCCTATTCCTAGTGGGGTGACGGGAAGTAGGGTTCCCCTGGTCCTCACCTACCACCCCACCAGCCTCCGGGTCCAACATATTATTCTCCCTAACTTCCACCACCTCCAACGGGATCCCACCACTAAGCACATCTTTCCCTCCCCCCCTCTGCTTTCCACAGGGATCGCTCCCTACGCGACTCCCTTGTCCATTCGACCCCCCCATCCCTCCCCACTGATCTCCCTCCTGGCACTTATCCTTGTAAGTGGAACAAGTGCTACACATGCCCTTACACTTCCTCCCTTACCACCATTCAGGGCCCCAGACAGTCCTTCCAGGTGAGGCGACACTTCACCTGTGAGTCAGCTGGGGTGATATACTGCATCCGGTGCTCCCAATGTGGCCTTCTATATATTGGCGAGACCCGACGCAGACTGGGAGACTGCTTTGCTGAACACCTACGCTCTGTCCGCCAGAGAAAGCAGAATCTCCCAGTGGCCACACATTTTAATTCCACATCCCATTCCCATTCTGACATGTCTATCCACGGCCTCCTCTACTGTAAAGATGAAGCCACACTCAGGTTGGAGGAACAACACCTTATATTCTGTCTGGGTAGCCTCCAACTTGATGGCATGAACACTGACTTCTCTAACTTCTGCTAATGCCCCACCTCCCCCCGTACCCCATCCATTTATTTATTTATATACACACATTCTTTCTCTCTCTCTCTCCTTTTTCTCCCTCTGTCCCTCTGACTATACTCCTTGCCCATCCTCTGGGTATTTCCCCCCCCCTTTCTTTCTCCCTGGACCTCCTGTCCCAGGATCCTCTCATATCCCTTTTGCCAATCAACTGTCCAGCTCTTGGCTCTATCCCTCCCCCTCCTGTCTTCTTCTATCATTTTGGATCTCCCCCTCCCACTCTCAAATCTCTTACTAGCTCTTCCTTCAGTTAGTCCTGACGAAGGATCTTGGCCCAAAACGTGCTGTCTGGCCTGCTGCGTTCACCAGCAACTTTGGTGTGTGTTGCTTGAACTGCAACTAACTCTGTTTCCCTCTTCTGATACTGCCTGAGTGGCTGAGTATTTCCACCTTTTCTGTATTTGTTTCATCATTTGTACCACGTTAGCACTTGCCTGCACGTCAGTAACACCAGGCACAGGAAGACGCTACAGGGCCTTTCGGAAAAATTCCTCCTAAAAACTAATGGAAAATATAGAGGAAATCCTGTAGCAATCAGATTTAACCAATTTCATGTTGGTAAATCTGCTGATTCCAATGGAAAAGAGAATAGTTCACTTTAACATTACCCTTACTGGAAGAGGCTGAAACACATCAACCCATATCACTTATCACTCCCCACCACCCCGCCGCCCCCCCCCCAACACTTGCTAGGGAAGGAGATAACTGGATGAATTGTGTAGAGAACTACTGACTTCATTATGGTCATATTAGCAAATATTTACTCAGCTATCCGGTATAAATATAAACTGAAGATTTATCTGACACTCACACACACTTGCTCTCCAAAAGCTCATTTTGTCAGACAAACAGATCGTAGAGATGACACTGAATGAAAATGGTGGCAGCTTGTCTTCCAACTTTCTAATAGTTCCTTCTGTAATGACTGAAGGAATATTCTGCACATTTACAAAAAAAATTACTAGCACACAGAACAAGAAACAAAGGAAAAGGATACAATGATATTCCAAGGCCCAAGCCGTAACCAGTTTGGCCAGAATCCTTTGTACAAAGCGAAGAAACCTTCAGTTTTGCAGATCTAAGAATGCATTAAAAAAGAAATCCTTAAACACTGCCCTTCTTTCCCATTGCTCCCCACTATATACTATAATAAATTTTTTCACTGAGATATCTTTACTGGTTTCCTCCCTCATCCTACAGGCTAAATGAATGCTCAAACTGAGTAATTCTCTCTGAGTCAGAGAGATACAGCATGAAGATGGGTCCTATGGCCAACTGAATCTAAGCCATCAGCACCGATTTACACTGATACCATTTTCTTTTCATTCCTCTCAGCTCTCCCCAGATTCTACCACTCACCTACACACTAAAGACAATATACAGTGATTAATTAACCTTCCCTCATTCCATATAGCTTTGGAATACAAGAAGAAATCAAAGCACCCAGAGGAAGCTCGCATGCAAACTCCACGTAGACAGCATCTGATGCTGGCTGAGGCAGCAACTCTATTAGCTATATCTCTGCGCGAATCAATCTGAATTTGTCCTAAATTCATATTTTTAATCTCCCTCTTCATTACAAATCCTGTAGTATAGGCTCATAGCTAATGCCTTGCCACCTCACAAAATCCTGTTTATCACGGTAGAAATTATCCTCGACTATTTAAAATGATCACGTCTCTAAGGTACAATTTTATGGGATATTGATGCTGCAGGTACTGCCCATCATGAGAACACATGTCACTATCTTGTTTAACAGGTCAGAAGCGGCTCATGTAACTGGTACAAATCCAGATCAGCAGCTGAAGTCATTCAGGAGAAATTTAAATGAGTATTGGCTCCAAATGTGCAGCGTTTTTTTTCTGAAGTAAATCACCTTAGTAATGAGGGAGAAGTGGTAAGCTTGGACACAAATGGTCAGTAGAGGGGCTGTTATATATAAATGACCACTGGAATGTTTATCTGCACAAGTGCCTTGTTAGTACACATCAATACAACTGTCTCTACCTTATAGTAACAAGTGCAAAGTTTCTGTTAACACTCCCTGTTTAGACTTACCTGCAGGAGACCATCGAGGGTCCCCTTGTAAGCAACACGATTCCCCAAGTCCACTTTCTGGTTCATCATACGAGTCCGCACCACATCGACAGGATTGGAGGCCAAGGCACCAGCCAACCCACAGGTGAAGCTCGAGCTGGAAGAGCAACAAATAGGAACATTGGAAAGGTATGAAGTACTTAGGTCCTTGAGTCTCCTCTACCACTCAATTAAGTAGTGGCTGACTGGCAATTCCACTTTTTTTGAAGAATAACCCATATATTAAAATGTATTCATTTTATTTTATTCAGAGATACAGCGTGGAATAGACCCCTCAGGCCCTTCAAGCTGCACTGCTCAGCAACCTACCTATTTAACCCTAGGTCTACTCGAGGGATAAATTACAATGACCAATTAATCAAGTAACCAGTATGTCTTCGGACTGTGGGAGGAAACCGGAGTACCCAGAGAAAACACATGCACACACAAGAAGCAACGTACAAACTTGCTTACAGAGGATGTGGGAATTGAACTCTGAACTCTTAAGCTGTAACAGCATTGCACTAATTGCAACGCTACTGTGCAATGTTCCCTCTGATGTGCGTGTGCACACATCTTTTCTTGTTAGCGCAAAAAGTTATTTAAAATGTGCACAAAAGGCTGTCAGCCTCCACCTCTTGCCATGTTAAGTATATCTCATGATCATACACAACCACATTTCCTTTTCAGGTTTCTGATGCGGACGGTGTTAACAACGTGGAGTTTGCAATGTTTTGTCTGTAGGTTTTAGAACTGGCTTATTTATACTGTTTTTACTGAAGAAATTATGTGAATTCCAAAGAAGCAAGCGGCGTGAAACGCAAAAGAACTGCTAGTTCATTTAAAGCGGAACGGCTTATACAGTAGAAACAGCTAAACTGAAGGCTCCTGAGGTCAGGAACATGCAGCTACGAGAAATATTTATGTAAAATACAGAAACTGGTGTTACCTGTGTGTACCGTCATGATGCATAAGTTGCTGGAGAATTTGCAAGTGGGAAGAAGTGGAGTGATATTTGGAAACTTGATTTTTTTAAAAGCATCATTTAGCAAGCAAATCACATGCAAAAGTGAGAAAATCCTTCATTACCCGCTACAAACCTGTTGCATATGTTTTGAGCAGATGAGCGAGAGCAAAATGATCAAACCCAGAGATCATCAAATTTCTTATTGACAGTGTTTTGCTAGCTGTTAAATATGTCTAAATATAGAATTCAGTGCGCACATGTTGTCACTGGGCAAAAAATTATACAGACAAGATTTTTGCACACTCTGGTCATTACAAATTAGAGGGAACATTGCTACTCTGGCACCCAAATTCACAACTGGAGGCAAAAGTCCAAGTCACACGGCTCAAAAACAGGCCCCTTAGCCCAGCATATCCATCTACCTATCAATCCCATTTACCCAAAGCCTTCTAATGAATGGGTGATTCAACTACTTCATCTTGTTAGCAAATGTACATTCTCTGGAGAATAAGATTGAGGACCTAAGAGCAAGATTGATGTAACAGAAGCAAATGAGGGATTGCCACATTTTGTGCTTCACAGAGACATGGCTCTCTCTGGACAATCTAGATATAGTGATAAGACCTTGGAGTTTCTTGATCCATTGGATCTTTCCCATACAGTCAACATTGGAGGCTAAAATGTGCTGCCTGAAGGAGTGGTAGAGACAGATACAATATTTCAGAAGCATCTCAAAAGGGCATTGATTACCAAGGTACAGAAAGCTACAGACCTAATAAGAGTACATGGGAATCGTGTGGATAAGTACAATAGGCAACAAGGATATGCGAGGATGAAGACGTGATTCTGGGCTGCACGACTCCTTAATGCATGGCATTCTACACTATTATCCCAGTAGTTTTTGGATAAGGTAAATAATTGTTGATCCAACACAAATGCTTATAGAACCATTCTGGTCCAGTCCTACCAACTAATGTAGCTGCCTGCTACCCCTTGTTCCAGTTTAGCCAATCTCTTTGCTCAGTCAACAATGCTCCCAGGTGTTACAACCCTTCAACCATTGAGGACCAGGTTTACACTCTCATTGTTGCAAGAGGCCTATTCTTGGGCAGTTTATTCTGATAACTTCCCATTCTTTAGTTATGCAAAATTAACTTAGTACAGTAAGGCTGGACAAGAGAGACGAGACTTTTTTTTCCTCCCAAGGCTGCATTTCCATGAACAGTATTCTTCACTATCCTACTACTATTTATTAAAACGGAACAGGATAGAAAAACCTTCGGGAGGATTAAAAGGGTGAGGACATAGATAATGAATGCCAGGATCCAGGGAATTACTCAGGAACAGAGCACATTGGTGTACATGTCCAAGGATTCCTGAAAGCAGGCAGATAAAGTAGTGAAGACTTGAGGGAAAGTTGTCTTCATTAGCCAGAGCATACAATATAAAAGCAGAACGGCAATGGTACAACTATATAAAACACTAGCTAGAGCAGTGTTGAAAAACTCTGCAGTTCTGGTCTTCAGATCATGGGAAGAATGCAAATGGACTAAAGAGGGTACAGAAGAGATTCACTATTATATTGCCTGGGATGGAGCATTTCAGCTATGATGAGAGATTGAATAGGCTCCAAGATTTAGGTCACAAGACAATACTAGCGACAAATCTTTGGTGCATATAACTATTCAAGTGGATTATAGAAGCAGTACTCTCAAAATAAACTGATACAAATGGTTTACTGGAGTGTTAATTAAGCAGCAGTGTTGGATTCAAAATTCATCTGTGTTATGTTTAATGGCTTCAGTCAGCAATCAATGGAAGATTGGTTAGGATATATAGATAGTATGGAATCGGGCAACGGAAGAATGTTCAGAGACTACATATAGGCCCCAATGTTGCCAGTTCTGGTAACTTCCACCATTTTATCCAGGCTTGTATCAGATTATCATGTCTACACATAAACAGCAGTGACTCTTCCTCATTAGTTGATTTTGGAAGCTTATAGGTTAAAAACATGACAGACTTCTCAGGAGGCTTTAAACTTGTTGCATCTAGCTGAAAATGAAGTGTTCTAAAGCACTTTCTAGATAAATAGTGCACTATTTTAGGGGAAATTTCATGGAAGTTCATCAGCATCAGTTTTTGGACTTGTACAACATTTGGGAGCATTGTTACTTTCAAGTAGTACTTGGTTCTCCTTGCAATCTGGCTTGATTAAAGTTCCCAAACACCAAATCCAACAAAAAGACAGGATTGCTTCTGAACTTTTGCTGGGTTTGCTAACCTTTTCCCAAGACTCAGCTGTATCAACCTGGATGATGATCTATTTGAGTAACATGGAATGAAATTAAGCAACTACTCCTGACAGAGCACTTGTTAGAATAGGTTATTCAATGCAATTCAGAGATTCCTTTAATGAACAAATCTCCAAAAGATATATTTTCCAGGTAATTTCAATTTGCGTTGTCTTGTGCGCAGTTCCAGTTGAAGAATGTGATTACGCTGGAGAAGGGACTAGGAAGATTCACTTGGATTGGAGGACTTCAGTTATAAGGTGAGATTGGATAGGGTGGACTTGTTTTCCCTGGAGTGCAGGGTGCTGATGGTTGACCCAGTAGAGGTATATAAAATTATGAGAGACATAGATGGAGTAAATAGTCAAAAGTCTTTTTTTCCCTATGGCAGGGGTATCAAAAACAAGAGGGCATAGGTTTAAGATGAGAGGGAGGAGATATAAAAGGGAACTTAGGGGTATATTGTTTTCATATACACAATGTGGTTGATATTGGGAACTCATTGCCAGAGGAGGTGGTGGATACAATTACAACCTTCAAGTGTCATTTAGTGAAGTACATGAACAGTATAGGCAAGGCATAGAAGGATGCAGACTTAATGTGGGCAAATGGGATTAGTTAAAATAGTTGGCATTGAGGTGCTATGCAACACTAATTCTAAACAAAGCAACCAAAATGAGGAGCATTACGTAGTCATTTAAATTTCTGAAAAATACTGTTCAGTGGATGAAACCATTTTCACTTCACTTCTTTTCTCTTGACCCTTACTCCACATCTCCTATTCCTATCATCCCTTTAAATTACCTTGGAACGATTGGTCGAGGTTAAAAATTTCTACAGCAATGCAAATAATTGAAGAAACTTACAGGAAGTGTGTGTAAACAGTATCTCCCATGAAGCCAGACAAAATGATGTATTTTTTCGTAACATCATACACAGGTAACTCCACACCCACAACAATGGCTGCTCGCTGGGCAGTGAGGCTGACACCCTGTATATCACACAAAAAAAAAATCTGAAAAGCAATCACAGCTTATAATACAAACAAGTAAAGGTTTTACACAAATGCAGAAGAACTCAGCCAGAAAACTCCATCTGTCGAAAGAGAAACCAGTTAATCATTTTAGGTCAAAGACCCTTCAACACAACTAACAAAGCACGTCAAAGTGGCAGGGAAGATGGGAGAGGACAATGGGTGAAACAAAGCAAACATTTATCAGAGGGTGAAATGAAGTAGCCATTAAATGCTCAGTTAATTAAGTTTCTATGCATGTGAAATGTGTTGGTAATCTTGTGAAATCTAGATGATGTTGTACGGTTTGTCTTGCTGAGACAATGCCTGAATATATAATGGAAATCTAAAGGTGCAGTCAGGAATGACAAGCACAAATGGCTAGTCCTGATACATACAGACCCAACATGGGACAACCATCTTGAGCTGGCACAACTGGTGCAGTCAGTCAGTATGAGTTGCACAGCTCAGAAACTCTTCATCTCCTCATGCCCATGCCTCCTATTGTACCTATCTACATAAATTATCCACATTAGGCCATGGCAGTTCAAATACTTTTGTTTAGAAGCTTAAATTTTGTGATTGTGTTTGTGTCACCATCTCTTCAAACAGCACATTCCACACTCTGGGTAAAAAAAATTCCCTTGAGATCCCCTCTCTCACTGAATAGCTTCGGCCTCTTGTCTTTACACTTCCCATATGAGTAAAAAGATTTTATTATCTACACTAGCAATGTCATTTATTATTTTATATACCTCTATTAGGCTAACCCTCACCCTCCTCTGCAACAGGGATAACAAACTCAGCCAATCCAATGGTATAAATGAAATGTTCCAATCTAGGAAACTTGGTCAATTTGCTCCATACTGTCTCCAGTGCAATCACATCCTCCATGTAATATGGCAAATGGAACTGCACAGAAAACTCCTGATGAGGAGTCAGAAATATTTTTGTAAAGAGATCTGTGAACATACCTAATTCACCGTTCATCAACATTCTCTAGAGCCCTTTTTAAAACTTGCCTTTCCAAAGTGCATCATCTTCCATTTGTCAGGATTAAGTTCCATAAGCCATTACTCTGCTCAATAACACCACCAACTTTGATGTCATCTGCAAGATTATTAATCAAACCCCAAATATACGATAGTGATCGCCACAGAAACTGTTACCACGGAGCAATCTCTGGGTGGTGGTGAATTAAACAAAGGGAATGGGTTTGTGGGGGGGGGGGAGGGTGGAAAAGACAGCAGCTTCCATCAGATGCAGCAGAGTTGATGAACTGAACTGAGAACACATACAATGCTGCACATCTCAGAACTGCACCAATTGTGCCTGCTCCCAGCCTTGACAGACATCTCTTCCCACCAAGTTGTGGACAATTGACTTGTGGGGTTGTGTTATGTTCCTGACAGACCAGCGAGATGCAGCAGTTCGCATCAAGCTCCCAGTACAGCATGGACTAAGCAAGGATCTGCACTTGCTTCCCAGCATAACAGTACTACCAATGAGTAAAAGTTACAGTAACTCACTATCAGTGGCAATTCCATTCACTCTCTCATATCTAAAACACATCCAGAGGACAAAGTGAGGTATCAGGGTTTTTATCCCCAGCCTGAGGAAATAGGCAGTTAGATTAATATATCCCATGCCTATCATCTTTTCTATCCACATCAGCTAATTTCAAAAGAAAAAGCCTTGCGCTTGTATACCACCTTTTGTGTTCACATCAGGATTTTCCACTTAATGAATTACTTTTAAAGTGCAGTCACTGTTCCAATAAACAGTCACCTCCTACTAGTTAAGTGTGATAATGACTAAGTTGGCTGAAACTGATGGAAATTACCAATGTTTTCAGAACTACTGTAATCTATCCATAAGTGCAGTTAAATACAGAATAAATGCAAAAGCCCTAAATGCATTGGTCCAACTCTAGCCACCAGTTACCACTTTGCATCCCGACAGGACTCCAACAGCAGAACAGGAGTTCACTGGATTTCCTTGCTGTTATAAGACCATAAGATACAGGAGCAGAATTAAGCCATTTGGCTCAACAAGTCTGATCCACCATTACATCATGGCTGATCTAATTTTCCTCTCAGCCCCAATTTCTTGCCTTCCCCCATATCCCTTCATGCCCTGACCAATCAAGAATCTATCAACCTCCGCCTTAAATGTACATAAAGACTTGCCTCCACAGGTACCACAGGTACTTGTGGCAACGAATTCCAATTAATTATCTGTCAGCCTACTCACTTGGCTGGAGAATTTGCAGCAGGAAAACAGTTAGGTAAGCAAACACTGAAGAGGTTGCACAGGAGACTCACCAGGATGCTTCCTGCATTGGGGCAAAACAATTATAAAGTGAGATTGCAACACACATCAAAGTTGCTGGTGAATGCAGCAGGCCAGGCAGCATCTATAGGAAGAGGCGCAGTCGACGTTTCAGGCCGAGACCCTTCGTCAGGACTAACTGAAGGAAGAGTGAGTAAAGTGAGATTGAATAGGCTGAGTTTGCTTTAACCAGGGAGAGGGATGTCTTGATAGAGTTAGATAAAATTATGAGGAAGTTAGATAAGGCAGTAGATAATAAAATTCTTTTTCCAGGATGGCGCTTTAAAACTAGTCTAAGGTGGGATGAAGAAGGTTTAAAGGAAATTGAATCACAAAGGGTAGTTAAAGAATAGAATACGCTGCCTGAAGAGGTGGCAGAGGCAGTTAACTTCACAATATTTAAGAAGCATCTAGACAAGTACTTGAATTGCCAGGGAATAGAAAGCTAGAAATCTAATGTGGGTAAATGGGATGATGGCAGACAGGTACAAATGGGCAACATGGATATGCTGAGCCGAAGGGTCTTTTCAGTGTTATACAACTTCACGATACTCACCAAGGC
This sequence comes from Mobula hypostoma, assembly GCF_963921235.1. Lineage (NCBI taxonomy): Eukaryota > Metazoa > Chordata > Chondrichthyes > Myliobatiformes > Myliobatidae > Mobula > Mobula hypostoma. Next base: position 59,507,682 of record NC_086106.1, read on the forward strand.
CAATTATAGCCAGTGACTAATCTGCAACAACTTCCCTTCCCATTAAAACTACCTGAGTACTTCAAGAATGTAGTTAAGAAGCAGTAACACCACAGAAACAGGCCCTCTAGTCAGTACAGACTTGGTGGACCATCAACCATCAACTCACACTAAACCCATTTTATTCTCTCCACATTTGCAACTCTTTCTAAATTCTACAACTCACCCATAAACAGAGGGAAATTTACACTGACCAATTTAACTACCAACCTACACACTTATTTTTGGAATTAGGAGGAGACCAAAGAACTCAGAGGAAATCTTACTTGGTATGGGGAGAACATGCGAATGCCACACACATAGAAGCCATTAAAATCACCGGACCCGTGAGGCAGCAACTTTATTAGCTGCGCCACCATACCGACCAAAGATATTCTTGTCTCCCCTAACTCCTGTCATATTTCACTAGATGCTGGCTACCAGTAGAAAAAAAACTCAGCTTTCACATATACGGTTAACCTTTGGTTATACCTTATCACAAGTCCTGCATTCTCTCTAAACTGAAAGACATTTAGCACAGGCTAGAAAGAACATTACATTGCCCTTGAGGTCCACCATGATCTCCATTCCCTACCTTCAGACTATGCTTGCAACTGGAACGAGAACTCAGTGAACTAGATTGTCTCAAGGTTACCAAAGCCTAAAATTTCTGCTGCTTTTATACGCTTGGCTTCCCCTCTATTTTTGATGCATGTTCACATGCTACCTTCCCATCTGGGCCTCAACAAAGAGTCGGGCTTTCAGCCCACCATGTTCATGTTATCAACCCACCAACTAACCCCATTATCAGAACCTGGACTATCATGAACTTGAATGTTGTGAGAGTCTCTGCCTCCACCACCTGCTCAGACAGTACATTCCAAATTGCAATTACTCCTCCTCTTACCCTTAAGCCTCTTACCCTAAGTCTATGTCCTCTAGGTTTTGATATCCCTGCCATGGAGAAAGTTTTCTTAATACTACTGTATGTTCCTCAAAACGCTGTACGCTTTCATCAAGTCCCCGTAGCCTCATCCGTTTATAACAAAACAAATCCAGCCTATCCAGTTTCTCTTCATAACTGAGATGCTCCATTCCAGATAACCCTCTGGTCTGTCTCCTTTGCAGCCTCTCCAGTACAATCACATCCTTCTTAAAGTGTGGTAACCAGATGCTACACAGTACTCCAGCTGTGGCCTAACCAACACTTCATAAAATTCTACCATAACCTCATGCTCTTCTATTTTGTAAACAGGTATACCATTAATCTTCTACAATGTTCTAATCTACCCGTGTTGCCACCTACAGGGATCCTTGGACTTGTACAGGGTTCCTCAATACTCCCCAAGGTGCTATCGTTCATGTACATGTATAGTCCTCTTAGTCCTCCAAATGTGCATCAGCATACACTTAGCAGAATTAAATTCCACCTGACATTGCTCTGCCCATTTTATCATTGATGGATATCACCCTGTAGTCTACAACTAGCTTTGTCACTATCAACAACACAACTGATTGGTTGTGAATGCTATGTTGGCGACACTTGCAGGCTTGCCAGAAGAACAACTCTTGCTGAATTGATATAAGGTAAACGATGTATTTTATGCATGTTTTGATGAAAATGTGAGAAAGAAAGCTCATCGCTTAGTAATCTCTCTTTCAGATTTTACGTCATCAGCAAACAACTTACTTCCAGATGACACAGAGGTCCTTACAGGCTTTTGTTTCAGTATCCCATTGTCTCCATTGGAACCTAGCAATTTTATTAACCTTATATTTTGTTGACAAATTCAAACTAATTGTCAGATAGGACCCACCCCCTCCCACTAAAATCAAGCTGACCATCAATGTTATTTCAAATGCACATTAATCTTATCCGTCAAAGTACTTTTCCCCAAACAAGTTCTCTTCAGTTGAGACCCAAGCTCAGGAATACTTTCCTTAAACCTCCTCTCCTTCCATATAAATAGGAGTATATATAGCATTTTATTATTCTGATATAATATTTTACATTAATTGGTGTCGGGTATTCTGTGAAATGGTTCTGAGTTTTACCACATTAAAAAAAATATATATAGTCTACATGCAAGCTTTGCTAATGTGCACAAAGCCCGGGGATATAACTAAACCCCTGCCTAACCTTCTCTGCTTGCAGTCACTAAATATCTGCAGTCCCATTACTAACCTCTAATGGTTACACTGTCTCCACATACAATCAGACTCAACATCTTATAGACAACACCACTGCTCTACAAACAAACTTCTCAAATCTACACTCCTAAAATCTCACTCCATCGACTCCCTTCCTAACAGTCTTACAGCTCCATGCCATAGCAAAAGTGTTAAAACAAAATAAATCAGTTCATCAGCACCTCCATCACCAGTACACAGGCTGTGCCCAAGTAGATCATAATTATAGATGTAAGCTATTGAACATCTCAGACCTGTTCCACCATTTTGTAGTTCCCTGTGACCCAGATCACCTTTGCCCCATAAGCTTTGTTTAAAAATCTATCAATGTCTAAAATCAATAATTGACCTAACATCACTTTCATCTCTGTGCACCAAAAGTGACCATTTCAGAAAAGAAACAAGTTTCTTGGAACTAGCAGTGAGCAGCTGCAGCTGTGTACCTTATCCTAGCACAAATCAGTTTCAGGAAAGCAGAGAAGTGGATGAACAACTGAAAAGACATTTCTGGTACAGTGACCACTGAATACTTACTCTCCATAAGCCTCTGGTACCTTCTTGCTGGTAGATATTAATGAAATTACCAATCATACTTCCCTGACAAAGCTCACTTCGTGCTTGCATGCGTATCTGAAAAAGAGATTAAACAAATAAAAATTCACACTTGCTGCAGCAATCACGAAGAGCATTAGAATTAGGGGTTGTTTGCAATAGCTTAGTTTATAAAGAACATTCATTCCTTAACAATGTATTTCAGTAGTCTGCCTTATGTGAAATTTAGGATTTCTTAGATCTCAGAAAATATCAGCACCAGTGGATAAGATGGTAAAAAACGCTTGGCTTCATCAGCAGTGGCACAAGAGCTGAAACATCATGTTCAACTTCATAAAAAGTTGATAAGGTGCACTTGAAATATTGTATAAACTTTAGGAAGGATATGATTACATCGGAGAGGTTGCAAATGAAATTCACCTGACTGGATCAACGGGGCTTGTCTTCTCTGAGGGCTGACCTGATAGAGGTTAATAAAATGAGGAGGATAAGGTAAATAGTAAAAATGTTTTCCTGATGGTGAGGTGTCAAAGACAAGAGGGTATAGGTTTGAGCTAGAATGTAAGAGTTTTAGAGAGGATCTGAAAGGGATTTTTTTTCTACAGCAGTGGTTGGACTTTGAAATTTACTGAATCAGAAGGCATAGAAGGCTACGATAAGTAAATGGGATTAGTGGAGGTTGGTAAAGCAGGCAGCACGGACAACGTGGGCTGAATGACCTACTTCTGTGTTATACAATTCCATGACTGTTATTTCATGATACATCTGCATATGCAGATTCGAAATTTCCATAAATGAAGATGGCATGTAAACCTTAGTCATGATGTGGTAGGTGCTGCGCAACTACTAGCAGTCATTTCAATAAGTGAAAACCTACCACAGCAGCAAAGCACCAGCAGAACTCTCAAGTCCTTCGCAAGAGTATTTTTACATGCCCAAGTCCGGAGAACACAATTTGCATATTTTAACTGAATACCAACACCACCAAAGGGGTCCCCATTAAGGACTATGGAGCAGTGTTATGACTATGATTTCAGGGAAGATGGAGGTGAAGTGCCAAGGAATAATGATGCCGTGGAATCAAGTCTGAAGTATTTAATGAACTTGTGGGAAACTGAAGTGATTCTTAAATTCAAGGGATACGGTCACCCCCTGTGCAGGCAAACTACCAAGGGAATTTATTGCTATTTACAAAGCATTTACAGTTACCTGTTCTCAATCTCTCCCTCCATTGTGATCTCTTTAGTTGCATAATAGGAATCTTCCACAGCTCTATCAGAACTAAACAGTAGTCACTGTGCTTTAATAGAGGGCAACTGATACCTTTCTTAAAGAAACTGTAAAATGCAGCTCAGATCCTTCTTCAACCATTCCATCAAGACAATAAAGAATCATATAAAATAAACAATAAAGAGCTCCGGGAGGTCAATAACGGAATATTAAACTTTTCACAAGGATGATTGTACTCACTCTCCACTCACCTGCAACATTTACTGGCTTGCAAAAAGATGAACTGGAGAAAGCAACATACATACGAACATAAGAAATAGGAGCAGGAGTAGGCCATCCAGTCCATCCAGCCTGCCCAGCCATTCAATAAGAACATGGCTGATCTGTCCATAACTCAGCTCCATCTGCCTGCCTTTTCCCCATAACCCTTAATTCCCCCACTATGTAAAAATCTAACTGTATCTTAAATATATTTAGTGAAGAAGCCTCACTAGATCATAGACTTAAACCTTAATAATGTTGAAAGAACCATGGACAGATACTGAAAGAGGGGTTGCCCTAGAATACAGAGATGATATTGCCGATCAACAGGAAGGCAATGATTAAGGTCCCTTGTGGGAGTTCATTTTGGAATAAAGAGACCCTGAGAGTCAGAGATATACAGGACAAAAAGTGTCTGTGATGGCCCTCAACTACAAAGTAACAATAATCTACATTAATCTCATTTTATTTTCTTTTCCCACATTCTCAGCAACTCCTGACTTTCTACCACTCACCCACACACTATGGGCAATTTACAAGGGCCAATTAACCCACACATCTTTGGGACGCGAGCACCCAAAGGAAGTCCACACTCTCGTGACAAGAATATGTAAACTCTACACAGACAGTACTGGAAGTCTAGATTGAACCTGAGTCTCTGGCACTATCAAGCAGCAGTTCTACTAACTACACCAACGTGTCATTTTAGATTTAATTTCTTTAGCAGTTTATCCCGCATCATCACTGGCGTTATCCTGCGAATCTCTTCTGGGCTGACTTCAATGCCAGTGCACCTGTTTTTATGGAGAATGTGCAAACCACACAGACAGGATTGGAGTCAGGCAGTATGGTGTGTGGTAGCTTGCATTGTTTTCACAGAAGCACTTTCCAGCATTCAATAATCACATAAACTTCTCAACTCACAGAAAAAGGATAGATTCATCCAAACATGTTAATTAGAACATATCATTATTAAAATATTAGCACTGTACCTTTAAAACATCTGTAGGGTTGGCTATTGAGGATGAAATTACTCCAGCAAGAATCCCACAAAAAACATTTACAAGCAGAGGCTCATCTGTAAATTGAGTGCATGTATGAGTGGAAAGGCAAGACAAAATAGAGAACTTAGAATTTAAAACAACAAATTGCATAAACATACGTTCAAGAGAAGAAGCACTCTTAAGTATCACACCAGCTACAATGCTGAATGTGTTAGTCCCGACAAAGGGTCTCGGCCTGAACCATCAACTGTACCTCTTCCTAGAGATGCTGCCTGGCCTGCTGCATTCACCAGCAACTTTGATGTGTGTTGTTACAATGCTGAATGACTGCTTTTGGAAGAAAGTTAGGGATGCACATTAGATTTGGGTATATTTAATGTGCCCAGGTTAATGTATAGGATTGGGATGAAATGTAACATACTTATAAAGGCCATGAGAAGGCCAGTGAATTAATTAAGATTTTTACAGAAAACAAAATGTTTGGCTCCATGCTCTATCACTCTACTCAATCACAGAACCAAGTATTATCACTGTCGCAAAAAATTGCAAAAATTCAAACTGCTGGTGGAACTTAGCTAGTCATGCAGCATCCAGGGAGGCAAAAGAATGGTTGACATTTTGTACTGAGACCATGCATCAAATATTGTCTGACCCACTGAGCCCTCCTAGCAGTTTGTTTTGTTTTTCCAGATTCCAGTGCCTGCCATATCACCCTGTTATTCTCATATCCAGTCACAGAATGATGTGGTTCTGAATAACCTTCTTGACGCATTATCAAGGGATCAGATGTTACTTGACTATTAATCTGGTCTCCAGTCAGGACGTCAAGTTTCTGTATCATAAACCTGGCTCCTGATTTTTAATTCTTTAATTAATAGGATTTTATACATAGCTTTCATCCGGTCAAGATGGCACCTGCCTACAACTCTCCTTTGGTTGACATCTTTTTGAAAGATCATGAAACCATATATTTTACTTCTTTTATGTCTTTTACGTTTGTTTTTCATTTTGAATGTGATTCTGGAACTTTTGAAGCCTGTGATTTGCACATCATTTGAAGATCATTTGGGTGTTTCAATGCTCTGCAGTCTCCGAGAAGATTCCGGGAGACAGAGGCAGCATGCGCAAACCTTATGGCGAGAAGGCTGCAGGACGGGGTGGGAGCTGATGTTCAACTCCATTTCGCCGACTAAAGCTTTCATTGTTTCCCAATTAAAGCGACAAAGGAGATTGAAGCATTAAGGCGAATCTGGAAGGTGAGCACCAGCTGCCTGCCTTTTTATTGCCGGTGAGATCGCTCTGCTGCTGGAGAGGGGAGAACTCCTTTTAATTGCTGGTGGGATCGCTCTGCTGCGAGAGGGGAGGCCTCCTTTTAATTGCTGGTGGGATCGCTCTGCTGCGAGAGAGGGGAGAGCTCCTTTTAATTGCTGGTGGGATCGCTCTGCTGCTGGAGAGGGGGGAGCTCCTTTTAATTGCTGGTGGGATCGCTCTGCTGCTGGAGAGGGGAGAGGTCCTTTTAATTGCTGGTGGGATCGCTCTGCTGCTGGAGAGGGAAAGGCCTGCTGCCGTACCCAGAGAAAGTCACCCAGGATTTCAGTGTTTTGGATGTGGACTTGGATGTTAAGATTTTTTTTTCCAGTCTTATAGACTTTTATATTCTGTTTTTTTCTCAATCTTTCTCATTTTTTTGTGTGTAGGGCAGGGAGACTTGGGGTTAATGATCATATAGCAGTTCCTTTCTTTCTTGGTTTTGTGGCTATCTGGAGAAGGAGGACTTCAGAATTGTATACTTTAATAGTAAATGAACCTTTTATAGCTTTGCTGGCATTCACTGCCAATCTATTCATAATCACCCTTGTGTTGTTCAAACACCTGGAAGACCCAGTTAAGGAACCTTCAGAGTAATTGATGACAGAGTTCCAGACTTTAGAAACAATGGGCAATATATTCCCAAGTCAGGATGGAACCCATCATGAAGGGGAATTTGTAGGCAGTGGCATTTAAAAAAAAAGTGTCCACTATCTGTGTGTGAGAAATGATTCTATCAATTTAATTTTTCCTCTATCAATTCCCATTGATTTTCTTTTCAACTAGCTCTTCTTGATGTCATACTTGGACAAAGGCTGCCTTTTAAGAAGTTTAGTCAGTTTCCACCTCCCCTCTGGAATTCAGCACTCATTAGAACCTTGACTGCAAGAGATCTCGAGTCAAGGGGAATAAATATAGAAAATTAGGGAAATACTCAGCAGGTTAGGCAGTATTTTTTGAAAAAAACACAAACCTTTCAGGTTAACAACCTTTTTCAGAAAGCATGTAATGAAAGGCCACTGAGGCTGACCAACTTGCTGAGCATTTCCAGCACCTGATGTTTTAATTTCAGATTTCATGCATCTGTGGGTTTTTATTTTTCTTTTTAAAAAAAAATTGGTAAGCAGTACTGGTGAAATCCGAAGTCATGAATGAGTACATTATTGGCAACAGTGACTTGACAGTGCTATTAATAACGGAGTCCAACTTATTTACTGTCCAGCTTTCTAACATAGCACTGAAATCAAAGAACAGTCTTTAAGTTAAACTTTTAACCAATATTCTTTGCTTAGCTTCATGTTGAGAAATGGGAGGAAGTCTTTAGCTCTTAATGTAAATGGAAAGTAATAAACAGTCTCAAGTTAGTCCTGACGAAGGGTCTCGGCCTGAAACGTCGACTGCGCCTCTTCCTATAGATGCTGCCTGGCCTGCTGCGTTCACCAGCAACTTTGATGTATGTTGCTTGAATTTCCAGCATCTGCAGAATTCCTGTTGTTTTTGTTCAAGTTCAAAGGACAGCTTTGCCAACAAATAGCACTGTCTATATAACACAGGATGCTGGCTCACAGCATAGGGCTAGGTGCTCAAGTGTTAACAGGGTTATGTCAATTGGGTTTGTTTCAAACTGCCTACGTTATTTCAAAGCTCAAGATTGAAAGTAAAAGTTATTATCACAGTACATACATGTCACCACATACATCCCTGAGACTCTTTTTCTCTAGGCATACTTAGCAAATCTATAGAACAGTAACTGTCAACATCAGGAACTGTTAACTGTAAGTAAACTGAACAAACACAGATATAAATAAATAGCAATAAATAACCAGCACCAAATAACAACATAACAAATAAATGTAGTTATCCCCTTTTGTTCAAGAGCCTGATGGTTGAGGGATAATAACTGTTCTTGAACCTGCTGGTGAGAGTTCTGAGGCATCTGTACCTTCTACCCGATGGCAGCAGCAAGAAAAAAGCATGGCCTGGGTAGTGAGGATCTTTGATGATGGATGCTGCTTTTCTACGGCAACATTTCACGTAAATATGCTCAACGACTGGGGGGGGGGGGGGTTACTGCGAGCTGCTGGGACAAATCCACTACCTTTGGCAGAATTTTCCGCTCAAAGGCATCGGTGTTCCCATACCAGGCCATAATGGAGCCAATCAGCACACTTTCCACCGCGCATCTTTAGAAATTTGCCAAGGTTTTCAATGACATGCCAAACCTCCGCAGATTCCTGAAGTAGAGGCAATGTCATGCTTTCTTCGCAATAATACTTATATGATGGGTTCTCTGAGATAGTAACACCCAGGAGTTTAAAGTTACTGACCCTCCCCACCTCTGATGATTATTGGCTAAAGTTTCACTCTCCTGAAGTCTGCAATCAGTTCTTTGGTATGACATTGAGTGAGAGGTTGTTATTATTGCACCACTTAGACAAGTTTTTAATTTCCCTCTTGTATACTGATTCATTCCCCCCCGCCACGCCGATATAGCCCACATCTGTGGTGTCATCAGCAAATTTGTAAATGGTGTTGGAGATGTACTTAGCCACTTTGTTATTTAGTTCAAGGAAGCTTGATGTAGACCAGAATGATACTATTAATAGTTGGAAAGTTTGTGTGTTCTGAAACTCAACTTCATAGCATTAATTGTGGGTATAAGACGATAAGACATAGAATCAGAGTATCTGGGAACTCTGTCCCCAGAGGCTCTTAAAAGGTATCTGAAAAAGTATCACGTCTATGTGAGGTCACCAGTCTAAGTGCCAGAAAAACAAAGTTGTAAGAGAGCAGTCAGGCTTATTAAGAATGGTTAAGGAACAACAAAAAGAATGAGGGAAAGATGGGGCGAATAGAATCCATTCCTCTGCTTTCAATTTCTGCATTAGATGATTCGTTCATTTACAACTCATTGGTAAGTCTTTGGTAAAGGAATTGCACCTGTGTTTTGGAAAGTCTTTGTGTTCTAGAAAACTTTCATAATTTGGAAATCTTTAAAAAGATAGAAAATCTCAGTTTTAAGTGTGTTTTAAGAATTTCATATAAATTCAAATGTGTTTCACTAAAAATAAATGAACTATTTCACTAGCTGGAAGTAACTCCTCCTTGATAGGGAGGGAGAACCTACCACTCAAATAGTGGATATTAACAGCTAAACTCAATGTGAAGGATAAACAGGAACTAGTCTTTGAAGAGTAGGTGGTTACAGTATAACGTCCCTTTAGTGAGGGTACCTGTACCTATCTATATCGGATAGAGCTTAAGACCTTTGAGTTTAGAACTTCACGATCGGCAAACCCAATACCTTCCATTAGACTGAGAATATACTGAAGAGATAATAATTAGTCTAAGTAGATTAATTTTTCTAAATGACATGACAAAGCAGGGGAATTGTCTATATTTGGTTGTAACTGATGTCAGTGTCAGAATGAAACAATTTGGTTATATGTGAACCTTGCTTTGCATGCTGAGTACATAGCATGGATAACGAGTCCTACTATGTACTCAGCATACAAAGCTAGACTGACATATCTAGCTTTGTTAAAAATGAGACTTAAGATAAAAGAAAGCAAATTTAAAAGGGATATATATATATGTCTAGTAAACATTGCCTGCAGGGATGATGGAATCAGATACGATCACTGCATTTAATGGATATTTAGACAGGTGCATGAATTGGCATAGCCTATCAATATACTGCAGGCAAAAGGATTAGTGTAGCAGGGCAAAGGTTCAGAATGGCAGGCAGTGACTAGTGGGGTACCGCAAGGCTCAGTGCTGGGACCCCAGTTGTTTACAATATATATTAGTGACTTAGACGAGGGAATTAAATGCAGCATCTCCAAGTTTGCAGATGACACGAAGCTGGGCGGCAGTGTTAGCTGTGAGGAGGATGCTAAGAGGATGCAGGGTGACTTGCAACATACATCAAAGTTGCTGGTGAACGCAGCAGGCCAGGCAGCATCTCTAGGAAGAGGTAAAGTCGACGTTTCAGGCCGAGACCCTTCATCAGGACAAACTGAAGGAAGAGTTAGTAAGAGATTTGAAAGTTGGAGGGGGAGGGGGAGATCCAAAATGATAGGAGAAGACAGGAGGGGGAGGGATGGAGCCAAGAGCTGGACAGGTGATTGGCAAAGGGGGTATGAGAGGATCATGGGACAGGAGGTCCGGGGAGAAAGACAAGGGGGGGGGCAACCAGGGGATGGGCAAGGGGTATAGTCAGAGGGACAGAGGGAGAAAAAGGAGAGTGAGAGAAAGAATGTGTGCATAAAAATAAATAACGGATGGGGTACGAGTGGGAGGTTGTTATTTATTTTTATACACACATTCTTTCTCTCACTCTCCTTTTTCTCCCTCTGTCCCTCTGACTATACCCCTTGCCAATCCTCTGGTTCCACACCCCGCCCCCCCCGTCTTTCTCCCCGGACCTCCTGTCCCATGATCCTCTCATATCCCCTTTGCCAATCACCTGCCCAGCTCTTGGCTCCATCCCTCCCCCTCCTGTCTTCTCCTATCATTTTGGATCTCCCCCTCCCACTTTCAAATCTCTTACTAACTCTTCCTTCAGGTAGTCCTGACGAAGGGTCTCGGCCTGAAACATCGACTGTACCTCTTCCTAGAGATGCTGCCTGGCCTGCTGCGTTCACCAGCAACTTTGATGTGTGTTGCTTGAATTTCCAGCATCTGCAGAATTCCTGTTGGCAGGGTGACTTGGATAGGTTAGGTGAGTGGGCAAATTCATGGCAGATGCAATTTAATGTGGATAAATGTGAGGTTATCCACTTTGGTGGCAAGAACAGGAAAACAGATTATTATCTGAATGGTGGCCGATTAGGAAAAGGGGAGTTGCAATGAGACCTGGGTGTCATTGTACACCAGTCATTGAAAGTGGGCATGCAGGTACAGCAGGCGGTGAAAAAGGCGAATCGTATGCTGGCATTCATAGCAAGAGGATTCGAGTACAGGAGCAGGGAGGTACTACTGCAGTTGTACAAGGCTTTGGTGAGACCACACCTAGAGTATTGTGTGCAGTTTTGGTCCCCTAATCTGAGGATAGACATTCTTGCCATAGAGGGAGTACAAAGAAGGTTCACCAGATTGATTCCTGGGATGGCAGGACTTTCATATGATGAAAGACTGGATCGGCTAGGCTTATACTCTCTGGAATTTAGAAGATTGAGGGGGATCTTATTGAAACGTATAAAATTCTAAAGGGATTGGACAGGCTAGATGTAGGAAGATTGTTACCGATGTAGGGGGAGTCCAGATCGAGGGGTCACAGTTCGAGGATAAAGGGGAAGCCTTTTAGGACCAAGATGAGAAAAAATTGTGGTGAATTTGTGGAATTCTCTGCCACAGGAAACAGTTGAGGCCAGTTCATTGGCTATATTTAAGAGGGAGTTAGATAAGGTCCTTGTGGCTAAAGGGATCAGGGGGTATGGAGAGAAGGCAGGTACAGGGTTCTGAGTTGGATGATCAGCCATGATCATACTGAATGGCGGTGCAGGCTCGAAGGGCCGAATGGCCTACTCCTGCACCTATTTTCTATGTTTCTATGACTCAGTAGGTGAAGGGCCTATTTCTGTGCCTCTATGATCTTAACCAAAATAGCCAGGATGTTATCCAATCCCATGAACTTTACTTAATACAATTTTCTCAACTATTCCTAGCTATTAAGTAGCGAACCAAATTGGTTGGTGGAGATCGCTGGAAGATCATCTGCAGAATTCCTGTTGTTTGTGGATAATACAAATGTACCAGCCCAGATTTTGATAGCTACCTTCATGTTAAGACACAGTTGACATTTTTGTACCCACTTCATCTTTCAAACTATTTAACTACTCGCCACCATTCTGGGCAGCAGATATTGGGGTCTGAACAGATTAATTCCAGGATCACTGAATTCTGTCTATTAGTTACTAGATGGACTCACAAATAGTACTGTTATGACTTTGCTAAGCTAGACAATATTGTACCTTCTTTCTGTTCCTCGTCATGATCCAATACCAGGTTCTTGTCAAATTCTATTGCATTACTGTTCCAACTCAGTCATTAGACTAAATTAATCCCATACACTCAGTGAAGTGTTAGTGTGCTACCACACAAGGTCACTCTCACAGAAATCCAAGGCCAAGCACTGTTTCCGTACAAACATTAACTGAGAGGAAAACAAAATAACTTGTGTTGGAATTACAGTGTTTTTGGTGCTCTCAGTCATGTCTAAAACTGACTGCTCAAATAGTACCTAAAATCAGCTGTATCAAGGGCCACACAAACATCTTTGTTGAAGATCAAACAGTCAGACAGAAAGGGAATAATCACACTCCAGGAAATCAAATCAAAAGCTCATGGAATTTCATGTGACTTGGATACAGTGAGGAAGCAGTGTTGCTATGTTGCTTGTGGGCAGGACAAATTATCATCAAATATTCATGTTAAATAAAACTAACCTTCTGGGCAGCTTACAAACAAGCGTTTCAAACTTTGGTATGTTCCGATTTTGATGGTGCCATAGGATGCCTGCCGCAATAGTGCTGGACTTATGCTGTATCAGGAAATAAAAACGTTATAACACTAACCTGCATTCAACAAGACATTATGCTACAGTCCCATGTTGGTTCAGCACTAGCTTATCTCCACACCCTCGGTGTCAGTCTTTTCTCCATCTAATCCCCAACCGGTGCAACAATGTTCATAAGTTAAGGAGGGAGAACTTGTTTACAATCCAAATTTTCAGCTTGTTTCTTCATTCTAAAAGCAAAATCCTGGAAATACAGAAAAGGCTGCACAGGGTTGCAAACTCAGCCGGCTCCATCATGGGCACTAGCCTCCCCAGCAATGACGACATCTTCAAAAAGCAATACCTCAAAAGGAGGCATCCATCATTAAGAACTCCCAACCTTAACCACTGAGGACATGCCCTCTTCTCATTATCAGCATCAGAGAGGGGGTACAGGAGTCTGAAGAGAAAGACTCAATGTCTTAGGGACAACAGCTTCTTCTCCTCCGTCATCAGATTTCAAGGTGGACAATGAACCAACACATGACAAATTATTTTTGCTCTCTTTTTGCAATACTAATTATATGCATACATATACACATACAAGGGGTGATTGATAAATTTGTGGCCTAAGGTAGGAGTCAATTTTAGAAAACCTAGCACATTTATTTTTCCAACATAGTCCCCTCCTAATTTACACACTTAGTCCAGCGGTCGTGGAGCATACTGATCTTGGACCTCCAGAAAGGGTCCACAGCAGGGGTGATTGATAAGTCCCTGGCCTAAGGTAGAAGGAGATGACTTATACAACTCTCGTTACATGCACCTGCAGTTCAACGCTTTGAGTAATTATGCAGAAAGTTTGAAGTTAATAACACATCAGTTAATAACTCATTAGGGGTAATTGATAAGATTGTGGCCTAAGGCAGAAGGAGATGTGTTATTAACTGTGGGAGTTCCAGTCAATATGGGGAAAGTTAAAATCACCTACTAAAACAACCCTATGTTTCTTGCAACAGTCTTTGATCTCCCTACAAATGTGTTCCTCTAAATCCCTCAGACTATTGGGTGGTCTGTAATATAGCCCCATTAACTTGGTCATAACTTTCTTATTACTCAGTTCCACCCATAACACCTGTAACATTCTGGTTAAGAACATGTTTTATTGTATTACTACAGCTTATGGAGTTGAGTATTTTATTTTCTGCAGACCTTTTGCAAAACACTGTGTTGTTAATCAAGTTTTACACTTTAGTATTTTATTTTCTGTTAAGATAATGGGTCATTTGACTGGTTCAGGAATGTAGTATCAGCCTATCAGGTTTGTCTTGATAACATTCTGTCCAATGGGATGCCATGGAACATTCAAGAGATTAGTGACATCCAACTTCTAGAACATGGGTTTTGTGGGAGTTCTTTTGCCAGAGTTGGGGGAGAAATGAGGTGCAGAGAGGAGCACAATGGAAGACACTTGCGGAACACCACCCGAAGAATAGACACCGTTGTAAGAAATTCTTTGTGCTGACAAATGGTTCCATGGAGGATGTGACAATACTTCTGAGTTAGCCAGTTAGTTTGTAATAGACGACTTCATGGAAAGCCCGAATCATGGCTGGTGCTTTTCACACAGAACGTGGGTTCAGCACCATGAGAAATTAAAGTGAAGTACATGACTACGCAGCAATGAGCTCCGACATCTACGTGCACACTACAGACTGGTTTAACCATATTTGGCCTTTTTCTGTTAACTGTCTATAAAGTTTATATATTTGTAAAAACACTTCCACTTTAAGTTTATGCATTGTAAGTTCCGTTATTTCATGGCAAACAATAACGTTAGCATAGGGCAGTACTTATACAGCATTCACCATGATTTTTGTTCCCTTAGCAGAACACTCTAACATTCCTGTTTGTGTTGAACCTGAACCATACTGACCTTTTGTATGATAATGCATGTTGGTAAAAGGAACAACAGTGTAGACTATTATCTAAATGCGGAGAAGGTTCAAACATCAGAAATGCAGAGGTTCACAAGTACGATGCTATTAACATGTGAGGAACGCTTGGCAGCTTTGGACCTGTACTCACTGGAATTTAGAAGAATATGGAGTGATCTCATTGAAACGTACCGAATGCAGATAGGGTGGATGTGAAGAGGATGCTCCCTAAGATGGGGTTATCTAGAACTGGAGGGCACTGCTTCAAAATTAAGGGGTGACCTTTTGGAACAGAGGTAAGGAGGAATTTTTTTAGCCAGAGAGTGGTGAATCTGTGGAGTGCTCTGCCACAGACTGTAGTGGAGGCCAAATCCATGGGTATATTTAATGGGGAACTTAATGGTTTCCTGATCGGTCAGAGCATCAAAGGATATGGCGAGAAGACAAATGTATGCGGTTGAGTGGGATCTGGGATCAGCCATGATGGAATGGCAGAGCAGACTCGATGGGCTGAATGGCCTATTTCTGCTCCTATGTCTTATGGTCTTATAGACATGTGGTGTTTATTGGAAATGGCCGTCTCACTGTTATCCATGCATTGCTGAGTCACATGGCTGTTAATTAGCTAATGAGCCAAATTTGTTATAGCCACTGTGAGGAGGTTACATTTTTCGGGGGTTCTCTCGGGATGTAATGCTGTATAAGGTTTGGGTAAGTGGTTTGTTTGTGTTTAAGCCAATGTTTAAACTAGTATTTTGTGGAATTTAAGGTGTAATAATTAAGGTATTGTAATATGGATGCCGCTGAAGTTAAGGCCTGGTGCCATAAGGGATTATCCACTCAAAATGCTCGCGTTCTGGGCAAGGTTTCTGCCCGAGTTACCAATGAAGTGTATACAGAATGAGTTCTGTGAAAGTGTTCAGGAAAATTACACTGAACCAGTCGGTAAAGATGTCATGCTAGTTCAGATCACCAATGTCATGACTCAATTCACGCTGCCTGATAGATGGGGGTACCTTTTGAGGTAGGGCCATGGCCAGTTCATGTCTTTAGAGTTGCCAAGAATCTTACTGACAGCGCTGAGAATAAAGATTTTAAAGACAAGTTCTCTTTTCTCTGGAGTGAGGGGAAGACTTTGTCTGATAGGTCCTTCAGCTGTTGGTTTAAATTTTGAACTGGTTTTGGCTATTATATCACTGGTCGCTAAATGCCATAGTGTACCTGCTGAAAGCCACAGTTATCATAGGCTGAGAATTTTCTCTGAAATCAGGCTCACACCTGATGGGGAAGAAGGATATGAGGCTTGTGCTGAGCAGGCATCTCAGTTATGGGATAAAAGGCAGTGCTCAGGTAATATGAAAAAGCAGAGACTGGTAAAGAGTTTAAAGGGTCTGGCCATGATATAGTGAGGTTCCTAAAGACGGAAGATCCTTAATTCATGTATGTCAACGCTGGAAAATGCTTTTAGAACTATGGACAACTCAGCTGATCTCATGATGAAGTTTAGGCACACATTGCAGAAGGAGAGAAGCTCTCTGCCTACCTTTTCAGGTTAGATAAACTGCTGCATTGTTTGTGCTGTGAAGGGGCCATTCAACTGGCTGAGATAAATCGTTTAAGGGTGGAGTAAGTTGTGAAGGGCGCGCTGTCACATAACATGATTGCTCTACACATTCAAATGACTTACAAGATGCTTCCTCCTCCATCTTTTACTGAGTTACTTAGAGAAGTAAGAGGAGGAAAATATGATGGAACAACGGAATGTTTCCATTAGCCAAGTACCGTCTTCAGTTGTCCCGTGCTGCTAAAGTGACCCCTGATGCGACCTAAGTAGAGGTTTTGCAAAATGAAGTGAAAACATTGTAAGCGGAGGTATTTCCGTTATGTCTGCTAGCGCTGCAGCTAAACGTGACACACCTGCTAGGAAACCCGACCCACCTGTAGGAATTACTAAGTAGAGGAAAAAGGTCTTTTGATGAGGGAGATGACTGGTATTTTCTATTACAACTGTGGAGAGGATGGAAAACCCTTGTTAAGTAAATCAGGGGCTGCTTCAAAAGAAAAGGAAGGTGGGAAACTTTGGAGAGAGTCAGTAAGGGAACAGCCTGGCATTTCTGAGAGAATGCATTCCAATCAGTGTATCAAGGAAAGTACAAAGGTGCAAAATCTTATTCCTGAAGGTTTAGTGGGTCAAGTTCGGATGTTGCCATACAGATTGAAGGCATTTATACTAGAGGCATCCTTGATACAGGTTCTCAAGTTACCTTACTCTGCAGATCCTTTTACAACAGGTATTTAACACATTTCCCACTGACACCTCTCAGTGCCCTTGAGATTTGGGGGCTTAATGCTGATGACTACTTGTCGTTGAAACTGGAATTTTCTGAAGCAGATTTTGTAGTAGCTAAGACGATTGATACACCAGTCGTAAAAGATGAAGCTTCCATTCTTGTGGGAACAAAACTTCAATTATGATAAGGCTTGTGGGAGCATGCCAGGAGAGAAATGGAGAGGACTTTTTCAAAACCTCATCCATTCACCATGTTCCAAGCTGCTTTTGGGAAGGTGCAAATACCTCTTAAGCAAGATGATGAGCAGAAACGAGGAACTGTGATATACCCAGTCTAAACCTGTCAGGTTACAACCTGGAGGTGTAGCTGGAGTGACGGGAACTCATAAATTTGGCAGAATGCTCAGGAAAAGTCATGCTTATCTGCAGGAAGGCTGGTTAGACCTAAACTGCAGAAGCATTCAGCTGTCTATGCAAACAGGGAGACAGTGATTGTCAAGAACACCTCATGGAGAGATGTTACCATCTTTTTCCTCTGATAAAAGTGTCTGGTTTTTCAGTCAGAAAATGGAAGTAAAGCAGTCTCCTGGATCAGGGAAGTTGCAATCAAAGTCATTCAACTTTGGTGTCTCACTGATACAAGATGAATGGAAAAAGTGATGAACTGAGAAGATGTTGAAACATAAAGATGTCTTTTCTACTGATGAGTTTGATGTTGGTTGCTCCAAGAGTACTTGCCACCCTAGTAGAGAAAGAGGACACATCTTTCCCAGAGGTCTCGCCGAACAGCACCAGCAGACTGTGAAGATGTTCGCCAACATCTGCTGAAGCTGAAGGAAAATGGAATTATCATCAAGTCAAGAAGTCCCTATGCATCACCTATAATTGTTGTGAGGAAAAAGAATAGGAAGGTACAAATTTGCGTTGATTATCGAACATTGAACAGACGTATAGTCCTGTACCAATATAAAGTACTGTTCCACAAATCGAGGATGCTCTGGCCTGCTTAAGTGGAAGAAAATTTTATCTGTTGCTATTTGAGGAGAGGGGCATTATGACTGTGAGGGCAGTTTGCTGTTCTCGGTGTCGGATGTGGGAGGCCCTGGAGTCTCCAAGCCTCCCGGACGTCTACATCTGCGCCAAGTGCATCGAGATGCAGCTCCTAAGGGACCGCGTTACGGAACTGGAGCTGCAGCTCGATGACCTTCGTCTGGTCAGGGAGAGCGAGGAGGTGATAGAGAGGAGTGGAAGGCAGGTGGTCACGCCGGGGCCACGGGAGGCAGACAAGTGGGTCACGGTTAGGAGAGGGAAGGGGAAAAGGCAGGTGATGAGGAGTACCCCGGCGGCTGTGCCCCTTAACAACAGGTACTCCTGTTTGAGTACTGTTGGGGGGGACAGCTTACCCGGGGGAAGCGACAGTGGCCCTGCCTCCGGCACAGAGTCTGGCCCTGTAGCTCAGAAGGGTAGGGCAAGGAAGAGGAGGGCAGTTGTGATAGGGGACTCGATAGTAAGGGGGTCAGATAGGCGATTCTGTGGACGCAGTCCAGAGACTCGGATGGTAGTTTGCCTCCCTGGTGCCAGGGTCCGGGATATTTCTGATCGTGTCCAAGATATCCTGAAGTGGGAGGGTGAAGAGCCAGAGGTCCTGGTACATATAGGTACCAATGACATAGGTAGGAAAAGGGATGAGGTCCTGAAAGAAGAATATAGGGAGCTAGGAAGGGAGTTGAGAAAAAGGACCGCAAAGGTAGTAATCTCGGGATTACTGCCTGTGCCACGCGACAGTGAGAGTAGGAATGCGATGAGGTGGAGGATAAATGCGTGGCTGAGGGATTGGAGCAGGGGGCAGGGATTCAAGTTTTTGGATCATTGGGACCTCTTTTGGCGTAGGTGTGACCTGTACAAAAAGGACGGGTTACACTTAAATCCTAGGGGGACCAATATCCTGGCAGGGAGATTAGCGGGGGCTACTGAGGTGACTTTAAACTAGAATGGTTGGGGGGTGGGAATCAAATTAAAGCGGCTAGGTGTGAGGAGGTTAGTTCACAACAGAGGGATGGGAACCAGTGCAGAGAGACAGAGGAGTGTAAAGTGAGCGTAGAAGCAAAAAGTACAAAGGGGAAAAGTAAAAGTGGCAGGCCGACAAATCCAGGGCAAGCATTAAAAAGGGCTAAGAGAGTTGTAAAAGAGCGCCTGAAGGCTTTATGTGTCAATGCAAGGAGCATTCGTAATAAGGTGGATGAATTGAAAGTGCAGATTGTTATTAATGATTATGATATAGTTGGGATCACAGAGACATGGCTCCAGGGTGACCAGGGATGGGAGCTCAACGTTCAGGGATATTCAATATTCAGGAGGGATAGACACGAAGGAAGGGGAGGTGGGGTGGCGTTGCTGGTTAAAAAAGAGATTAACGCAATAGAAAGGAAGGACATAAGCCGGGAAGATGTGGAATCGATATGGGTAGAGCTGCGTAACACTAAGGGGCAGAAGACGCTGCTGGGAGTTGTGTACAGGCCACCTAACAGTAGTAGTGAGGTCGGAGATGGTATTAAACAGGAAATTAGAAATGTGTGCAATAAAGGAACAGCAGTTATAATGGGTGACTTCAATCTACATGTAGACTGGGTGAACCAAATTGGTAAAGGTGCTGAGGAAGAGGATTTCTTGGAATGTATGCGGGATGGTTTTTTGAACCAACATGTCGAGGAACCGACTAGAGAGCAGGCTATTCTGGACTGGGTTTTGAGCAATGAGGAAGGGTTAATTAGCGATCTTGTCGTGAGAGGCCCCTTGGGTAAGAGTGACCATAATATGGTGGAATTCTTCATTAACATGGAGAGTGACGTAGTTAATTCAGAAACAAAGGTTCTGAACTTAAAGAGGGGTAACTTTGAAGGTATGAGACATGAATTAGCTAAGATAGACTGGCAAATGACACTTCAAGGATTGACGGTGGATATGCAATGGCAGGCATTTAAAGGTTGCATGGATGAACTACAACAATTGTTCATCCCAGTTTGGCAAAAGAATAAATCAAGGAAGGTAGTGCACCAGTGGCTGACAAGAGAAATTAGGGATAGTATCAATTCCAAAGAAGTAGCATACAAATTAGCCAGAGAAAGTGGCTCACCTGAGGACTGGGAGAAATTCAGAGTTCAGCAGAGGAGGACAAAGGGCTTAATTAGGAAGGGGAAAAAAGATTATGAGAGAAAACTGGCAGAGAACATAAAAACGGACTGTAAAAGCTTTTATAGATATGTAAAAAGGAAAAGACTGATAAAGACAAATGTAGGTCCCCTGCAAACAGAAACAGGTGAATTGATTATGGGGAGCAAGGACATGGCAGACCAATTGAATAATTACTTTGGTTCTGTCTTCACTAAGGAGGACATAAATAATCTTCCAGAAATAGTAAGGGACAGAGGGTCCAGTGAGATGGAGGAACTGAGCGAAATACATGTTAGTAGGGAAGTGGTGTTAGGTAAATTGAAGGGATTGAAGGCAGATAAATCCCCAGGGCCAGATGGTCTGCATCCCAGAGTGCTTAAGGAAGTGGCCCAAGAAATAGTGGATGCATTAGTGATAATTTTTCAAAACTCGTTAGATTCTGGACTAGTTCCTGAGGATTGGAGGGTGGCTAATGTAACCCCACTTTTTAAAAAAGGAGGGAGAGAGAAACCGGGGAATTATAGGCCGGTTAGCCTAACGTCGGTGGTGGGGAAACTGCTGGAGTCAGTTATCAAGGATGTGATAACAGCACATTTGGAAAGCGGTGAAATGATCGGACAAAGTCAGCATGGATTTGTGAAAGGAAAATCATGTCTGACGAATCTCATAGAATTTTTTGAGGATGTAACTAGTAGAGTGGATAGGGGAGAACCAGTGGATGTGGTATATTTGGATTTTCAAAAGGCTTTTGACAAGGTCCCACACAGGAGATTAGTGTGCAAACTTAAAGCACATGGTATTGGGGGTAAGGTATTGGTGTGGGTGGAGAATTGGTTAGCAGACAGGAAGCAAAGAGTGGGAATAAACGGGACCTTTTCAGAATGGCAGGCGGTGACTAGTGGGGTACCGCAAGGCTCAGTGCTGGGACCCCAGTTGTTTACAATATATATTAATGACTTGGATGAGGGAATTAAATGCAGCATCTCCAAGTTTGCGGATGACACGAAGCTGGGTGGCAGTGTTAGCAGTGAGGAGGATGCTAAGAGGATGCAGGGTGACTTGGATAGGTTGGGTGAGTGGGCAAACTCATGGCAGATGCAATTTAATGTGGATAAATGTGAAGTTATCCACTTTGGTGGCAAAAATAGGAAAACAGATTATTATCTGAATGGTGGCCGATTAGGAAAAGGGGAGGTGCAACGAGACCTGGGTGTCATTATACACCAGTCATTGAAAGTGGGCATGCAGGTACAGCAGGCGGTGAAAAAGGCGAACGGTATGCTGGCATTTATAGCGAGAGGATTCGAGTACAGGAGCAGGGAGGTACTACTGCAGTTGTACAAGGCCTTGGTGAGACCACACCTGGAGTATTGTGTGCAGTTTTGGTCCCCTAATCTGAGGAAAGACATCTTTGCCATAGAGGGAGTACAAAGAAGGTTCACCAGATTGATTCCTGGGATGGCAGGTCTTTCATATGAAGAAAGACTGGATGAACTGGGCTTGTACTCGTTGGAATTTAGAAGATTGAGGGGGGATCTGATTGAAACGTATAAGATCCTAAAGGGATTGGACAGGCTAGATGCGGGAAGATTGTTCCCGATGTTGGGGAGGTCTAGAACGAGGGGTCACAGTTTGAGGATAGAGGGGAAGCCTTTTAGGACCGAGGTTAGGAAAAACTTCTTCACACAGAGAGTGGTGAATCTGTGGAATTCTCTGCCACAGCAAACTGTTGAGGCCAGTTCATTAGCTATGTTTAAAAGGAAGTTAGATATGGCCCTTGTGGCTACAGGGGTCACGGGGTATGGAGGGAAGGCTGGGTTCTGAGTTGG
This sequence comes from Mobula hypostoma, assembly GCF_963921235.1. Lineage (NCBI taxonomy): Eukaryota > Metazoa > Chordata > Chondrichthyes > Myliobatiformes > Myliobatidae > Mobula > Mobula hypostoma. Next base: position 59,529,971 of record NC_086106.1, read on the forward strand.
ATGATCAGCCATGATCATAATAAATGGCGGTGCAGGCTCGAAGGGCCGAATGGCCTACTCCTGCACCTATTTTCTATGTTTCTATGTTTCTAAAATGGTCCAGTGTGTTGGATCTAAGAAGTTGGTATTATCAAGTACCCATGAGTGAAGCCGATAAAGAAAAGATGGCATTCATATGTCCGCTTGGATTCTTTCAGTTGGAAGGGATGCTTCAGGGCCTATCAGGAGCACCTGCTATTTTCCAATGTGTCAAGGAGCAGAATGTTCGAGATATGAACCTACTTGAGGTACTGGTGTACTTGGATGATCTCAGTGTTTGGGTCAACACTGGAAGAGCATGAGACAAGACTACCGAAGGTGTTAAGACCGCCTGAAGGTTTAAAACTGTCACTGGGCAGGTACCAGCTCTGTAGCATGTCAGTCAACTATGCAGGACACAGTCTCTCGGGATGGAGTGGCTACAGATCCATCTAAGATAGAGGCAGTGACCACATGGCCAGGGCCCAAGGAATGCGTTCGTTCCTCAAATTCTGTGGATACTACTGGAGAGTTGCAAAGGGCTACTCCAGAGTAAACCACCTTTTGAATCAATTCCTGTGTGGTTACCTTCCCTCAGCAAAGAAAGGAAGAAGAGGTTTATCTTAGCCCTTCGGAGCCTTTTGGGAAAAGATGGGATACAAAGTGTGAAGAGACATTTCAGTAGCTGAATAACTAACGCACCTGTGCCAGCCTTTGTAGACCCCCAGTTGCCGCATGTACTACGTAGAGACGCTAGCCATGAAGGATGAAACGGCATTTTATACCAAGACCAAAGTAAAGGGCTGAAACCTGTTGCTTCCATCAGCCAGGTCTTGTTGCCATCCAAACAAAACTACCCTGCACAGAAATTGTAGTTTCTGGCATTGAAATGGGCAATGGTAGACAAATTAAGTGACCATTAAGATGCACCTATTAAACAAGAGGAAATAGCAAGGGCTATATCCTCTCTTCAATCAGCTAAAGCTCTGGGACCAGATGGATATACAGACTTCTACTGATATACTTATACCTTATTTATGTCAAATTTTCACTGACTCTATATCCTCTGGGGCTCTCCTGAAGACGTTCTATGAAGCTTCAATATCTTTAATTCCAAATAAGAAAAAGATTTATCTGAATGCGCCTCTTATAGACCAATTTCTTTATGGAATGTGGATTTTAAAATTCTCTCTAAGATCCTGGCTAATAGACTTGAGAATATTTTACCTACTGTTATTTCCAATGACCAAACTGGATTTATTAAAAATAGATATTCACATTTTAATATATGAAGATTATTAAATATTATTCACTCTTCACCATCTAAAGAATCTGAATCTGTTGTTTCTCTTGATGCAGAGAAAGCTTTTGATAGGGTGGAGTGGTCTTACTTATTTGAGGTTTTGGAAAGACTTAATCTTGGCCCGGAATTTATTTCCTGGATCAAACTGATCTATCATGCTCCCATGGCTGCTGTTATAACTAATAATCAAAAATCTCCCTATTTTAGATTACATAAGGGTACTCAACAAGTACTCTTAGCCCTTTATTTTATTTAATTTGGCCTTAGAACCCTTGGGGACAAAATACATAAGGTTTCGTTATTTGCAGATGACCTGTTAGTTTATATTTCGAATCCTAGATATCTATTCCTTCTATGTTATCGATACTTTCTGGATTTAGTAGTTTTTCTAGCTATAAATTAAATTTACATAAAAGTGAGTTATTTCCTATTAATAATTACTCGGATCCAAATCATCAAGTACCTTTTACTATTGCTAAAAATTACTTTACCTATCTTGGTATTAAAATTACTAAAAATTTTAAGGATCTATATACATATAAATTTTTCCATTAATTGGCTACACCAAACAAATGCTTTCTAAATGGTCTCCTATGACATTATCATTAATAGGTCGAATTAATTCTATTAAAATGATAGTTTTACCGAAATTTTTATATATATTTCAGGCAGTTCCCTCTTTTGTTCCTAAAAAGTTATTTGACAGAATAGATTCTATAATTTCATCTTATATTTGGAACAATAAAAATCCTAGATTGAATAAACCCTTATTGCAGAAATTAAAAAAGGATGGTGGTATGGCTTTGCCTAATTTTAGAATGTACTATTGGGCAATCAATATTCAATACATTACTTTTTGAATTCACTATTCAGATATACATGAATGTCCTTCATGGTTGGATCTAGAGGTAAACTTGGTGAAAGGATTCTCTTTGGCCTCTTTACTGGGAGTTCCTCTTCTCTTTTTGCTTTCTAAGATTAGCAGACAAGAATTTAATCCTGTTATTAAACAAACGCTAAGAGTTTGGTTCCAGTTTCGTAGATTTTTTTGAGTTTAATAATTTTATTCTTTCTAGTAATATCCATCTCAATTTTTTTTAAACTATCAACTTTGGATAAGACCTTTTTAATTTGGAAAACCAAGGGAATAATAACTTTTTCAGATTTGTTTTTAGGGGACTGTTTAATGTCTTTTTCTCAGTTAGCAGATAAATATGATTTATCTAATGTACACTTTTTTAGATATTTACAAATTGGGAATTTTTTACGTGATTTGTTATCAAAATACCCTTCTGCTTATCCACCTAATATGATAGATGTTCTCTTTCAGTTTAAACCATTTCAAAAAGGGTTGATAGCTATAATCTATAAACAGTTATTGAGTTTACAAATGATATCTAACGATAAAATTAAACGCGTTTGGGAATTGGAATTTCAAGAGTCATTTTCAGATAATCAATGGAGTAAAAATTTTATTTGGTTAATAACTCATCTACTTGTGCCTGTCATTCCTTGATACAGTTCAAGGTAGTGTGCTGGGCTCATATGTCAAAGGGTAAACTAGTGCGAATTTTCCCCAATAACAATCCTATTTGTGACAGATGTAATACTGAGCTGGCCACTTTAACACATATGTATTGGTCTTGTATAAAGCTAGATAACTTTTGGAGAGATGTTTTTAAAACACTATCAAGAGTTTTGAATCTGGATATACAACCTCACTTGCTTACAGCAATTTTTGGGATTATCTCATTGGAAGCAGGAAATATTCCTTCTTCCGCTCAACGTATGATAGTCTTTTCAACCTTACTGGCTAGGAGAGCCATTATATTGAAGTGAAAGGATTCTAGTCTACCTATGGTCTTTTACTGGCTCTCCTCTATTATGTCCTGTTTAAGTTTAGAGAAATAGACATTTGATACATCCTTTAAATTTGAGCAAATATGGTGACCTTTTATCCAATATTTTCATTTAATTTGATTTATTACTCTTTCAATTTTTTTTTCTCGAAGTTTTAGATTTGATCAGAAAGTCCTCCTTTCTTTCTTTTTTTGGTCATATCCTCAAAATGGATGCCCAGTCCCTTTTTTTCGTTTTATTGCAGTATAGTGGGTTTTTTCCTCCCTTTCTTTTCATTCAAAACCCAATGTTCTCTTCATAAACTGGTAAGAGGAGAGTCGTTATTTTCATTTTTTTTATTATTATATATTTTATACTGGTTTAATAATATGATTTTGACATTTGTCTCAATCTTGGTTTATATTGTTACTGATATATATATTTGAACTAATTCTCCTCTTGACTGTATTTATGCTTCTTTAAAAAAATCAATAAAAAGATTAATAAAGAAAGAAAGGAAGGAGTTTCTGGCATTGAAATGGGCAATGGTAGACAAATTAAGTGACTATATGGCGCCAAGTTCGAGGTGAAAACTAACAACAATCCACCGACTTGTATTTTGACCTTGGCAAAATTGGATGCCTCAGGTCATTGCTGGTTGGTGGTGTTGTCTGTTTATAATTTCAGCCTGAAATACTGGCCAGGAAATCAGAACATTGACGTGGATGCGTTGTCACAAAGTTCTCATGAGATGCCAGGAATGGGCAGGGAGTGGGAGAACATTCCTGCCTCTGACATTAAAACAGCATGCTAGGTTTCCGCAGTTAGAAAATCAGAGCAAAGGCTATGGCCTGACAGAGCTGTTGATCAACTGGGAGCTTCTAGCCATGCCAGTCCACAAGCATATTGCAACCCGACCGTGCTGAATACAAGGCAGTTGCTCACCTTGAGCCCTGCTAAGTTGGCAGCAGCACACCAAGATGACCATGCCCTTACTGATGGGACAAACTGGAGTTGAGGAGCTAAGTTCTATACAGGGTTACGTCTCCTCCAAACAGAACTCAACGTGTCAAGTTGGTTTTGCAAGTACCGGAAGATTGTACCAAGGACACTCCATGATGATGCAGGTCATTTGGGATGTGACAAGACCTACGAATTGGTCCGAGATCAGTTCTATTGGCCACAAATGAAGACTGGAGTTGAAGTTTACTGTAAATCATGCATCCATTGTATTCAGAGAAAGACACTACCTAAAAGAGTTGCTCCTTTTTCTCAAAAGCCCAGGACCACTTGATCTAGTGTGCATGGATTTCCTTTCCATAGAGGGTGAAGAAATTGGAATGTGGTATGCCTTAACTTATGCAAACTTTCCAATGGTTGATGAAGAGACATCGGAATCTTCCAGTCCAGAATAAAGTGGGGAGGACAACCATTGGACAACCAAACGTGACGTTAGAGAGTAAAGGGGAACTGGACTCAAATATAATTGAAAATGAAGCTGAGTTCAGTCTGGGGCGGGAGAAATTGAATTGCCAGAAGGTGCAAGTGAAAGACAGGGTGAGGTATCCCCAAGTAAACATGAACAGTCAGAAGGAGAGGCTGAGACTGAAGAAACTGAAACAGAGTTAAAAAGGTCTCAAAGAGTCAGGAAAACTCCAGGTAAGCTGGCACATGATGGGAAACAAAAGTGTTGTATCAACTCCAATGGTGAGACATGCTGTTTCCATTTACAAGTGGATTGGAGGTCCTATAATCGAGTAATTCATTTGAATGATGCAGTCACACCATGAATACTGTCAAAACAAGTAACCTCTTATTGTCATTTCGACCATAACTGCTGCTACAGTACACAGTAAAAACGAGACGTTTTTCAGGACCATGGTGCTGAAACACCATGAAACAAAGGAGGGAACATTACTAGTATTACTGAGTATAAGTGCTGCGTTATTAGTAATGGATTTGATAAGTTCCAAAGGCTTACAAAGTTATGAGGACATGACCATTTTTGGCACGGAGGGGAGAATGTAATACCCTGGTTAGGAACACGTTCTATTGTATTACTACAGTTAAGCTGTTGGGTATTTCATTTTCTGCAGATTTTTTATAAAACACAGTGTGTTCTTTAATCAAATCTTACAGTCCAGCTTTTCGTTTTCTGTTAAAATAATGAGTCATTCGATTAGGTTAGGAATGTTGTATCAGCCTATCAGGTTTGTCTTGACAACATTCTGTCCAATGGGATGCCATGGAACATTTGAGAGAACAGCAGCATCCAATTTCTGAAACGTGGGTTTTAGGGAAGCTCCTTTGCTGGAGATGGGGGAGAAGTGAGATGTGGAAAGGAGCTCAATGGAAGACACTCGCAGAACCCTGACCAAAGGACATACACCATTGTCTGCACAATGAATTTCGTACAAATGGTTCCATGGAGGAAGTACCAATACTTCTGAATTAGCGAGTTAGCTCATAATGGACTTTATGAAAGGTTTGAATTACTGTTGGTGCTTTTCACGCAGAATGTGGAATCAATGCCATGAGTAAGTAAAGTGAAGCACATGACTACGCAGCAATGAACTCCAACATTTTTTGTGCACGTTATAGACCAGTTTAACTGTAATGGGCTCTTTTTAACTGTCTGTTAAAGCTTAAGTATTTGTAAATACACTTTCACTTTAGGTTCATTCCAACGTAAGTCCTGTTATTTCCTGGAAAACGATAACTTTTGCAAGGGGCAGTATTCATACAGCATTCACCTTAATTTGTGTTCCTTTAACAGAATATTCTAACGGTCCTGTTTGTGTTGAACCTGAATCATACCAACCTTAGGCATGTGGTGTTTATTGGAAATGGCCATCTCACCGTTACCCATTCATTGCTGAGTCACATGGCTGTTAGTCAGTGATAACTAACAAGCCATGGTGAGAGGTTACACACCTCACTAGAAGACTTCTCCATTCTATCCTGACTGAGCATCGCTGTAATATTTTCCAACTAGTATTGTCACTCCTCCTCCTTTAATCCCTCCCGCTGTCGTGTCTAAAACAATGGAACCCCAGAATACTGAGCTGCCACACTCATGTGAGTGTCGCTTTGACCACAGCATCTGCAGATTATTTTGTGTATACTGAGCTGCCAGTCTTGCAACCAAGCTCACTAGTGACTACAATATCATAATTCCAGGTTAATATTAAACATTTTATAAAAAAGAAAATTCTCTGTGCAGCAACAAAGACTAGGTGCACAGCAGCATTTCAGTTGACGTGTGGCTGCACACCCATGCAGCTTAGAGGGAACAGTGCTCAGGAGTCAAAGATCAAGATTCTGCCAGCCACTCTGAAGGATACAAGAGCATCAAAATTGGGCAATGGGTTGTCAGTGGCTATGAATATGTTATGGAAGACAGTTAGGAATCTGAAAGTTTAGCTGTGACACAAGAAACTTTCCTTCAATTGATAATTCGCATTGGGAAAGTGAGGAAAGATATCAAGGATGTTTGTGTTTGCAACCACAAGATTAAAGAACAAAGGTGAGATTTTCAAATGCACAACTGACAGAATAGTCGAGGCAGATTCAAATGAAGCCTTGAAATAAGAAGTTTAATCTACACTTACCCAGAATAGAGAGCTCTCAATCCTTCTTCCTTAAATATTCGCAACAGGGCATGTAGCATTCCTCTGTACTTTATCTCCTTATAACGCAAATCAAGTACTTGGCCCTGGACTTGCAGTCGGGTTTTAGTGAGGTCTATTGGAAAAGTGCCTAGCAGAGTGGAAAAACAACTTTTATAACACCTGATATTTTAATAAAGATGCCTAAATTGTTGCTAATAAGTTATAACAATCCATGATCACACTACTGGCTGCAGGGTACTAGACTAGCAATTTTGCAGCATCTCCTAGAAGAGTTAAATGAAGTTTCCGATAGGAATTAACAATCAATCCCAAAGCAAAGACATTTTCAAACCACAAGATATTATCAAGGAGATTGGTTAACTGACACCCAAGTAATTACTGCAGGTAACATTGTTAAACATGGTCAGGAAGGATTCACTGGGGAACTCAGTGAAAGGCAGCTCCAAACTCCAAAATTCCATTTAAAAAATAATACACAGTAATGCATTGTAAAACATGGCTCACCATATCCACACCGACCATGTTGCTAATCTAAACTCATTCCACCTACCTGAACATGATCTGCATTTCTCAGTTACCTGTCTGTTCGTGTTTCTCTAAATAACTTTAAAACATTACTATCCTATATGCTTCTATCATCTCCACAGGCAGTGCGTTACAGGGGAGATGGCAGAAGATGACATGGTAGCAACAGATGCCCAAAGATGAACGAACTACAACTCTATATAGAAAGTAAGTGAAAATTCTTGGATCATTCATCTTGACCAGTTTATGCTGCTGTCCCAGTGAGAAATTCAGAATTTATCAAAGCTAATCAAGGAAGGACAGACAATGTTGCACAGAGGATGTTTCCTATAGCAGGGATTCTAGGACAGATGTCCATTTAAAGCGGAGATGAAGAAGAATGAGGAGGTTGATAGGATCTCAAATAGTCAGGGTGTGAAAGGTTACAGGGAGAAGGCAGGAGAATGGGATTGAGAGGGAAAGTGGATCAGCCATGATGAAATGGCAGAATGGCCTAATACTTCTATACTTTATTGTCATTATGATCTTATGGACAACTGCGCAAAGAGAAATGCAAAAAAAAAACATGTTGATCTATGAGCCGAGGAAGGTAGGAAGAAATGTCAGCTATTGTGGTCAATGAGCTATGAATACTAGTCAATAACATCATGGTTGATAAGTGACCTAATTTCTTGAATTCACCTTTTCTACTGTACATACAATACCTTTGAGTCACAGAATCAGAATCCTACAGCATAAAAACAGGTCTTCGGCCCATCACATCCATGCCAACCATTTAACCCAACCACACTGATCCTATTTTCCTGTATTAGGACCCTATACCTCTGTGCCTTGTCTATTCTGGTGTCTGTCTAAGTGTCTCTCAAACAATAAACCTATCGACTCCACCATCTTCTCTAAGAAAAATGTTCCAGATAACAACCACTGTCCATGTAAAAACCCTCCTCTCCATCCTCATTTAAAACTTTTTCCTCCAGCTTTAAATCTTTGGCTGAGAAAAAGTTTAAAAAAAATAAAGCATTAGCAATTTATCAACCATCAATTGCTATTGTAATAGTTCAAAACTCCTTCCACTCTGCATACCTAGTTTCAGTCCAAAAGAAATAACAAGAAAAATCAGGTCTTTCAGGAGTATGATCAATAATCTCAAATTTTCTAATCAGTTGAAATGACCTAGAAACTACTTGTTCATAATACCTTGAAAAGTTCAAACAAAACTTCTCTCTTCTAGGGCTTGTAACCCTAACTTCCAGTAACTGCTCTCTGTAGTTTTAACCCTCACAAATCTAAACACTGTTACAATAAATCAGCAATGCATTCCAATCTAATATCCATCTAATGGCCAACATCCGTTTTAGGTGCTCTATAAAGAAAACTTCACAGGTGGGGTCCAATTTGCATTTTCCATGGCTGTGTCATAACATCAAGGTATAAAGACCACTGCTTAATTAGCTTTCCTTTTAATGCTATTTTTGCAACTACCAACATGCCAATGATATACATAGAATTCCAAGTCCTGTTCTACTATGAGAACGTGAAATCTGTACTCACTTGATCTAAAAATGAGTTTGATGAGTGTGCTGTTATATTAAAAAGAAAGACACACATTGGGTCAATTTATGGCCACATGTTGCACAGGAAAATGGTGGATTATCTAAAATTAGAAAACTCATTGTTTATGTCTTTAGGTTGTAGACTACCAGGCGGAATACAGAAGTCATTCCACTAATTTGCTTTGGGGTTCATCCTGGCAGTACAGAAGGCTGAGGATAGACAGATCAGTTTGGGAATGGAGGTTGGGAGCTGGAATTGAAATGGCATGCTACTGGGAGCTCCAAATACAGATAGGTGCTCTGCAAAACTGTTGTGCAGTCTACAACTAATCTTGCCAAGGTACAGAAGGCCACATAGGGCACACCAAATACAGTAGGTAAGTTTGGATGAGATGCATGTGAATTTGTGCCTCACTTGGAGGGGCGGTTTAGGTCCCTGGATGGTAAGATACAAAGACAAGTGTTACACCTGGAAATCTGGGAGCTGAGGGGGAAGTCAATCAGCAGCAGTTAAATTCAGAAAAGTTCAAGAGGTGATAAGTAGAAGAATGAGAATCTTGCAGGATTGTGGCATCGAAGGAAAATACAAAGCTAGGAGGGGTAAAACAATTGAAATATATAGAAACTGGGACTGTGGATCTCAAAACTCATGAGGAGAAACAATCCAGGCATACATAGAGGGCTGCTAGTAAATGTGATCTTAGGACAGACAAAGCAAAGCATTTTAAGATCACTATTGAGGATAGAATGATGGTGTTCTGCTAGGGTTAAGAAAAGCATGGTTGAGACAGGTACAATGCCTGAGGTAGAAATGAGGTTATTGAGTGCTGGCACAGATTTGTGCAACAAAACTCTGTCTACGGCCTGAGCAGTAAGTAGAACTGTTAGTTCAGTGCCAAAACCTGGGTTCAGCCTCGACCTTAGGGGCTATCTGTACCCAGTTTGCACATTTCCCCTGTGATTGTGTAGATTCCCTTCAATTCCTCCTATGTCCTCACATTTCAAACTATGGGCTGGTAGGTTAATTGAGCGCTGTAAATTGAGGAATAGAATCTGAGGAGAGTCAGTGGGAATGTGGGCACAATAAATAGAAGGTTAGCTGGGTCAACCCAGGAGATAAGCTGTAGGAAAATTGTATTGACCCCTGCATTACGCGGGGGTGGAAGTGGTGGTGATGGAGAAGAAGAGAGGAGAGTTACAGAGAGATTCAACAAGGAATAAAGTCCTCCGGCCTGGAAGAGTCCATGCCCACCAACAGCCAGACATTTACGGGAGGGGAAGGCAACGGGCCTGAGCTGGCCTGGACAAAGGAGGAGAGGGTGTGAGGCCGAGGCCGAGGCCGAGGCCGAGGTCGCGCTGCGAGGGACCGGTGAAGTACTTGCCGAACTCGGCGGTGATGGACGCCAAGCCCCCGTACACAAAGGGCTTCCAGCTGAAGGGGGACATTTCCCGGCCGCCACCGACGATGCCCTTGCGGAGAGAGAAGCGCGCACACGCGCGCGCCCCACGTGCCCGCGCGTGTCCGGCTCCGGCAGGCGCGCCGCCGCCGCCAGGAGAGCGGTACGCGCGCTGGCTGATGACGCAGCGTCCCGGTCGTCACTTCCGCGCAGGATTCCGCCCGGAATGCGAGCAGCGGCGGCCGGGAACCATTTGTCATCGTGCGTCACGCAGCCCGGAATCTGTTGGGGAGTAACACCGAGGTGACGCGGTCGATTTTGCTCCTCCTGCAAGTAGTGGCCGAGACAACTCAGACTTTCGGGCCCTGCGGCGCTCTTCAGTGGGATCCTTGTTGATGAATCAGAATTACGTTTAATATCGCCGGCGTATGTCGTAGTGCAATGCATAATTTTAGAAGGCACACCCCCCACCCCCAGTCTTCTTTGCTTTGTGGGAAACAGTCCAAACCTTGTTAGACTAGTTGTAAACAAGCTTTGCTATCCAAGTTCCTGTCTTCAAAAGCTCAAGCTATTCAGTCCCGGTAACTTCCTCGTGAATCTTTTCTGCATCCTTTCCTCTTGATGACATCGGTGCTATCGATGGGCAACCACAATGCCATCCAATACTCCAATGGCAATCTCACCAATGCTTTCCACAGCTGTGAAGTGACATTGCAGCTCTTGTACCAATTCGGGCAGATGTGCCAAACACCTTCTTCACTACCATGTCTACTGGTGTGGGCACTTTCGAGGAACTCTGTACCCTGGAGGTACAAAGACTATTTAGTCAACAGTGTATTTACAAGATTACTGAAATATTAAATACACAACCTACTTGATTGGAAAATCCTACAAAAGTAATGAATACCGCCCAGTCATCACGGGCTGTTCTGCAACCATTAATTCAGATGTAACCCTCTTCAAAGTTCAAAGTAAATTTATTATCCAAGTTCACACATGTCATCATATGCAACCCTGAGATTCGATTTCTTGCAAGCATGCTTGGCATATTTAAGAACTATAATAGAATCAATGAAAGATAGCATCCATCAGGGTGGATAAAAAAAAGCAAAGTGCAAAAGACAACAAACTGTGCATATACAAAAATAAAAACAACAACAATAATACATGAGCAATAAATATGGAGAACATGAGGTGAAGAGTCCTTGAAAGTGAGTCCATAGGTTGTGGGAACAGTTCAGTGACGGGGCGAGGGAAGTGATCCTCACTGGTTCAAGAGCCTGATGGCTGAGGGGTAATAACTGTTCCTGAAGCTGGTGGTGTGAGTCCTGAGGCTCCTGCACCTTCTCCCTGATGGCAGCAGTGAGAAGAGATCATGACCTGGGTGGTGGGGGTTCCTGATAATGGATGCTGATTTGCTGCCATAGCACTCTGTGTAGATGTGCTCAGAGGAGGGGAAGGCTTTACCCATGATGACTGGGCTGTAACCACTACTTTTTGTAGGATTTTTCATTCAAGGATGTTGTCTACTTAGTAACATTTGAGTAATCTTGTAAATATGTTGTTAAAATTTGTTTAAATAATTCTTTACGGCTTATAAGTAAAAAAAATACATGAATTGCTTACTTAAAGTAAAGAACAAACCTAAGACTGGCATCTCTTGGCTCTCTTCCTTTGAATTGGTTTAATGTTTTGGAGTTACAAAACATAACAAAGGGCACTGGTGTTTCCATTCCAGTCAATATACTCTCCACCACACATCTGCAGAAGTTTGTTGAAGTTTTAGATGTTACGTTGAATCTTTACAAACTCCTAAGGAAGTAGAGTTGCTGCTGTGCTTCCTTCAAAATTGCACTTACACGCTGGGCTCGGGACAGATCCTCTGAAATGATAACACCGAGGAATTTAAAGTTGCTGACCCTCTCCATCCCTGATTCCCCCTGAGGAGGACTGGCTCCTAGACATCTGGTTTCCTTCTCCTGAAGTCAATGATCAGCTCCTTGGTTTTTCTGACATCGAGTGAGAGGTGGTGGTTTGGTACCACTCAGCGAAGTTCTCAATTACCTTCCTATATGCCAATTCATCCCCAGCTTTGATTCAGCCAATAACAGTGGTGTGGTCAGCAAAGTTAAATACAGCATTGGAGCTGTGCTTAGCCACGTGGTCGTATGTGTGAAGCGAGTAGAACGGGGACTAAGCACACAGCCCAGTGCACCTGTGCTGATGGAGATTGTGGAGGAGATGTTGTTGCCAATCTGAACTGACTGGGGTCTGCAAGTGAGGAAATCCAGGATCCAATTGCATAAAGAGGTGTTGAGACCAAGGTCTTGAAGCCTATTGATTAATTATGAGGTGATGATCGCCCTGAATGCTGAGCTGTAGTTGATAAATAGTGCCCTGATGATTGCATCTTCATTGTCCAGATGTTCCAGGGTTGAGCAAAGAGCTAATGAAATGACATCTGCTGTTGACCTGTAGCTCGGGCAGGCAAAGTGAAGCAGATCCAAGTCGCTTGTCAGGCAGGAGTTGATGTATTTCATCACCAACCTCTCAAAGCACAAATACAGTGGGTGTAAGTGCTACTTTTATACAGATTACCTCTGCCCCAGAAGAGATCCCAGTCATCCAAAAATCTGAATGCCTGCACTAACTCCACAGCCACACATTCATCTGCCTTATCCCATCCTTATCCTTTCTAGTTCATGCCATCAGGAATAATCCAAGGATCACGAACTTGGACAATATGTTTTTAAATCTCCCTAACTTCCTATATTCATTATACAGGGCCTTATCGCATTTTCTGCCACTGTTATTGGTGCTTATATAACCAATGCTCACCCTCCCCTCTGAACATATTCCATAACTATTCAGAGACACCCTTGACCCTGGCACTTGGGAGGTAACGTACAATCCCAATGTCTTGTTCACAGCAACAGAATCCATGAACCTAAAATTCAACCACTCTCCCACTCAATCTCTCCCTATCTCTATTTCCTTCTACCTTTCCCTCTTTCTCCCTCCCTGCCACCTCAACCTTTTTAATTGTCCTTTCTTATCAGTCTGGCACTCGATGCCATTCATTACAATGCTGTGGTGGCATGGTTAGCATATACAGTATGTAAGTGCTCATACAGTATTTTCTGACTTGCAGGCATCTGTAAGATTAGAGCCCGTGCATCACCCAGAGGAAACCTGTGTGCCTACTGAACCCAATTTCGGAAGCATAGAGGGATCTTCTGCCAAGCAAGTCCATGCTGATCATCAACCACCCATTTACACTGATCCTACCTTAATCCTGTTTGTTTATTTTTTAGATTAGATTATGAGGACACGCAGTCCTCTTTTATTGTCATTTAGTAATGCATGCATTAAGAAATCATACAATGTTCCTCCAGAATGATATCACAGAAACACATGACAAATCAAGACTAAAAAAAACTGACAAAAACCATATAATTATAACATATAGTTACAACAGGGCAAAGCAATACCATAATTTGATAAAGAACAGACCATGGGCACGGTAAAAAAAAAAGTCTCAAAGTCTCTCAAAAGTCCCATCATCTCACCCAGATGGTAGAAGGGAGAAAGTCTTCCTGCCATGAACCTCCAGCGCCGCAAACTTGCCGATGCAGCACCCTGGAAGCACCTGACCACAGCCGACTCTTGAGTCCATCCAAAAACTTCGAGCCTCCAACCAGCCCTCCGACACCGAGCACCGAACACCATCTCTGCCGAGCACTTTGATCCCGGCCCTGGCAACAGGCAATAGGCAAAGCCGAGGATTTGGGGCCTTCCCTCCGGAGATTCTCGATCGCACAGTAGCAGCGGCAGCGAAGCGGGCATTTCAGAAGTTTCTCCAGAAGTTCCTCGGTGCTTCTCACATCTGACTCCATCAAATCAGGATTGTGCACGGTACCTGACATTCCCATCAAATCTCAGACTCTTCCGCTCATGTATTGGCACAATTTACAGTACTCTATTAATCTGCCATCCTACAAGTCTTTGGGAGCAGCAGAGTGAAATCCATATGGAGGGAAATGTGCAGTGTCTTCACAGACAGCACTTAGGTCCCAGTGGTAAATTGGTTTACTATTGTCACATATACCAAGGCACAGTGTGAAAAACTTCACTTTGCATACCAGTCATGCAGATAATTTCATTACAACAGTGCATTGAGGTAAAACAAGGAAAAACAATAACAGTGCAATATAAAGTGTTATCATTACAGAGAAAGTGCCTTCTTTAAAATGCTAAATATGCTGTTTACAATGTGAAGCTACAGTGTTTGATTCAGCTGCCATTTACCAAATTCAACTGTTAAAGTAGTTTGGAACCATTTAATTATGTGATGAAGAATTTTGAATCACTTAGAAACACTCATGCCATGGTTGCAAGCCACTTTATGTAAAGAACAATTCTAAGGAACTTGCAAACAGTTATTTAATTCTTAAACTTAACCATTTTAACCATTTATGGTTGGATGCCAGCACATCTAAAAAGCATCTAATTTGGTTTTTGGCAGTGTTTGCAATGTTGTGTTGGAATGTTTTGTTTAAGTAGCTTCAATTGTTAAATAAATATTTGCAAACATCTTTACTTTATGTATAAACAATTCTAAATAACACAAACTACTAAGCGGCATTTGCCATGTGAAGTGGCAAAGTTGGATTTAACTGCTTTCAACACTTAAATAAAATCTTTATATAAATAAAGTTTGTGATCCTTGGATTATTCCTGATGGCATGAACTAGAAAGGATAAGGATAGGATAAGGCAGATGAATGTGTGGCTGAGGAGTTGGTGCAGGCATTCAGATTTTTGGATGACTAGGATCTCTTCTGGGGCAGAGGTAATCTGTATAAAAGTAGCAACTGAACCCAATTTCCCAAAACTGAACCCAAAACTCTCCAAAGCTTATATGACACTGGCAGCCCAGTAAATTTCTCACCTCAGCAGCAAAAATATGGCTGGTTGAAATTTGATGATAAGGATCAAAATGTGACAAGTTCAGGATAAAGGAGGGAAGGGAACCCCCCTCCAGAGTATGTGAGAGTTGTTTTTGTGAGTATTAACGGAGAATAAGGCTAGCAGTTGTTTTTGTGGGTATTAAAGTCTGCGGGTGCTGAAGAATTGGACAACAGGTCTTTGGCCTGGTCCATTAAGCTATATAATTGAGTCGACTTAACTAAATGGGCAATGGGCAAGGAAAAGGCCCAGTCTATTTGTGGGGGCAGCAACTCGGTAATTAGATAAGGGGGTAACCGACCTGGTCTATTCTAATTGACCTGGCTGGCCAGTGGCAGTGGCTTGGTAAATTGAAGTAACGAATTGGGCAACAGGCAGTTGACCTGGTAAATTGACCAGCACAGGACGGGACAGACGTTTGGCCGAAGGAGGGGGAAAGGGGCTCCTCTGCAGTCTATCCGGATGTTAAGTGTAGCGCTAACAAAGAATCTGGGAAACTGTGTGTGGCCACCAGGGGCAACTTGCGATATAACCTCTTGTGAACAAGCAGTAAATTTAATTTGGAAAAAGAATTGCAGTAAAAAAAAAAGTGGAAAATATTAATCAAAGAATGGAAAGATAAAGCTGATACCAAATGGAATAATACCTTACTGGCCAGTTGGAGGAACAATGCATGAGATACAGGTGTGTACAGGTGACGGCACTCCCAAGAGTTGGGAAACATTAAAGGTGGTGTGTGAATGGGTAGATGGGAGAAGAAAAAGAGAACCAGAGAAACAAAGAACACAGACAAAGGCAGATATGGACAGACAAGAAGGTTTAAACTGGCAGTGCCACGCATGAGATTTCGGGCCAATACGGGATCCTGAACCCATGTCTGGCATATGGACCCTGTTTAAGGACAGTGACCGTGATGAGGATTGGGCACCCACTGTATCCCCCACCTTACCAGGGGCTGAGTGCACCCAGTGCTCCCGAACCCCAATCCTCCCAGTGCTCAGATACGGTGTCCACTCAGGTAAAACAGTGGCAGCGGGGAAGGGGAAGCTCTCTATACCCAGAGTTTGATGAAGGGGATACCAAGGATTATTCCGAGACATGGTGGGGGCGGGGGGGGGGGAAGAATCCAATAAAACCACGCACCCAAGAAATGATAATGAGAAGGAACAGACAGACCAGATTATTCAAGCCTTGGAGAGAGCTGTCCAACAACCTGTAAATATCACTTAAGTCTTTGAATGCAAACCTAAGCCTGGGGAATCGGGACCAGACTATCGGGAGCGATATATGACCTGCTACAGCACTTTTGCAGGAGACCAAGCCTCTAATAATGGGAATCCGTCCCCCCAGTTTAATGCCTTACTGCTCTAATGCTTACCAATTAAGTTAGCCAACATGATTAAAACTAATAATATGTATTGGCCTGACAATGTTCAAAATTGAATGCGACGAACTTTAACATATTATTGGGACCCACTGTGAGGTTTCATTTACAGCCACCACCAGTCTGGGGTATAACCTAGCAGAGTGAGACTTGCTCTGTCCGTTGGAAGTCGAGATTCTATGCACAGACAAGGGTTTTACCCTGGGACTATCGAACAACTGGCAGCTTCTTCAGTTACCGACAACCTTCCCCCCCCCCCCCCCGTGGTGGGCACTTAATCTGGACTTCACTTCGTCTGAACACCCTCTGCCAGAAGCAGACCCCCATGTCACTCTCTGCTATGACCCTACGGGGTTCTCAACTGAGGAAAGCCAGTATTATGCACCCTTCGAGGGGCAGAAGTTCCCAGTCACTGTGACTGGAGAGGTTAAAGGAAAGGAGGGCAGTGCATTACTGGCCAAAGTTCCAGGTTTCCTTTGGCGACAGGCAGGGCAAGCCAAAGAGCCTAAGGTCCTTGCCTACACCCTGACGAAACAAGCCTCCAGCACTGAGGGAGGCTGGTAAGACTTGCCCGTGGGCCAACTCCGATACTGGAAGGAGTTGGAGGTGAAGACAGGACACTCTTTTAACATTGACCGAACCCAGGACGTTGTACCCCATCTCTAGGCAATTTCAGGCCATGAAGTCGGCCGCACCAACTGTCCCCCTGTCCAGATCACCGTGAAAGAAGGACAGACTCTCCCATACCTTCCACAATACCCCCTCAAGCCCGAGGCAATGTTTTATGAGGATGGAAGCTCTTTTGTGGATCCAGCGAGGAAACAATGTTCTGGTTATGCAATAATGCCGGACAGTGAAGTAATTGAGCAGGCCTCTTTTCAAACAGCTATCTCCGCCCAGAAGGCTGAGCTGCTTGCTTGGACTCGTGCCTGTATCCTAGCAACAGACTAAAGTGCAAACTTTTACTCAGACTCCCGTTATGCATTGCCTACGAAACTCTGGGGATTCCTGACTTCCTCTGGCCACCCCATTAATGCTACCTTTGTAAACAACTTACTCACCGCTCTACAGTTACCTCGAGTTTTCACTATTGTTACATGTGCAGCCCATACTGGGGAATTTGATGAGATATTTAAAGGTAATGCTCGGGTTGATGCAGCAGCTAAACGGACAGCCTTGAATCCCACACTTTTAGTCCCCTCAGGAACCCAGAAAGCTGCTATTAGACAAAATCTAAGGACAGGTATGCCAGATACGGGGAAAATACGTACATCCTGAAGGAGAATGCAAACTATGGTCCCAAATGGGTTGCCACCTTGAACCTCAGCCCAATATATGGTTGACCCCTGCGGGACAGGTCTGTGTTCCCTGTGTTCTTACCTATTTTGATAGATTATGTACATAATAACGTTTGAGGTCGGCCCAGGTGCGACAATTGAAGGAGTGAGTGAGGGCATTGGCTGATAAGGAGCGGTTGATTTAAAATCCGGTCGAGACCAGCCTGCAAGACAAGCGTTCGAGGTCAGCCGAGGTGCGACAAGTGAAACGAATTAGTCAAGTATCAGCCAATATAATCAAGGTTTGCTCCAGGGGAGCGGCCTTGTTGAGGGAAGTGCCTTGCGAGAAAAGTGCGAGTCTTTGGCTCGGGAGTCTTCGGCGAGGAAGCTGAGGGAGGAGACTATGCCACAGTTGGAGAGGGTGAGAACTGGTGAAGAAATGACAGGTCAGCTGATTCAGTGTGCTGCTTGCATGATGTGGGAGGTCAGGGACGTTGATGGTGCCTCAGGCTGCTACAAATGTGGAATGTGTGTCCAGATTCAGCTCCTGAAGGAACGTGTTAAGGCACTGGAGAGGCAACTGGATGACCTCAGGTTCATCTAGGAAACAGAGTTTTTTCTGGACAGGACCTGCAGCGAGATAGTTACACTGAAGATATCAGAAGAGAGAAGGGGGGTGACAATGAGGAAGGGATGGATGCTTGGAGTACAGGAGACCCCAGTGGATGTACCTCTTGAAAACAGGTTCACCCTCTTGGAAGCTGTCGGGACAGAAGACAGTGCCAGCCTGAGAGGTGGTCAGGTCTGCGAGTCAAAAATTGGCGCTGAAATAAAGTCGAGGAGACAGACATCAGGCAGAGCCGTGGTAGTCGGGGACTCCATAGTGAGAGGTACAGAAAGGGGTTTCTGTGACAACAGGCAAGATTTAAGGATGGTGTGTTGCCTCCCTGGTGCCAGGATCCAGGACATCACGGACCGATTGCAGGCCATCCTCAAGGGTGAAGGTGAACAGCCGGAGGTGGTGGTGCATGTCGGCACAAATGACGTCGGGAAGAAGATGAGAGACATTTTGCAGCGTGACTTCAGAGAACTCGGAAGAAGCCTGAAAAGCAGGACCTCCAGGGTGGTTATCTTGGGTTTGCTTCCAGTTCCTTGTGCTGGAGAGGACATGAACAGGGAGATAGGGGTTCTGAATGTGTGGCTGAGGAGCTGGTGCAGGGAGCAGGGATTTAGTTTCTTAGACCACTGGGATCTGTTTTAGGGTCAGGATGAATTGTACAGAAGGGACGGGTTGCATCTTAACAGACGGGGGACCAGCGTTCTGGCAGGCAGGTTTGCCACTGTGACACGGGTGTGTTTAAACTAAATAGTGGGGGGGAGGGGATGAACTGGAAATATAAGAATGGAGTTAAAGGGAATGAGAGAATAAGAAAAGTTAAGAAAGACAACAGAATTTAAGGGGCAGAAAGATCAGGAAGGGATCGGACAGTATGGGCAAATGCAACAGGAATCGATGTGAAAGGTGAGGGGAGTAAAAGTATTACGTTAAAAGGATTAAACGTATTATATATGAATGCACGGAGTATAAGAAATAAAGTGGATGAGCTTGAGGCTCAGTTGGAAATTGGCATGTATGATGTTGTGGGAATAACAGAGACATGGCTGCAAGAGGACCAGGGCTGGGAAGTGAATATTCAGGAAGGACAGACAGGTTGGCAGAGGGGGTGGGGTGGCTTTGTTGGTGAGGAATGAAATTCAGTCACTTGCGAGGGAGGACATAGAATCAGGAGACGTAGAGTCAGTATGAATAGAACTGAGAAACTGTAAGGGCAAAAAGACCCTGATGGGAGTTATCTACAGGCCCCCAAACAGTAGCCTGGATATAGGGTGCAAGTTAAATCAAGAGTTAAAATTGGCATATTGCAAAGGTAATTCTACGGTTGTTATGGGGGACTTCAACATGCAGGTAGACTGGGAAAATCAGGTTGGTACTGGACCCCAAGAAAGGGAGTTTATGGAATGCCTCAGAGATGGATTCTTAGAGCAGCTTGTATTAGAGCCTACCAGGGAGAAGGCAATTCTGGATTTAGTGTTGTATAATGAGCCAGATTTGATATGGGAACTCGAGGTAAAGGAGCCATGAAGAGGTAGTGACCGTAATATGATAAGTTTTAGTCTACAATTTTAGAGGGAGAAGGGAAGATCGGAAGTGTCAGTATTACAGTTGAACAAAGGGGACTATAGACACGTGAGGGAGGAGCTGGAAAAAGTTGACTGGAAAGATACCCAAGCAGGGATGACAGTGGAACAACAATGGCAGGTATTTCTGGGAATAATACAGAAGGTGCAGGATCAGTTCATTCCAAAGAGGAAGAATGGTTCTAATGGGAGTAAGGGGCGACCGTGGATGACAAGGGAAGTCAAGGACAGTACAAAAATAAAAGAGAGGAAGTATAACATAGCAAAGATGAGTGGGAAGCCAGAGGATTGGGAGACTTTTAAGGAGCAACAGGAGATAACTAGAAAGGCAATACGGGGGGAAAAGATGAGGTACGAAGGTAAGCTAGCCAAAAATATAAAGGAGGATAGCAAAATTTCTTTAGGTATGTGGAGGAAAAAATCAGTTAAGACCAAAGTTGGGCCCTTGAAGACAGAAACGGGTGAAATTATTATGGGGAAAAAGGAAATGGCAGATGACCTGAACAGGTACTTTGGATCTATCTTCACGAGGGAAGACACAAACAATCCCCAAGATGTAATAATGGCCACAGGACATAGGGTAACAGAGGAACTGAAGGAAATTCGCATCAGGCACAAAATGGTGTTGGGTAAACTGATGGGTCTGAAGGTTGATAGATCCCCAGGGTCTGATGGTCTGCATCCCAGGGTACTTAAGGAGGTGGCTCTAGAAATCGTGGACGCATTGGTAATCATTTTCCAATGTTCTATAGATTCAGGATCAGTTCCTGCTGATTGGAGGGTAGCTAATGTTATCCCACTTTTTAAGAAAGGAGGGAGAGAGAAAACAGGCAATTATAGACCAGTTAGTCTGATATCAGTGGTGGGAAAGATGCTGGAATCAATTATAAAAGATGTAATAGCGGCATATTTGGTTAGCAGTGGCAGGATCGGTCCGAGTCAGCATGGATTTACGAAGGGGAAATCATGCTTCACTAATCTTCTGGAATTTTTTGAGGATGTTACTATGAAAATGGACATGGGAAAGCCAGTGGATGTAGTGTACCTGGACTTTCAGAAAGCCTTTGATAAGGTCCCACATAGGAGAATAGTGGGCAAAATTAGAGCACATGGTATTGGGGGTAGGGTACTGACATGGATAGAAAATTGGTTGGCAGACAGGAAACAAAGAGTAGGGGTTAATGGGTCCTTTTCAGAATGGCAGGCAGTGACTAGTGGGGTACCGCAAGGCTCGGTGCTGGGACCGCAGCTATTTACAGTATGCATTAATGATTTAGATGAAGGGATTAAAAGTAACATTAGCAAATTTGCAGATGACACAAAGCTGGATGGCAGTGTGAAATGTGAGGAGGATGTTATGAGAATGCAGGGTGACTTGGACAGTTTGGGTGAGTGGGCAGATGCAGTTTAATGTGAATAAATGTGAGGTTATCCACTTTGGTGGCAAGAACAGGAAGTCAGATTACTATCTGAATGGAGTCAAGTCAAGTTAGGAAAAGGGGAAGTACAGCGAGATCTAGGTGTCCTTGTTCATCAGTCACTGAAAGTAAGCATGCAGGTACAGCAGGCAGTGAAGAAAGCTAATGGCATGCTGGCCTTCATAACAAGGGGAATTGAGTATAGGAGCAAAGAGGTCCTTCTGCAGTTGTACAGGGCCCTGGTGAGACCACACCTGGAATATTGTGTACAGTTTTGGTCTCCAAATTTGAGGAAGGACATTCTTGCTATTGAGGGAGTGCAGCGGAGGTTCACAAGGTTAATTCCTGGGATGGCGGGACTGTCATATGTTGAAAGATTGGAGCGACTGGGGTTGTATACACTGGAATTTAGAAGGATGAGAGGGAATCTGATTGAAACATATAAGATTACTAAGGGATTGGACACACTAGAGGCAGGAAACATGTTCCCGATGTTGGGGGAGTCCTGAACCAGAGGCCACAGTTTAAGAATAAGGGGTAGAACGGAGTTGAGGAAAAACTTTTTCATACAGAGGGTTGTGGTTCTGTGGAATGCTCTGCCTCAGAAGGCAGTGGAGGCCAATTCTCTGGACTCTTTCCAGAAAGAGTTAGATAGAGCGCTTAAAGATAGCGGTGTGGAGGGATATGGGGAGAAGACAGGAAAAGGGTACTGACTGTGGATGATCAGCCATGATCACAGTGAATGGTGGTGCTGGCTTGAAGGGCTGAATGACCTACTCCTGCACATATTTTCTATTTTCTATTGTCTATTGTCTATAATTGTACATACCTGGGCAAGGAGGGAATGGTTAATACATTATTACAATCTTGTTGGCACTCTGACCTCCAGCAGGCAGCTGAAAAATTAGCTAAAGCTTAATTTGTGAAAAAAAAACAAATGCTGGAAAGGGAATGCCTTGTGTTTCCGGAACTGCTCCCTTGCCTGGTGGGCCTTTTCTTGTTTACAACTTGATTTTATAGAATTACCTAGAGTACATTGTTATAAGTATGGCTTAGTGATAGTAGATGTATTTAGCAGATGGATTGAAGCTGTTCCTACAACTAATAATAATGCTATGACTGTTGTGAAAATATTGCTAAAAGAAATAATTCCTCGCTATGGACTTACAGAAATGATAAGCTCAGACAATGGGCCACATTTTGTTGCCAAAATAAGTGAGGAAGTCTGTAAAGAACGTGCTATAAAACAGCAGTTCCACTGCACCCATCATCCGAAAGCAGCCAGCATAGTGGAATGAGCCAATTGTACTTTGAAAGATAAGTTGGCCAAACTTACACAAGAAACTGGATTGACCTGGTTGAAGGTTTTACCCTTAGCCCTATTCCATATGAGAATCACGCCATCAAGTAAGACAGGGCTATCATCTGCAAAAATGATCTACGGGAAGCCTATGAGAATCCCATGGGGACCCCGACCTTGTTTGCCGCTCCTCCCTGAGAGCCTACCTGCAAAATTAGATATGCATACCTAGGGGGAGGAGATGGGAAAATATTTATGTAAGTTAACTAAAACTCTCCAAAGCTTGCATTCACAGGTATGACAGGCCTATCATGAGGATGAAACCCAGCCTAAAGGTGACTACCCCACGATTGAGCCTGGAGATTTTGTCCTGATTAAGAACTGGGATCGAGGGAAACTCGGACCTCAGTGGAGAGGATCACACTCACCATGACTGACTCTAAATATTTCATAACAACCAACAAAGGAGAAATCTTTGAACTCAAAGCAGAACTCAACAGTGACAAGAAGGAGAAAAATAAAGAAGCAGTGAAGAAAGTGATTGCATCAATGACTGTTGGCACAGATGTCAGTGCCCTCTTTCCTGATGTCGTAAACTGTATGCAGACAGACAATTTGACGTTGAAGATGCTGGTGTACCTCTATCTAATGAACTATGCAAAGAACCAGATATGGCAATTATAGCTGTCAACACTTTTGTTAAGGACTGTGAAGATCCCAATCCACTTATCAGAGCACTGGCCATGAGAACAATAGGCTGCATCCGTATGGATAAAATTACTGAGTATTTGTGTGAGTCCCTGCGAAAATGTCTAAAGGATGAAGATCCTTATATACGAAAAACTGCTGCTGTCTGTGTAGCCAAGCTACGTGACATCAATGCACAGCTGGTAGAAGACCAGGGATTTCTGGACACTCTATGGGATCTGGTATCTGACTCTAATCCAATGGTCATTGCAAATGCTGTGGCTGCTCTGTCGGAGATTGCAGAATCTCATCCAAACAGCAACTTGTTAGACCTCAGTTTTCAGACCATCAACAGCCTTAAATGAATGTAGTAAATGGGGCCAGATATTTATCCTTGATTGTTTGGCCAATTATACCCCAAAGGATGACCGAGAAGCTCAAAGCATCTGTGAGCATGTAACGCCACATTTATCTCACGCCAACTCAGCTGTTGTCCTGTCAGCTGTAAAGGTTCTGATGAAATTCATGGAAATGTTTTCAAAGGACTTGGATTACCATGGCACTTTGTTGAAGGAACTGGCTGCCCCACTGGTAACGCTGTTGTCTACAGAACCAGAACTCCAATATGTTGCCCTCCAGAATATCAACCTCATAATACAGAAAAGGTCTGAGATTCTTAAGCATGAAACAAAGGTTTTCTTTGTAAAATACAATGATCCAATACAGTATAAGTGAAACTGGAAAAACTGGATATTATGATTCGATTGGCTTCTCAAGCCAACATTGCACAGGTTTTGGCAGAATTGGAGTATGCAACTGAAGTAGATGTTGACTTTGTACAAAAAGCTGTGCATGCAATTGGACGACGTGCAATTAAAGTTGAGCAATCAGCAGAATGCTGCGTGAGTACGCTACTTGACCTCATTCAGACAAAAGTAAACTATGTCGTCCAAGAAGCTATCGCAGTAATAAAGGACATTTTCTGTAAATACCCAAACAAGTATGAAAGGGTTATTGCAACACTTTGTGAAAATCAGGACTCATTGGATGAACCAGAGTCTTTGGCCATGTTTTGTATCTTGTTGTAGAAGTGACCACCCATTGTGAAAATTTATCATGTAATGATAAAAAGGAGGGAATGATGAAGTTTTAAGGATATTGGGGACGTAAGAAATGATTCTTGGACTCTTGTAACTAATGGGTTAAAATTAAGCGCCAGCTTGTGTGTGCTCTGTTCTGTGAAAGTGTGCAGAGTCTGTCCTTGGCTAAGGAATCTGCCTTCCCCTTGTTTAGATTAACGACTCACAGCTGTTCCTTTGGGAATGACATGGGGGCTGAATTCACACAGGCTGCATACATCATGCCTTACAATTTCACATCACTTATCTAAGTTGTCTCGTTTGTTTAGAGAGAACACACTGATAAGGCAAGAATCTGTCTGTAATTAAAACCTTGATTCAGTGGACTCTTATCTAAGTAATTAAGTTTTGCTCTAACTGACTTGGCAGGGATATCTGTTGAAGCTGAGTGCTCTTTGTCTCTTCAGTTCTATAAATTACCATGTTTCTGAGTGTTACACAGAAGCTCATCATGAGCCACCAGGGAGAGAGGGAGAAATTCTATTTCTTTGATGTTGGACTCAAGTTTCTCGCTGGCTGAGCTCGAACAAATAAACTGGTGAAAAGGATAATGTAAAGGACTGTGTGGTGTGATTATTGGTCCGGTGAATTTAAGTTTACAATTCTTTCTTTAACCTATGTCCTTTTCCTGGCAAGGTTCTTATAAATCTTTTTTGCACTCTTTTCGGCTTCTCCTTTAACAGAATGACCAACACTGTACACAATGCAGTGAGGTACAGCCTCATCAACATCTTCTACAATTGAAACATAATGTCCCTTTCTTGCTCTCTAATAAAGGCCAGCATGCCAGACACATTCTTTACCACTCCATCATCCTTTGTCACTACTTTCAGAGGACTCGTTACCTGTTGGCTGGGCCATTTTTTACTCTGGAGCGTAGAAGTTTGAGATTTGACCTAGAGGCCATGAAGTGACGAGTGGCGTAGATAATGTCGATGGTCATTGTCTTTTTTCCCAAGGTAGTGAATTGTAAAACTAGAAGACATACAGAGAAGGTGGGAGGAAAGATTTAAAAGGGACTTGAGGGTTCAAATTTCTTTTTACATGGAAGGTAGTGGCTTTTTAGAATGAGCTGTTGCCAGAGGACACAGGATCAGTGGGCACAGTAAAAGCATTTAAAATATATTTAGACAGTCATGGGGATAGAAAAGGCCTAGAGCAGGAGTTCCCAATGTGGGGTCCATAACATTAAAAAAAAGGTTGCGAACCCCTGACCTAGAGGAATATGGCCAATTGCAGGAGAATGGGACTAGCTTAGACATACATCTTAGTTGTCATGGACGAGTTGAGCGGAAGGGCATAATTGTATGGTTCTGTGAGAAAGAGAGAGAGAAAAAGGGACAAACTGGGAAAGATCATAGACAGCGAGGGAGAAATAAATGGAGGGCAAGTGAGGAATTAGGAGAGAGGAAAGCAGAGATAGTGGGGGTGAGGGAGTGGGTGAGCGAGAAAGAGAGAACACAAGAAGGGGGTGTGAGTGAGGGTGGGTTGCATGAGAATGGGAGGAGTGAATGAAAGGAGGATAGGATTCCAAGATAGGCCTGCTGCGTTCACCAGCAACTTTTATGTGTGTTGCTTGAAATTCCAGCATCTGCAGATTTCCTCGTGTTTAGGATTCAAGAGAATGGCAAGCAAGAGAGAGAGGGCAAAAACAGAGGAGAGAGTGAGTAGTAAGGTCCAAGTGAGAAAGTGAAAGGGATGGTGAGGTGATAAGTGTGAGAGAGAGAGAGAGAGAGAGAGAGAGAGAGAGAAAAGGGTCTGGTGAGAGACAGAAAAAAGGGAGGGGTCTAGTGAGAGAGAGAGAGGTGTTGATAATTAAACCAATTGAGTGCTACACACAGCAAAACACATTATACATTGTGTTACTATCAACAACATATACTTTATTAATGACAAATTGTTCAAAGAACTTAAAGATTCACAAAGTGCAGTCAAGCTAAAATCATTAGTGTTATAACTACTAATCTTTCAACTAGTTTCACAATTTTGAAAACTCATTAATTCTTCTCAGATCATATCCGCTCAAAATCCCCAGGGATTGACTTGATGATTTCCTCTGAGATTTGAATACTTCCGCAATTGTTGGTCTTCGTAGTTGTCACTGCTGGTCAGCAATGAGGCACCCTTTCGTTTAGATTTTTTTGTAAACTTTCCAGACAGCGCTCCGATTTTACAGTCAATTGTATGGTTATGTCGACTGTTTCTCCATGTACTGTACATACATGTTTCTTTGATACCTTTAAATTCCTGCTGGTTTCCATTGTCCTCTTAGTCACCTGGGTATAATTATCAGAGTCTAGACTTGTACAATTTGGCAGAATGTTGCTGGTACACAATATCTCAAAATGGTCTGTGTTTCTCTGTATCAGGAATAGTAGGGCAAATGTTCACAGTCTGGTAAAGCTGACTCACGTGGAAAATTACTGCAACTATGTTTGCAAACTGACGCTAACCAGATGTCCAAATGGCATTCAGACCCACTTTACATTATGTGTTCAGCTTCGGTCTCTCATTTTTAATTCTGCTACTTAACTGTTTCTTTTCTTTTCACCAGTCTACATAGGACAAGAGGGAGAGGGGCGAAGAGGGGAGGGAGGGGAGCAGGGGGAGAAAGGGAGATTTACAAAAATGCCTGAAGTACTGGAAATCCTCTGGAAGATTCAAAGGGCTGAGGTCATTTGAAGGACAGATCGAAGCTCCTATTCCCCGCAGCAAAAATAGCAAAGGCGATTGTGCACGTATTGAAAGAATTCCAGGAGAGATGCAGGCAATGTTTTTCACCGAGGAAGTGATAGGTGTCTAGAGCTCAAAAGATTGAAAGGGTTATCGTGGCTAAAACCCTCACGCATTTAAGAGATGTCTGGATGTGTAGTTGAAGTAGTAGGCAGTGAAGTTTGAAATTGAATAAATAGTGTGACTGGGAAGACTAATTAAAATTTGTCAAAAATGTAAAACGTAGAATTCATTTGCTTGTTTTTGTTTTGTAACATTTGCTTTTAAATTGGAAACGGTAATGCTTTCCCAAAGGATTTAAGTCTGATCTAAATCACTTTTGGCAAGACCTCTCTCCCGTTTCTCCCGTGCTGATTCATCATTATGTCACTGGAGTCTGCAATATGAAAATAATTAGACGTTGTCTAGGTATCTGCAGTCACTTAAACTTTTAATTTTCAGTGTGACATCAAAAGTATATAAATACATTATTGACCGTATACATAAATGTGGAATAAATTACAATCATTAATTTACAGCAGCAAGACAATCTTGCTAATTAAGAACAAGGGTTTATCTACTTGACAAATTCCTGGAATGAAATTTAGTGAGGAATACTTTGTAGTAAAAGAAAACATTGGTAAACTTGAAACATATTACTAGAGAGTCAAAAAATATTCTAATAACAGGAGCTATTAGTGTAAAATACTGAACTGTCCATGAGAGCGGAGCTTCCTCAAAACTTAAAGCTGCCTTGTCATAACTGGTGATATTTTCGATCTGCAACATAATGCACTCTGTGATGACAACAATCCAGACAAACCTGCATGTCATCCTAGCGTATCTCACCGTCCTTAAATGACGCGATTGCTTGGGAAATTGAGTAATGAGAAAAGCTTCCAAGATGATGAAAGTTAAAACTGTAGAACTAATGTACTCGTTTGCTGACAAAAGATTGTGAACGAGGCCACTGATGAAGTTAGTGGAAACAAATTTGACATCAATCATTTGGTGACAAAACTTGATGAAGAAGGCAGGGACCAGCAGCACATCTGCAGCTGCCAGATGTGAAATGAAGACTGAGGTGCACTTCCTGGACACAGTTTCAGATAAGAGTAAGACTGAGACGTAAAGTGTTCCGGAAGCCCCCATAGCCATTACCGCAACATTTGTAGAAGGCAGGATCATGTATTGCACATATTTCAGGATCAAGTATTTTTTCAGGATATTCAGGTAATCTATACTCAGGGGATCCTTTTGCTGTGCAGAGGTCCTGTGAGAGAAATGAAATTAATTACTTCTCAGACTTTTGGTTTAGAATCATTGGTAACTAAAAAAAATCTGGTGCCCTATTCAGATATCTGAACATGAAATCTTATTGCTGAGTTGGAGTGCAGCCTAAATCCCACGTTCAAGTTCCAACCCTTTGAGATATTGATCAAGGTCCTACCTGTCTTCTCTGTTGGTCATAAAAATTCTAACCACGAACTGAAGATAGACATGATAAAAAATACAAAGGTGCATTGTTTGCATTTTTATGAATCATTGTTGCCATTTTAATCATTGAGATTTGTTCAGAAATTATCTTCCTTAATTTTATTCTGGATGTTGGTCATTGTTCAAAATGTAGTAATTGGGATATGCATACTTTTTGGAACAGTATTCACAGGAATTGTTCTCTAGGGAACCCTCCTGTGGGTATATTCCAGGAGACATTGATAGGCCGATAGTCAGCATTTTTCTCTCAAGGTAGAGGTATCAAAAAAGAGGGTATAGGATTACAGAGTCAGAAAGAGTATATATATTTTTTAAACATGGAGAAGGGCTGATATCTGGAACAAATAGCGAGAGGAGGTGGTGAAATCAGGTACAATGATTACGTTTAAGAGCCATTTAGATAAACACTTGAATAAGCAATGCATAAAAGACTGGAGGCCTAATGTGGGCTGGGTCCTATAGTTGTAAATGGGAAAATGATCAGCCTGGACCCATTTCTGTATTGTCAGGCTCTGATTATACAACTCCACCTTTGCTAAGCATTCAGAGAAGTGAAAATTATACAATGATTTTGAGTAATATAATTTAATTTCATTGCTTTTTATAGCCAGTTAATTGCACAACACTTGTGTAATCAGTTAATTACTAATTATTAACCAAACATGTTTATCAATCAAAGTAAACATTCACTGCTTAAGATAAGATTGGACAGTATTATAATGAAAATTTATTTTGATTATTACCAGCTTAGCCATGTGCTAACGTGAAAAACGTCACACGAAGACAAATACAATAATGTTATGGTTAATATGCCTGGTTTCCTTGGGTGTGGCATATGATTGTTTCACTGTTCCTGCTTTAGCTGAATGTCTATTTGCAAGAGCAGTGCTTCAAAAGGCACGTGATTTTTCAACTTCTATTACACATACTCTCAACTAAAGTCGTGAAATCATATTTTGTCACATTTCATGACCCAGTTAATTATAGGTTATGAGTAGCTGTGTAAGTTGGTAGGGCAGTATTCACATCAACTTGAAAACTGTTGATGTAATGAGAAGGCATAAATATATAATCTTCCAAACGTTAAACACATGTTACCTAAAATGTAGTTTCATATCTTGTTTGAATCCAGAAGTCATCATCTGAAAATTTTTAGAAATTCTAATTGGCTTGGAGGAAACCATTAGTCTGTTCTAAACTCCAATATTTTTGTTGAATTTTACTTGGTTTGAATCAACAGTAAACTTGGTAACATACAAAGCATTGGAAAGCTCTGTGGATGAGGTGTGGACTGGAAAGAAAAGGAGAGACAGTATAAAGAGGTGGAGTGAAGGTGTGCAACATAAACTGAAAGGTGATAGGTGGAAATGACAAAGGATGATGTAATCTGAAAACAGAGGATGAAATAAAGGGAGGGATATTGGGAGGGAAACTGGTGGAAGGCATGTGTGGGTGATGGGCAGATAGAGAAGGTGGGGAGGGGAAAGAGAGGGTAATGAGAGCCAGTTAGATTAGAAGAGAGAGAAAAAAAACAAAATGGAGGAATGCAGATAAAGGGTGGAACCAGTTACTGGAAGTTTGAGAATTCATTGTTCATGCCATCGTGTTCAAGACTGTTCAGGTGGAATGTGAGATGCAGTTCCAATAATTTGTATTTAGATTCACCCTCGTGGTGGAGAAGGCTGTGGACAGACATGTCAGTGTGGGAACGGAAAGTGGAATTCAAATAGCTGACCACTAGAAGGCCTTCCCAGATGGCACGGCAAACAAAATGAAGAAGCTCGACAAACGGTCAAGGAAACTGAGCAATGTTCCCACATGTGATGGCATTTTAATTAGAATGACCTTTTACATTCATCTCTTTTCTGGGTCAACAACAGTATGCCACACCAATACACACATGCAGGTACATGCAGGCATCATTCATTTTCAAAAATACATACATACAACCAGATACATACATCTGTGCTCCCTCCTACTAGTATTTAGATACACACTTAGACATACTATCTCATAAAAATCTATACATAACGTTGCATATAATTTATATATCAACTCTCAATTATTTACCTTACACATTTAACTGTAACATTCATGCTTAAAATAATTCAATTATATTTCAAACATTAGTACAATATTTCAAATTAAAAAGAACAAGAACAATCTTGAAAATACCAAAGTTAACATATGATAAAGAAATCAGCATTTACATTTTCTGTTGTTGAGAACAAACTTCACTCGGGTTGTTCTGGCGATCCATTGTTCATTACTACGTCGTCTCAGCATCTGTAAGTTATTTTATGGCTTCACTTTTATATGACTGAGATCTGGTCTGAGCCAGTACTGATGTCATCTAGGACTTCCTCTTGCAAAACAAGTAATGGTCGCTCACTTCCCACGGAGAGACTAACTCTGGCTTCTGAATATTTTGTTACTCTAGTAACGTAATTAACAATTGCCTTCACTGTCCTTTGCTAAAAGAATTAAAAATAGAAACCAAACTAGTTTTTCACTCAGAGGGAAAAATATATCTGAATAATAATTTCTCTTATGAAAAAAAAGAATTTGCAAAATTAATTGGATTAAAAAAATCATCAGCCATGAGTCAGTGTCTCCAACACTACAGTAAAGGATTTCAAGTAATGTGCTTGAAGAAGTAGTGTGTTTGGAAAAGACTTAACTCTATCAGTGCTTTGAGGAGCAATTCAATCTTGAACAGATTTCTGTAAAATGTAAGACTATCATTTTCAGCATTAATGTCAGCAATTACATCTACAGAACTGATATAGATTGACACTGAATGTACTAAACATTAATTTACATTGAGCAGTAATCCACAAGAATGCAAAGAATGATTTGTTCAACTCTAAGGAATGTTCCAACATTTCTTAGTTCATACATTGAAATGAATCAAAAGATTAATAGTTATAAATATGGCTACATAGTTTTTGATCTATTTCCAGGATCATCACTGTTCATTGATGAGCAATATGCAATTAAAACTAACTTATTACATGAGTGAATATATATAAATATACAAGTCCCTTGTGGGTTGCTGAGGCAAACCAAGATTCCTTATCTACTAACCCCCAGGTACAATAGCAGTTCTTTGAGAATGTAACATGCTAAGTCAGTACAGAGAACCTGATGAATCTGTAGTGTATTTTGATTTTCAGAAATAGTTTGACAAGGTGCCACATAAAACAAGATAAGAAGTCATGATATTAGGGTTTTTTTTTAGCATGAACTGCAGATTGGTTATTATGTAACAGATACGGAGGTGGAATAAGTGGGAGTATTTTAGGCTGGAAGAATATGGCTATGGAGTGTCCCAAGGATAAATTCTTGGACCCCAATTAATTATGATTTTCGTCAATGACTTTGAGGAGGGAGTAGAATATAAGATATCCATGGTTACTGTGCATGAAAATCAATGAGAAAGTTGGTTAGAAACTTACATTTGTCATGTTAGCAATGTACTGTGCTGTGGCTGCAAAAAAAGCTTATTTGCATAGCATTTATACTCTGGATATGTATGGGTGATTCTTTAATTAGGGTAACATTTCTGTCTCTAGAATAGATTTTCAAGAAAAAAAAATAGTTTTTACAGAAACAACACTGTAGTTTTAAAATTTGGGTAATAGTATGCTTCATAATGATATTTTCTTAATTTCTAAGTGAGTTAAAAACTTGAATATGCCAGAATTTCACTTTTTTGGGCTTGTCCCCTACCCAGACTCTGTAACTTTGTCTTGAAAATAAAGTAATAATAGGTATTAAATTCATGAAACTTTTAGTTTGTATTTTCTCAGCCCGAAACGTCGACTGTACCTCTTCCTAGAGATACTGCCTGGCCTGCTGCCTTCACCAGCAACTTTTATGTGTGTTGCTTGAAATTCTAGCAACTGCAGATTTCTTCGTGTTTGCGTCAAATTCATGTTTTTTTTTTATATAATTTGTACATTTTTTATGGCAAAGAACCGCTATCCCCAACACTTCTGTCATTACCAACACGCAACATATTTTAAGAGACCAATCAAGTTTTTTCAAACAACTGCTTATGTGGTGGCCATGGAAACGCGAAGTGACACAGGAGCATGTTACTGTCATGGCAGAAGATTGATATTTTGATGTCCAGAAATGTGAGTATATACCTCCTGATCTGAGAGTATGCTCGTTATGTCTCATTACCAAATGAGTTGCTACTTGAGTGCTTTAATTGAGAAATAAATAACTTCACTTTATTTCTTTATATTTAAATTACATCCAGTCGAGTTTTCTTTAAAAAGTGAAAAATGTCATAGCCATCACATGTTATTACCATAATGTTAAAGACAGTGGTGGCACAGACCACTCATCTCACTTCTATTAAAGTATAATAAAAAGATTATAATTTAAAAATACAGTGAAATTTAATTCAATTCAACTATGTTCCACTTGAGTAAAATGGTTGAGCACACCCTACAATAAACTTATGTGATTTTTTTGTTTAAAGTTGTCAAGATGGCCCCAAAATCATCAGCAGACCGATCAAAAGAATACAGATACAATTAAAGACCAGTGAAATATCAGCAGTGCCTTGAAGGAGAAAGGAAGAGGTACGAAAAAGAAGGGAGACAGGAACATTTAAGGTTATCTCACAATTACCAAAGTGCAAAAGGAGGTTGAAAAGCTAACAGTGGGGAGTTAATCAAAGAAACAAAAGGGCAGCTGATAAGAAAAGGCAGGCAGTGTTAAGTTTTATAGCAGGGAATGCCCAGCTAGAATTTCCGGTGGGCCAGCAGAATGACCTCCATCTTCCTGAGGCTTCACCTGTGCAGTCTGACAGGTCTAATATACACCGTGAAACCTGTCACAGGAGAGGCTGGCAAAAACTGAGAGCAAGCAGAGCTAAAGTATGCTGTGATCTCACTGAAGCCAATGTGAAACTTGATGATGCTTTGAGAAAGATGGAGAAGTAGAATAAAATATACACCAGGCTCTTCTAAAAGGTGAACACTGCAGAATCCCCAAAGAAAGTGAAGAAATAAATACGTCTAAATCCCAAGGGCCGAAGGAAGCCACTGCTCTTCCACAATATGGTGCTCTCTAACTGCAAGTGTTATAACTCACAGACAGTTGTCATTCACAGAGGTGAGCCAAGTACACCCCAAGGAAAATTATCTGTGGATCCGCAGGTACCAGAGATGGACCCAGAGCCAACAGCCTTAGTGCTAGTTTCAGGGATCACAGATCAACTCATAGGACAATGGTGCGTCATCCAATACCACCTGGATGTATATCCTGGCATCATTCAGGATGTAGACGCAGAAGGTTGTTGCCTTCTCAAAACTATGAGCTGAATTGGGAGAAATTGGTTCTTTTGGCCTCTGGGAGAGGATCTTCTTGGGTATTCACCACAAGATCTATCCCAGAGCCCCAACCAGTCACAAAAAGACTGTGAATGTGTGGGAAAGGGTGTACTCCCTCATGGAAATTTGAATGATGAACTAATGGAGACTATAAGAAGGTGGTCTAAATTTCAAGTGTTGCTTTTTTTCAGAGTTATTGAGATTTCTGTGAATGTTTCATAAGTCTTACTGATAAAGCAGTGTGTAGAGAGTTGAGTGAATGTTCTGTCAGTGTTGAAAAGGTGTTCTCACTCATTGAAAAATAATGATCTCTATAATCTGTTAGAAATCTGAATTGCTGGTATTCCACAGTTGGGGAGGGTTAGGCAGATGTCCTGTAAACATTGTTTTTTTAAAACAAGACTAGTCAATGCCTATTTTTGCTAGGCTGCCTATGTTCATGTTTCACGTGGATGTTTTTAACAAAGCTGTCTAGCCGCCTGCTTTATAAACTGTGATCTCTGTGATGGAATTTTGAAAAATAGTGCAGACTGTAAGGATGTGTTTTTAATTCTAAGTGTTGCTTCTAGATGGACAGCTATTTGTAAGAGGTAATGTTAAACTAAAACCATTGTTTGTCAAAGTAAGAAGTATTTTGTCGTTACCATCACAGTGCATATTTGATGGGAAATAAAGATTTGTTTAGTAGTACTGGTCTGAACTCATTTGTTGGAGCAATCAAGTGCTTTGATACCAAAATCGACATTCTGTCAAAAGGATTAGAAGCCCAATAGTCTAATTTGTAAACAAATATTTGTTGTTTAGCTAAAGAAAATTTTGACATACTTTAGAAAATGTGTCTCAAAAATATACCTGAATGTACTTCAAAATGAGTTAAAACGAATTTATTAAAGGACATGGTGTTTATTTGCTGGATTGATTTTGAAATCCTTGTTTGTCATTTCATTTTAAATTAAATTCAGTATTTTGATGCTGTGATGGCAATGACAGTCACCTGTGAAAACTGCAAAAATGCCTTAAAATATAAAAATTCTCTTAAAATTTTCTTTAAGATTGATCAATACCCAGGTCTGGTGTTCATTCCAGAGCCTAAAATAACGGTTAAAGCATAAACAAAATAGATTAAAGAAATTTCATTTTTTCAGAATTTCAAGTAGTCAGAAATGCCCCAAATTGAAGAATAACCTCTTTGCTTTTGACAATAAGCTTGAATTTGGTGAGCACGCTGTGATTAGAATATCAGGGCGTGATAGGTTAAGTGAGTGGAAACTTGGCAAATGAAAGGGTGAATTATGAATCTGGTAAGAAGAATGTAAAGGTAATCTATTGCAACACACACAAAATTCTGGAGAAGCTCAGCAGGTCAGGCAGCATGAACAATAAACAGCCGAAGTTTTGGCTGTAGACCCTCCTTCAGGACTAATCTATTATCTAAGCAGAGAAAGACTGCAGGTGAGAGAAATAGAGGGGTCTATGTGTTCTTGTGCATGAATCACAGTAAGTTAGCAAACAGGTTGGCAAGTGCTTAGGAAGGCAAATGACCTTTATTAAGAGTGGAGTGGAATTTGGAAATAATGGAGTGTTGTTACAATAGTACAGGGTGTCGGTGAAGTAACACCTTAAGTACTATATACAATTTTCGTCACCTTAATTAAGAAAGGATACCCTGACTTTGGACGCCATCCAACCAGGATTCCGTAGGCAAATGAAAACACAAAAAAAAACAGGGACACAAGAGATTCCAGATGCTAGACTCTAAAGCAAAAAGGAATCATATGGAGGAAGGGTTGAAAGTCTGCATCAGAACTGAGAGTGGGTAGGTGAGCTGGCCAGTATAAAATGACAAGGGGAGTGATGAGACATGAGTCTGAGTCTGAGGGGATTAGTGGTTTGAAGAGGGATGAAAGATAAAGGAGAGGTTGTGCCAGACAGGGAAAGAGGCAGGAAGTAACCTGAATTGGAGAGGGGACAATGGTAAGATTAGAGGCAGTCATTTAATTCTCTCAAAGGTGGCAAATTCTTGGAATTCCTTCCCTGGAGGGAGTGGAGGCAAGAACATTGGTGGTATTTAGAGGGGAAGCAGATATATTTTTGAAAGATCAGAGAATTGTGGGCCATGGATAAAATGGGACGATAGCAGGGGCAGCATAGCCATGATCATATTAAATGGTAGGGCAGGCTTGAGGAGCTGAACGGCCTATCACTGTTCCCATCTTCTTGTATTCTTATTAGTAATTTAAGAAGACTTACTGCAAATAATAAACACAAGAAGTTCTGCAGATGCCGGAATTGCAGAGCAACACACAAAAAGTGCAAGAGGATCTCAGTATATCAGGCTGCATTTATGGAGAAGAGTAACCAGTTGACATTTCAGACTGAGATCCTTCATCAGGACTGGAAAGGATGGGGGAAGGAGCCAGAACAAGAAGGTGGGAGGAGGGGAAGGAGTACCAGTTGGCAGGTAAGGGGGAAGTTGAGTGGGTGGGGAAAGGGAAGATGAAGTGAGAAGCTGGGAGGCAATAGTTGGAAAAGCTAAAGGGCTGAAGAAGAAGGAGGTGATGGGCAAATGAGGAGAGGGAAGGGGTAGAGGGGTGCCAGAATGTGGAATGCAAATAAAAGGGAGCGGGGCAAAATTGCCAGAAGTTAGAGAAATTGATGTTACCCAGAAAAATTGGGGATATCCAGATGAAATATGAGGTGTTGACCCTCCAATCTGAGTGTGGCCTCATCGTTGCAGTAAAGGAGGCCATGGACTGAAATGTTGGAATAGGAATGGGAAGTTAAATTAAAATGGGTTGACATTTTCTTTCCCATGTATTTTGAAATTGGGTAAGCTTTGCAATCATGCATCTTAGTCCATTCATGCAAATGATTTATAAACCACAGAGTCCTGACGAAGGGTCTCGATCCGAAACATCGACTGTACTTCTTCCTATTGATGCTGCCTGGCCTGCTGCGTTCCACCAGAATTTTGTGCGTGTTGCTTGAATTTCCAGCATCTGCAGATTTTCTCATGTTTACGTATCTATCTAAATGCTGCTTAAACCTAGTGACTGCATATGATTCCATCTCCTCCTCTGGCAGTACATTCCAGGTAAAGAAACATACCCCTCACATCTTCTTTAAACCTTCTTTCCTCTCACCCTCAACCTATGCCCTCCGGTTTTTAATACACTTACCATGGGAAAAAGATTCTTCTGCCCTATCAATGTCATATTTATTTATTTAGAGATAAAGTACGATATCAACCCTTTGAGCCACCCCACCACAGCAACTACCATTTTAACCGTAGCCCAATCACGGGACCATTTACAATGACTAGGTAATTTACAATAACCTACTAACTGGTACACCTTTCAACTCCGAGAGGAAACCAGAGCACCTGGAGAAAACCCACACATTCCATGTACAGACTCCTTACAAGTGACATTGGAATTGAACTCCCAACGCCCTGAGCTGTAACGACATTGTGCTAACCATTACACTGCCGCGGTGCCACCCCTCTCCCGACTTCACTCCAGAGAAAACAATCCCAGCCTATAACTAGATAATCCCCATAACTAGACTCCTTCAAACCAAGTGCCATCCTGATGAACTTTCTTTCTCTTTCTCTCTCCCTCATCTCTCTCTCTCCTCCCTCCATCTCCCTCCCCTTCTCTCCCTCTCTCCGTCTCTCCTTTCCCTCTCTCCCTCTCTCTCTTAATCTCTTCCCACAACTCAGAAGATCATTTTGACCATTATGCCATCAATTCTTTAAATGTGCTGTCTGATATTATTTTTTCAAACCTTCTTCCTGTAACCTGAACCCTATTATTAAGATGTATCAATCTCTGCCTTTAATACATGCTGTGACTTGGCCTCCACACCCTCCGGCTGGAGAACACGACGATAACTGGATGCCTGCCCAAATACATTGAACAATGAAGACATCAAATACACAAGCTACTTTAGGTATGAAATTGCTGGAATGATCACCTTGAAACAAAACAAGCAACTACAAGTTTTTTACAGCTTTTTGTACTTGACTAAGTTTCTACTAACTTCTGGCAGGCAGCCAGCCCTACTTCAGATGGTTTCTCAAGGTATGAGGAGACCACCTCCTGAGTCATGCTACATAGGAAATCATTTTCCTTGTGAAATATGTATTCATATTCAAAGATGACTGTCATTCATATTTTTTTCCTGATTATCGTGTATTGCGTTGTACTGCTGCTGCAAAAAAACCAATGAATTTCATGACCTATGCGGATGGTATTAAACCTGATTCTTGTTCTGATACTGATTCTGATGCTTGTGGAGTTTGAGACTGCAGGGGTTACTTACTTGCTCAAACAATAGACCTGTGCAAATGAAAACAATAACTACACACCCGTCCATTTTTAACAACCACTGGGGACAGTTCCTGAACCAGAAACATTTGTTGCATGGACAAGAGTGAATTGATTGGAGAAACTAAGATTGGTTGTTAAAGTCATGATTTATTAATCTGATAAAGTTTTATTTGACAAAATAATGAACAGAAATTGGTAAGGGAATGTGATAGATCTCTAAGCTGACAAAGACTCAATGGGCTAAGTTATGTTGTAAGAAAATAAGAATTAATACAAAATATAGGCCAATGGCAGATATGCTGTTGACATGTGTAGCTACACTTCCAAATAACATCTGATAAATTCATCATGGTGGGCTTATTATTGTGACATTCTGATCCTTGGTCATCAATATTAATGGCCAAGCAATAAAAGCTTGGCCACTGTACCTCCCCCTAAAACTGGATACTTGACTTCCTTATTGGGAGACCACAGTCAGTGCAGATCGTTAATAACATATCCTCCTGACTCTCAGTCCATGTTGGCCCACCTCAAGAATGGAGAGTTAGCCTAGTGCTCTACTCTCTCTACACTCATGACAGTGTGGTGAGGCATGGCTCAATATAAATTCACTAATAATACCGCTATTATTGGCAGAACCTCAGATGGTGAAAAGAGTGCGCAGGAAAGAGATAGATGCGTTGAGCAGTGTCACAACAACAATCTCACGCTCTTCATCCGCAAGACCAAGGAATTGATTGTGGACTTCAGGAAGGGAAGTCGAGGGAACACACATCCACCCTCATTGAGGGGTCAGCAGTGGAATGAGTGAACAACTTCAAGTTCCTAGCTGTCAACATCACAGAGGATCTACCTTGGGCCCCACACATTAATGCAAGCATCAAGAAGGCACACTCATAGCTCTACTTCATTAGGAGGTTAAGGAGATTTGGTATGACAACAAAGATCTTGCCCATTTCTACAGATGTACAGTGGAGAGTCTTCTGGCTGGTTGCATGATAGCCTGGTATGGAGCCTCCAAGACACAAGATCACAAGATGCTGCAGAGGTACAACCTTTCCCACCACCGAGAACACCTGCAAGCAGCAGTACCTCAGGAAGGTGACGTACATCATTAAAGACCATCACCATCTGGGACATGCCCTCTTCACATTACTACCACCAGGGGAGGTGGTACAGGAGCTTGAAGACCCATGTTCAACATTTTAGGAACAGTTTCTTCCCCTCTGCCATCAAATTTCTGAATGGTCGCCAAATTATGAAGACGACCTCAATATTAGTCTTTTGCACTATTTATTTTATAACTTATAGTAACTGCATTGGAGCTGCAACACAACACATTTCGTATCATCTGCCAGTAATAACAAACCTGATTCTAATGCTTGAATTCAAGGGGGTGGAACAGCACGGATAAAATAACAGCAAATGTTATGTCAGTAAAGGGTTATTTTTCAAAATGGGTGGTAGAGTTGCCCCCAATATTAGGAGCACTACTCTTTTAAATGTTGTGGGCACAATTTCCAAACTTACCGATGATGCAGTGGCTAGCAATAGTGTAAGTGATGTAGAGGTTGGTGGAATTGTCAGATTGGTAGCTGAAATTTGATGCTGAGAAATGAAAAATATTGTATTTTGGTAGGACAAGTAAGAAGAGGCAATATTAACTCAAGGACACAATTCCAAAAGAGACAGGTCTGGGAGGAATGCGCACACAAAATGCTGGAGGAATCCAGCAAGTTAGGCAGCAACTATGGAGGGGAATATATTGTCAATGTTTAAGAGCAAGACCCTTCATCAACAGGAAGGGTCTTGGACCGAAATGTTCAGGTGTTTATTTCCCTTCATTGATGCTGCCTGTCCTGCTGAGCTCCTCGACTATTTTGTGTAAGTTTATCAAATGTCTAGCTTCAGCAGAATGTCATGTGTCACAGACTTGGCTGTACGCGTGGATTATTCCTTGAGAGTGCAAGTTAGTTTGAGAAAGGAATTTAAAACAAAAAGTAGTGTATGGAGGAATCTCAGTATACAAGCGCAAGGAAGTCAAGAAGAGCCTTTATACAACACCTGTCCATACACAACTGGTGTATTGAATCGAGTTCTGGCTATCAAGCTTTCGGAAGGATTTAGAGTCTTCAAAGGAGGATGCCAAAGGGATTTATGAAAATGAATTCAGGGATGGAGAACTTCATATTATGTAGACCAGAGAAGGCTGTGTGGAGATCTGATAGGTATATTTAAAATCGTGGAAGGATATGGATTTAGAGGACAGTGAGAAACTGTCCCTATTGGCAGAGGGTTCCAGAACTAGCAGACAAAGGTATTTACAAAAAAGCCAAATGAGATGAAAAATATCTTTTTTAAAATACTGAGGGTTTAGGGTCTAGAGTGCGTTACCAGCGGAGTGACTAGTTGGATTATTACTATGGACAACGCAGCCAATAACCTCTCTCTGTCAGAGGTGTCCATTATTCTTTAACAATAGCAGCAAATAACATGACATCAGTGCTGGGAGTTGGGGACGGCAAAAAAAGATATTTCCGTTGTTGATAAACATCAAATTTATGCTGAAACCTGTTTTACTCAGTGTTTTAGAAGCATGTCATAATGCACTTGGTTAAAATTAATGATCTACAAGGTCACTAAATATATCAACTACTTTATATAATTAAATATGTGTAGAAATGCTTGAGCTATATTCAATGCTTTAAGCATCGATTAGTTGAAACATAGAAGAGTTTTATTGCGTCAAATTTGCTTGAATTTCCAGCATCTGCAGAATTCCTGTTGTTAGAGTTTTATTGCGCATGACTTCATTATCTAAGTCTATTTACTCTGCCTTTAAAATTTTGACAGTAAATTAATTTGTTTTCCCCAGCAACTATCAAATACACAGTTATCAGTAAAGATCAGTGAAGATCTTTTTTTGTTATTAAATAAAATTAAATTGGTAATGCTGGCTTTTTTTGTCTCCAAATACATGATTCATATTTATACGTTTCTCAGGGAAGGGATGAATAATAAAAATAATGTGCATGCTTTTGAAATCTGAAGCTGTTTGATGGATAATTTTGAAACAGAGCAGGTAGGTAAAGGTGCAACAAAGGTGCTTTGAGCAGCGCCCAGTCGGAGACACCAGAAGCCCGTGAAGATGTATCTCACTCAGGTTCGCCGACTGAGTAGAAAGGGCAGTTTGCAGCTTTGAGCCGTGCCCAATCTGCATTTGAGATTGATAGGAAAGAACGACTTAAAGCAGAGCCAGCATCATTGGAGTGGGC
Organism: Mobula hypostoma; assembly: GCF_963921235.1. Lineage (NCBI taxonomy): Eukaryota > Metazoa > Chordata > Chondrichthyes > Myliobatiformes > Myliobatidae > Mobula > Mobula hypostoma. Next base: position 59,571,775 of record NC_086106.1, read on the forward strand.
AGAGTCAAAGTGGAGATTTTGAGGCTTTATCTCTTCGAGGCTTCAGCCAGGAGAGTCTTCAGTCAGAGAAGGTAAAAATGCTCTAGTTAAAGTATTCCCCCCCCCCAACAGTTTATTGTTTTACCTTCTTTATCGTTGCTCAGTTCGGAACTATAGAGATGCCAGGCAGAATAGTGGAATGCTCCTCTTGCAAGATGTGGGAAAGCAGGAGACATCCATTGTCCCACACGACGACACCTGTAAGAAGTGCATTCAGCTGCAGCTTCCAACAAACCGTGTTCAGGAGCTGGAGCTGGAACTGGATGAACTCGGGATCATTCAGGAGGCTGAGGGGGTGATGGGAGGTAGTTAAACCCAAAGTGCAAGACACAGGAAACTGGGTGACAGTTAGGAAGGAAGAGGGGGTTTAAGGAGCCAGTTCAGAATACCCCTGTGGCCACTTTGGATACCGTTGGGAGGAATGACCCAGCAGAGGAAAGCCACAATGGTCAGGTCTGTTGGATCTCTGCTTATCTTCTGATCCGTAGACGACTTCCAGGAGTCAGGAATGGCGAGCAGTCTTAATTCCAAGATTACAGTTTATTGTAGAGTACAAGCATACAAATACCACGCAAACTAAATAAAGAGCTGAAGAATAATGGTAAGAGGTGTGAAGACAAAGGGACAAAAGAATCAAAAGAAAGCCAAGAAGCCAAAATGGTGCCTCTGAAAAATCCATCACTTATATAGATAAGACATTCCTTAGATAGGAATAAATTAGTAATAATTAAAACAATTACGTCTCGTGGGTAATGTGCTAATACTTAGCCAATGAAAAATGAGGAATGTTAGTCTAGCTGCTATACCACTTTCTGCTAGTAAGTGTGAAAAATACATAGATCTGTTAAGGAGTATTATTTAAAACACTGTGGTTTCCAGCAAGTCTCTGGCACTGAGTCTGACTCGGTGACTCAGAAGGGAAGGGGGGCGGGGAGAAGAGCACGCTGTGGTGATAGGGGATTCATTAGTTAGGGGAACAGACAGAAGGTTCTGTGGACAACAATGAATTTGCCAGATGGTATGTTGTCTCCTGGGGGCCGGGGTCTGGGAAATCTAGCATCAAGACCTCAGCATTCTTAAGAGAGAGGGCAAGCAACTGGAGGTCGTGGTCCATGCACGTATCAATGACATAGATAGGAAGAGTGATGGGGTTCTGCAAACTGAGTTCTGGGAGTTACAGTGTGGTAAACCATGTATATATGTTGTAACTCGGTTACCTGTCTGGACACACCCCTCTGCTGACTGCCCCTGTGGCTCCTCCCACAGAGTCCTGTATAAAGGTGTTCGCCTTGCCCCTCCCCCTCAGTCGGGGGGCAGACACTCACTGTGCAGGTCGTATTGTACAGCGAATAAAAGCCTTTCAGTATTTTACCAAACCTCAGTCTTTTGGAATAATTGAAGGTGCTTCAATTTTATTCGCTGTACGTTTTAAAACATGGAACAGGCCCCGAGACCAGAAAAATTAGACCTCGATCCGCAAATGCCTGACGCTGGAAACGCTTTCGAACTCTGGCTGGCCTGCTTCGAAGTGTATCTAGAGGAGATTAAAGCAACCGACCCCGTAGCAAAGCGCAGAGTTCTACTCTCCAGGGTCAGTCCACGGGTTTATTCGCTGATCAGAGACCATCAAACTACGATGGCGCGGTGAACGCACTCAAAAGACAATACCTGCGGCCGATAAACAGCGTCTATGCTCGGCACCGTTTAGCGACACGGCAACAACGCCCCGGGGAATCGAGTGCTGAGTTAGTCCAGGCTCTACGGACGCTCGTTCGGGCCTGCAATTGCCAGGAGCTGACGGCGGCGCAGCATGCAGAACTCCTAGTGAGGGACACCTTTGTTACGGGGACCAGGTCAGTGTACGTGCGCCAGCTGCTGTTGGATAAAGCCGATCTTACCCTAAGTTCGGCGATGGAGCTGGCTGATACGTTGGAGGCCGCTCTGCATAACTCCGAGGCTCTCCAGGCACGCGATCCCCCGAGGGCCTCGTGGGTGCCGCAGATCCCACAACCCGCCGGCGAATCGACCTCGGCTGCAGCCAGTCGCGAGTCCGCGAAGTGCTACTTCTGCAGACTGGAGAAGCACCCCCGGAAACGCTGCCCGGCCCGACAAGCTACCTGCTCCAGCTGCGGAAAGAAGGGCCACTTCGCCAAGGTCTGTAAGTCAAAACCGCGAGTGGGATCGAGCAGCGCTGCATGCGAGACGTGGGGGTCGCCATCTTCACTGCCGCCATCTTCCCTGCACGCCGCCACCACGTGCGAGACAAGGGGGCGGCCATCTTGGTCGGCGCCACCTCCCACTGCCTACGACCAACGGGTGCTCACGGGCCACCCCACCGTGCCGGACCAAGACAGCGACCCCACCCTGGCTTCCGTAACCCTTGACCAAAGCGCTCCCCACCAGCTCGCAAGGTCAATGATGGACATCCTGGTGGAGGGGCACAGGACAAGCTGCCTGTTTGACACAGGCAGCACGGAGAGTTTTATCCACCCAGCCACGGTGCAGCATTGTGGACGCATGATACAGCCGGTAAGTCAGAGGGTCACCATGGCCTCCAGGTCGCATACAACAGACATCCGGGGGGGAGTTGTGTAGCGACGCTAGTGGTGCAGGGCACAGAATATCGGGACTTTACGTTACTGGTCTTGCCTCAACTGTGTGCCCCTGTGCTATTGGGGCTCGACTTCCAGAGCCACCTGAAAAGCGTGACAATGGAGTACGATGGGCCCCTCCCACCAATTACTGTCATAAATGCCCTGTTTTGTAGAGATATGTCACGTACCCCACTACTGACCACACACACACACACACACACACACACACACACACACACACACCGACCCGCGCATCCCACCCAACATCATGCCAACTGCCACACTACCGACACCACTTGCGGCCTCTCCACCCTCAGGATCCCTCCCCCACCGCTGTTCGCCAACCTGACCCCCGACTGTAAACCTGTGGCAACTAAAAGCAGGAGGTACAGCGCGGGGGACAGAGCCTTCATTAAGTCGGAGGTGCAGCGGCTGCTCAGGGAGGGGGTCATTGAGGCAAGCACAAGTCCTTGGAGGGCGCAGGTGGTGGTTGTTCGGAACGGGGAGAAGAATAGGATGGTCGTGGACTATAGCCAGACCATCAATAGGTTCACGCAGCTCGATGCGTACCCTCTACCCTGCATCGCGGATATGGTCAATCAGATAGCACAGTACAAGGTGTACTCGACCATAGACCTAAAATCTGCTTACCATCTGCTCCCCATCCGCCGGGAGGACCGCCCTTACACTGCCTTCGAGGTGGACGGCAGGCTTTATCAATTCCTGCGCGTCCCCTTTGGTGTCACGAATGGTGTATCTGTTTTGCAGAGGGCAATGGACCGGATGGTGGACCAGTGCCAACTGAAGGCCACGTTCCCATATCTGGATAACATCACCATCTGCGGTCACGACCAGCAGGATCATGACAACAACCTCCAAAAATTTCTCCAAGCGGCCAAATCTTTCAACCTCACTTATAACAAGGACAAGTGTGTATTTGGGACCACCCGACTTGCTATCCTTGGGTGTATCGTGGAGAATGGAGTCATTGGCCCTGACCCCGACTGTATGCGCCCCTTGTTGGAACTCCCTCTTCCCAATACCCTCAGAGCCCTCAAAAGGTGCCTGGGCTTCTTTTCATATTATGCCCAATGGGTCTCTAACTATGCAGACAAGGCCCGTCCCCTGGTCAAGTCCACCACATTCTCCCTCTCTGCCGAGGCCCACGCGGCCTTCAACCGCATAAAAGGGGACATTGCCAAAGCAGCAATGCATGCGGTGGATGAGGCCATTCCCTTCCAAGTGGAGAGTGACGCCTCCGACTTCGCACTGGCTGCTACCCTCAACCAGGCAGGAAGACCAGTGGCGTTCTTAGCCGTACCCTTCAAGGCCCTGAAATTCGGCACTCCGCAGTAGAGAAAGAGGCCCAGGCCACAGTGGAAGCTATAAGGCACTGAAGGCACTATCTTGCCGGCAAAAGGTTCATGCTGCTAACTGACCAGCGCTCAGTCGCATTCATGTTTAATAATCAGCAGCGGAGCAAAATGAAAAATGATAAAATTCTGAGGTGGAGAATCGAACTCTCCACCTACAACTATGACATCATGTACAGGCCTAGGAAGCTCAACGAGCCCTCCGATGCCCTATCCCGGGGAACATGCGCCAGCGCGCAGATCGACCGGCTGTACGCCCTACATGTAGACCTTTGCCACCCGGGAGTCACCCGGCTTTTCCACTTCGTGAAAGCCCGGAACCTGCCTTACTCCCTTGAGGAGATCAGGATGATGACCAGGGACTGCCAAGTCTGCGCAGAGTGCAAACCGCACTTCTACCGACCCGAAAAGGCACCACTCATCAAGGCCACCCGCCCCTTTGAGCCACTGAGTGTTGACTTTAAGGGCCCCCTTCCCTCCACCGACCGCAATGTGTACTTTCTTAACGTAATTGACGAGTACTCGCAGTTCCCCTTCGCCATCCCCTGCCCCGACACCACTACCACGTCAGTTATAAAAGCCCTGCGCAAGCTCTTCACTCTGTTCGGATACCCATGCTATATCCACAGTGACAGAGGGTCCTCGTTTATTCGTTTATGAGTGATGAGCTGCACCAATATCTACTGGCTAGGCGAATTGCAACCAGTAGGACCACAAGCTATAATCCCCGGGGGAATGGACAGGTGGAGAAGGAGAATGGCACAGTGTGGAAAGCCACACTCTTAGCCCTCAGGTCAAAGGGACTGCCGGTCTCCCGCTGGCAGGAGGTCCTTCCCGAGGCACTCCACTCCATCCGCTCCCTGTTATGCACAGCCACCAATGCCACCCCTCATGAGCGGCTCTTTTCTTTTCCCAGAAAATCGACCACTGGAACCACCCTACCAACTTGGCTGACGTCCCCGGGGCCAGTGCTGCTCCGGAAACATGCGAGGAGCAATAAATACTCCCCGATGGTCGAGAGGGTTCACTTACTTCATGCGAACCCCCAGTATGCCTACGTGGTTTTACCTGATGGGCGGGAGGACACGGTCTCCATCCGCGACCTGGCGCCCGCAGGAGCTCCGGGCCCCTACCCTGAACACTCCATGGTGACTATTGACCCCGTACCCACCAATGTATGTACCTACAAGACACTGTGCACCCCAAACCCTATACAGACACCACACGACACTCCCATACTGGGCACGACGCACACGCACGAGGGATTACCGACACCTAACGTGCTGGCACCTGAAGTCAGGCCGGAGCCAGCACAACCGCCATCGCCGGTGCTACGTAGATCACAGCGACGGACTCGACTGCCTGATAGACTTAAGCTGTAAATATACTTCTTGTAAATATTGTCAGTCACTTCACCCCACGGGACTCTTTTTTAAAAAGGAGGGGTGAATGTGGTAAACCATGTATATATGTTGTAACTCGGTTACCTGCCTGGACACGCCCCTCTGCTGACTGCCCCTGTGGCTCCTCCCACGGAGTCCTGTATAAAGGTGTTTCGCCTTGCCCCTCCCCCCTCAGTCCGGGGGCAGACACTCACTGTGGAGGTCGTATTGTACAGCGAATAAAAGCCTTTCAGTATTTTACCAAACCTCAGTCTTTTGGAGTAATTGAAGGTGCTTCATACAGTAGGTGCTAAGTTAAAGGGCGGGACCTTCAGGGTTGTGATCTCAGGATTGCTACCAATGTCATGTACTAGTGAGGCCAGAAGTAAGAAGATCATGCAGTTTATCACGTGTCTAAGGAGTTGGTGTAGGAGGGAAAGCATCAAGTTTTTGTATCATTGGGCGCTCGGACAGGGAAGGTGGGACCTGTACAGAAGAGATGGTTTGTGGGTAGGTATCCTAGCAGGGAGGTTTGCTAGTGGTGCATGGGGGATTTTAGTTTTTAAAGTCTATCCCGAGCCTTGTGGCCCATCAGGCCAGTGCTTATGCCGGTTTCTGTGGCGTGAAGCGACTGAGAGCACGAGACTCCCCCCCCCCCCCGGATAGGACGCCAGTCTATCGTGAGGTTAACCCCCAGCATTTTTCTGGTACCCATTTTCAGCTGGGTGGACTGGAGCAGTGTGTGGTTAAGTGCCTTGCTCAAAGACACACACACTGCCTTGGCTGAGACTCGAACCCACGACCTTCAGATCGTGAGCCCAACGCCCTAACAACTTGGCCACGCGCCACATGCATAGGGGGTGGGGTGGTGCTAAGTTAGAGTAATGGGGGAAAGCAGAGTACCAGAACAGTTAGTTGAGAGATTGTGGAGACAGATGTTGTTAAGGTCCCAAATTCAGAAACCAAAAGGCTGAGCAAGGTGTGATTACTACCCTGAGCCGTGTATATTTTAATGGGAGAAGTATTGTGGGAGAGGCAGCATGGATCAACACATAGAATTACGATATTGTAGCCATTAGTGAGACGCGGATGTAGGAGGGGCAGGATGGCAGCTCAATATTCTGGGAGTCCATTGTTTTAGATGTAACAAAGTGGGAGGGATTAAGTCTGGGAAGATGTCACAGCAGTGGAGAACTCAGTGAACTGAAAAATAAAACAGGTATGACCATGTTAATGGTGCTATATGACGGACCACCCAACTGTCTGAGAGATTTAGAGGGACAAATTTATAGAGAGATTGCAGACTGTAGGTGATTTTAACTTTCCACATATTGACTGGGGTTTCACATACTGTTAAAAGATTAGATGGGATAGATTTTGTTAAATATGTTCAGGAAGGTTTCCTTAATCAGTACATAGAAGCCCCAATGGGTGAGTATGCGATACTTGATCTCCTGATTGGAAATGAAACAGGGCAGGTGATGGAAGTTTGTGTAGAACACCTTACATTTAGAGATCACAATTGCATTAGTTTCAAAGTAAATATGCAAAAAGATAGGGCTGGTCTGCAGGTTGGGATTCTAAATTGCAAAAAAGCCAGTTTCGATGTCATCAGAAAGGATTTAGCAAGCGTAAATTGCGACAGGCTGTTTTCTGGTAAAAGTGCACTTGATAAGTGGAAGGCCTTCAAAATTGAAATTTGAAATTGAGACTGAAAGAGTACAGAGAGAACTTGCAAGGATGTTGCTGGATCTGGAAGACCTGAGTTATAAGGAAAGATTGAACAGGTTAGTATATTTTTTCTTGGAATGTAGAATATTGAGAGGAGATTTGAGAAAGGTATACAAAATTATGAGGGGTATATATAGGGGAAATGCAAGCAGGCTTTTTCCACTGAGGTTGGATGGGACTACAACCAGAGGTCATGGGTTAAGGGTGAGAGGTGAAAAGTTTAAGGGGAACCTGAGTGGAAACTTCTTCACTCAGAGGGTCCTGAGAGTGCGGAACAAGCTGCCAGCACAAGTGGTGCATCCAAGCTCAATTTCAGTGTTTGAGAGAAGTTTGGGTAGGTACATGGATGGTAAGGGTATGGAGGGCTATGGTCCTGGTGCATGTTGATGGGAGTAGGCAGTTCAAATGGTTCGGTATGGACTAGATGGACAAGGGCTTGTTTTTGTGCTGTACATTTCTATTACCCTGTGACTCTAACAACGACTCTAACAATTGGACAATCAATAGGTGAGAATTAAAGGACATGGATTTCCCTGGGGATTATAAAGATGTATATTATTTCAAGGGACAATGCAATGGCAAAATGTTAAAAGTTCAGATGCAAATCTTAAAACAGAGAAAATCAAGAACTACAGTGCTCAGTGAGCAAAGGGGCTTGCTGGAAGAGACATAATATAAACCGTATAGGTTAACATTTACAGAAGATTGATGTTCAGGGAACTAATCAAAAGAGCATTGGTCTAAACAGTTCTAGAAACAACAAAGGGATACGAGAGGTTTTTAAACAGCAGTACACTGTCTGAGGTTCAAAAAGTAGAGAAAATTGGCAGAGGTTTATGGCTAGAAGTACAACAACAATATGGTGAAGAGGTTGGCTCATTTCCAAGTGGTTGCCAGATAGAGAAAGATGTAGACTCACAGAGTCAAAGGATTATGCAGCATGAAAATATTCCCTTTGGTCTAACATATTCATGTAGACCAAGTTGCCAACCTGAGCTAGTCCCATTCCCCTTTACAGCTTTCCTACCCATGTACCTGTGTTTGAACGTCTTTCAAACTTTATAATTGTATCCCCTCTACCACTTCCTCTGGCAGCTCTTTTCACATATCCAACACCCACATCATGAAAAAGTTGATATTCCCTTTAAATAAAACTGTAGAACATAAGACATAGGAGCAGAATTGGACCATTTGGCCCATTGAGTCTGTTTCGCCATTTCATCATGGCCGGTCTAATTTTTCCTCTCAGCCCCAATTTCCTGCTTTCTCCCCGTATTCTTTCCTGCCCTGACCAATCAAGAATCTACCAACATCTGGCTTAAATACACATGCAGACTTGTTCTCCACAGTTGCTTGTGGCAAAGATGCTCTGAAAATCCATCTGTAGCCATTGTAGAAATGTGCCTTCTTGGAATCCAGCACCAGCCTGATTTTCCCAATTTACCTGCATATTGAAATTCCCCATGACTATTGTAACATTGCCCTTTTTCTAGCTCCCATTGTAATTTGTAGGCTACATCCTTACTACTGTTTTGGGGGTCTGTAAACAACTCCCATCAAGGTCTTTTTACTGTTGCAGTTCCTTAGCTCTGTCGATAAAAATTCAACACCTTCTGATCCATGTCACTTCTTTCTAATGATTTGATTTCATTTTTTTACCAACAGATCAACACCACCCCCCTTTGTTTTCCTGTCTGATATTTCAGTACAATGTGTATCCTTGGATATTAAGCTCATTAATGATCCCTTTTCATATTAAATCTGGAGTCGCCACCATGGGAAAATTACAGTGACCATTTACCTTATCTTTGCCCCTCATATGATGTTATATATCACCATGCTGTCACCCCTCAGTCCGTAACACTACAGACAGAAAAAAAATCCTCTCCTCATAATTCAAGCCCTCTGGACCCAGTAACGTCCTTGTGAATCTATCCTGTACCCTTTCAACTGCATTACATCCTTCCTATAGCTACATAATCAAATCTGCACATGACTTTCCAAATTCAGTCTCACGGACTCATTATAACAGCTGTACATGGTTATAACATGATGAAGACAAGAGTGTCAAATGCCTTCTTCACTACTCTCATCACTTCTATGGAACTATGCACTTGTACTCCCTACCATTCACTGTCAAAGTCCTGCCCTGATTTAACTTCCAAAGTGCAACACTTTGCTCTTGTCTGAGTTAAACTGTATCTGCTCCAATAACCTCATTGAATCTCCACTTGGCCTTGGGTCACCTGGGCAATAGTAATACCTATGCCAGGATGCTGTTTATTGATTACAGCTCGGTGTTCAATGTAATCATACCTTCAGTTCTAATCATCAAGTTCCGAAATCTGGGCATTTGTACCTCCCTCTGCAACTGGACTCTTCACTTCCTTACCAGGAGACCTCAGTCTGTGCAGGTTGGAAATGACATCTCCTCCTCGCCGGTAGTCAACACTGGAAAACCTCAAGGATACATACTTAGCCGACTGTTCTATTCTCTCCGCGCCCACATTTGTGTGGCTATGCACAGCTCAAACACCACTGATAAATTTGCCAATGACACAACTATTGTTGGCAGAATTTCAGAAGGTGATGAGGGGGCATACAGGAGTGAGATAGTTCAGCTGGTTGAGCGCTGATGCAGCAACAACCTTGCACTCACTGTCAGTAAGACCAAGGAATTGGTTTTGGGTTTCAGGAAGGGAAAGTCAAATTTACCTGGTCCATTTCCAATACCGTCCTCCCCTTTCTCAATCTGTTTGTCTCTGTCTCTGTCTCTGTAGACAGCTTATCCAGTCATGTCTATTATAAACCCACTAACTCTCACAGCTAACTGGACTATACCTCTTTCTACCCTGTCGCTTGTAAAAACGCCATCCTCAGCATCGTCCGGCAGATGTTAAAGCATTGAATTTCCAGCACCTGCTGATTTTCTCTTGATTGGGTTAGAAATTTGAAAGCTCATCCAGTTCCATCATGGGTACCAACTTCCCCACCATCCAAGACACCTTTAAAAGGCGATGCCTTAAAAAAAGCAGTATCCATCATTAAAGACCCACAACACCTAGGACACGCCCTCTTCTCATTGCTACCATCAAGGAGGAGGTACTGGAACCTGAAGACATACACTCAACGTTTTAGGAACAGCTTCCTACCTTCTGCCATCAGATTTCTGAATGGACGATGAACCCATGAACACTACCTTAGTAATTTTTTTACTCTCTCTCTCTCTCTGCACTAATTTGTTATATTAATTTTTTATTATTTTTATTGTAATTTATTGTTTTCAATATATTGCAATATACTACTGCCACAAAACAACAAATTTCATGACGTATGCCAGAGATGTTAAATCTGACTCTGTCTTCCCAGTTGATCTAATTCCTGTTGTAATCGCAGTTGACCTCATTGTAATCTTGAGGAACAGCACCTCATCTCTAGCGTGGACACATTGCAACCTCCAGCATTCAAAACTGAACTTCACAACTTCAACCAACTTGCTGTGTCGGTCTGTACCAGTAATCCATCTGTGATGTTGGCTCAGTTGTTCCCCCCAGACTTTCTTTCTCTTTTCTCTCGGAATCTGCCCTACTTAACCTGAAGGGGCTTGCCGTTCCTACGTTCTGTTGTATGTGTTCTTTGGTCCATGTACTCACTCTGTACCTATTCCCATGCGCTCACTGACTAATAACCTTATCCTGTTAGTGACATAGTTATATCCTATTAGTGATATTTACCCCTCTCCTACCTTCCTTACAACTTTACAAGCTTCTTTTATCTCCATCCCTGTTGTGTGACGAACCTTCAACCTGAAATCTTTCCTCTGTTTTTCGCCTCGCCCTCCTGAGCGCTTGGAACGTTTCCAGTATTAGTTTGTGCCCTCTGACTTCACATAGAGTGCTTTAATGTAACTGGATCATTTCAGGCTCCATGTTTGCCATCCACATTCTTTTGAGGTCCAGTGTTCCACGCAGACATACGCATTTCCCATATTCCTGAATGGATTCCTATACTGTATTTCAGTTCTCTGTATGTTCCATAAACTTGTTTTTAATTGAGTTCTCAATATCCCTTAATATCCAAGGTTCCTGGAATTTGCTGCCCTGATTATTCATCCTTGTGGGAATATGCCGATGTTAAGTTCTGAGAAATAGTCCATCCCACAGGAGAATCTGTCCACTGATACTGGAAAATGTGTTGAAGAGATGCACGTAGCAAAATATACAATGGTGGTTTTTACTGGAATCTGTGAGAACCATCAGCCAGCCTTGACCAACATAAATTAGAAAGCCGATGAGAAGACTCAAGATTCAAAGATTCGAAGATAGATATTTAAATGCTCCCAAAGGAAATTACAGTGTCACGGTAGCATTACAAGTGCACAGATATACAAATACTAGAAGAGAAGTAAGAAGGAATAAAAAATAAGTTACCTCGAACAGTCCAACAGGAGGGGGTCATAGTCATAGTCATAGTCATACTTTATTGATCCCAGGGGAAACTGGTTTTCGTTACAGTTGCACCATAAATAATAAATAGTGATAAAACCATAAATAGTTAAATAGTAATATGTAAATTATGCCAGGAAATAAGTCCAGGACCAGCCTATTGGCTCAGGGTGTCTGACCCTCCAAGGGAGGAGTTGTAAAGTTTGATGGCCACAGGCAGGAATGACTTCCTATGACGCTCTGTGTTGCATCTCAGTGGAATGAGTCTCTGGCTGAATGTACTCCTGTGCCCAACCAGTACATTATGTAGTGAATGGGAGACATTGTCCAAGATGGCATACAACTTGGACAGCATCCTCTTTTCAGACACCACCGTGAGAGAGTCCAGTTCCATCCCCACAACATCACTGGCCTTACAAATAAGTTTGTTGATTCTGTTGGTGTCTGCCACCCTCAGCCTGCTGCCCCAGCACACAACAGCAAACATGATAGCACTGGCCACCACAGACTCGTAGAACATCCTCAGCATCGTCCAGCAGATGTTAAAGGACCTCAGTCTCCTCAGGAAATAGAGACGGCTCTGACCATTCTTGTAGACAGCCTCAGTGTTCTTTGACCAGTCCAGTTTATTGTCAATTCGTATCCCCAGGTATTTGTAATCCTCCACCATGTCCACACTGACCCCCCTGGATGGAAACAGGGGTCACCGGTATCTTAGCTCTCCTCAGATCTACCACCAGCTCCTTAGTCTTTTTCACATTAAGCTGCAGATAATTCGGCTCATACCATGTGACAAAGTTTCCTACCGTAGCCCTGTACTCAGCCTCATCTCCCTTGCTGATGCATCCAACTATGGCAGAGTCATCAGGAAACTTCTGAAGATGACAAGACTCTGTGCAGTAGTTGAAGTCCGAGGTGTAAATGGTGAAGAGAAAGGGAGACAAGACAGTCCCCTGTGGAGCCCCAGTGCTGCTGATCATTCTGTCGGACACACAGTGTTGCAAGCACACGTACTGTGGTCTGCCAGTCAGGTAATCAAGAATCCATGACACCAGGAAAGCATCCACCTGCATCGCTGTCAGCTTCTCCCCCAGCAGAGCAGGGCGGATGGTGTTGAATGCACTGGAGAAGTCAAAAAACATGACCCTCACAGCGCTCGCTGGCTTGTCCAGGTGGGCGTAGACACGGTTCAGCAGGTAGACGATGGCATCCTCAACTCCCCCGGCTGTAGCTTGACTCATTATAGAGCCTAATGGCCGAGGGTAAGAATTACCTCATATAGTGCCCTTTTGAGCAGCACAGTTGGCTTAGTCTATTAATAAAAATGCTTCTCTGTTCAGCCAAGGTGCCATGCAGAGGATGAGAAACATTGTCCAGAGTTGCCAGGGTTTTCCGGAGGATCCTTTGTTCTACCACAGCTTCAAGTGCCAGCCTTTTTAATCAGTTTATTGAGACTGTTAGCATCAGCCGTTTTAGTGCCATTGCCTCAGCACACCACCGCATAGAAGATTGTACTGGCGACAACAGGCTGGTAGGACATGTGAAGGAGAGGCCTGCAAACTCCAAAGGACCTCAGTCTCCTCAGGAAGTAGAGGCGACTCTGGCCCTTCTTGTACACAGCCTCTGTGCTGGTGCTCCACTCAAATCTGTCATCCAGGTGGATGCACCTGTATGAATCTTTAACATCTAGTATCAAAATACATTTATTATCAAGGTATGTATGCAGTATAGAACCCTGAGATTTGTCTTCTCACAGACAGCCACAAAACAATGAAACCACATCGATCAAACCTTCCCCATGATGGAGTGAGAGTGGCGGGGGGACAGGGGAGAGAGAGAGACCATCATATGCAGGGACCTTCCTCGGGCAGCAACGAGTGAGAGACTGATGGATGGAGCTGAGCACCTCCTACCTTCTGCTCTTGATCTCGTTGTCTTCAATCTTCCTTGAGGGAGAAATGGAGTCAATCATTGGCTCCCACCACGTCCCCAGGCTGCACGCTTTGCTTGAAACCTCATGGAACCCCCACAGAGACAGCAAAGCGCCAGATCGCTCAATTGGCCCAAAAACACACCACCAACATGTAGATCACAGTCTCCAACAGCAGCGGAGCCACATTTGAAAGAAAAGGAAGATGGAAAAGAAGTGAAAGAAGTAGTTTTGTAGACTGTCTGAAGGAAGTTATGTTGTTTGCTGGCGCCATTTTCTTCCATAAAATGAAACTGATATAGAATAAAGAGGTGAATTTGTATTAGCATTGATAATGGCCCTCACTCCATTGACATTATCTCAGTCTCTTAGTTAAAACCGAGGAACCTTGTTTTAAATGAAATACTTCCTGCTGGATGTTATCCATGGAGTTGCCAAGGATGTACCTCTCGTATGCACCCACTAGATGGAGCACAACCCAAGCCAAACAATGATCACCTCCTGCTTTCTTAGTAATCTTAGAAGTATTCAGGAGTAGTGGATTTCAGCTCAGAGACGAAATACATTAGTTTATAAGGTAAGTGAGAAGATACTGCATTTGTCAGGAAGCACTGAGCAAGAAACACCACATTTGGAAATTCCTAAACAGACATTGAACCCTTGAACACTACCTCACTTTTTAAATGTATATCATTTCTATTTTTGCATGATTTTTAATCTATTCAATATATGTATTTATTATTATTATTTTACTTTTTCCTTGTTCTTCTATATTATGTATGCATTGAACTGCTGCTGCTAAGTTAACATATTTCAGGACTCACGCTGGTGATAATAAACATGATTCTGATTCATCAGGCAGAATAGGTAAGGTGTAGTGGGAGGAAAGGAATGGGATAGAGGGAGGAAAGGAATGGGATAGAGGGAGAAAACGAATGGGGTAGAGGGAGGAAAGGAATGGGGCAGTGGGAGGAAAGGAATGGGGTAGAGGGAGGAAAGGAATGGGGTAGAGGGAGGAAAGGAATGGGGTAGTGGAAAGGAATGGGGTAGAGGGAGGAAAGGAATGGGGTAGAGGGAGGAAAAGAATGGGGTAGAGGGAGGAAAGGAATGGGGTAGAGGGAGGAAAGGAATGGGACAGAGGGAGGAAAGGAATGGGGCAGTGGGAGGAAAGGAATGGTGTAGTGGGGGTAAAGGAATGGGGTAGTAGGAGGAAAGGAATGGGGTAGAGGGAGGAAAGGAATGGGGTAGTGGGGGTAAAGGAATGGGGTAGAGGGAGGAAAGGAATGGGGTAGTGGGGGTAAAGGAATGGGGTAGAGGGAGGAAAGGAATGGGGTAGTGGGGGTAAAGGAATGGGGTAGAGGGAGGAAAGGAATGGGGTAGAGGGAGGAAAGGAATGGGGTAGTGGGGGTAAAGGAATGGGGTAGAGGGAGGAAAGGAATGGGGCAGTGGGAGGAAAGGAATGGGGCAGTGGGAGGAAAGGAATGGGGTAGAGGGAGGAAAGGAATGGGGCAGTGGGAGGAAAGGAATGGGGCAGTGGGAGGAAAGGAATGGGGTAGAGGGAGGAAAGGAATGGGGCAGTTGGAGGAAAGGAATGGGGCAGAGGGAGGAAAGGAGTGGGGTAGAGGGAGGAAAGGAATGGGGTAGAGGGAGGAAAGGAATGGGGCAGTTGGAGGAAAGGAATGGGGCAGAGGGAGGAAAGGAGTGGGGTAGAGGGAGGAAAGGAATGGGGTAGAGGGAGGAAAGGAATGGGGCAGTTGGAGGAAAGGAATGGGGTAGAGGGAGGAAAGGAATTGGGTAGAGGGAGGAAAGGAATGGGGCAGTTGGAGGAAAGGAGTGGGGTAGAGGGAGGAAAGGAATGGGGTAGAGGGAGGAAAGGAATGGGGCAGTTGGAGGAAAGGAATGGGGTAGGGAGGAAAGGAATGGGGTAGAGGGAGGAAAGGAATGGGGCAGTTGGAGGAAAGGAGTGGGGTAGAGGGAGGAAAGGAATGGGGTAGTGGGGGTAAAGGAATGGGGTAGAGGGAGGAAAGGAATGGGGTAGAGGAAAGGAATGGGGTAGTGGGGGTAAAGGAATGGGGTAGAGGGAGGAAAGGAATGGGGCAGTGGGAGGAAAGGAGTGGGGTAGAGGGAGGAAAGGAATGGGGTAGTGGAAAGGAATGGGGTAGTGGGGGTAAAGGAATGGGGTAGAGGGAGGAAAGGAATGGGGCAGTGGGAGGAAAGGAATGGGGTAGAGGGAGGAAAGGAATGGGGTAGAGGGAGGAAAGGAATGGGGTAGTGGAAAGGAATGGGGTAGTGGGGGTAAAGGAATGGGGTAGAGGGAGGAAAGGAATGGGGCAGTGGGAGGAAAGGAATGGGGTAGAGGGAGGAAAGGAATGGGGTAGAGGGAGGAAAGGAATGGGGTAGAGGGAGGAAAGGAATGGGGTAGTGGAAAGGAATGGGGTAGAGGGAGGAAAGGAATGGGGTAGAGGGAGGAAAAGAATGGGGTAGAGGGAGGAAAGGAATGGGGTAGAGGGAGGAAAGGAATGGGACAGAGGGAGGAAAGGAATGGGGCAGTGGGAGGAAAGGAATGGTGTAGTGGGGGTAAAGGAATGGGGTAGTAGGAGGAAAGGAATGGGGTAGAGGGAGGAAAGGAATGGGGTAGTGGGGGTAAAGGAATGGGGTAGAGGGAGGAAAGGAATGGGGTAGTGGGGGTAAAGGAATGGGGTAGAGGGAGGAAAGGAATGGGGTAGTGGGGGTAAAGGAATGGGGTAGAGGGAGGAAAGGAATGGGGTAGAGGGAGGAAAGGAATGGGGTAGTGGGGGTAAAGGAATGGGGTAGAGGGAGGAAAGGAATGGGGCAGTGGGAGGAAAGGAATGGGGCAGTGGGAGGAAAGGAATGGGGTAGAGGGAGGAAAGGAATGGGGCAGTGGGAGGAAAGGAATGGGGCAGTGGGAGGAAAGGAATGGGGTAGAGGGAGGAAAGGAATGGGGCAGTTGGAGGAAAGGAATGGGGCAGAGGGAGGAAAGGAGTGGGGTAGAGGGAGGAAAGGAATGGGGTAGAGGGAGGAAAGGAATGGGGCAGTTGGAGGAAAGGAATGGGGCAGAGGGAGGAAAGGAGTGGGGTAGAGGGAGGAAAGGAATGGGGTAGAGGGAGGAAAGGAATGGGGCAGTTGGAGGAAAGGAATGGGGTAGAGGGAGGAAAGGAATTGGGTAGAGGGAGGAAAGGAATGGGGCAGTTGGAGGAAAGGAGTGGGGTAGAGGGAGGAAAGGAATGGGGTAGAGGGAGGAAAGGAATGGGGCAGTTGGAGGAAAGGAATGGGGTAGAGGGAGGAAAGGAATGGGGTAGAGGGAGGAAAGGAATGGGGCAGTTGGAGGAAAGGAGTGGGGTAGAGGGAGGAAAGGAATGGGGTAGTGGGGGTAAAGGAATGGGGTAGAGGGAGGAAAGGAATGGGGTAGAGGAAAGGAATGGGGTAGTGGGGGTAAAGGAATGGGGTAGAGGGAGGAAAGGAATGGGGCAGTGGGAGGAAAGGAGTGGGGTAGAGGGAGGAAAGGAATGGGGTAGTGGAAAGGAATGGGGTAGTGGGGGTAAAGGAATGGGGTAGAGGGAGGAAAGGAATGGGGCAGTGGGAGGAAAGGAATGGGGTAGAGGGAGGAAAGGAATGGGGTAGAGGGAGGAAAGGAATGGGGTAGTGGAAAGGAATGGGGTAGTGGGGGTAAAGGAATGGGGTAGAGGGAGGAAAGGAATGGGGCAGTGGGAGGAAAGGAATGGGGTAGAGGGAGGAAAGGAATGGGGTAGTGGGGGTTAAGGAATGGGGTAGAGGGAGGAAATCAGTGGGGCAGTTGGAGGAAAGGAATGGGGCAGTGGGAGGAAAGGAATGGGGTAGTAGGAGGAAAGGAATGGGGTAGAGGGAGGAAAGGAATGGGGTAGTAGGAGGAAAGGAGTGGGGTAGAGGGAGGAAAGGAATGGGGTAGTGGGGGTAAAGGAATGGGGTAGAGGGAGGAAAGGAATGGGGTAGTGGAAAGGAATGGGGTAGTGGGGGTAAAGGAATGGGGTAGAGGGAGGAAAGGAATGGGGCAGTGGGAGGAAAGGAATGGGGTAGAGGGAGGAAAGGAATGGGGTAGAGGGAGGAAAGGAATGGGGTAGTGGAAAGGAATGGGGTAGTGGGGGTAAAGGAATGGGGTAGAGGGAGGAAAGGAATGGGGTAGTGGGGGTAAAGGAATGGGGTAGAGGGAGGAAAGGAATGGGGTAGTGGAAAGGAATGGGGTAGTGGGGGTAAAGGAATGGGGTAGAGGGAGGAAAGGAATGGGGTAGTGGGGGTAAAGGAATGGGGTAGAGGGAGGAAAGGAATGGGGTAGTGGGGGTAAAGGAATGGGGTAGAGGGAGGAAAGGAATGGGGTAGTGGGGGTAAAGGAATGGGGTAGAGGGAGGAAAGGAATGGGGTAGAGGGAGGAAAGGAATGGGGTAGTGGGGGTAAAGGAATGGGGTAGAGGGAGGAAAGGAATGGGGCAGTGGGAGGAAAGGAATGGGGCAGTGGGAGGAAAGGAATGGGGTAGAGGGAGGAAAGGAATGGGGCAGTGGGAGGAAAGGAATGGGGCAGTGGGAGGAAAGGAATGGGGTAGAGGGAGGAAAGGAATGGGGCAGTTGGAGGAAAGGAATGGGGCAGAGGGAGGAAAGGAGTGGGGTAGAGGGAGGAAAGGAATGGGGTAGAGGGAGGAAAGGAATGGGGCAGTTGGAGGAAAGGAATGGGGCAGAGGGAGGAAAGGAGTGGGGTAGAGGGAGGAAAGGAATGGGGTAGAGGGAGGAAAGGAATGGGGCAGTTGGAGGAAAGGAATGGGGTAGAGGGAGGAAAGGAATTGGGTAGAGGGAGGAAAGGAATGGGGCAGTTGGAGGAAAGGAGTGGGGTAGAGGGAGGAAAGGAATGGGGTAGAGGGAGGAAAGGAATGGGGCAGTTGGAGGAAAGGAATGGGGTAGAGGGAGGAAAGGAATGGGGTAGAGGGAGGAAAGGAATGGGGCAGTTGGAGGAAAGGAGTGGGGTAGAGGGAGGAAAGGAATGGGGTAGTGGGGGTAAAGGAATGGGGTAGAGGGAGGAAAGGAATGGGGTAGAGGAAAGGAATGGGGTAGTGGGGGTAAAGGAATGGGGTAGAGGGAGGAAAGGAATGGGGCAGTGGGAGGAAAGGAGTGGGGTAGAGGGAGGAAAGGAATGGGGTAGTGGAAAGGAATGGGGTAGTGGGGGTAAAGGAATGGGGTAGAGGGAGGAAAGGAATGGGGCAGTGGGAGGAAAGGAATGGGGTAGAGGGAGGAAAGGAATGGGGTAGAGGGAGGAAAGGAATGGGGTAGTGGAAAGGAATGGGGTAGTGGGGGTAAAGGAATGGGGTAGAGGGAGGAAAGGAATGGGGCAGTGGGAGGAAAGGAATGGGGTAGAGGGAGGAAAGGAATGGGGTAGTGGGGGTTAAGGAATGGGGTAGAGGGAGGAAATCAGTGGGGCAGTTGGAGGAAAGGAATGGGGCAGTGGGAGGAAAGGAATGGGGTAGTAGGAGGAAAGGAATGGGGTAGAGGGAGGAAAGGAATGGGGTAGTAGGAGGAAAGGAGTGGGGTAGAGGGAGGAAAGGAATGGGGTAGTGGGGGTAAAGGAATGGGGTAGAGGGAGGAAAGGAATGGGGTAGTGGAAAGGAATGGGGTAGTGGGGGTAAAGGAATGGGGTAGAGGGAGGAAAGGAATGGGGCAGTGGGAGGAAAGGAATGGGGTAGAGGGAGGAAAGGAATGGGGAAGAGGGAGGAAAGGAATGGGGTCGTGGAAAGGAATGGGGTAGTGGGGGTAAAGGAATGGGGTAGAGGGAGGAAAGGAATGGGGCAGTGGGAGGAAAGGAATGGGGTAGAGGGAGGAAAGGAATGGGGTAGTGGGGGTTAAGGAATGGGGTAGAGGGAGGAAATCAGTGGGGCAGTTGGAGGAAAGGAATGGGGCAGTGGGAGGAAAGGAATGGGGTAGTAGGAGGAAAGGAATGGGGTAGAGGGAGGAAAGGAATGGGGTAGTAGGAGGACAGGCGTGGGGGAGATGGAGGAAAGGAGTGGGGTAGAGGGGGTAAAGGAATGGGGTAGAGGGAGGAAATCAGTGGGGCAGTTGGAGGAAAGGAATGGGGTAGAGGGAGGAAATGGGAGGAAAGGAATGGGGTAGAGGGAGGAAAAGAATGGGGCAGTGGGAGGAAAGGAATGGGGTAGAGGGAGGAAAGGAGTGGGGTAGTAGGAGGAAAGGAGTGGGGCAGTTGGAGGAAAGGAATGGGGCAGTTGGAGGAAAGGAATGGGGTAGAGGGAGGAAAGGAATTGGGTAGAGGGAGCAAAGGAATGGGGTAGAGGGAGGAAAGGAGTGGGGTAGAGGGAGGAAAGGAATGGGGTAGTGGGGGTAAAGGAATGGGGTAGAGGGAGGAAATCAGTGGGGCAGTTGGAGGAAAGGAATGGGGTAGAGGGAGGAAAAGAATGGGGCAGTGGGAGGAAAGGAATGGGGTAGAGGGAGGAAAGGAGTGGGGTAGTAGGAGGAAAGGAGTGGGGCAGTTGGAGGAAAGGAATGGGGTAGAGGGAGGAAAGGAATGGGGTAGAGGGAGGAAAGGAGTGGGGCAGTTGGAGGAAAGGAGTGGGGTAGAGGGAGGAAAGGAGTGGGGCAGTTGGAGGAAAGGAATGGGGTAGAGGGAGGAAAGGAATGGGGTAGAGGGAGGAAATCAGTGGGGCAGTGGGAGGAAAGGAATGAGGTAGAGGGAGGAAAGGAATGGGGTAGAGGGAGGAAAGGAATGGGGTAGAAGGAGGAAAGGAATGGGGTAGTGGGGGTAAAGGAATGGGGTAGTAGGAGGAAAGGAATGGGGTAGAAGGAGGAAAGGAATGGGGTAGTGGGGGTAAAGGAATGGTGTAGTGGGAGGAAAGGAATGAGGTAGAGGGAGGAAAGGAATGGGGTAGAAGGAGGAAAGGAATGAGGTAGTAGGAGGAAAGGAATGGGGCAGTGGGAGGAAAGGAATGAGGTAGAGGGAGGAAAGGAATGGGGCAGTGGGAGGAAAGGAATGGGGTAGTAGGAGGAAAGGAATGGGGCAATGGGAGGAAAGGAATGGGGTAGAGGGAGGAAAGGAATGGGGTAGAGGGAGGAAAGGAATGGGGTAGTAGGAGGAAAGGAATGGGGCAGTGGGAGGAAAGGAATGGGGTAGTGGGAGGAAAGGAATGAGGTAGTGGGAGGAAAGGAATGGGGTAGTGGGAGGAAAGGAATGAGGTAGTAGGAGGAAAGGAATGGGGTAGTGGGAGGAAAGGAATGGGGTAGTAGGAGGAAATCAGTGGGGCAGTGTTACAGCCAAACATTGAACTGGATAAGACCATGAAGAAGTTAGTAAGTAGAACATTGAACATCGAACACTACAGCACAGTCCAGGCTCATTGGTGCACAATGTTTTGCTGAACTTATAACCTTCTCTAAGATCAACCTAACCTTTTCCTCCTACGTAGCCCTCCACTTTTTTTCATCATTCATGGACGTATCTAAGAATTTTGTAAATGCCCATGATGTATCTGCCCCTATCACCACCCGAACCCCCACCACCACCCTGCCATTCCAAGCACCCACCACTCTCTGTATAAAACACTTTCCTCTGACATTCCTCTGTACTTTAGTTGAAGAATGCATTGTCCTGGAGTAATGAAATCTCATGCACAAGTCGGAATGCCTTGGCATCATCAGAAATTCATCTCTTTTACTTTCAAACAAAATTTTCTTTCTTTTTTCAAATTTTCCATTGTAAGACTTCAGGTTGCTTCAACAAATGTGAAGCCTGATGTATGAGAATCCAATACAGAAAGCTCTACAGTTTTGGGTCTGCCTCATATTTGCTGATCATACCAACTACATTCTTTTCCAAATCGTTAATATGCTGTATGTAGCAAGTAACAGTGAACTCAGCAGTAATCCTTATAGTACACCACAGGTCACAGGCCTCCTTAACTACTACCCACTGCCTCTTCACACCAAACCACTATTGTGTCTAATTGGCTAACTCACCCTGGATCCCATGTGTTCAGACCTCTTGGGCTCATTGCCATGTAGTTGACTTATTTTTCGGGGCCCAACAGAGTTCCTGACCATACATCAGGAACAGATCCGTCTTTGCATTCTTTCAGTTTTTGAGTATAAGGAGACCATTATTTCTCATCTCCAGTGCAGAAACCTCTACTCCTCCAGAACTACTGAGAGAGAATGTAAGGACTCCTGGGGCAAACCAGGGTGCCCCTTGACACTCTTAATAATTTCTCCTTTGGCTCCTCCCACTTCCTTCAAACGAAAGGTGTAGCCATGGGCACTCACATGGGTCCCAGCTACGCTTGCCTTTTTGTCAGCTACGTGGAACAGTCAATGTTCCAAGCCTATACCGGTGTCCACCCCTGACTTTTCCTACACTACAGTGACAACTGCGTTGGTGCTGCTTCCTGCACCCATGCTGAGCTCATTGGCTTCATCAACTTTGCCTCCAACTTCCACCCTGCCCTCAAATTTACCTGGTCCATTTCCAACACCTCCCTCCCCTTTCTCATTCTCACTGTCTCTGTCTCTGGAAACAACTTAGCTACTGTA
This sequence comes from Mobula hypostoma, assembly GCF_963921235.1. Lineage (NCBI taxonomy): Eukaryota > Metazoa > Chordata > Chondrichthyes > Myliobatiformes > Myliobatidae > Mobula > Mobula hypostoma. The sequence goes on from NC_086106.1 coordinate 59,593,839, forward strand.
TTATAAACCCATGAATTCTCACAGCGTCCTGGACCATACTCCTTCCCACCCTGTTATTATTAAAAATGCCATCCCCTTCTCTCAATTCCTCCATCTCCACCACATCTGCTCCCAGGATGTGGCTTTTCATTCTAGAATGAAGGAGATATCCTCCTTTTTCAAAGAAAGGGGCTTCCCTTCCTCCACCATCAAGCACATCTCTTCCATTTTGTGCACGTCTGCTCTTACCCCATCTTCCCACCACCCCACCAGGGATAGGGTTCCTCTTCTCCTCACCTACAGCCAGCCTCTGTGTCCAGCACATAATTCTCTGTAACTTCTGCCATCTCCAATGGGATCCCACCACCAAGCACATTTTCCCTCACACTCCCCCCTCATTTTCTGCTTTCCACAGGGATCACTCCCTCCAGAACTCCTTTGTCCATTCATCCCTCCCCACTGGTCTCCCTCCTGGCACTTATCCTTGCAAGCAGAACAAGTGTTACACCTGCCCATACACCTCCTCCCTCACTACCACTCAGAGCACCAAACAGTCCTTGCGAGTCTGTTGGGGTCATATACTGTGTCTGTTGCTCCCGGTGTGGCCTCCTGTACATCGGTGAGACGTAACATAGATTGGGAGACCGCTTCACTGAGCACCTACACTGCATCTGCCAGAAAAAGCGGGATCTCCCCAGTGGCCGCCCATTTTAATTCCAATTTCCGTTCCCATTCCAATATGTCAATCTATGTCCTCTTCTACTGTCGCAATAAGGCCAAACTCAGGTTGGAGGAACAACACTTTATATTCCATCTGGGTAGCCTCCAACCTGATGGCATGAACATCGATTTCTTGAACTTTCAGTAATAGCCCTTCCCCTCCCCCACTCCTTCACCATTCCCCATCCCCTTTTCCCTTTCTCATCTTCTCTCCTTGCCTGGCAATCGCCTCCCTCTGGTGCTCCTCCCCCTTTTCTTTCTTCCATGGCCTTCTGTCTTATCCCATCAGACTCCCCCTTCTCCAACCCTGCATCACCAATTAATTTCCCAGCTATTTGCTTCATCCCTCCCCCTCCTGGTTTCACCTATCACCCTGTGTTTCTCTCTCCCCTACCCCAGCTTTCATCTTTTTTTCTCCAGTCCTGCCGAAGGGTCTCGGCCCGAATCATTGACTGTACTTTTTTCTATAGATGCTCCCTGGCCCGCTGAGCTCCTCCAGCATTTTGTGTGTGTTGTGTTGCTTGGACTTCCAGCATCTGCAGATTCTCTCTTGGTTGCCCCTTGACATTAATAGCTACACCCATGGTTAAATGTTAATTTTTCTATGAGCTTTGGCTGTTGTTAAGTATTTCTGAGGAAATAATTCAGGGGTGACCCATTGATCAGTGGAATTGAAGATGACAGGGCTGAAATCCGAGCCTAGTTGAGGGCTTTAGAATGGACATTTTAATGTGAGAATATAGAATGAGGTTCACTTTTGAGAGAAGAATGAGGAACACCAACATAAATTAAGAGAAATATTGAGGAATGTTTAATCAAAATGAACCTAGACTGTAAGGGATTTAGAATGACATGTCATGATCTTGTCACAATATAAGGATCAGAATCAGGTTTATTATCACTGGCATGTAACGTGAAATTTGTTAACTTAGCAGCAGCAGTTCAATGCAATACATAATCTAGCAGAGAGGAAGAAAAATAAACAAACAAGTAAACCAATTACATATATTGAATAGAAAAACGTGCAAAAACAGAAATACTGTATAATAAAAAAAAGTGAGGACATGTCCAAAGATTCAATGTCCATTTAGGAATCGGGTGGCAGAGGGGAAGAAGCTGTTCCTGAATCACTGAGTGTGTGTCTTCAGGCTTCTGTACCTCCTACCTGATGGTAACAGTGAGAAAAAGGCATGCCCTGAGTGCTGGAGGTCCTTAATGATGGATCCCCTGGAATCTTGACTGGGTCAATACTGAAAGAATGTTTCTTTTGCTGAGTAAACTAGAAGTGTTGGGCATTGGTTCATATTAGAACTTATCCCTTTAAGTCTGAGCCAAAGAGAAATTTCTTCTCCTGAGTGGATTGAAAGGTACTCCAAAACCACTGCGAAGGCTGAGACAAGATGCTGTTAAGTTGCAGGATTTGTGGTTCTAATTAAATTTGTGCTTTAATGTCCATGACTTTGACCAAATGTTTTCACACATCAAGTGGTAGGTGATTAAACATATATCAGAGGGAGGTTCTGAAGGTAGATAGCATACATTTGAGAGGCACATGAACAAGCTGGTGGATAGAGGGTTATAGACCAGCTACAAGTAGATGTGACTAGATTAAAATGGCATTGTGGCCAGCACAGGCGTTATGAGCTGAAGGGTCTGTTCCTATGCTGTACTATGTCTAACAACAAAGGAACATGTATTTCTTAGCTAGGGTAGTTTTCAAATTGGGGAGCATAGTTATTCCCATAAATCTGCCATCTTGCGGATGAACTTGTGTGAATCAATACGTGGAACAATGATGTTGTGGCCATTACAGAGACTTGGATGTCTCAGGGGCAGGAATGGTTGATGAGTGTGCAGGCTTCAGATGTTTCAAAAAGGACAGGGAGGGAGACAAAAGAGTGGGGTGAATGGCATTGCTAATCAGGAATAGTGTCATGGCTGCGGTAAAGGAGGAAGTCATGGAGTGGTTACCTACTGAGTCAGTGTGGTTGGAAGTCAGAAACAGGAAGGGGGAAATAACTCCACTGGGTGTTTTTATAGACCCCTCAATAATAACAGGGGTATCGAGGAGTAGGTAGGGAAGCAGATTCTGGAATGGTGCAATAATAATAGGGTTGTTGTGATGGGAGATTTTAACTTCCCTAATATTGATTGGCATCTCCTTAGATCAAGGGGTTTAGATGGGGTGGAGTTTGTTAGGTGTGTTCAGGAAGGTTTCTTGACACAATATGTAGATAAGCCAACTAGAGGAGAGCTGTACTTGATCAGGTATTGGGAAATGAACCTGGTCAGGTGTCAGATCTCTCGGTGGGAGAGCATTTTGGAGGTAGTGATCACAACTCTATCTCCTTTACCATAGCGCTGGAGAGGGATAGGAGCAGACAGTTTGGGAAAACATTTATTTGGGGTAGGGGGAAATATGGTGCTATTAGGCAGGAACTTGGGAGCAGATGTTCCCAGGGAAATGCATGCCAGAAATGTGGGAAATTCCAGTGAACATTCATGTGGCATTCTGCATAGGTATGTTCCATTGAGGCAGGGAAAGGATGGTAGGATAAAAGAACAATGGTGTACAAAGGATGTGGAAAATCTAGTTGAGAAGGTAAGAAAAGCTTACAAAAGGTTCAACAAACTAGGTACAAATAGAGTTCTAGAAAACTACAAGGTTGATAGCAAGGAGCTTAAGAATTAAATTAGGAGAGCTGGAAGGGGCCATGAGAAGGCCTTGGCGGGTAGGAATAAGGAAAACCCCAAGGAATTCTACAAGTATGTGAAGGGCAAGATGATGAGCCATGTGAGAATAGGACCAATCAGGTGTGATAGTGGAACTGTGTTCATGGAGTTGGAGGAGGTAGCAGAGGTACTTAATGAATACTTTGTTTCAGTATTCACCAGGGAAAAGGACCTTGGCAATTGTGGGGATGATACAGCGGACTAAAATGCTTCAACATAAAGACATTAAGAAGGCATGAGATCCAAGGAGACCTTGCTTTGTGAATCCAGAATTGGCTTGCCCACAGAAGGTGGTTGTAGATGGTTTGTATTCTGCATGGAGGTCATTTTCCAGTGGTGTTCCACAGAGATCTGTTCTGGGACCCCTCCTCTTTGTGATTTTTTATAAATGACCTGGATGAAGAAATAAAAGGGTGGGTTAGTAAGTTTGCTGATGACACAAAGTTTGGGGGTGTTGTGGATAGTCTGGAGGGTTGTCAGAGGTTAATGCGGGACATCAATAGGATTCAGAACTGGGCTGAGAAGTGGCAGGTGGACTTCAACCCAGATAAGTGTGAAGTGGTTAATTTTGGTAGGTTAACTTTGAAGACAGAATATAGTATGAATGTTAAAACTCTTGGCAGATGTGGAAGATCAAAGAGATCTTGGGGTCCGTGCCCATAAGACACTCAAAACTTCTATGCAGGTTGACAGCATTGTTAAGAAGGTGTATGGTGTGTGGGCCTTCATCAACTGTGGGATTGAGTTCAAGAGCTGTGAGGTAATGTTACAGTTATACAAGACCTTAGTTAGACCCCACTTGGAGTACTGTGTTCAGTTCTGGTCACCTCACGACAGGAAGGATGTGGATACTATAGAAAGAGTGCAGAGGAGATTTACAAGGATGTTGCCTAGACTGGAGAGTATGCCTTATGAGATTAGGTTGAGTGAACTTGGTCTTTTCCCTTTGAAGCAATGGAGGAAGAGAGGTGACCTGACAGAGGGGTATAAGATGATGAGAGGCTTTGATCATGTGCATAGCCAGAGGCTTTTTCCCAGGGCTGAAATGTCTATCACAAGGGGGCAAAGTTTTAAGGTGCTTGGAAGCAGGTACAGAGGGGATGTCGGGGGTAAATTTTTCACACAGAGAGTGGTGCGTACGTGGAATGCACTGCCGGCGAGGGTGGTGGAAGTAGATACAGTAGGGTCTTTAAAGAGACTCTTAGACAGGTACATGGAGCTTAGAAAAATAGACAGCTATGTAGTAGGGTAACTCTTGGCAGTTTCTAGAGTAAGTTACATGGTCGGCACAACATTGTGGGCCAAAGGGCCTGTAATGTGCTGTAGATTTCTATGTTCTATGTTCTTGTATATCTTCACTGCAAAAAAAAAATTCAGCCTGCTCAGGTGGAGCTATTTAGAATTTGTTTTCTTGTTGAGCATTTCTAACACTTTCTGTTTTTGATCACTGTTTTCCATCACTATATGCAGTTTATGTAATTTGGCATCAGGAACAAAATGTGCCATATTCTGAATGCTTTGTGCAGATGATATAATCATTGGCTTCAAACCTACTTCCCAGTCAGCTGTACATAATTCCTTTGAAATCTAAAGATCTACCTACTCTAACATTCGATATACTTCTCATCCACAGTGGATTATAAGTAGCAAATTCTAAAGATTCCTTACCCACTCAGGGAAGAAATTTCTCATTGGCTTAGTCTTAAATGAGTAACCCCTCATACTGAAGATAATTCCCACTGTTTCTATGTTTCCCATTAGAAGAAACACTCTTTCTAACCCTCTCTCACTGCTCACCTTGTGCTCATCTCTCTCCTCCCCACTCCCCTTTTAAATCTACACCTCATCTTTTTTTCTCCAGTCCTGACGAAGGGTCTCGGCCCAAGACATTGACTGCACTCTTTTCCATAGATGCTGCCTGGCCTTCTGAGTTCCTCCAGTGTTTTGTGTATGTTGCTCAGATTTCCAGCATCTGTAGATCTTCTCTCATTTGAGAGGAGAAACATTCTCTCAGTATTGATCCTGCCAAGATTAGACCACGAAGACGTGGAAGTATGCAGATGCTGGAAATCCAAAGTGACACGCAGGAACTCAGCTCACCAGGCAGTATCTATAGAAAAGCACTGATGTTTCGGGCCGAGACAGGACTAGAGTTAAAACCACAGTTGAAACCAGCCGTGTTTTAGAAGGTGCAGCATTGTTGGTACCCCAGTAGAGGTATTTCTGGGGAAATTGGTGCAAAGGAGCAACAGACAGTTGTGGCAATTATGAAAGAGAGGGGATGCAAGAATAGTTCACATGGATGGAGCAGAACAAGAGAGAATTTAGGAGAGGAGTGAAAAAGATGGAATTTGTTGAAGGGCAGCATGGCATAAATTTCTTCAGAATCCTGTGATTAAAAATCTACTAAATTAAAAGGCATGATATTGAACATTATACACATGAGAAAGTCTGCAGATGCCAGAAATTCAAATCCAAATCCTGAAGAAGGGTCTCAGCCTGAACCGTCAACTGTTCATTCATTTCCATGGATGCTGCCTGACCTGCTGAGCTCCTCCAGCACCTCGTGGGGTTGTTGATAATACCATTGCTGTGTCATTTCCTGGTATTCCAGAAAAAAATAGCAATTTTTAGGTTTTAATCACTTTGTGTTGCTAATATGATTGTGTTGATAATTGAGGCAAAGAGGAAAGATGGAATCAGTCAGAAATAGGCCTCTCGGCCTACTGAGTCCACATTGACCATTAAGTACGCACTTGCAGTGCACTAACACGACACTAATCAAATTTTAATCTCCCCAGTTCCCCATCAAATCCTCCCAGGTATTACCTCTCTCAGGTATACTAGAGCAATTTACAATGGCCAATTATCTACCAATCTACAGGTCTTTGGGACGTGGGAGGGAAACCAGACCTCATTTGGGAAACCCATGAGGTCACAAGGACAACATGGAAGCTCCACGCAAACAGCACCTTTGGTCAGAATTGAAGATCAGTCGCTGGAACTGTGACATTTCAGCTCTCGTACTGCTCGGCTGTGCCATCCTGCCATATGGAATCCCTTAGGTGAGTCAATAACTTACCTTCAATCCTTTCTGCTCCCCTGCATTGCACTACACTCCCAACTGCTACTCAATCTCCTTCCCATTTTCCTACCCTATGATCCACAATCTGGGAGCTGAAGTTCTAGTTTCCTGATGGACCCAGAGATCTTTATCCCTGCAATGTGCCAAGGCTTTCAACTGAGGCCTTAAATTTTTCCCGCACAATTTACTTTGACCTCCAGATGACTCTTGGCACAATTCTGGGCCCACACACTTGACGAGGCACAAACTACTAATGGCCCATTCTCATCCCTACCTCTGCAATATCATGCTTGTGTCAAAAGTCTCTCCACCAAATAAAGGTGACTATACATGCCTTGATGTCTCTTTCACCTGCCCCGACACCTCTGGACAGCAAGTGCTGACCTGTGCAATGACAATCAAATACAAATAAGTGGCAATGATGTCATCCAGGTAACACTGAGTTCCTGGAATCCCCTGCAGGACCTGGTCCATTGCCCTTTGCCAGATTGCAGGAGCTGATGCTATCCCAAACACCAACCTGTTGTATTGATAAAGTCCTTAGTGTGTATTTATTGTCAGGTATTTCTTGGATGCTTCCTCGATTTCCATTTGAAGGTAAGCCTGGGTTAAATCAATTTTTGTGAAATGTTCTCCTCCTGACAGGGAAACAAAGATGTCCTCAATACGAGGTAGAGGATACTGTACTGTGCGGAGAACTGGGTTAACAGTCACTTTAAAGTCACCGTATATGTGCACCTTGCTTGATTTTCCTGGTTTTCTTCATCACTGGAACAATAGGCATGTCCCATTCACTCCAATCCACCTTTGACAGGACCACAGTCTGCTCCAGGTTTTTCACTCTGCCTCTACTGTAGGACGGATTGCATATGGCACTGGCCTGGCTTTGTGAAATTTTGGACATGCATTTTCCTCAATCTCAGTCTTTGCTTTCATGCCCCAAAGTGTTCCTATTCCTTTCATGAGCACTCCCTCAGAGTCAGCAAGTATTTGCGACAGAATCTTAGATGTAGCCTTGCTGCCCTCCTTTGCTGATACATTTAGTGCCTTGATGGTGTACCAATCCAGCTGAATTTTCCTGAGCCATTCACGTCCCAGAAACAGTGATCCTCCATTTTTCAGTACATAGAGGTTCAGTTGCTGTGTTTTACCTCCGTGGGTCACTGTCACTTTAATTTTGCCTTCGGGAAGCACTTTCTGTCCTGTGTAAGTCTTTAGCAGTAGCTTAGTTCGTTTCAGAGGTATGTGTGAAAACAGTCGTTTGTAATCGCGTACAGAGATCAGAGATCACTGTTAAGCCTGAGCCTGTGTCCAACTCCATTTTCAGTCTCACGCCTGCCACTTGTGGAGTGATCCTTATTACTCTTCGATCATCTGTCTCTTCCACGCTGTGAAGTGGCAAACAAGACAAGTCGCTTTCGTCGGAGTCATTTTCATTAGAACTGCTTTCATCTGAACTGCCTTCTTTCATTTTGTGCACATTGTTGTATTTTCCTTTCTGGGGTTTCTTGTTTCTCTGTATTTTGCCCTTTTCCTGCTGTTTACTAGCTTTGCAGACTCTGCCAGTGTGGCCCTGTTTGCCACAGTTTCAGCATTCTTTATCTTTAAACCAACAACCATCAGGGTCATGTGACCTGTTCCCACAACGGTAACATTTCTTTCCTTCAAGCAACACACACAAAACGCTGGTGGAACGCAGCAGGCCAGGCAGCATCCATAGGAAGAAGCACAGTCGACGTTTCAGACCGAGACCCTCCGTCAGGACCAGCATTCCACCAGCATTTTGTGTGCGTTGCTTGAATTTCCAGCATCTGCAGATTTCCTCGTGTTTGTGTTTCTTTTTTTCATTTCTATTCAGCATGTTCCCACAATGGTAACATTTCTTTCCTTCAGTTCTGCTCAGTGACATTTTATTCGTAGCATATTCCAGAGATTTTTGTTGTATCTCTGAAGCACCTCATGCGGCTAATTCCAATGATATTGAGATGTTTAGCACTTTCTCGAATGTAAGGTCTTTTTCACCCAGGAGCTTCTTCTGTGTGGTTTCACAGTGCATGCCACACACTAACCTGTCCCTCAATGCGTCTGATAAACCAGCTCCAAATTGACAATGTTCTGATAATTTGTGCAATTCAGCACAATATTCAGAAATGCTAATTGGAGGGAGGAGAAGATGGCAGTGCGACGCATCTCACAGCGGCCACTCCAGTGGTGATGTCTGTTATCTGTCAAGTAGGGTGCCGTGCACAATCTTGATTTGATGGAGACGGATGTGAGAGCACGGAGGAACATCTGGTGAAACTTCTGAAATGCCTGCTTTGCTGCTTCTGCTGCTGTATGGTTCAGAATCTCAGGAGGAGAAGGCCCCGAGTCCTCAGCTTTGCTTGTTGCTCGGCAGCCAGGGCGGGGTCGAAGCACTCGGCAGAGGATGGTGCTTGGAGAGGCTGTGTCGGAGGGGCTGGTCGGAGGCTGGAAGTTTTCGGACGGACTCAGAGTCCACTACGGTCGGGTGCTTCCAATGGTGCTGCATCGGCAAGTTGTCGGTGCTTGGAGGTTCATGGCAGGGAGAGTTCCTCCCTTCTGCCGCCTGCATGAGATGATGGGGCTATCGGGACTTTGAGACTTTTTTTTATCGTGCCCATGGTCTGCTCTTTATCAAATTATGGTATTGCTTTGCACTGTTGTAACTATATGTTATAATTATGTTGTTTTGTCAGTTTTAGTCTTGGTTTGTCCTGTGTTTCTTGTGATATCATTCTGGAGGAATGTTGTATCATTTCTTAATGCATGCATTTCTAAATGACAATAAACGAGGACAGAGTGTCCTCATAATCTAATCTAATCATAATCTAATCTAATCTAATTTTTGCTCTGATTCCGATTGTAAAATTTAAATCTTTCTGCAATGACCAGCGGTTTGGGGTTTAAATTCTGTTGGAGACTGTCTACTATTTGCTTGAACGTTGTCAGCTGGCTTTTCAGGGGTTAACAAGCTCCGTAGCAGGCTGTATGTTTTCGCACCCATTACACTAAGTAAGATGCTGGCTTTCTTTTTTCTTCATTAACATCGTTAGTATCACAATATAACTCTATTCTTTCAATATAAATTGCCCAGTCTTCAATGCGACTATCAAATGCTGCAATGGTTCCAATTAATGCGATCCTTGTTGTGTTAATTATCCTTGTTATGTAAATTTAGCCCCGGTCCCTTGTTAATTTAACCCCGATCCCCTGTTTTCTTTTTGACTCATGTGACCTTTTTTTTGCCAGCGTTGCGGCGTACTCTGGCTAGATGCGTGTGTTGCTCCTTTTTTAAAATCTCCTTTCTGCGGCAGGCAGACCCTCAGCCCTGGGTTTCAGCGCCGGCTGTGGTCTGGCCTGGATGCGCCGCGGCTCCAACTGTGTCTTTCGGTCTCCCGATGTTCCTGACTCCGGCTGAACTCCCGCTTCTTTTCAGACTCGCGGCCTCACCCTGCCTCTTCTGAGTGCCGTTATCAATTAAAACACGGTGTTCCAATACGATGCAGGTTCATTAACCTCGTCGCCAATTTGTTGTGTATGTGACCGTTTACACAACAATATCATTAATAAAAACACTACAGACTGGAGCTAAGTTAACAGGGCTTTTTACTTACGGAACCTGAACTGAACACACATATACAGATCAATACATGCCTACCAGTGCATGCTCAATACGATGCATTAGTACAACATAAAGTAGACCTATATTATACAGTAGGTTATATAGTACAGTTTTTAACCCGGGGAAACTAGTTTGTAAGAATTCTTCAGCATTGGACAGATTTTGAAAGAACTGACTCACATGACATTTATAAAGGAGGATGATTTAGCAGCAGGGAGTGAAGTTTATGACAAGAGCTGAGGGAGCTTCCCAATTTTGTTTTAAGATTAATCATAACTAGTCTTTATTTTAAATTTAGATTTAGTGTGTCTTTCCGTTGCACACTCATGGTATGAGAAACTGATCTCTCTCGAACAGCATAAACAGTTTTCAGCCAGAATTCATTAGGAAAGTTCTTTGAAGACTCATAAAAGGAATGCAATTAGCTCATCAGCTTCTTCAGGAATCATGCATCTCTCAAAGAATTGTCTAGATTTGACGTAGATTGGGAAACTTTGCTCCATCTGCCACCAGCACGATTTCCCAGCGTTAACCATTTTAATTCCACTTCCCATTCCCATTCCCATCCCGACATGTCAGTTTGTGGCCTCCGCAACTGCCATGATGAGGCCACTCTCAGGCCGGAGGAGTAATACATCATACTCCATCTGCGTAACCTCCAACTGATGGCACAAACATCAAATTCTCTAACTTCCTGTAATTTCACCCCCCCTTTCTTTTTCCATTCCCCATTCTGGCTACTTTCTTGCCCTTTCTCCTCTCCTCACGTGCCTATCACCTCCTTCTGGTGCCCCTCATACTTTCCTTTCTCTCACTCTCCTCTCCTATGAGATTCCTCCTTCTTCAGCCCTTTAACTTTTCCACCTATCACCTCCCAGCTTCTTGCTTCAAGCACCCTCTCCACCCACCTACCTTCCCTCTCACCTGGTCTCACCGATCATCTGCCAGCTTGTACTGCTTCCCTTCCCCTCTCTTTCTTATTCTGGCTTCCTCCTCCTTCCTTTCCAGTCCCGATGAAGGGTCTTTGCTTGAAACGTTGACTGTCGATTCCTCTCCATAGATTCTACCTGACGTGCTGAGTTCCTCCAGCATTTTGTGTGTGTTGCTCTGGATCTCCAGCATCTGCAGAACCTCGTGTGTTCACGATTACCTGGTTGCTTACCAAAGGTTCCCACTCAATTCAGTACAGTAACCCTAATGAATTCATGTCTCTCCTGAGTCATACAGTGAGCATTATCATGCATCAGCATACATCTCCACTTGCCTATTTTAATGGCACTTCTAGGTAAATGGCCTGAAAAAGATATCAACTGCAATTAGATTTGAAGTATATGTGAGTAGCTTGCTTTTCAAAGAAGGCTGCAGTGAAAGGCACGTGTTTTGTTTGTTTGGGCATCACAGTGGCACAGTAGATGGAGCTGTTTCCTCACAGTCCCAGTGCCATGTAAAGTCTTGCCCTCCAATGCTCTCTGCAAGGAGTTTCCATCTTCCAGCACGGTGCCCTGGTTTCCTCCACGTCCAAAGGCATGCCAGTTTGGTGTGTCAGTTGCCACCTACATCACGGGCACATCCCTCCCCATTACTTGTATCTACATGAGGCACTTGTCACCAAGGCAACATCTATTATAAATGATCCCCACCATCAGGGACCTGACATCTTCTCATAGCCATCATCCGGCAGGAATGATGTACCACACCTCCAGGTTCAAGAACAGCTTCTTCCCTTTAAACATTTCAGTTTGTGAATGATCCTGCACATCTAGCAATACGACATGATCACTTTGTACTAAAGTGGACTTTGCTTTTTGTTTTCTAATTGTGTTCTTTTTAATGTCATTTTGTATGTGTTTATTTAATATTTTTCTCATGAATGTTGTGTCTCCAATGCTATGTGCCCGTGGTGCTGTTGTGTATCTATGTACTTGTGACAATAATGGCTCGCACAAGCGGGCACTGTTTTAAGGCATTTGGAAGTAGGTACAGAGGAGACGTCGGGGCAAGTGTTTTACACAGAGAGTGGTGAGTGCATGGAATGGGCTGCCGGCGACGGTGGTGGAGGCAGATACAATAGGGTCTCTTGGGAGACTCCTGGACAGGTACATAGAGCTCAGAAAAATAGAGGGCTATGGGTAACCCTAGGTAATTTCTAAAGTAAGTACATGTTCGGCACAGCATTGCGGGCCGAAGGACCTGTATTGTGCTGTAGGTTTTCTATGTTTCTATGTTTCTAATCTCAACTTTGAGTATAAATTACACCTAACATGGGTACAGTGCCTATAAAAGTATTCACCACCCTTGGAAGTTTTCATGTTTTATTGTTTTACAACACTGAATCACAGTGGAATTAATTTGACTTTTTTGACATTGATCAACAGAAAAAGACTGTTTTGTGTCAAAGTGAAAACAGATCTCTACAAAGTTATCTATAATAATTACAAATGTAAAATACAAAATAATTGATTGCATAAGCATTCACCCCCCTTTAATATGACACACAAAATCATCACTGGTGCAGCCAATTGGTTTTAGACATCACATAATTAGATAAATGGAGATCACCGTGTGCAGACAGAGTGTTTCATTTGATTGTAGTAAAAATACATTCGTACCTGGAAGGTCCAAATGCTGGTTAGTCAGTATCCTGGCAAAAACTACCCCATGAAGACAAAAGAACACTCCAAGCAATTCTGCGAAAAGGTTATTGAAAAGCACAAGTTAGGAGACGGATACAAGAAAATTTCCAAATCACTGAATATCACTTGGAGTACAGTTAAATCAATCATCAAGATATAGAAAGAGTATGGAACGGCTGTAAATCTGCCCAGAGCAGGCCGTCCACAGAAACAGAGTAACTGTGCAAGAAGAGGACTCAAGAGGGAGGCCAGCAAGAGACCTATGACAACTCTGGAGGAGCTAAAAGCTTCAGTGGCTGAGATGGGAGAGACAGCGGAAACAACAACTGTTGCCCGGGGTGCTTCACCAGTTGCAGCTTTATGGGAGAGTGGCAAAGAGAAAGCCACTGTTGAAAAAACTCACATGAAATTTCAGCTAGAGTTTGCCAGAAGGCATATGAGAGCCTCTGAAGTCAGCTGGACAAAGGTCCTATAGTCTGATGAAACCAAAATTGTGTTTTACGCCCATTAGACTAAATGTTATGGTTGGCATAAGCCAAACACAGCACATTATCAATAATGCACCATCCCTACTGTGAGACATGGTGGTGGCTGCATCATGCTGTGGGGATGCTTCACTGCAGTAGGCCCTGGAAGGCTTGTGAAGGCGGAGGGTAAAATTAATGCGGCAAAATACAGAGAAAATACAAAATACTCTGCAGATGCTGGGGTCAAAGCAACACGCACAACACGCTGGAGGAACTCAGCAGGTCGGGCAGCATCCGTGGAAACGATCAGTCAATGTTTTGGGCCGGAACCCTTCATCAGGTCTGAAGAGGGAAGGGGCAGAGGCCTGAAACGTTGACTGTTCGTTTCCACGGATGCTGTCCGGCCTGCTGAGTTCCTCCAGCATGTTGTGCGTGTTGCAAAATACAGAGAAATCCTGGAGGAAAACTTGATGCAGTCTGCAAGAGAACTGCAATTTAGGAGAAGACTTGTTTTCCAGTAAGACAATGACCCCAAGCTTAAGCCAAAGGAATGGCTTAAAAACAAGAAAATTAATGTCCTGGAGTGGCCAAGTCAGAGTCCAGACCTCAATCCAATTGAGAATTTGTGGCTGTACTTGAAAAGGACTGTTCACTCACGATCCCATGCAATCTTACAGAGCTTGAGCAGTTTTGTAAAGAAGAATGGGGAAGAATTGCAGTGTCCAGATGTACAAAGCTGACAGAGACCTATCCACACAGACTCGAGGCTATAACTGCTGCCAAAGGTACATCTATTAAATACTGACTTGAAAGGGGTGAATACTTTTGCTATCAATTATTTTGTGTTTTAGATTTGTAATTAATTTAGATCACTTGGTAGAGATCTGTTTTCACTTTGACACCAAAGAGTCTTTTTCTGTTGATCAGTGTCAAAAAAACAAAATTAAATCCACTGTCATTCACAATTGTAAAACAATAAAACATGAAAACTTTCAAGGGGGGTAGTGAATACTTTTTATAGGCACTGTAGGTAGAAGAAGAATTTGGGAGATGGGCTACAGATTAATAAAAAGGGGAATGGGATCCCTCTGACAGCTACAGTGTACTGTATGTATAATTAATGTTCTTTTAAGTTTATGTTAACATGCTTATTTTGTAATACACTTTGATGCTGCAAAATTAACTTTGATGTATTTTCACCCTGTGTATGTTTGCAAATGATAACGATTAACTTGAACTAGATCCAATGAGCCAAATGGTCTTCATCAGCTCATGATTAATGTGAGAACATACATGGGATTAAAATAAAGAGCCAATAAGTGAAGAAGATATATTTTAGCAAGGCAATTTAAAATCCGAAGCAGCAGCACTGAACATTATAATAAAGTTGTAAGCAGTACTTCTGAGTGAACATAATGCAAAAATCAGCAGTGTGCCACTGGCCTTTTGCAAATGAAGCAGTGGGCGGATGAGAGGTTTTGTGGTTATTGTCAGAAGTGCAGTAATATTTTCACCTGTCATCACCAAGTGTTTATATCAGAGATAACTTCAATATTATAAAAACATGCATTGCATCAATAGTCAAGATTGTTTAATGTCATTTTCAATACACAAGTGTAAAGGAGGACAAATTAATTGTCTGTAGAAGTAAGTGATTTGACACAATCAACCAAAAACATTAAAGTTCAGTAGAGTTGGAAAGACCAGTTTGTCTCTAAAGTGCTCATTGATGGCTGTTCCTACGGAAACTCAAGAGTTCCTTTGAACAATGATGGGGAGGAACTTGTATGAAGTTGAGAAACGTTTTTCCTTTATTTATGGAAGGGAGATTGGATTAATCATTTGCGAAGACACTGAATATGTCTCAAAGTGAATTGTTTTAGTTTGGTGAATATGTTATTTTCTTCTGTGAATTCCCAACCTGTCAAGTAAAAAACAAAATGTTCTCCTTTCTTACTGTGGCAGCAGGCCGATCAGCCATGACAGAACCTAGAGCGAGTGTATTTGCCCTGCTTGCTTTGTGAAGAACCCCTTATGCTCTGACCTGCTGCAGCAGAGACTTCGACAAACCACCAAGCTGAGAACATACAATACAAGCAACACACATCAAAGTTGCTGGTGAACGCAGCAGGGCCAGGCAGCATCTCTAGGAAGAGGTACAGTCGACGTTTCAGGCCGAGACACTTCGTCAGGAATAACTGAAGAAAGAGCTAGTAACAGATTTAAAAATGGGAGGGGGACGGGGATCTCCACTAGCTCTTTCTTCAGTTAGTCCTGACGAAGGGTCTCGGCCTGAAACGTCGACTGTACCTCTTCCTTGAGATGCTGCCTGGCCTGCTGCGTTCACCAGCAACTTTGATGTGTGTTGCTTGAATTTCCAGCATCTGCAGAATTCCTCGTGTTAACATACAATACAAGGAGTGTTCCATTTTAGTCTTTAAAACCGTTTCAATTTTAAAAATAAGAAAGCAGATATGTGACTAATTCCACACATCTGCCCTTGTTCCAGATCCCTTAAGGGAGCCAAAGATCTGCTCAGCCATTCTCAAGTGTATCCACCTCATTTTCCTCTGACTCAAAGAATGGAATGGTTTCAGTCCAGCACTTGTACACTAAGTAGTCATGACCAATGGAGATTTGCTCTAAGTCTGTCAAAGACAATTGCGACAGAGTCTTTCCAAGAATGACAGAGTCTTTCTAGAGTCTTTCAGCGACTGAAAGGCCTCCTCACATTTTGCATCCCACCTTGGTCCAAAGGGCTCCAATGGGCTAAGATGTCCTTTTCCCCCCCTACCTTTCTTCCCCAAGGGAGGGTAACCGCACAGAAGCTAATTCAAAGGGTGACTCACTTTCGTGTAACCTTTCACAAACCTCCGATAGTAACCACAGAACCCGAGGAACGAGCGCAGAGTGCTTATAGTCTGGAGTCTTGGCCAAGTGGTTACCACCTCGACCTTAGCTGGCTCTGTAGCTACTCCATTTGTGAGACTATGTGCTCAACATAGCTAACAGACGTTTGGCAGAGCTGGCCCTTGTCCAGGGAATTTTTAACCCTTCAGCTTTCAGGTGGCCCAGCACCTTCAGCAGCCTCGCTTCATGTTCTTCCAAGGTGGATCCAAATACTATGAGGTCATCCAGATATACCAATAACTCAGGCAAGTTCATATCCCCCACCATCTTCTCCATGACCCGCTGGAAGGTTGCAGGAGCTCCTGAGATGCCCTGGGGCATCCTTTTGAACTGGAAAAATCCCAGGGAACATATAAATGCCATTTTTTCTTTGTTAGCCTCACTCATGGGGATCTGGTAATATCCACTCCTCAAGTCCAGCACACTGAACCGCTCCGCACCACTCAAGCAGGCCAGCACGTCTTCAATCCTCGGGACAGTATACTGGTCAGGGACGGTGCGCCTGTTCAGAGTCCTATAGTCTACACACATCTGTACCTTCCCATTCTTCTTCCAGTTCACTACTATTGGGGATGCATAGGGGCTTCGGGACTCGGTGATGATCCCAGCTTCTTTCAACTTACGCAACTGCTGCCGAACATCCTCCACATCTGCAGGGGCCAGTCTCTGCGACCTTTCTCTAAACGGGGTGTCCTCAGTCACCCGGATAGTGTGACGAGTGCTCTTGGAACAACCCACATCAAACTCGTCAGTAGAAAAGACACCTTCCAGCTTCAACTCTTCTCTACCAACCTTCTCTTCCAACCCGCAGGAACTGGTGAGTCCCCGAAGTTGAATGACTCAGTGGCCAACGTTCCCCCTTTTCCAATAGTTTCTCCCCGGCGTGTCTCACAGGGACACTAGACATTACCGTCACCGATAACAGGTGCGCCAGGAGCATCCCCCGTTTGAAGGTGACCTCCCTCTTCGTAGTGTTCTGGATGATCACTGCCATCCTGCTTGCCTGTACAACCGAGGGCTTCTGTATTTCGGGCCTCACCAGTACCCCAGCAGGAAATCCCAACTCCCCCTCCTGGTCTTCTGGAGTGTCCACTAAGAGGGTCCTGCCCTCAGGCACTCCGGGAAATTTGGGGATCCTCATCACTCACACTACTTCCCCGGGCTGTACCACCATTGGCTTCGACTGGGTGAACCACACAGTCCCTTGTTTAATTTCAGTATCCGGCCCAATGCTGCCACACACTTCCTCAAAAGCAGCTCGAAACCCCGGGTGCACGGACAATGTTCCCACAAAGCTCTCACACGCCTTCTCCGTGCAGGCCCCCATGAGCCTCCTCACAAGAGGAGTGTTGGTCCCACCAGAATTGGAACACCCTGCTACTCAACAGGGTCTGGAAAAACCAGCACCAATATATCAAGGACCTCAGACACTCCCACGTTAGCCTCCGAGAACTCCAATTTCACTGACAAATAACCGTTGTATGGATAATCACCAGCACTAAACCCCCAGATCTCCAGTGCCCTGAATGGTGTCAATGGTAAATGCTTCAGATACTGGTTGTAAAATGAACGGTACAACAACGTGACCTACGACCCGGTGTCGAGTATGGCTTTAACATAAATACCCTCTATCCGTAGCGACACACTGGAGCACGGTCACACTAAGCCTTCAGGAATAGGACCTTTCACTTTCGGGAGTTCCTGGTGCATTGCTGGGAATGTGCTCCCCCAGAGACATCAGGCCGTTCCCTCACTGTGTCCCCTCTAGGTTTTCCCAATGACTCTCCCTGCTGAGGTACCCGGGTGCTCACTCTCCTTCTGGCGTGACACCTGCTGCCAGCAGCCCTCCGCATTGTCCGTCCCCTTGGGGAATCCACACCCCCACCATCAGCATCATATGGGGGGGGGGTCACACCTGCTGATAACAGCCAAAACATCTCCGTTCTCAACTCTGCCACAGTCTCCTCTACCACTCCCCGGGGTAGGTTATCCGTGGTCACTTCACTGCAGGAAACGCTACCGAGGACAGTACCCTGCTGACGGAGTGCCTTTGCCGTGTTCTCCTCTTCCCGTACCTCTCTGATCAGCTCAACAAAAAATAGAGGGGGGGGGCGCTTCTTACGAGACTGTCGGAGACCCCAAGCTATCAGGTCCGGGGACTGGGTACCCCTGGCTATCTGATCCACCTCAGCCGCCTGAATGACCCCGCTGCGCCGCAAGCAATTTATCTACCTCTCTAACTGAAGAATAAAAGCAGAAAGCTTCTCCCCCTTCTCCTGATGCATGTTCTGAAACCCCACCATGAGCTCTACTGGGCTTCCAGTCGGTCCAAAAACATTGTCCAGTGCTTGCATGTAATTGACAGCTGTCGCTACGGGATACCGCAACCTGACGGCTCTCACAACTTCAGCAGCCCGCCCATTCAAACTCTCAACCAATCTCTGTCACTTTTCATCATCAGAGCACTGCCACTCATCTAACAACTGAGAGGTCCTCTCCGCTCAAGTCTCATACTCCTCCCCTTTAGGGGTGGGCGTTATTCCAGAGAATAGGCGGAGCCTGCCATAGCTGGGACTTTGAATCTGATTTTTCCATTTATTCACCAGAGAAGTAAGGGCAGATACTAACTCACAATTCTCACTCTTCACCAGGGGATGTGGACGAATTAGACATTCCAAATCCGACCAATCTTTCCCCTCAATCCTCAGAAACGAGAAAACCCTGTCTTCGAAATCTCCGCCCCCCAGCTACCACTACCTCAGCGCTGGTCCGCATTAAAACGAGAGCTGCGTCCGCCATTTTATCAAACCTCCGCCCACAATCGCAACTTTAACAGTGCTCAACAGGCAAATTAATAATTCATCCGGAGTACAAATATCTGCCCCACTGGTTCATCGCACAGGGTAATCACACAGCATCCAACGGAATCAATCCCGAACTTAGCCCCCACAAGTGTAACTCTCACTTCAGCTAGCGGCTTAATATAGGGGGTGATAGACCCCAGCTTGGACAAATTTAAGAAATCTCGTTTGGGTGGATGCTGCACAGTGTGTCCCCTGTTACAAATCAGTACCCCAAAATAACAAACAGTACACAATATGAGATTAAACGATAAAGCTTTATAATTCTTACTTTGACTATATGGTTAGTAAAGAAAATGAAAAAAAGAAAAGGGCCCAATCTCATGAAACAGTCTATTGCACCAAGTTGGAGCTCACCGATAAGCTGATCGTCCACCGTCAACCTCCTCCGATCGTCACTGCTCTTCAGACTGTCACGTGACCGGCAACAATGAATATAGAATTGAGTCAGGTTTTATAAAAACAAACAAACATTTATTAAACTTTGCTCAAAAGCAGTGAAATGTATTTAAACGACTAACTTAACTGGAAGTTAACTGGAAGTCGACTGCGCCTCTTCCTATAGATGCTGCTTGGCCTGCTGCGTTCACCAGCAACTTTGATGTGTGTTGCTTAACTGGAAGTTAACTACTATACAACAACTCTGGAACAGTTCTTAAAAGGGTATAGGTGAAAACAGTTCTTAAAGTGGTAAATTCAAGCACAGTTCTTAGAAGGGTAAATTCAAAAGTCCAATAGATTTATGCAGTCAATTAGGAGAGACTTTCCTGAAGTAAAGAATTCTTTGAAGATGTGTCATTACTGCTGATCCCAGCTGGAACCTGCCTAGTCCACAGGATTCATGACGACGGAAATAAACGGCTTAAGAGGAACTGACCTTTTTCCTGGTGAGCAAACCTTGCACGAACTACCTTGCTCTTTTGGCAGGTCACTATCTCTTGACCAAATGCAGGTCACTATCTCTTGACCAAAGAATCAATAAGGTCGATCCTTTACGAAACTGCCGAACGACACCAACTTTACTCGACACGGCGAATTCCTGAATTTTGGTAAGGTCTTCACTCTCCAATACTACTTATAATAGAAAGTAGAACTCCACTTTAAAACAAAACTGCATTATCAGCCGAATACGCAGCAAAAACGGAGTATCTAACACAAAACTAAACTGAAAACCCTAACTGCGTCAACCAGGGGTCTCCCTTTTACATACCTGTTGAGAACAGGTCATCATGTGACCTCACTGGCGGGAAAATAACATCATGTGAACTCCGCAAGACCATTACATCATCCTCATAAGACAGCCACAAGATATCCATGAAGTATGTAACAGGACCCTCACTCCAGGTCCATCCTGTCCTGCGGTCTACCAACACTCTCCATTCGTGTCTTCTCTCCGCATCTCTCCCCGGTAAAAAGACTGCAAAAATCTCTCCTCCAGACTCACAAGAAACAATAACAGCATTCCAAACCCCGTTATCTCTAGTCATAACCCAAACATTGTTGCTACAGAGAAACCATTACATCATTAGTGAAACTTTACAGCATGTTACACAAGTTATGTTAGTCATGGGGGATTTCAATATGCAGATAGATTGGGAAAACCAAGTTGATGCTGGATCCCAAGGGAAAAAAATTGTGGAATTCCTATGAGATAGCTTTTTGGAGCAGCTTGTAACTGAGCCCACTAGATGTCAGAAATTCTGAGCTCGGTGTTGTGTAATGAACCAGATTTGATTAGGGAGCTTAAAGTGAAATAACCATTAGGAAGCAGTGATCATAATATGATAGAATTCACCCTGCAATTTGAGAGGGAGAAGCTGAAGTCAGATGTATTATTATTACTGTGGAGTAAAGAGAATCACAAAGGCATGAGAGAGAAGCTGCCCAAAGTTGATTGAAAGAGGACACTAGCAGGGATAACAGCAGTGCAGCAATGGCTGGAGTTTCTGGGAGCAATTTGGAAGGCCCAGGATAGATACGTCTCAAAGAAGAAGTACTCTAAAGCAGGACAATGCAACCCTAGCTGACAAGGGAAGTCAAAGCCAACATAAAAGCAAGAAAGAGGGCATGTATTAGGGCAAAAATTAGTGGGAAGGTAGAGGACTGGGAAATTATTTAAAACCATCAGAAGGCAACAAAAACATAATACGTTAAAGATGAAACATTGAAAATGATACCAGAAGTATTTTCAGATATATAAAGAGTGAAAGAGAGGTGAGAGTGGATATTCGATCACTGGAAAATGGTGCCAGAGTGATAGCAATGGGGGAGAAGGAAATCATGGACAAACTGAAGAAGTATTTTGCACCAGTCTTCACCATGGAAGGCTCTAGTAATTTGCTGGAAGTTTGTCAAGGGGCAGAAGTGAGGGCAATAGCTAATATTAAGGAGATGGTGCTTGGGTAACAGGAAGGTCAGAAGTCACCTGGACCCGATGATGAACACCTCAGGGTTCTAAAAGAGGTAACTGAAGAAATTGTGGAGATATTAGTAATGATCTTTCAAGAATCAATAGATTGTGGCATGGTTTCGGAGGGCTAGAAAATTGCAAATGTCACTTCACTCTTAAGGAAGAGAGGGAGACAGAAGAAAGAAAATTATAGGCCAGTTGGCTTGACCTCAGTAGCTGGGAAGATGTTGGAGTCAATTGTTAAGAATGTAGTTTTGGGGAACTTGGAGGCACATGACAAAATAGGCCAAAGTCAGCATGGTTTCCTTAAGGAAAAATCTTGCCTGACAAATCTGTTGGAAATCTTTGAAGAAATAACAAGAAGGATAGACAAATGAGAATCGGTGGATGTTGTGTACTTGGATTTTCAGAAGGCCTTTGACAAGGTGCTGCACAAGAGGCTGCTAAAGGAGACAAGTGCAAGGTATTACAGGAAAGATACTAGCATGGATAGAGCATTGGCTGATTGGCAGGAGGCAAAGAATGGGAATTAAGGATTGGCTGCCAGTGACTAGATGTGTTGCACAGGGGTCTGTGTTGGGACTGCTTCTTTTTACGTTATATGTCAATGATTTGGATGATGAAATTGATGGCTTTGTGGCTAAGTTTGCGGATGTTACAAGGTGTAGTTTTGAGGAATTAGACAGATTGGAGAATGGACAAAGAAGTGGTAGATGGAATACAATGTCAGGAAATGTATGGTCATGCACTTTGATAGAAGGAATAAAAGCATATACAATTTTCTAAACGGGGAGAAAGTTCAAAACTCCAAAGTATAAAATGATCTAGGAGTCCTCATGCAGGATTGCTTGAGGGTTAATTTGCAGGCTGCAATGGTGGTAAGGAAAGCAGATGCAATGTTAGCATTCATTTCAAGAGGACAGGAATATAAAAGCAAGGCTGTAAGGCTGTATCAGACACCGGTGAGTCTTCATTTGGAGTATTGTGAGTAGTTTTGACCCCTTATTTAAGAAAAAATGTGCTGACGTTGGAGAGGGTTCAGACGAGGTTCATGAGAATGATTCTGGGAGTGAAAGGGTTACCATATGAGCAGTGATTGAAGACTCTGGGCGTGTATCACTGGAACTTAGAATGGCCTAATTCTGCTCCTGTGTCTTAGGACCTTCTGATGCCCTGAAGGACATTTCACCGGAGTCCTATCAGCAATGCTTCAGAGCAACCACAGCTCCAGCAGGAGAGACACCCAGTGAGACTTGCCCCTACCTACTGTCGCTGGATGTGAGCAGAGCAGTGCACCAGGGAGCAGGTTTCAGAAGTCATCATCTTGGAGCAGCTACTTCCTGTCCTACCCTACGACACCCAGTCCTGGGTCAGAGAGCATGAAACAAGACAATGAACTGACTGCAGCGAAACTGGCCCTCAGTACATCAATGCATGCTGAGCGGACCCACAATGGAGGGACATCCATTTAGAACAGAGATGAGGAGGAGTTTTCCTTCCTCAGTCAGCCCATAAAGGTACTGGAGATGAGGCTGGCGGACGGGACCCTGGAGGTAATCCTGCTGGGGCGGGCAGTAAAAAGGGGAAGTGACAACAGTTACCAAGGAACTGGTGTATTCTTACTGCCAGCAGCCAGGCCATGAGGTGTCAGTGTGTCCGATAAGGAAGCCCAAGCTGACAGGGTTTTGTTATGTGCTAAGGGGAGGTGATAGTCCTGACTGGGGGAAAGGAAGTGATAATTCTGCTTGCTGTGAAGTGACTTTAAATGGACAATAAGTACAGACATTGTAGAAACAGGAAGTTTCATGTCTTTATGAAAAAGAAACTTGTAGCAGACAGCAGTATTAATTGCAGTGACTGTGCCCATGTTCAACGTGTTCATGGAGACAGAAAATTGTATCTGATGGCAGAGGTTACTGCGGTTGTAAAAGATCAAAGGTACTTATTGAATGATGGGGAGATTGACTGCTTGCCTGGGGACACAATTTTGGGGAGAGATCTGCCCGAGTTAAGGGATCTTCTAATGTCTACAAATGCTTTGAATCATGTCTTACCGTCAATGTGTTATGCCCGGGGGTCACCCAGGTGCAAGCGAAAGCTGGCTAGCAGCCACTACCAGACCTATGCGAGGGTGGAACTGATGGGCCTAGAAAATCTGGATGGCAATTTCTGCTCCTATGTCTGATTGGCTTAAGGTCTAAGATTAGAATTCTCCTGCTGCAATTTCATTTGGTGTCTGTTATAATATTGTGGTTAATTTTGAGAACAGAATACATTTGGATTTCACCGCCTCTGTAAACATTGTTCAGTTTCCTTTCTCTTTTGACATAGGCCATGTTGTAGATTTATAGAACATGTAAGCAGATGCTTTGGTTGACCATACCCATGCCATATTAAGAATCCATCTATAACCCTGGAGCAGCCCGGAGTGGGCCCAAAGCCTCAGTATCAGTCCATCATATTTGCAGTCACAGAGCACAGCAGCCAGGACAGCCTTCATAGCCTCAGTGCCATGGAGAAATGAGTAAACATCACGGGACAGTGAGCAAAATCGGCTCTTGTCTCCGATCCTGACACCCTGTTTTTCCAGTATATCTGGGCAGGCATTTAACTTGTCCAAACAGCCTATCGTACCTGACCCTAGGACCCTGGCACTGCTGCAGCGAAAGGCTCCGGGCCTAGACCATGATGCCCAGCGACTTGATTCAGGCCCAGATTTCTCTCTTCTGCCCAAAGCTGCTCTCAATTTCTCCAAATCGGCTCGGCGCCCTGAGTGATCCAGCTTCTCTCCAGGGCCAGTTGTACGGACATCGGAACTGCTCAACCTTGGCTCCTTCTCTCCCAATGGCTGACTCCATTTGCATCGATTCTGCAACATACCAGCACGGTTCATCCCTTGATTCCACTTCGCCAACACTTTGATGATAACTTAGCACAATCTACTTCAGAAAAGGTGTTATTAGAAATGCTTTTAGTCGAATCTCTTGCCTTCTGTACTACCATGGTGCTGTTGCACACGTTTGGTAGCACCGTCTTTTTATCCAAAAGTTTAAGAAGGTTAAAATTAGTAATGCAGAGGTGGTAAGCTTAGAGAAATAATCGAAGTCATAACTATTTGATTTTGATGTAGAAATATGAACGGTGCATCAGTAGGAAAGGGAGAAACGGTGAGAGGTTGCATTGGTGGTCTGGAATCGAAGCATCGTGACAATGGAGGCTTTGAAACTGTGCACCAAGTGACAGGTTTGTAGATTAAGGGACAAATTGTTTCAATTTAATTTGTTTGTTCATTTGATTTGGTTGCAGAATTATGATATCCATGGGGCTGGCAACAAAAAAATAACAGGATGCAATCAAAAAATAACCATCTCTCATTTCCAAAAAAATGTAGCAGTATTTTATAGTCCAAGGGCAACTCCTAAACCTATGATCCAAGAATAGAGACAGGAACATGAGATTAGAAATGGCGTGTCATTGTTCCAGAAGAAACAAAAGCCATTCTTACTGCAACTGTTCTTTGGAAGTGTGTAAAAAAAAGCTGCATAAACACAAAACCATTGTCCATAAATTTAAAAACAAAGTACAAGGGAATTCTGTCAAATGCAACCCCTGGCCAAAGATATTTCTGTGATAAGAAGTCACACCAAAAGAGAAATTCTGTACAAAATTGCAATAACCTCAGAGCAGTCCTATTTATTTTTATTCTGTTTAGAAATGTAACATAGAAACAGGCTCTCCCTCTCCAGTGAGCCTGTGCTGCCCAGTTACTTGCATGTGACCAAATAACCTACCAACCCCCACCTCTAAGAGATGTGGGAAGAAACCGGAGCACATGGGGAAACCCACACTGTCATGGGGAGGATGTACAAACGCTTTGCAGACAACGACGGGAATTGAACCCGAGTCACTGGCGCTGTAGGAGCATTACGCTAACTGCTACTCTACCATCTTGCCCCTATCTAAGCTACAACATCTATGCTACAAGCAATCACAGTGTGAAGGAACAGGGCATTAAAGTCTCATTTCTGACTGACAGTAAGGCACCAGAGATGAAATGCAGATTATTCCAAAGTTTCAAAGATTTAAAGGTCCAATTTAATGTCAGAGAAATGTATACAATATACATCCTGAAATGCTTTTTCTTCACAAGCATCCATGAAAACAGAGGAGTGCCCCAAAGAATGAACGACAGTTAAACATAAGAACCCCAAAGCCCCCCCAGCTCCCCTCCCTCCTGTGCGTAAGCGGCAGCAAGCAACGATTCCCCCCTCCCACACTAGCAAAAAAAAACATCAGCACCCACCACCACCGAGCACTCAAGCGTGAGCAAAGCAACAGCAAAGGCACAGACTTCGCGTTTCACCCAGCATTCGGCATATCACAGATTCTCTCTCTCTCCCTAATAAGGGAGAAGAAGGTGTCTCCGTTATTTCCCCAGCAAGTGGGGAGACATAACAAACAACTCACTGGTTTACGATGTTAAAAGTCCATTACGTCACTTTTTCCGAGCTCTGTTCCCAAAGATCTCAAAGATCCTGGGTCTTTGGACATACAGCTGTAGATTTTCCGACTCCCCCGGCAACACGCAAGTCCCCTGCCATGATACCAACCTTTCATCCACCGGTCACCAGAGCCCTGAGATCTTAGGCTTCCAAATCTGAGCCAAACTCTCAGGCCGAATCCTTGGCATGTCAAACAACGGCCAGTCCTGAAACCCCAAGAACGGATCCCATTCCCACAAAGAATCGAAGTCAGCATGCAACTCCAGGTCAGGATCTTCAAAAGAACCCTGAAAGGGAAAAAAAAATAAGATATTAAAGATGGAAATAAAGCTGTTTCTGAAGATGCAAGCGAAGGAGTCGCCATTTTGACTTTGCTCCGCCTCTATTATTGAAAAGAACAAAAAGTTTAGTCACCTATCCTTAGAGAAAGAGTTTCTAAACTTATTCTTGAAGGGCATTAGGCAGATAAAATGTGGGGTATTCCACACCGGCCGGTTCTTATCTTGTGAAATTGTCACTTACTTTACTAGCATCTGATTGTGTTCATAATCATACAACTCAAATGGAAGGATATATTTGGTGCCCATATGTGTATTCTAAAATCAAATTTATGCAAATAAAGATGCCTGTGAGAGTACCACAGGATGCAAGTACAGATGTGGACTAAGCAGTGTCAAAATAAGACCATTTCCCCACCCCTTGAAGATCCAAATTGAAAAAGAGCTCAAGAAACTGGAGAGAAATGAGTCTGTTGTATGCAACCCATAGCAAATGGGCAACACAGTTAGGTGCTCTGCTCTCTTTACACTCTTGGCTGTGTGGCTAGGCACGGCTCAAATGACATTTATAAATTCACTGGTGATGCATCATTTGACCCTCAGCTCCCAGGACACGCCCTCTTGGCCACCATCAGGAATAAGGTACAACAGCCTGAAGACTGATACTCAGTATTTTAGGAACAGCATCTTCCCCTCTGCCAACAGAGTTCTAAGAACCCATGAAGAATACCTCACTATTCATTGTGAAACCACCTCGGTTTCCTTGGCTGCGTGAGTCTAGGGAAGACAACCTCCGGCCCCGTCAGACTCGTGAGTTTGAGGTGCGCTCGATCCCACCCCAAACCCCGGTGTGTGTGGATGCCGTATCATTTGCTACCCTGTAACAAATTAATGCCACGAAATAACAGCTAGTACACTGCATACCATTAAAGGAATTATATTTATGAATCTTAACTGCAGGGTTAGTAAAGAATAATACAAAAAAGGGCTCGTTCTAATTAAACAGTCAAATGTGCACAAGTTGGAGCTCATCTTGAACTTCTTGGCCAGTGAGAAAGCACACACCACTTTCTGAATGTTGCTCGCAATTCATCTCGAACAAACGGGTCTCCCACCAGATTGTATGCTACGACCAGTTCTCCCCAGTGTCTTCTTTCTTCATCTCCTGCCAGACAAAAGCCCCAACCTTATTGTCCTTCACCAAGAAAACCTCCCACTAATTGGATGGCACATATTCCACATCATCCCTTATCGTCAACAATAACCCAAACAGACTGAAAGCAGAACAGCAGCTCTTACAGAGCTGCTAAATGAAACACCCACAGCATAACAGTAAAGATTTGAACCAGGGCATTCCATTTGTTTGCATTATTTATTTCGTTTTTACTGTAAGTTCTAATAATGTTTTACGTCTTTACTGCTGCCACAAAACAACACATGTCATGAGATATGTCAATGATAATGAGCCAGACTCTGGCTCTGAATGATAGTATATCAAGAACAAGACAAATCTAAAGCAATTAGCTGACAACAAGCAATACTTTCCACGACCTTCCCAGGACCTGCATGCAAATTTGGTGGGAAGCAAAATGTACAGTACTTGCTTTGAATGATGACAATCAGAAACTATTCTGATAACAGCACACAAGACATTGTTCTCTTTCTCTGAATTAAAATAGTTCATAGAACAGTACTGCTCATGAGCAGATCCCTCCCGCCCACCCAGCTCACCTCAATGTCAAACTAAACTAATTCCATATGCATACAAATAATCCTTGTCCCTCAAGTCCCTTCATGTTCGTATCTGTGTAAAGCCTTGAAATATACCATTGTATCTGCTTTCACCACCTCCATTGCTAGCATTTACCACTCACGGTGTGAAAAAAAGCTTACCTACTCAATCTCCATTTCATTTTTACAATTTCTCCTATGTCATAGTGTTTGACATTTCCACACTGGGAAAAAGACTCTGACCATATTCCTGAAAACCACATCTATAATTTTATAAACTTCTATCAGCTCGCCTTTCAGCCTATTGCTTCTAATCCAAGCTTGTTCAACCTCTCCCTATAGCTCATACCAGACAACCGGGTGACCGATTGAGGCTCCCTTTGTGAGAAAGGTAGGACAGTCTGATGTGACTGGAATGAACATTAAATTTCAAACGCATCTCCCCCATTTCACGCACATCTGCTCTCACCCCATCCTCCCGCCACCCCACTGGGGATACAGTTCCCCTTGTCCTCACCTACCGCCCCACCAGCCTCTGGGTCCAACATATAATTCTCCTTAACTTCCGCCACCTCCAACGGGATCCCACCACCAAGCACATTTTTCCTTCCCCCCTCTTTCTGCTTTCCGCAGGGATCGCTCCCTACGCGACTCCCTTGTCCATTCGTCCTCCCCATCCCTTCCCACCGATCTCCCTCCCGGCACTTACCCTTATAAGCGGAACAAGTGCTACACATGCCCTTACACTTCCTCCCTTACCACCATTCAGGGCCCCAGACAGTCCTTCCAGGTGAGGCGACACTTCACCTGTGAGTTGGCTGGGGTGGTATACTGCATCCGGTGCTCCCAATGCAGCCTTCTATATATTGGCGAGACCTGATGCAGGCTGGGAGACTGTTTCACTGAACACCTATGCTCTGTCCACCAGAGAAAGCAGGATCTCCCAGTGGCCACACATTTCAATTCTACATCCCATTCCCATTCTGATATGTCTATCCACGACCTCCTCTACTGTCAAGATGAAGCCACACTCAGGTTAGAGGAACAACACCTTATATTCCGTCTCGATAGCCTCCAACCTGATGGCATGAACATTGACTTCTCTAACTTCTGTTAATGTCCCTCCTCCCCTTCTTACCCCATCCCTTATTTATTTATTTATTTATCTATCTATTTATTATATATACTTTTTCCCCTTTCTTTCTCTCCCTTTTTTCTCCCTCTGTCCCTCTCACTATATCTTCCTCTGGTGCTCCCCCCCATTCTCTTTCTCCCCAGGCTTCCCGTCCCATGATCCTCTCCCTTCTCTAGCTCTTAGATCCACCCCTCCCCTCCTGTCTTCTTCTATCATTTTGGATCTCCCCCTCCCCCTCCCACTTTCAGATCTCTTACTATCTCTTCTTTCAGTTAGTCCTGACGAAGGGTCTCAGCCCCAAACGTCGACTGTACCTCTTCCTATAGATGCTGCCTGGTCTGCTGCGTTCACCAGCATTTTTTGTGTGTGCTGATTAAATTTCCCTGAATGCTATTGCTATTGCTTTGCTTTGGAAATCAAAGAAGAAAAACTCAGTTTATTAGAGAAGAAGGACGAGTGGCAAGACAAATATAGCTCCTCCTCATTTAACAGAGGACACTTCTGATGACAACAATTCTGGTTGATCTGCCACCCTTCAAGAACACTCTAACGTTTTCATTTCTTTTTCCCCGGCTTAAAGCCACATACAGCTGACCATGCTAGAATACCGGTTTCTCCAGAAAGATCAACACACTCTCCATGGTTTGGCCTTGCGCCTTATGTATAGTCCTAGCAAAGCATGACTGTATCGGGAACTGGCTCCGCTGAAGAGGGACATCTTCACCTTCTGATAAACTGAGAGTAGTTCTTGGGATCATGACAATGTCATTTTTGAATGTACCAATGTTTATCTTTGCTACGATGAGATTGCCGTGCAGTTCTTCCACCATCATTCGCGTTCCATTGCAAAGCCTTGGTAGATCCAAGTTCCTCACTGAAATGATGGGAGATCCCCTCTTCAATTCCAGTTTATGTGGTGGCAATCCAGAGAGTTCGACTGAATCAAGGAATTCTGTTGGAAAATGAGTGGCATTAGCTCCTTCACTTACAGCATTGAAGGAACAGTATTCTTTCATGATTCCAGGAAAGCGTCTAATGCATGTGAAGTTTATTTTTTGCATCATTTCATTGAGAGGAACCAAGATAGAATTCCTCAAGAGCAGTTCTGCAGGATTGTCGAATGTCAGGTGGATGAAATCAATGCATCCTTCCATAGTTTTTGCTGGCAGAATCATATCTTCATGTAATTCGATTTCATCATTTTCATTTTTCTCAATCTTGTCATCTCCAGTATCCAGTAAGAACTCAGAATATTATCCTTCTCCCTCACTCAATTGCAAGTTTCTCTTCAGTTGAAACTTGATGAAGCTTCTCCATAAGTAGGATTTTTTTATGCATGAATTCTCCACATCAGCATCATTTCTGTGTTTCACAACTGCTAGAAGCTGACGGAAATTGCCACAGCAAATGGTTAAAATACCCCCGAGGGCCTCATTCCTGCCCCATACATCACGAAGAGTGCGGACCATAGCTTCGAAGCTCTCCCTCCTAATCATGGGGCACTCATCCCAGACAATAAGCCTCGCATTTCGGAGTAAATTTGCAGTATTTGTGTTTTTATCGATGTTACAAAGGGCATCTTCATTGACTTTGATGGGTATCTTGAATCTTGAATGCACTGTCCTATCACCAAGCATCAATGTTGCTGCAATACCCGATGATGCTACAGCAACAGCAACACCTCCATCTCCCCTAACTTTAGCGAGGATCAAGTGGATGATAAATGTCTTGCCCGTTCCTCCTGGTGCATCAATGAAAATCATTGAAGAGAGATTCCTTTCCAAGCAGTTGCACACATATTCATATACTTCTCTTTGCTCATTATTCAATAGGGGGTCCTTCTGTGAAACAAATTCCTGTTGTTCGTCTGTGTTGTATTGTAGTTTACGCAAAAATTCCAGATTGCCAGCACTTTGAGGAATTGTACAGTTTTTTGGTATCGGCAAGTTATATTCTTCAAGTGTTTTGCCCAAGTTCTCAAGTTTTTCTTGGAAATACAGAAGAGCTTGTCCATGATGCCTCTCATCGATCAGGATGTTAGAATCATTGATAGTTCTCCTCTCCATTTGTAAGAAATCTTCATACATTGCATTCTTGAACCGGTTCCATAATTGCTGTGGATTGTTGATTTCAGTGTTAGCAAGATGACAAACAAATCTCTCATTGCTCTGGGCATTCTTGTTCTCTCTGCTTCTTCCATAGTTTGCTGCCAATAATGGTCAGCTTGCAACAATCCTCTCTCTCTGCAGACGTCTTTAAATGATGGAAGGATAGCTCCATCGTGTGTTTTCAATGATTCGAAAGATACTGGTCCCTTTATGTGATGATGAAGATGTCTCAAATAGTAGAGGTCACCACTTTGTGGAGAAACAGTGTACACTTGACCCAGAACATTTGCTTCAAAAATCCTGGCGTACTCCTCCACTCTTTTCCCCATTCCTCTTCTTTCCCATCTCTTACTAGTCCAAGTGTAGAATCTGGGAATATCCGCATAGTACAGGGTTCTTGCAAATGGATCGTGAGTGCAAAGATCCATGAATTCCGTTAAAGTGGTTCCTACCATATCATTATTCAGTTGTACAGCAGCATTATCTCGAAAGAATACTTGATGCTGTTGGGGAAGGTGCACGTGAAGGCGAACAACAGCTGGTTCCCTCTCGTGAACTGGAAATCCAAGTATCGATCCAACAGCTTCAGAGGGCCCGATATATCTGCCTGTCAAATACCGTGTGATTTCTTCTTCTCTTTTCACTCCAAAAATTGCCCGAGCACTCCCCTTCATAGTATACTTGATCACGTATTTGATGGACTTGACAGATGAGCATATTTCTACATTTAGATGACAATTGAACAGCCTCAGTAGTTGGGCATTATAGGGGACCACCCATTCAGAAGTCATAGTTCAACTTTGTCATCCTAATTGATGACCTTCGAATCCTCCCGTTTCCACAGACCATCTCCTATACGCAGGATATGAATCATCCCCACACCTTGTATGCTCAATGAATGGCTTTGGGTACCTCTTACTGCATGTACCATTTTGCCAACACGGTGATTTAGTGGTGCAATACGGACCATGTATCATGTGCTTCAATACCAATTCATGCAGCTCAGGATCTTCATCTTCTGGAACTTCGGCTTGCACAAATCTATCATAATCTTGTGGTCTCACTTGGACGCTTCTTTGAGCCACAGCAAGCAGTGCAAATGAGGCAGACCCCGCTTTTGGTAGTCCACACTTACAATGTAAGCGATACACCTACCAAAGAGACCATCTGCTCCAGTGAGGTACTTCATAAAGAACTTTCTCTTCAAGTCAAACACTCTTGCAATTAAATCTGGTTGATCATTTGGTTGCTGATGCAAAAAAAAGATGCTGTCGGATTTTGAGCCAGTTTGGATTGCATACCATTGTAATGAAAAATGAAGCATTACCATACTTCCGTATATATATCATGGCGTCCTGACATTGTTCCATCATGTATCACAGTCCACTGACAAATGTTGAGGAGAGGATGATGCGTCTTCCGATCTTTCTGAAATCATTGTCATCATTCAATGCATCAGTCAGGCCTCTGAATGTTGTTGATCTCAAGGTTGCTTGATTCATTCAGATGTAGCTCAGCCTCATGCCTTCAATCTTAGCAGCCATATCGACCAAGTATTGTTGGAATAGACGTCCTCCTCTGAGAAAGTTATTAAACTCATTCTCATAGTTCATTATTCGATATGCATAATAACGCATTGTCGTCAGTTTCTTGTTGTTTGTTATTCGGAGTTGACGATGCCAGCCACCATCTCCAAGTGGAAAGAAAAGTATGTATTGAAAGCTGTCATATGAGTGATGGGACTCTGAAATTATCTGCAAATCACCTTCTCGTTCTTTCAACACAATGTGCCGTGATCCTGCTTCAGTTTTGGTGCTGTTCGGTATAATGACAGTGACTTCGTTGGCAATTTGTGCAATAAATCTTCTCTCATGTTCAAATGTCGGTCACTGGTCAGGATCAATGACAATGGACGCCTCTGGCATGCCTCAAATTTGTTCTTTTGCAAGTTGAAGGGACGCAATGTACGGGTTTCGTTGTCGTAGTAGGTTTTCCAATAATTCAACAATCTCACATTGAATTCCATCATTCTGTAGTAGCACCATTCTCAATTCTATGCTGTGTTGAGGATCCATGAAATAAATGTGAAGGAATCGGGTTTGCTGGTTGGGGTCTGGCATTAAAAGTCCAATGCAATGATAGATTTGGCCTTGAATAATCACAGAAGAATTCCATCCATTCCTCATTGGAAGGACTTCTTTGGCACCAAAGGATGTCATTTGGAAGAGGCAATTGTATTGTTTGTTGTTCTTCCTGAACTCGTTTGCAGTAGGTTCATTGTTGCTCTATAAATTGAGGAGTTCACTGGGTAGAGGTTGCAAATTGCCTATGCTGACCTTTCCCTTCATACAGCAGAAATTTGTGGTTTCTCCAGTGAATAGGAAGGCACGACAATGAGGGCATACTCTGGTCATCGTACCAACATCAGCAAAATGTTACGACGTGCGAGTCGTGCATTTTGCCTTGCTCTTTCTCTGTCGAGGTATTGTCGTTGAAAGCTGGCATTGTTGTCTGCAGCAACTCTCACAATAATTACTCTTTGCCGCATATTCTCGAGTCGATCTTTCCTTTTCTCCTCTCTCTCTTCCTCTCTCCTCCTTCTGTGCCTGTTTTTGTCATTCTGGAGATGCACAGCCCTTTCATCCTTCGTCTCTTCATCTCTTCTACCATTTGTTCTTTCTCTCTGATCCTGTAGTCGTGCAGCCATGGCCTGATTGGATTCTTGTTCTCTCCTCCTTCTGTGCCTATTGTTGTCATTTTGGAGATGTGCATGCCTCTCCTCCTCTGTCTCTTCTTCTCTCATCTTTTTTGTCCCGACTGTTTGATCCTGGAGTCATGTGGCCCCGGCCTCATCTGAGTCTTGTTCCCTCCTTCTCCTTGCTGCTTCCTGACGATGTTTGGCGTAATCCCTTGACCATAATGTCCCCCTTCTCTTTCCACGCGGCATAATTAGGCTGACCATATTTTTTTTACCTTAATGCTGGATAGAAGATACAAAGCAGTAACACCAAAGCCTCGAGGATGCTGATTTCTCTTGATGATGTGGTTGGCGCTATCCTAAATGGACGTGGTATAGTCACCGCTGTCTTTGACTGCAGCAAAGGGTTTGATGGGTGTTTTGAAGTACTTCATTGCAATAAGATTAAATTGTCTCTTATTGATGGTTGTCAGTTTGATCTGTCCCCATCCTGCACATGCTGATGGTGATTAGCAGAATGTGACCGCTCAAAATAGAGCTGCCCTGCCCTTTTGCTGTGGTTGGTGTCACTGCTGTGAGCATCGTGAGGCGCTGCTGAGGCTGGCCGTGCGTATGCGTCATGGTGTCATGTCGCAGTTTCCATGAAAGCTGGAATCAGGTGTGGAAAGCCGGTCCTGTTGACGAGTGAGCAATTTTATATGTCTATATAACCCTGACCTTTGCATGCGTTCTGTAAGTTAGCGCATTTTAAGTCCATTTAGTCAAAAAAAGTGCCGCTGTAATGCACTGTTTGGGCTAATTTGAGGGCACAAACAGACAAACCGACAAACAGATAAACAGAATGAGAATTTTAGTAATGTATAGATTTTCTGATCTAGGGAAGATATGGATAGATATCTTCTGCTCCAACTCTAAAATCCCTACATGTCGCCTATAGTGTGAGGACCAGAACTCCACAAAACACTCTAAATGAGACCTAATTAAAGTTTTATACAGTTACAACATTTATTTCCTTATTTTCACACTCAATGCCCCAATAGACGAATTCAAGCATGTTGCACATCTTCTATCCCGCTCTATCCATTGCTGTTGCAATTTTTACAGAACTATGGACTTGCAGAGTCCTAAAGAAGTACAACACACAAACAGGCTCTTTGGCCCATTTAGTCCATGCCAAAACAATTTAAATTGCCTACTCCCATCGACCTGCACCAGGACCATAGCCCTCCATTTCCCTTCTATCCATGTTCCTATCTGAACTGCTCTTAAACGTTGAAATCGATCTCGCATGCAGTTCTGATAGCAGTTCATTCCACACTCCCACGACCCTATGAGTGAAGAAGTTTCCCCTCACGTTTCCCTTAAATTTTTCACCTTTCACCCTTCACCCATGACCTCTGGTTGTAGTACCACCCAACCGCAGTGGAAAAAGCCTGCTTGCATTCACCCTATATATACCACTTTATAATTTTGTATACCTCCATCAAATCTCCTCTCAATCTTCTACATTCTGAAGAATACAGTCCTAATCCATTCAATCTTTTCTTATAACTCAGGTCCTCCAGACCCGGCAACATGCTTGCGAATTTTCTCTGTACTGTTTCAATCTTACTTACATCTTTCCTGTAGGTAGGTGACTAAAACTGCACGCAATACTCCAAACTAGGCCTCACTAACATCTTATACAACTTCAATATAACATCCCTTCTCCTGTACTCGGTACATTGATTTACAAAGGCCAATGTGCCAAAGCTTTCTCTATGACCCTATCTACCTGTGACACCACTTTCAATGAATTATGTATTCCCTAACCCATCCACAGACATACTTATCCAATCCCTGTGTTATGAGGGGTGATTGATAAGTTCGTGGCCTAAGGTAGAAGGAGTCAATTTTAGAAAACTTAGCACATTTATTTTTCAACATAGTCCCCTCCTACATTTACACATTTAGTCCAGCGGTCGAGGAGCATACGGATCCCTTCTTTGTAGAAGTGGTCCACAGCAGGGGTGATCGATAAGTTCGTGGCCCAGGGTAGAAGGAGATGAGTTATACAGCTCTCGTTACATGCACGTGCAGTTCAACTCTTTGAGTGAAAATGCAGAAAGTTTGAAGTTTCTCCTCATCTCCTTCTATTTTAGGCCACAAACTTATCAATCACCCCTGATGTGGACCACTTCTGGAGGTCCAAGACGCTGACATCTACAAAGAAGGGATCCATATACTCCACAACTGCTGGACTAAGTGTGTAAATGTAGGAAGGGACTATGCACCTAGGTTTTCTAAAATTGACTTCTTCTATCTTAGGCCACGAACTTATCAATCACCCCTTGTACTTCATTTTATCATTTTTTCCCAAATCTTTTTCTTCACTTGTGTTAATTCTACATTTTCCAGAAATAGTGAACATTCAAACCAAGGGAGCTTACGTTAACATTATTACTATGTTGATGAGGAAAGCAGTATGAACCATTAGGAGAGTCATCTAAAGTCTGCTCGCATTGGGGTTATAAATTCAATCCATTTATTCCAAATTTGATAAAATTTTTCTTTTTGAATTCTCAGAGAATAAGTCATTTTTTCCATTTTAAATATTTCCAAAATAATTTCATGCCAATCTTCTAATGTAGATGATGTTGGATTTAGCCACTTTCTGGTGGTTGATTTCTTACTTGCCGCTAAAAGGGCCTGCAGCAGTCTTATATCTATCTTCTGTTCCAAAAACAATACATGTCCCAAGTTCAGAGGTATCTGAGTCTTAAATACCTTCACTAATGTTCCGCGAATACTTTTCCAATATAAACATAATTTAGGGCAATCCCAAAAAATATGGAAATGATTTACCTCCTTGGAGCCACACATTCTCCAACACGCCACGTTTATGTCTTTATATTTTTCCTGGTATGGGGTCTTGAAGTATCTTATAATATTTTTCTAACAATGTTCTCTCCAAATCAAAGAGTTAGTCGAAGACCACTGAAAGCTGCATATTTTCTCCTAAGCCTCCTCTGAAAGTACCAACCCCACTTCTTTCTCCCACTTCTCTTTAATACATAATGCGTTTTCATTTTTGACATGAGAGAGAGCATTATATAATCGAGAAATAGATTTACTTGGTATTGAGCTGTAAGCCAATTTCAGAATCTTGAAAAATTTTAATTCTGCTGTTGATAAGTCTGTATGTCTACAATTCTGGTTAAAGTAGTGTCATACTTGAGGTACCTAAAAAAGTCATTATGTTCTAGGCTGTGTTTGTCCTGCAGGGATTGAAAACTTTGTAATGCACTTTTATGTGTGAATGAGAGGTAGGTTGTAAGACCTTTCTTTATCCATAGTTCAAATCTTTTATCTCCTCTGCTGGGAAGGAATTCGGTATCATAAGCACACCATCTGAAAAGTTTTAACATGTTGTAGATTCGACATGAATTAGCCACCTTCTGCCATACTTTTAGTGTGAGATTTATCCAACTGTTTTTAATCTTTTTCAATTGGGCCATCAACCCTTTGTCCGCAATTGAGGCCTGTAGGGGAAAACTGACAATCAATCCAAACTCTATTTCCTTCCATCTAGCCTTGCATTTCCCATTACACCAATATAACAGAGGAGTTATCCGTGAAGCATAAAAATAGTTTCTCAAGAAGGAAGTGCCATACCTCCTCCTTCCTTTCCTAACTGTAAAGTGTTAAATCAGTTTCTAGGTTTCTTTCCTTGCCAGATAAAGTGGGGAATCCATTTGTCCCATTTCCTGAATTGATTATCGTCTACCTCCACAGATAAGGTCTGGAAAAAGTAAAGTAACCGAGGGAGAATATTTATTTTTATGGTATTTATCCTTGAATTTAGACTTAAAAAGGGGATAAGATTCCATCTATGTATATCTGCTTTTATCTCTGAAATTAATGGCCCATACTTTACCTGTGACAACGTTGAAAGATCTTTTGGCAGGGTTATTCCTAAATATTTTAATGATTTAGCTTCCCACTTAAGATCATATGTATCCCGCAGTTTTTTGGATGCTGTATAATTTAGGGACATAACCTGTGTTTTCTTTACATTAACTTTATAATCTGATATTTTCCCGAACTCAACCAACAGTGTAAACAATCCTATGAATGATTTTTCTGGTTCACTCAAATAAACTAAGACGTCGCCTGCAAATAATGGCACCTTCTGTTCAATCCCTGCCACCTTGATACCTTTTACAATTTCACTCTGTCTTATTAGTTGGGCAAGAGGTTCAATATATAGTGCAAAGAGGAGAGGGGAAATTGGGCATCCCTGTCTTGTTCCTCTCTCTAAAATAAAAGAGTCAGAGAGGTCCCAGTTTATCTTATCAGCACACCACTAGTCACAGGCCCCCAGTTAGAGAGGCAGCCTTCTATTACCACTCTCTGGCTTCTCACATGAAGCCAATATCTAATGTAATTTACTAACTCATCCTGAACGGTGAGCGACTGAACCATGTGGGATCTTGTCAAATGCCTTTCTTAAATGCACATAGACAACAGGAACTGTCTTGCCTTCATTCACTTTCCTGGTAACTTCCTCGAAAAACTCTATTAGACTTGTTAGACGTGACCTACCATGCATGAAGCTATGCTGACAATCCTTAATCAGTCCATGTCAATACTTATATATCCAGTTCCTTGGAATACCTTCCAATAACTTTCCCATGATTTATGTCAGACTCATCACCCTATAATTTCTTGGTTTATATTTAAAGCCTTTTTTAAACACAATAACATTGGCTGTCCTCCAATCCTCTGGTACCTCTCCTGTCGCTAAGGGTGCTTAAATTACCTCTGCTAGGGCTCCGGCAATTTCTGCACTTGCCTCCCCAGGGTCCAACGGAATACCTTGTCAGGCACTGGGGATTTATGCACACTGATTTTCTTCAGGGTAGCAAACATCTCCTCCTCTATAATTTGTAGAGGGTCCATGAAGTTGGTGCCGCTCTGCCTCACTTCTATATCTGTCTCCTGTGTAAATACAAATGCAAATAGTTCATTTAAGATCTCCCCCATCGGTTTGGGGTCCACCCATGTATTACCATTCTGGTCTTCCAGAAGACCAATTTTGTGCCTTGTAATTCTTTTGCTCTTAACATATTTGCAGTACCTCTTAGGATTCTCCTTCACCTTGTCTGCTAGAGCAACATCATGCCTTCTGTTTGCCTTCCTGATTTCTTTCTCAAGTGTTTTCTTGCATTTCTTATGCTCCATAAGCACCTCATTTGTTCTACTTGCCTGTACCTGCCATGCCCCTCCTTTTTTTCTCTTAACCAAGAGCTCAATATCTCTGAAACCCAAGGTTCCCTACACTTGCTATCTTTACCTTTTACTCTGACAAGCACAAATAAGCTTTGTATTTTAAAATTTTCATTTTAGAAGGCCTCCTACTCTCCAAGAAATGTTGAAACAGTCTGTTCCAATCCACACTTGCCTGATTAAATCTGATGTAATCAAAATTGGCCTTTCTCCAATTTAGAATCTCAACCCGTGGACCAGCCCTATCTTCTTGCATACTTACTCAGAAAACTAAAGGCTTTGTAATCACCAGGTGCAAATTGTTCCCCTACACAAATTTCTGTCACCTGCTGTTTCATTCCCTAATAGCAGATCCAGCATCACACACCCTCCTATTGAAACTTCTACATATTGATGATGGAATCTTTCCTGAATACATTTGACAAACTCTATCCCATCTAGTCCTTTTACAGTATGGGATTCCCAATCAATATGTGGGAATTTAAATTCACCTACCATAACAACCTTATGTGTCTCACAACAGACTGCGATCTCTTTGCTAATTTGTTCCTCTAAATCCCTAGGACTGTTTGGTGGCCTGTATATAGCCCCATTAATGTCTTCATTCCTTTCTTATTTCTCAGTTCCACCCATAATGCCTCACTGGTCGAGTTCTCCAGTCCGTCCCGACGGAACACTGCTGTGACATTTTCCCCTGACTCAAAACACTACCCCTCCTCCTTTAATCCCTCCTGCTCTGTCACGTCTAAAACAATGGAACTCCAGAATACTGAGCTGCCAGTTCTGCCCTTCCTGCAACCGAGTCTCACTAATGGCTGCAACTTCACCATGTCAGGTGTTGATCCAGGCCCTGAGCTCATCCGCCTTTCTTACGATACTTCTTGCATTGAAATATACGCAGCTCAGGACAGTGGTCGCACCAAGCTTAACCTTTCGATTCCTGATTTTGTCTGAGGTCTTACCAACATCTGTCTCCACAACCTCTCCGCTAACTATTCTGGCACAGTTTCCCATCCCCCTGCAACTCTGGTTGAAACCCCACCATGTAGCATTAACAAAACCTTCCTGCTCCAGTTTAGGTTCAAACCTTCCCTTCTGTACAGGTCCCACCTTCCTTGAAAGAGAGCCCAATAGTCCAAAAATCTTATGCCCTCCCTCCTATTAAACTATATAATCTTCCTAGTTCTGGCCTCTCTAGCATGTGGCATGAATAGCAATCCTGAGATCACAACCCTGGAGGTCCTGCCCTTTAACTTAGCACCTAAATCCCTATGCAGAACCTCGTCACTCGTCCTATCCATTTCATTAGTACCCATATGGGCCACGACCACAGGGTGTCCACCCTTCCACTTAAGAATATTGAGGACTCAATCCACCATGTCCCAGATCTTGGCACCCAGGAGGCAGCATATCATCTGGGAATTTTGCTCTCGCCCAAAGAACTTCCTGCCCATTTCCCTACCTTATGAATCCCCTATCACCACAGCACGCCTCTTCTCCCCCCTTCCCTTCTGAGTCACAGTGCTGGACTCACTGCTAGAGACCCGATTGCTGTGACTTTCCTCTATTAGTTCCACCCCCCAAAAAGTATCCAAACTGGTATACCTGTTGTTGAGGGTATTTCCCCTTCCTGACTGTCACCCAATTTTCTGTGTCCTGCACCTTGGGTTTAACTACCTCTCTATATGTCTTATCTATCACCCCCTCAGCCTTCCCAATGATCCTGAGTCCATCCAGTTCCAGTTCCAACTCCTTAACATGGATTGTTAGAAGCTGCAGCTGGATGCACCACTTACTGTTGCTGTCGTCAGGGGTACTGGAGGTCTCCCTGCCTTCCTACATCCTACAAGAGGAGTATTCAACTATCATGCCTGGCATCTCTATTCTCCCAGCTGAGCAGATATAAAGAAGGGAAAGAGAAAAAAAAAACTTAACCTAGAGCTTTTCCTTTCTTTGTTTTCTCTGACTGAAGCCTCGAAGAGCTAAAGCCTCAAGATCACCATTCTGACTCGGTCCAATCAGACCCTGCCTTCCTTTTGCTAATCAATCACAAACGCCAATTGGTCACTGGTCAGAGCTCAATAACACTGCCACAATCTGATATTGCCTTTTTCTACTCAGTCAGTGGACCTGGTTGAAATCCCCTCCTCCCCTCCTCTCAAACTTCTGATATATGGATTGGTCACTGGTCAAATCTCAATTATGCTACTGCAATCCGATGCTTAACATCCCTCTGTTCTTCCTTGCTCCCAAGGTCCTACCATTTACTGCATATTTTCCTGTTAAATTTGACCTGCCAATATGCATCATTCCACACTTGCCCACATCATCTTCCCCTTCACAGCCCAGATCTCCAACTGATTTATTTTGTAAGGTTATCATTTGATAACATTCATTACTATACACAATTTCACTTTATCTTTCCATCATCTGTAAAGTCATCTGTCACTTTTTCTGTCAACTGCCACTTACATTTTCATTCAAGTCATTTACACATACCACAAAAGTGGTCCCAACATAAATCCTTCCAGAACAACACTGGTCACAGACGTCCAGTCAGAATAAAAATATTCCACTTGTATTACGACTTGTCTATTATGAAAAAGCCAATTTTGTATCCAGTTTATCAATTCACAGTGAATTCCAAGTGACCTATTCTTCTGGACCAGTCTATCATGAGGATGTGGTCAAATATTTTACTAAAGTGTTACTGCATCCAGACAACATTCACTGCCCTTCCCTCAGCAATCATCTTAAACCCTTCTTCAATAAATTCAATCAAATTAGTGAGATAGTCCCTCTCCCATACAAGGCTACATTGACTATTCCATTTAAAAATATGCTTTTCAAAACACAAGTAAATTGTGTCGCTCAGAATCTCTCCATTACTCTCCTTCCCACTGATGTACAGCTTACCAACCTATCATTTCCTGTTTCATTTCTATTGCCCTTCTTCAACCAAGGAAAACACTGGCTATTCTCCAGTCTTCGGGGACCTTGTCTGTGGCCAGAGAGGATACAAGGATCTCTGTCAAGGCCCCAGCACTCTCCTCCCCT
Organism: Mobula hypostoma; assembly: GCF_963921235.1. Taxonomy (NCBI): domain Eukaryota; kingdom Metazoa; phylum Chordata; class Chondrichthyes; order Myliobatiformes; family Myliobatidae; genus Mobula; species Mobula hypostoma. The sequence continues at coordinate 59,636,057 of NC_086106.1, forward strand.
GCCTCCTTCAATATCTTGTGAGCAAGAGACAGGACAACCAGTGAGTCAGTGCACCCAGCTTAGGGTCGCATCGTCAGCGATTGATCGGAAGACCAGAAGTCGAAGACCGATGGCTGAAGCCTGGACACCGAGAAGCTTGGAGACCTATTCTGGAGGACTGTCAACACACACAAAATGCTGGAGAGACTCAGCAGGCCAGGCAGCATCCATGGAAAAGAGTATAGTCACCATTTCGGACCGAGGCTCTTCATCAGGACTGGAGAAAAAAAGATGAGGAGTCAGAATTAGAAGGTGGGCGGAGGGGTCTGGAAGACTGCCTTTGTATGTGAGTGCAATCAATGTGTTCTCATTGTTGCTATGATAGGTGCAAGGGATAATCTATAAAGCTTGAAACAATACGGGTGTACCTTTGTACAGTCTGCCTTGGAGCAGCTACTGTATTGCAATGAAACTATTGTTTCTCATTCAGACAAGAGGTTGTAAATTCACCAGTTTAAGGAACTGATACAATGTTGGAGACTGCTTGAGGAAGTTGAGAAACCGAATTTGTAGTGGCAACATGTACAGTTTCCTTACCTTACAAAAAGGGTAAGAATTTATATGCAAAAAGAAAGTAGGTGTAAAATATACTAATGTAAACATTATGCTTGAACAAGATCAATCAACACTGTTGTTTTGAAATTGCTGGTGTGCTGCTGATAATATTATGGTTTAAGTCCAAGATTCGCCTCAAAATCCTGTGTCACAGATTACTTCCAAATATACTTGAGTAATGCTGGAAATTTCGCAGTTAACCTTTTGCCATAAACTCCAGTGAGAAGATGATCTGTTGAATACTGTATAAACCAGGAAACCACAAGAAATTTGTTTTGTAAAATTGGTGTAATCTGTAATATTCTTTAGGGGTTACCTTCCAAAAGCTGACATGATTTGTTTTCCTCCTCTGAAGACAGACAAAATGAGTACGACCACTTATTTGACCATCCTTAGGTCTGTCTTTCGTCGATCCAGCAAGGCCTCTGCTGGGACTCACAATTCTCCACAGAGCAGCACTTTCAGCCCTGGTGCTGGTAATGCATCTGGATTGCTGAAATCGGAGGAAGACCTCACAGTAAGACCACAGGAGTGGAAGAGACTCAAATGTTCATATCCCCATCATCCCCACATTCCCAACTCCATGGCTTTATCCATCTTCCAGACCGACAATATCCTTATGAAATGTGTCTTCCTCCAACAGTCTCCTCTTTTTCATCTTGGATTTTTCTTGCTTCAATACTGTCAGCAATTCTTCCCCCAGAACCTTTTTTTCCCTTTTTTTTGACTATACACTTGATCTGCTGTACGTTTGATTAATTAGCTTAGGATCAATTTTCATCCAGCTGTGCTCCTGTGAAAAACCTTGGGCCATTTTACCCTGTTAAAGATGCAAGTTATTTTTATTATCACTTTCAGAAACAATGTTTCTCACTTCCTGGTTTAAAGGGTAATCTAAAAAAAATGTTCCTCTCCTCACTTTGAGATACATCAGGCAGCAGCTCGCCCTTTCATTAGGATTTGTCTGTTTTCTTTTACGAGGCTGAGTTGCTAGCTCGATACTCAACCCAGTACAGATGCAAAGTGTGAAAGGTGTTGGCCAGATTCGAATCCGGGACCATTTGCCTCAAAGATGCCATTACACCACCAGCTGGCATATTCTGAAAAACACCTCAACATTATTGGTCAATCAAGAAATATTTGTGGTAAATAAGGACAATATGAATTGCAGACAAAAGTTTCTTTAGCCAGAGGGTGGTGAATCTGTGGAATTCTTTGCCACAGGCAGTTATGGAGGACAAATATTTATGTATTTTTAAGGCAGACATTGATAGATTCTTGATTGGTCAGGGCATGAAAGGATACAGGGAGAAGGCAGGAGATTGGGGCTGAGAGGGAGATTGGATCAGCCATGATGAAATGGTGCAGCAGACTTGATAGGCCAAGTGACCTAATTCTACTCCTCTACCTTATGGCAGGGATGGCCAGCCTATGGCGCATGTGCCGAAAGTGGCGCATTGGATGGTTAGAAGTGGCACATTGCACCCCAGTGATAATAATAAAAAAGTAAGCCTACTCATGCAAAAAGTATTAACCAAAAACCTATCTGTAGAAAAAAAATCTATAACAGGAATTCAAGTAGCCTAGAGCTAAAAATGGGTTTACTGAGAATAAATCTAAATCTTAGCAATTATTTTTAGCGATTTTATTACTTCGTGCACGTCTTTTGGCGGATGTTATCTTCTTCTACATTAATCTGTTTTCAATTGAAAAAAGGTTCAATGAGTCAAACTAGGAAAGAAGGACTTCTGTTCTGTAGTTGTTCCATAACTGTTCAATACACGTTTGATACTTGTTTGATCCTGAGGTGCCAGGCGTCTGCACCAGTGGTGTGTCGCAGGTTTTTGCCAGTCAGTTTACAATTGACACTCGTGCGCTACGGAGTTGTGCTTTGTTCGTCCTTTGTCAACATTTGCAGTTTTGTACTTTTTCGAAAACTAAGCTTTGTTTTTACATTCAGTTACCCATCACACAGTGCAAAAGAAAAGCAGAAAGTGATAGTAAGTGTGAATTCAATGAACAGTGGGAAAATGAGTTCTTATTTATAGTGGGTCAGTCAGGAAAACCGTTGTGCATTGTTTGTGAAAACATTTTCTCACGTAATAGAAGACATGATCTTAATAGAAACACTATGAAACACAACATCAGACTGAAATAGAAGGAAAACTGAAGCTAGAGCTTGGATCTGAGTTACAGAAAGAATATGTGATTACGAAAAAGGAAGAAATCAAAAGAAGACAAAATATATTTGTTACAAGTCTCATTAAGGTAAGTAATGTTTATCTACCGGCTGGTGGCGCAGCGACATCAGTGCCGGACTCCAGAGCAAAGATTCCCGAGTTCGAATCCAGTCAGGCCACTCCCGAACACGCTTTCCATCCGTGCCGGGTTGAGTGTCGAGCTTGCAAGTCAGCCTCGTAAAAAAAACAAATGCACTGTGAGAAGGACATGAGGGACCACTCACAGAACCTTTCCTCCAAGCCAACCACTTGAAAAGTGGTTGCCGAGACTCTGGCAGAGTACAGCACAAAAAAAATGTTTGTCTTGTTTTTATATTAAATCAATATATCATGTAAAAATGCTAAGTATGTCCATATCAACATATTTTTACAAGAATTGAATGGGGGTACAATCGTTGTATGGCACATCTGAACTCGTGCATGAAAAAATTGACATATGGAATGTAAAAGGTTGGCCACCCCTGCCTTATGATCTTGTGGTTTAAAAATTTACTCACAGATTTCTGTCATTTGTTAATCCAGTGCCTCAAACTGGTGAATGGCAGTCAGGAAAGAGAGGGGACCGGGAAAATGGATGTTGGTAAAGCATGAAGTCAGCGAGCACTTGTTAAAGAGGAAAGGACACAGTAATGGTGTTCACCAATGGTAGCACATGGTACGCCGTGGTAGTGGACAGTGTGATGCTATTGCATCTCGGGGCGCTGGAGTTCGGAACTTGAATTCTGGCTTCAGGCTGATTTATACTTGTGCGTCAACTCGACGCTGTAACCTACGCAAGTAGCCTACGTGCGTTGTGAGCATTTATACTTGTGCGTTGGTGTGTCTGCGTCGCTCTGCAATTCGGGCACGTCACACTTGCGCACACACCTGCCCGCACAAGGCTTCATGGTTATGGTAGTCTTTCTCAGGGTAAACAAGCTTAAAGCGAGGGTCTTTTATCGTAAAAGTGAAATGTGTCCTCCATAATTTCGGAGGTCTGTAAAGCTTAATGGAAAGCATTGCAGCCAGAGTTCCTTCCCTGCCCTTCAGTCGCCCAATAGGAAGCTATCGCAGCGTAGGAGGAAAAGCGATGCTACCAAGCAGACCAATCACAGTTGTTGCGGTCTGCGTTGCTGCGACATGCAGTTACATTTTGGGAGAGGTGTGCGTCAGGCTTTGGCGTAGGGATCCGCGTAGGCTCTGCGTAGGGTTTGCAACGATGCCGTACCTACAGTGTCAAGTTGACACACAAATATACATCAGCCTTTCCTCTGTAGGCAACCTTGTATGTTCCTTCCCATGTGTGTGTGGGTTTCCTCCAGGTGCTCCGGTTTCTTCCCACAGTCCAAAGACGTACTGGGTTGTAGGTTAATTGGTCACTGTAAATTGTCCTGTGATTGGACCAGGCTTGGTTCGGTGGGTTGCTGGTTGGTGTGGCTCATTGGGCTGGAAGGACCTGTTCTGTGCAGTACCTCTGATTAAAATTCAAATACAGTAACAGGCTAAGCTCTGTTAAAGGACAGAACAATTGTCTCCCTTCCTCTACTTCTCATTTTATTTACAATCGGCATCATCTCTACGTGTACTTCTTCACATTCCATTGCTGAACTGCTCTCCTCACCAACATTCTCCTTGTCCCAGCTTTTCCATCTGGTTGTTCACTGTCCATCTTCCCTTCTGACTGCCAGTCTTTTCACACTCACACTCACACTTACACTCACATTCACACACACTCAAACTCACACTCTCTCTCACACCCACCCACACATACCCGCATCCACATCCACACCCACACCCTCACCCACACACACCCACACCCACACCCACACTCACACCCACACTCACACTCACATTCACACCCACGCCCACACCCACACTCACACCAATGCTCACACTCACACCCACGCTCACACTCACGCCCACACACACCCACGCTCACACTCACACCCACACTCACACTCACACCCACACTCACACCCACACTTACACCCACACTCACATTCATACTCACACCCACACCCACACCCACACCCACACTCACACTCACACCCACACTTACACTCACATTCACACCCACACTCACACCCACACTCACACTCACACTCACACTCATACTCACACCCACACCCACACTCACACCCACACTCACAGTCACATTCACACCCACGCCCACACCCACACTCACACCCACACCCATACTCACACCCACACTCACACTCACACCCACGCTCACACTCACGCCCACACACACCCACGCTCACACTCACACCCACACTCACACTCATACTCACACCCACACCCACACCCACACCCACACCCACACTTACACTCACATTCACACCCACACCCACACTCACACTCATACTCACACCCACACTCACATCCACACTCACACCCACACTCACACTCACACTCACACCCACACTCACACTCACACCCACACTCATGCCCACGCACACCCACACTCACACTCACACCCACACTCACACTCACATTCACACCCACACTCACACTCATACTCACACCCACACTCACACCCACACCCACACTTACACTCACATTCACACCCACACTCACACTCACACCCACACTCACACTCACAATCACACCCACACTCACACTCACACCCACATTCACACCCATGCTCACACTCACACCCACACTCACACTCTCATGCTCAGACAGAATCAAGCCACTAGGCCCATCGAGTCTGCTCTAACATTCCATCATGGCTGAATTATCATCCTTCTCAACCCCATCCTCCTGCCTTCTCCCTGTAATCTTTGACACCCTGACTAATCAAGAACCTATCAACCTCCGCTTTAAATTTACCCAGTGACTTGAGCCTCCACAACTGTCTATGGCAATGAATTCCACAGAATCACCACTCTCTGTCTAAAGAAATTCCTCCTCCTCTCTGTTCCAAAGGGGCATCCCTCTATTCTGAGGCTGTTCCCTCTGGTCCTATACTTCCCCATGATAGGAAACATCCTCTCCACATCTACTCTGTCTAGGCCTTTCAATGCTTGATAGATTTCAATGAGATCCCCTCTCACTCTTCTAAGTTCCAGTGAGAACAGCCTCAGAGCTATCAAACGCTCCCCTTTCATACCTGGAATCATTCTCCGGAATCTCTTCCGAACTTTCTCCAATGCCAGCAAATCTTTTCTTAGTTAGGGGGCCCAGAACTGCTCAATACACTCCAGGTGTGGTCTGACTAATGCCTTATAAAGATTCAGTATTACATCCTTGCTTTTATATTCTGGTACTCTAAATGTATTTTTTTTCTTCATTTAGAAAATAGTCTACACCTTTCTTCCTTCTATCAAAGTGCTTGACCATACACTTCTCTGCACTATATTTCATCTGCTACCTTTTTGCCATTCTTCCAATCTGTCTAAATCCTTCTACAGACTCCTTGCTTCCTCAGCAGTACCTGTGCCTCCACCTATCTTCGTATTGTCTGCAGACTTGGCTACAAAGCCATCAATTCCATCATCCAAGTCACTGACATATTATGTGAAAAGAAGTGGTCCCTGTGGAACACCACTGGTCACCGGCAGCCGACAAGAAAAGGCCCCCTTTATTCCCACTCTTTGCTTCCGCCCAGTCAGCTACTCAGGCACATACACTGATGATCTGGCATGCACAAACTTCCCTGCTTCTGGTCCTTCTTTAGTTTGTTTTGGAGAGCTTTGGCCATTGGTTCCAAGACTTATTAGATAATTGTCATGCTAAATTCAGTCCACACACACACGAAGTGCTGGAGGAACTCAGCAGGCCAGGCAGCATCTATGGAAAAGAGTAAACAGTCAACATTTCGGGCTGAGACCCTGCATCAGGACTGGAGAAAAAAAATAAGGAGCCAGAGTAAGAAGTTGAGGGAGGAGTGGAAGAACACAAGGTGGTAGCTGATAGCTGAAGCCAGGAGGGGGGAAGGAGTGAAGTAAAGAGATGGGAAGTTGATTGGTGAAAGAGATAAAGAGATGGAGAAGGCGGAATCTGATAGGAGAGGACAGAAGGCCATGGAAGGAAGGGAATGGGAAGGAGCACCAGAAGCAGGAGATTAGCAGGTAAGGAGATAAGGTGAGAGAGAGAAATAGGAATGGGGAATGGTGAAGGATGGGGATGGGAACATTACCGGAAGTTCGAGAAATCAACGTTCATGCCATCAGGTGTTACTCCGCCAACTGGAGTGTGGCCTCTTCATAGCAGTGGAGGAGGCCATGGACTGACATGTCAGAATGGGAATGGAAAGTGGAATTAAAATGGGTGGCCATTGGGAGATCCCGATTTTTCTGGCAGACAGAGCATAGGTGCTGAGTGAAGCAGTCTCCCAATCTACATTGGGTCTGACTGATATACAGGAGGCCACACCAGGAGCACCGGACACAGTATATGACCCCAACAGACTCACAGGTGAAGTGTCACCTCACCGGGAAGAACTGTTTGGGGCACTGAATGGGAGTGAAGGAGAAGGTGTAGGGGCAAGTGTAACTCTTGTTCTGCTTGCAAGGATAAGTGCCTGGAGGGAGATCAATGGGGAAGGACAAATGGGCAGGGGAGTCACAAAGAGAGTGATCCCTGCGGAAAGCAGAAAGTGGGGTAGAGGGTGGAGGGAAGTTACAGAGAATTATATACTGGATGCAACATTTAGTCCAACATATAATTCTCCTTAACTTCCACCACCTCCAACGGGATCCCTCCACTAAGCATATCTTTCCCTCCCCCCACTTCTGCTTTCCCCAGGGATCGCTCCCTACGCGATTCCCTTGTCCATTCGTCGCCCCCCATTCCTTCCCACTGACCTCCCTCCCAGCACTTACCCTTGTAAGCGGAAAAAGTGGTACACATGCCCTTACACTTCCTCCCTCACTACCATTCAGGGCCCCAGACAGTCCTTCCAGGTGAGGCGATACTTCACTTGTGAGTCGGCTGGTGTGATATACTGCATCTGGTGCTCCCGATGCGGCCTTCTATATATTGGTGAGACCCGACGCAGACTGGGAGACCATTTCGCTGAACACCTACGCTCTGTCCACCAGAGAAAGCAGAATCTCCCATGGCCACACATTTTAATTCCACGTCCCATTCCCATTCTGATATGTCCATCCATGGCCTCCTCTACTGTCAAAATGAAGCCACACTCAGGTTAGAGGAACAACACCTTATATTCCGTCTGGGTAGCCTCCAACCTGATGGCATGAACATTGACTGCTCTAACTCTGTTAATGCCCCTCCTCCCCTTCTTACCCCATCCCTTATTTATTTACTTATTATGTATTTTTTGCCCTTTCTTTCTCTCCCTTTTTTCCCTCTGTCCCTCTCACTATATCTTCCCCTGGGTACTCCCCTCCCCCTTTCTTTCCCCCTAGGCCTCCCGTCCCATGATCCTCTCCCTTCTCCAGCATTGTATCCCTTTTGCCAATCAACTGTCCAACTCTTGGCTCCATCCCTCCCCCTCCTGTCTTGTCTATCATTTCAGATCTCCCCCTCCCCCACCCACTTTCAAACCTCTTACTATCCCTTCTTTCAGTTAGTCCTGACGAAGGGTTTGGGCCTGAAACGTCGACTGTACCTCTTCCTATAGATGCTGCCTGGCCTGTGCGTGTTGCTTGAATTTTCAGCATCTGCAGATTTCCTCGTGTTTACTGGATAGAGAGTCTGGTTTGTGGTAGGTGAGGACAAGAGGAACTCTATCCCTAGTGAGGAGGTGGAAGATACGGTGAAGGCAGACATGCTGAGTTCTGTAATAAAGAGCCTCATCCTGAGAACAGATGCAATGGAGGAATTGAGAGAAGGGGATAGCATTTATACAAGTAACAGTGTGGGAAGATGTATAGTCCAGGTGGCTGTGAGAGTTAGTGGGTTCACAATAGACATCACTGGATAAGTTGATTCCAGAGATAGAGGTACGGAGATCGAGAAAGGGAAGGGAGGTGCCGGAAATGAACCAGGTAAATTTGAGGGCAAGATTTAAGTTGGAGACAAAGCTGATGAAGTCCATGTGTTCAGCATGGGTGCAGGAAGCAGCACAAAGCAGTCGTCGATGTAGTGAAGGAAAAGTTGGGGAGTGATAGCAGCGCAGGCTTGGAATATAAACTGTTCCACATAGCTGGCAAAAAGGCAGGCATTGCGAAGCCCCAAGAGAGCACTGTTACATGGTTGGCAACAATGAATATAGAATTGACTCTGGTTTTATAAACAAACATAAACATTTATTAAACGCTGCTCAACAATAGTGAAAAATAAACAAACGACTAATTTAACCGGAAGTTAACTGCTATATGGCAATTTAACAAACAGCCAAACTCTGGAATAGTTCTTAAAGTGGTAAATTCGAACACGGTCTTAAAGTGGTAAATTCGAAAGTCCAAGTGATTTATACAGTCAGTAAGGAGAGACTTCCCTGAAACCTGATTTCTCCGAAGACGTGACATCACTGCTGATCCCAGCCGAGAGATGCCTTGTCCAAAGGATTCATGACGGAGGAAATAAAACGGCTTAAAGGAACCAACCCTTTTCCTGGAGGGTGAAAACTGCACAAACCTTCCTGATCTTGCAGGGGTTATCTCAGATGCAGGCCACTATTCCTGAATGAAGATTCAATAAGGTCGATCCTTCATAAAATCTCCGAACAACTTTACTCAATCCTTCGGGTTCCCATACTTTGATAAGGTCTTCACTCTACAATACTAGACTGTAAAGGTAAAACAAAGGTGCAACAAACAAGAACTGGCAGTGATTGGCGAAACTGCCGGCACAACGTTTTTTTACCTTACAATAGAAAGTAAAAACTCCACTTTAAAATGAAACTGCGTCATAAGACGAATACGCAGCAAAACCAACTGACGAACCAACTGCGTGACAATAGGGGTTTCCCTTTATATACCTGTTGGAACATGCCATCACACTCACACTGGCAGGAAAATAACATCACCTCACCATCAGAAGACAATTACATCATGGTCATAAGACAGTCACAAGGTATCCACAAGGTATGTAACACCTCCCTCCAAAAAGGGAAAATTTTGGTCGGTTATGAGAAAAATTTTAATAATTATTTACAAAAAGAAGTATAAAATCTATAACATACACAATATACACAGTATTATCATACAGCACCTTACAGACTAATATACAGCAGGAGTGTTACAAATGTTAAAATACCACTCCATAAAAAAAGCACATTGTATATTCAACATCTAGATAGACAGTCAGCAATCACATTATCTTTGCCTTTAATATGAGTTATCAGAATATTATACTCCTGTAACATCAAACTCCAATTCAGTAACCTTCCATTTTTGTTTTTCATCTTACTCAAAAACACTAACGGATTATGATCAGTGTAAACTATGAGTGGTTTCTGATTTGTACCCACATACACATCAAAATGTTGTAAAGCCAAAACAAGAGATAATAATTCCTTTTCTATAGTTGAATAATTTCTTTGATGCTCATTAAATGTCTTAGAAAAGTAAGCTACTGGATGATAAACCTCATCACCCTCATCCCTTTGAAGTAACACTGCTCCTGCAGCCTCATCACCCTCATCTCTTTGGAGTAACACTGCTCCTGCAGCCTCATCACCCTCATCTCTTTGAAGTAACACTGCTCCTGCAGCCTCATCACCCTCATCTCTTTGGAGTAACACTGCTCCTGCAGCCTCATCACCCTCATCTCTTTGAAGTAACACTGCTCCTGCAGCCTCATCACTAGCATCTACAGCTAATGAAAATGGTTTTTCAAAGTCAGGTGACCTGAGCACAGATTGATGACATAGCATAGTTTTCAATTTATCAAATGCCTCCTGACAAGGCTCTGTCTAAACAAACTTTTCACTTTTCTTCAAGAGATTAGTTAATGGAAGAGCAATGTCAGCAAAATTCTTACAAAATTTGCGGTAATATCCTTCCATTCCCAAGAATCTTCTAAGAGTCCTTTTACCAGTTGGAGTGGGTACCTCTAAAATTGCCTGCACTTTCGCCTGAACAGGAACTAACTTACCTAGACCCACAACATAACCAAGGTAGGTCACAGTGGCATGACCAAATTCACTTTCAGCTAAGTTAATAGTTAAGTTAGCTTTTGAAAGCCTTTCAAATAGTTTCTCCACTGCAGTAATATGTGCTTTCCAAGTATCAATTCCTGTAACTAAATCATCAATATAGGCATCTGTATCTTTTAACCCATGAGTCACAGAATTAATCATCCACTGGAAAGTACCTGGTGCATTCTTCATCCCAAAGGGAATAACATTATATTCATATAACCCAGATGGGGTTACAAATGCAGAAATCTCTCTACCTCTATCCGTCAATGGAACACACCAATAACCTTTTAACAAATCAATCTTGGTAAGGAACTTTGCTTGTCCAACTTTGTCCACACAATCATCCACTCTAGAGATTGGATACGCATCTGTTTTTGTTACAGCATTCATCTTCCTGTAATCAGTACAAAACTGAATACTACCTTCTGGCTTAGGCGCCATAACACACGGTGAACTCCAATTCGAATTAGAAGGTCTAAAAATATTATTTTCTCACATATACTTAATTTCTTGTTCAGCAAGTTCACATTTTTCCATGTTCATCTGATATGGATGTTGCTTTATGGGTTTGGCATCTCCAACATCTATATCTACCCATGGCTACACCTTTGTTTGAAGGAAGTGGAGGGAGCCAAAGGAGAAGCCCCCATGCAGAGTACATTGGTGCTGTTTCCTATGCCCATGTCATGTGTTGCTTAGGATATCATGAGGCCTTCAAAGACACAATTGAAATCCAGTTCTTTTTATATAATTTGTAGTCAGGGTTAGGATCACTAATTCATCATAATTGGTAACATCTTATTATTCTGATTATTTGGCTCAGTCTTTAAAAATGTAGATTAACTGAATCAAACTTTCATTTGGAACATTGCTTCTCATCACGATTTCAATTGTTCCTAACCAGTCCAAACAATGCAGACCCAAAAGCTAATTTTATTGCCTGACCATGCATTTAATATCAGAAATCATGACAAAATTGGATTAGTAGATATTCCAATTATTTACAAAGAACTTTTTGCAATACCTTTTCAAAAATGCTGAAATGAAATCAAGACCCCTTGGCCTGGATTTTAGGATAGAATCAGAATCAGAATCGGGTTTAAAGTCACCGGCATTTGTCATGAAATTTGTTTACTTTACGGCAGCAGTACAATGAAATACGTGATAAATAAATATAGAAAAAACTGAATTACATTAAGTATATATATCACAGTTAGGTTAAAATAAGTAGTCAAATAGAAACATGAAAAAGTTGTAAGGTTGTGTTCATGGGTTCAATGTCCATTTAGAAATCAGATGTCGGGGAGAAGAAGCTGTTCCTGAATCGCTGATTTAGTGCCTATAAGTTTCTGTATCTCCTTCCTGATGGTAACAACAAGAAAAGGGCATGTCCTGGATATTGGTGGTCCTTAATGATGGACACCGTCTTCCCAAGTCACCACTTCTTGAAGATGTCTAGGATTCAAAGGAGGATAGTACCCATGATGGAGATGACTAATCTTATAAGTTTCTGCAACTTACTTTGATCTTGTGTAGTAGCCTCATCCAAACCAGAGGGTGATGCAGCCAGTCAGAATGCTCTCCACAGCACATTTGTAGAAGTTTTTGGGTGTTTAGTTGACGAACCAAATCTCCTCAAACTCCAAGTGAAATATTGCTGCTGTTTAGCATTCTTTATAGCTGCATCAATATGTTGCATCCAGGTTAGATCCTCAGAGATATTGACACCCAGGGACGTGAGACTGCTCACTCTCTCCACTTCTGATCCCTTTATGAGGATTGGTTTGTGTTCCCCTGTCTTACCCTTTCTGAAATCCACAATCAGCTCTTTGGTCTTGCTGATGTTGAGTGCAAGGTTCTTGCTGCACCACCACTCAAATAGCTGGAGTACCTTGCTCCAGTACGCCCTTTTGTCACCATCTGAAATCCTGCCAACAATGGTTGTATTGGATTAGATCATTACTAAGGAATGAAGTTGAGGTGCTGGTTAATTTTAAGACTGAGAAATCCAGAAGAGCTTCCAACAGTTTTTTAAAATTTTAGCTGCAATTCCTATCCATTGGAAGCCTGATCAACAGATTAGAGACCAATCAAATCATCAGTACTGTTACAATGAGCCCAGGAAAGTGTTCACACTCCTTCTGGAACACCCTTAATGCTATAACATTACTTTACTTTATTGTTGCCAAACAATTGATACTAGAACGTACAATCATCACAGCGATATTTGATTCTGTGCTTCGCGCTCCCTGGAGTACAAATCGATAGTAAATATTAAAAATTTAAATTATAAATCATAAATAGAAAATAGAAAAGGGAAAGTAAGGTAAGCTGTTTACAATAAACTTTCAAGGCTTTTCACTTGCTTTTAACTGCTGGATTACCTATTACTTGTGGTTAAAATCAAATAGCTGTTAAAAGGATGACATTTGGTTTAACTCTGGTATTTAATTAATGAACTTCCTCCTTCTGAGACAATTGACTTCCTCCCCATCACTATGCATTTGGTATTAAAAGCAGAAAGACAACTTGCAGATGCTGAAAAGCCCCAAAACACAAATTCCACAAACTCAACACAGACCAGGCCACATCTCTGGTTAGAAAATAAGAATTAATATTTTAGATTGACAATCCTTGGTCACAAGTTGGAGAGAGCGAAGAAAGCAAATTGCAATGAAAACAGTGGGAGTGATGGAGAGGGATGGATAGAATGAAGACTGGTGATTGTTGTCACCATGGTTGTTATTAATGGGTAGTGAGAGGTTATAAAAATGCGTAATATGGTGCGCCTAACAGGTCAATGTGCACTTATGGAGAGCAAAAACAAAACCAAATGAATCAATATCAAAAGTATTCATTTTGTGGTTTTGGGTTATAATTAGTGTCACAGAAAACTTTCACTTGTGCAGTACCCAGATGAATCGTACCAGGTGAGCTAGTGAAATTTAACAGAATACAGGATATAGTCTAGCAGCTACAGAGAAAGTGTATGCAGGCAGCCAAATAAAGTGCAAAAGCAAAGAGTTACATTGGAGATTCAGAATTTGTTTCTAGCGCATGAGATCTCTGTTCAAGAGTCTGATAACAGGTGAGATAAAGCTGTCCATGAATCAGAACCAGAATCAGATTGATTATCACCAGAAACAATAGGAATTCTGCAGATGCTGGAAATTCAAGCAACACACATCAAAGTTGCTGGTGAACGCAGCAGGCCAGGCAGCATCTCTAGGAAGAGGTGCAGTTGACATTTCAGGCCGAGACCCTTCGTCAGGACTAACTGAAGGAAGAGTGAGTAAGGGATTTGAAAGTTGGAGGGGGAGGGGGAGATCCAAAATGATAGAAGACAGGAGGGGGAGGGATGGAGCCGAGAGCTGGACAGGTGATAGGCAAAAGGGATACGAGAGGATCATGGGACAGGAGGTCTGGGAAGAAAGGCAAGGAGGGGGGGGATCCAGAGGATGGGCAAGGGGTATATTAGAGGGACAGAGGGAGAAAAAGGAGAGTGAGAGAAAGAATGTGTGTATAAAAATAAGTAACAGATGGGGTACGAGGGAGAGGTGGGGCATTAGCGGAAGTTAGAGAAGTCGATGTTCATGCCATCAGGTTGGAGGCTACCCAGACGGAATATAAGGTGTTGTTCCTCCAACCTGAGTGTGGCTTCATCTTTACAGTAGAGGAGGCCGTGGATAGACATGTCAGAGTGGGAATGGGATGTGGAATTAAAATGTGTGGCCACTGGGAGATCCTGCTTTCTCTGGCGGACAGAGCGTAGATGTTCAGCAAAGCGGTCTACCAGTCTGCGTCGGGTCTCGCCAATATATAAAAGGCCACATCGGGAGCACCGGACGCAGTATATCACCCCAGCCGACTCACAGGTGAAGTTTTGCCTCACCTGGAAGGACTGTTTGGGGCCCTGAATGGTGGTAAGGGAGGAAGTGTAAGGGCATGTGTAGCACTTGTTCCGCTTACACGGATAAGTGCCAGGAGGGAGATCAGTGGGAAGGGATGGGGGGTCGAATGGACAAGGGAGTCGCGTAGGGAGTGATCCCTGCGGAATGCAGAGGGGGGGGAAGGGAAAGATGTGCTTAGTGGTGGGATCCCGTTGGAGGTGGCGGAAGTTACGGAGAATAATATGTTGGACCCGGAGACTGGCGGGGTGGTAGGTGAGGACCAGGGGAACCCTATTCCTAGTGGCGTGGCGGGAGGATGGCGTGAGAGCAGATGTATGTGAAATGGGGGAGATGCGTTTAAGAGCAGAGTTAATAGTGGAGGAAGGGAAGCCCCTTTCTTTAAAAAAGGAAGACATCTCCCTCGTCCTAGAATGAAAAGCCTCATCCTGAGAGCAGATGCGGCGGAGACGGAGGAATTGCGAGAAGGGGATGGCGTTTTTGCAAGAGACAGGGTGAGAAGAGGAATAGTCCAGATAGCTGTGAGAGTCAGTAGGCTTATAGTAGACATCAGTGGATAAGCTGTCTCCAGAGACAGAGACAGAAAGATCTAGAAAGGGGAGGGAGGTGTCGGAAATGGACCAGGTAAACTTGAGGGCAGGGTGAAAGTTGGAGGCAAAGTTAATAAAGTCAACGAGTTCTGCATGCGTGCAGAAAACAGCGCCAATGCAGTCATCGATGTAGCGAAGGAAAAGTGGGGGACAGATACCAGAATAGGCACGGAACATAGATTGTTCCACAAACCCAACAAAAAGGCAGGCAGAGCTAGGACCCATACGGGTGCCCATAGCTACACCTTTAGTTTGGAGGAAGTGGGAGGAGCCAAAGGAGAAATTATTAAGAGTAAGAACTAATTCCGCTAGACGGAGCAGAGTGGTGGTAGAGGGGAACTGATTAGGTCTGGAATCCAAAAAGAAGCGTAGAGCTTTGAGACCTTCCTGATGGGGGATGGAAGTATATAGGGACTGGACATCCATGGTGAAAATAAAGCGGTGGGGGCCAGGGAACTTAAAATCATCGAAAAGTTTAAAAGCGTGAGAAGTGTCATGAACATAGGTCGGAAGGGATTGAACAAGGGGGGATAAAACCGTGTCGAGGTATGCAGAAACGAGTTCGGTGGGGCAGGAGCAAGCTGAGACAATAGGTCTGCCAGGACAGGCAGGTTTGTGGATCTTGGGTAGGAGGTAGAAACGGGAAGTGCGAGGTGTGGGAACTATAAGGTTGGTAGCAGTGAATGGGAGATCCCCTGAGTGGATAAAGTCGGTGATCGTGTGGGAGACAATGGCCTGGTGCTCCTTAGTGGGGTCACGATCGAGGGGTAAATAAGAGGAGGTATCCGCGAGTTGACGCTGTGCCTCAGCAAGGTAGAGGTCTGTACGCCAGACTACAACAGCACCCCCCTTATCGGCGGGTTTAATAATAAGGTTAGGATTAGTGCGGAGGGAGTGGAGAGCAGAGCGGATTATCACCGGCATGTGTTGTGAAATTTGTTAACATAGCAGCAGCAGTTCAATGCAATACATAATATAGAAGAAGAAAATAAACAAATAAATAAATTACAGTATATGTATATTGAATATATAAAAATTGTGCAAAAACAGAAATTATATATATTAAAAAGTAAGGTAGTGTTCAGGGGTTCAATGTCCATTCAGGAATCGGATGGCAGAGGGGAAGAAGCTGTTCCTGAATCACTGAGTGTGTGCCTTCAGGCTTCTATACCTCCTACCTGATGGTAACAGTGAGAAAAGGGCATGCCCTGGGTGCTGGAGGTTCTTAATAATGGATGCTGCCTTTCTGAGACACCGCTCCCTAAAGATGTCCTGGGTACTTTGTAGGCTAGTACCCAAGATGGAGCTGACTAGATTTACAACTTTCTGCAGCTTCTTTCGGTCCTGTGCAGTAGCCCCTCCATACTAGACAGTGATGCAGCCTGTCAGAATGCTCTCCATGGTACATCTATAGATGATTTTAAGTGTTTTTGTTGACATACCAAATGTCTTCAAACTCCTAATGAAGTACAGCTGCTGTCTTGCCTTCTTTATAACTGCATCGATATGTTGGAACAAGGTTAGGTCCTCAGAGGTCTTGACACCCAGGAACAAGAAACTGCTCACTCTCTCCACTTCTGATCCCTCTATGAGGATTGGTATGTGTTCCTTCATCTTACCCTTCCTGAGGTCCACAATCAGCTCTTTCGTCTTACTGACGTTGAGTGCAAGGCTGTTGCTGCGACTGCACTCCACTGGTTGGCATATCTCACTCCTTTACACCCTCTCGTCTCCATCTGAGATTCTGCCAACAATAGTTGTATCATCAGCAAATTTATAGCTGGTACTTGAGCTATGCCTAGCCACACTGTCATGTGTATATAGAGAATAGAGTAGTGGACTAAGCACACGCCCCTGAGATGAGCCAGTGTTGATCATCAGCGAGGAGGAGATGTTATCACCAATCCATACAGATTGTGGTCTTCCGGTTAGGAAGTCGAGGATCCAGTTGCAGAGGGAGGTACAGATGACCAGGTTCTGTAACTTATCAATCAGGATTGTGGGAATGATGGTGTTAAATGCTGAGCTATAGTCGATGAACTGCTTCCTGACATGCGTGTTTGGTGGTTTATTCCTTCAGGCTCTTGTATCTTCCGGAGGGGAGAGACTAGAGAATAACCAGGCTGGGATTGGTCCTTGATCATATTGGCTGCCTTCCTGAGACAGGGAGGCTGATTTGTGTGGTGTGGATGACTTATAAGAAGAACAGTCAGTTCTGATTGAGACAGAAGAAGCACATTAATGGAAATGATAGAATTTGGTATTGCTACAACCACAGACATTGCCGCAGGGTCTGCGTGATCTCACAGGCGGGTTGTGGAACGGATTCGGCAAACGTGCTGGTGAGTATGCACGTTCCAGCCAATTAGTGATTCATTGTTATGGTATTTAACTCACTTCATTTCATTTCAATCTGTTAACACTTGACCAGAAGCACAGCGACATCTATGCTCCCCGCTTACAGTAGTCCCTTTTTTGGCGAAGAAGATTATCATTTTGATTGACAGTAATAAGTTACTGCTTCCCAGTCACTCTGTTGACATTAGTTTTCAGTTTGAGAATTTTAGATAATGGCTCCTGTTGGCCTTGAGTTTATTGTTTCTCCTGCACAGTTCTTACTAAAAGTCAGTGAACTGTTTATCCGCTTCAGTGTCTCTTGCTCTGCACTTGGGCCATAAACGGACATTTCTGTCTGGTATAGTTTTCAAAATGTCCAAAATGCTGAAATGGAAGCCCAGATTATGTTCCTGAACCTTAATTGTGGCTTGCAGTAACAGTCCTGGAGATAAATCAGTGGGAGTGGAAGAAGATTTTAAAGTGGTATGCTGCTGGATGTTTAGAGTTGCCCTTGCATACTGGAAGATTTGAGATAGCTTTTAGTGTAACAGTTTTATGTTTTTTGCAATTTTATCTTGACACCATCTGATTTTAAGAACATGATTCAAATGCCCTCCTTTTTTAAAGGTGGCGACTTGGAAACTGTATGTTCTTTGTGCTACAAAACTGAGGTTTGTTCGAATACAGACTTCTGCGTACAATCACTTCTGTCCTTCTCAAACCTCTCCCTTCCTTAGGCTGGTCCTTCCCTATGCAACACCACACCACAACTTTCAATTTGCACTTCTAGATTTGCAATATTGAAAAGCTCTTCCGCAGGGCAAGTTCTGTTGTGCACTATAGTCTGGTATTTATGTGCAGAGGTACCTGATTCACAAAGGATCTTGAAAAATTCAAGATGAATTTTTTAGGCTTTAGTGCTCCTGTTCAAATGTTGTAGAGTCGGAGCTGTACAGCACGATAATAGGCCAACCTTTCTCCCCATCAGCATGGACCCCATTTGCTTCTATGTTTAGCTTATTAACTGCAGGAAGTCCTTTTGTATTTCCTAATCGATGCCTTGCCTCTTCCTGCATCTCTCTAAATGCTTTAAATTGCCTCTGAACCCACCACTTCCTCTGGCAGTGAGTTTCTGAGCCCCTTTAAAGCACATTCCTCTCATTTTAAATATAAGTCCCCGTGCTTTTGATAGCCCGGTAAAAGTATTTTGAACATCTGCAATACTTATGCATGTCATAATTTTTTATATTTCTATCCGTCACTGGGGTGTGGATGGGGATACATCTGTACCAAAGGAGGCGTAAGGCTCTCCGTCCCTCCACTAGCCTGCCTGTCATCCTTGGGTAAGGTATAGCAACTGCTTAGACACTTGATCAGGGTCACGTGAAACCATGGGAGCAGGTGGTGGATGGTCACATGAGCAGCCGGTGCATATCACAAACCTTGGTTATGTGACCACTGACGCCAGGCAGACAATCTCCGAGGAGTGTTGATAATGGCTGGGGTCACCCATTTTGTAAAGACACTGCCCAGAAGAAGGCAATGGCAATCCACCTCTGCTGAAAAATTTGCCAAGAACAGTCATGGTCGTGGGCCGACCATGATCACCTGCATCATGGCAAAACACGTAACAAACAAATGAACAAAACAATGAGGCCACTCCACCTTCACTCATGGAATTGGAGCTTATTGAACTATTCGATGAAAATCCAATACACTTTGCGATTTTATGGCTCTTGTTTTTAATAAGGCCCTAGCCTAGATGTGGCTACATGAGCTGAGAAGCTAAATGGATGATGTCACAAGCATTCTTCAGATGGCTGCAAACACAAGAAGGCTGCTGAAGAGGCTGGATGAGCTACTGACATGGCCAATGATGAAAATCCACAAGACCACCAAATTACGAAGCCTATCCCTCTGAAAAGGGGTTGGAAGCGACGTCGCCTTTGTTGGCCGGGCAGCCCATCCAGAGCCTAGGGAGGCAGTACACAGCAAAGCTCTCTGACAGGCAGATGGGAAAAGTCGCATAGAAACAGCTCACTGAGGGCCTGGCCAGAATCGACCCGAGCCAAACTACCTGGAAAGTATAAAGTGTGGTGCTACCAGTTCATGCTATACCAGAGAGTAATGTGGTCCCTGAAAATGTGCTTTTCAGTGGGATGGCTGGGATAGCCAACTTGCGCATCTGGAAGTGACTGAGGCTGCCTCGGAGTTTCTTGGGCAATGGCCTCTTCAGGAACGACATGTTGCAGGTGCCACTGAGATCCATCAGCCTGGGGTACAAACAGGAGAAAACCTGACTGGTCATTGAGCTGAGGGAATTCACCAACTCACTGGTGAGGAGTACCAATGCTCCAATCCATGCCAGACAGAAAATGGGGAGCTCAAGCTGAGGTAGACCAAGCCACCAGCAGCCTGCAGTACTAAGAGGTTGCCGGCAGAGTCCAGGCTGGGCACGCAGGACTTGGCTGGGGAAAGGCAGCACATTTCTGGCCCAAGCCCTCAAAGAAAGAGAGGAAAGCCATGGTAGTGGAAGAGGTGACAAGGACAGAGCAGGAGTGCTACAGGGTGAAAGCGGTGGAAGAGCACCGTCAACAGGTCATTCAGCTGGTCTGACCTGTGGAAGGCCCCACAAGCCATACTCAGCTTCCTCATCAGGGCAACCTGTGATACCTTGCCCTGCCCCGAAATCTTCACCAGTGGTTTGGCAGTGAGAATAGCTGCCCCCGTGTGATATCACCAATGCCAACCTCCAACATGTCCTTGCAGGATGCAAGACTGCATTGTCCCAGGGGCACTACAGATGGTGCCACGAGCAGGTCCTAAAGAAGCTGGCAGAGATATTAGAGACCTCTAGGTGTGATGCGAGAAGCAGCCTTTCCCCAGCAGGACGACAACTGTTCCCATTTGCTAAGGGTATTAAAAGCGCTGAATGCACCTGCCAAGGAGATCCCTCAGGACTCCTCTCCACAGGGAAGGAGTGGAACATGAGGGCAGATCTCAGCAGACAGCTACAGTTCCCCACGGAAATCGCCACCACATCTCTCCACCCAGACATAGTACGGCCACCAGGACAGCCCTCCTATTGAGTTAACCATCCCATGGGAGGAAGGAGGGGAGGCTGCCCACAGGAGGAAGAGGCTGGAGTACTCAGACCTAGAGCATCATCATCACATACATGAGGAGCAAAAATATTTGTTACATCTCTGTTAAATGTGCAATGTGCAATTTATAGTAATCTGTAATAAATAATATGTACAACAGGACAGTCAATATAACATAGAAATACAATCATATCAGCGTGAATTAATCAGTCTGATGGCCTGGTGGAAGCAGCTGTCCTGGAGCCTGTTGGTCCTGGCTTTTATGCTGCGGTACCGTTTCCCGGATGGTAGCAGCTGGAACAGCTTGTGGTTGGGGTGACTCAGGTCCCTAATGATCCTTCGAGACCTTTTTACACACCTGTCTTTGTAAATGTTCTGAATAGTGGGAAGTTCACATCTACAGATGCGCTGGGCTGTCTGCACCACTCTCTGCAGAATCCTGCGATTAAGCGAGATACAGTTTCCATACCAGGCAGTGATGCAGCCAGTCAGGATGCTCTTAATTGTGCCTCTGTGGAAAGTCCTTAGGATTTGGGGACTCATGCCAAACCTCTTCAACCGTCTGAGGTGAAAGAGGCGCTGTTGTGCCTTCTTCACCACACAGCTGGTGTGTACAGACCATGTGAGATCCTCGGTGATGTATCTGCTGTGGAACTTAAAGCTGTTCACCCTCTCAAACCCAGATCCAGTGATGTCAATAGGGGTTACCCTGTCCCCATTCCGCCTGTAGTCCACAATCAGCTCCTTTGCTTTTGCGACATTGAAGGAGAGGTTTTTTTGACACCACTGCATCAGGGTGATGACTTCTTCTCAGTAGGCTGCCTCATTATTATTTGAAATTAGGCCAATCAACATAGTGTCATCAGCAAATTTAATTAGCAGATTGGAGCTGTAGGTGGCAACAAGGTCAAGTGTATATAGAGAGTAAAGGAGGGGGCTTTGGACAAAGCCCTGAGGGGCACCTGTTGAGGGTCAGAAGGGCAGAGGTGATGGAGCCCACACTTATCACCTGTCAGCAATTTGACAGGGAGTCCAGGATGCAGCTGCACAAGGTAGGGTCAAGGCCAAGGTCTCTGACCTTCTTGTCAAGCCTGGAGGAGAATTATGGTGTTGAATGCTGAATTGTAGTCCAAGAACAGCATCGTCACATAAGAATCCTTCTCCAGATGTGTAAGGACGGTGTGAGAGCTGTGACTTTTGCACCGTCTGTCGATCGGTTGTGTCAGTGGGTGAATTATAGGGGGTCCAGTGTGGGTGGCAGCACGCTGCAGACGTAGTCCTTGACCAGCCTCTCAAAGCATTTGCTTATTATTGAGGTGAGTGCAACAGTACGTCAGTTGTTCAGACATGTTTCCTTGGTCTTTTTAGGTACAGGAACAATGGTGGATGTTTTGAAGCAGGAGGGCACTCTACACAGGGAGAGGGGGAGGTTAAACATGTCTGTATACACAACTGTTGGTTGTGTGGCACACATCCAGAGTACCCGACCTGGGATATCGACAGGTCCCACAGCCTTGCGACTGTCCACTCATTAGAAACATCTGCATACTTTCTAGTTGAATAGCTTGCTGTTTGATTTACCAGTGAGCTGTCATACATCTTTGGTAGCGCCATCTTAATCTGAAATATTTCAAGAGGGTGAACTCATGCAAGGCATCATTCTCTGATAGTGTACCTGACAGAGCTCTGAAATCCTGTGGAACCAACAGCTGGGAGTGTTCAACGATACCTTCTCTCTTTCATTGCTACAGTCCGAGGTTTACATCTGGCTTCAAAAGGGCATCAATCATACCATTGCCCAAGAAGAGCAGGGTGAGCTGCCTCAATGACTATCACCCAATGGCATTCACATCTACGGTGATGTAGTGCTTTAAGAAGTTGGTAATGGCCAGAATCATTGTCTGACTAAGCCAGGATCTGGACCCGCTGCAATTTGCCTATCACCACAATACATCTACAGAGGATGCAATTTCACTGGCTCTCCACTCAACTTTGCATCAGCTGGGCAATAGTAATACCCATGTCAAGTTGCTGCTTATTGATTACAGCTCAGCGTTCAGCGTTATCATACCCTCGGCAAGCTCCAAAATCTGGTCCTCTGTAACTGGATCCTTAACTTCCTCACCAGGCAACAACGGTCAGTACAGATCGGAAATAACATCTCCTTCTTGCTAACAGTCTAGATTGGCATACCTCAAGAATGCGGGCTTAACACGCTGCTCTACTCTCTCTACGCCCACAAATGTGTGGCTATACACAGCTTAAACACCATCTACAAATTTGCTGATGACACAACTCACCTTGGCAGAATTTCAGATGGTGACAAGGAGGAGTGCAGGAGTGAGATAGATCAGCTGGTTGAGGGGTGTCACAGTAACAACCTTGCACTCAATGTCAGTAAGACTGAGGAATTAATTGTGGACTTCAGAGTGCAAATGGTGGAAGAGCATACAGATTGCTCAGAAGTTTTCTTACTTCAACCAAACCAGTCAAAATGAGCTTTGCTGATATCATGAATATAATGCAGGAACATTTAGAAACAAAACCATTGTTGATTGCAGAACGCTTTAGGTTTCATATCAGAATCAAAGAACAGGAGTCCATTTCAGCATTACGTGTCTGAATTGAAGAGATTGCCTGAGCATTGTTAGTTCAATGATAGGCTTAATGATGCACTGAGATCATTTATCTTGTGGACTCTTACAAGAAAACATTCAAAAATGGCTCCTAACTGAAGCACAACTCACATTTAAAAAAGCAGGTGACATTACTTTATCAATGGAAACAACAGACAAAGGCGCAATTCAGTTGGAGTCAGAAATGAAAGTGAGTGAACAAAATAGCACCATCTAAACAGAAATTGGCCTGGTCAAACAAATTGTGTTAATAGAGAAAAATCTAAAATGTCAAGCTATAGTTTCAAAAAGAGCACTAATATGATGCTGTTGATAAAATATCTGATAACGATGGGAGGTACACAGTACTGAGTAGCCTTAAGATTTACAATGTGAAAACTAACAGGAGACAAGCAATATGGCTTACACCAGAAGTGGATGTCAAATTAACTAAAATGGAGTTGGACACTGGTTTAGCTGTTCAGTCATTCCATAAAATGAGTTCAAACAACATTTCAATGATACTGAATTGAAGCATGTAGATATCCAACTAAGAACTTATACTGGAGAAAAGGTAACTTCTGTGAGGATGACATTTGTAACAGTGAAATGCCATTTTCAACAAGCTACATTGGGCTTGTATGTGGTTAAAGACAGCAGGGCCAGCATTGTAAGGCTCCAAGTGGCTATGCCAATTACAACTTGACTGGAGACCCATTCACCATTTGTCCACCACATCCCCTGGAAAATGATAGTGGATGGCAAGGACCAGTCAATGCAACATGCCTCAACTCACAGGTCTCCGATCTGAATAACGACCCCCTTCTATTTCCTTCCACTAAGCAATATAGATATAGATCAGCTGGATAGGTTGGGTGGAGCATTGACAAATGGAATTATTCCTGACAAATGATAGGTGATGAATTTTGGGAAGGCAAAGAAAAGGTAGGAGAAACATGGTAATTCCAGGGCTCCAGAGTGTATTGCTAAATAGAAGCACTTTGGGATACAAGTCCATAGATACCTGAAAGTGGTAATATATGATGGATGAAAAGGTGAGGAAAGATCATATATGATACTTGACTTCATTGGCTATGGCATAGAATAGAATAAGAATATGTTAAACATTGCTTCAGCAATATGAGAGGACTGTGCACAGTTATGGTTGCCACACTATAGAAAGATTATGATTGCATTGAAAAAGTTGTCGAGATTTGCCAGAACATTGCCTCAAATTGAGCAACACTGTTAGAAGGAGAGATTGGATAGGTTGGCTTTATGTTATCTGGTGTGAAGAGGCTGAAGGGTGATCTGATTTAGATATATAAAATTATGAAGGAGATAGTATGGTAGATAATAATATTCTTCTATTTTCCATGCTGGGGTTGTCTAAGACAAGAGGAATTGTCTTAGAGTGAGAGGTAAGTTTATGTTCGTTTTAATTATCATTCAACCATACATGAACACAGCCGAAAGAGTGTTCTGCAAATCTAATATTGAAGTAGAATAACTGTAACAAGTCAATGCTGCAACTATTTGGTTTTGCTTGAACAAATGGACCCAAACTCGATAATTCCTTCAAAACCCACTTTATGATTAATACAGAGAAGAAATAGGGAGTTGCGAGAAATGCTTTATATCGTACACTACCTACACCACTAATAGCTGGGGCTAACCTAAGCAACCTCTCGTAGTCTACACCGCCGAGTGTACTTAGCAACGTCTACGTGGTCCCTGAAGCAGGCGATCGACCGTGGACTGGCTAGGATGGAGGTCCTTGGCGCCTGTTCAGCTGCTCGGCCCAAAGGTGGGACCCAGGCGAGTAGTCTGTGCAAGGAAGAACTTGCCCACTTTTTGTAGCCCTATCGCCACCTCCCAGTCCAGCTGGAAGGGGCAAAGCATTCACTCCAACACCTACACGACCCCAGCTTGGGCCAATTCCAAGTCCTGGTCACGTATCAGGCCAACATACATCCTTCACACCTTCAGGTCCCACAATTGGGTGGCCTTCAGCTGTCGGCCTCTGCCTCCCCAGGGATAATGCATCCTATTAAGCTTACAATCAAACAATGTGAAAAACATTTTTAGAGACAAGGTCATTAATTGCTTTTACGCAAATCAGCATTTTTAGCTTGTTTTCATGTATTGTCATCCGGTATACCAGGGGCATATATAGTGTTCTTCCCTTATTTAGTATCAAGGGTCAATCTGCTCAACATAATAAATTCCTACTTGTTAACCATTTCTTTACTGTATCCATTTTCATACCACTCACTCTACCCATCCACTATACACTTACCTATACAAAGAGGCAACACTCTTCCAGGGCCACAGTGCAACACATGCATAGCACAAGGCACACAATCCAACCCTGGAGGGCAGCGCCGACAGGCGAGGCCAGCCCCCAGCTGAACATGAATACTGCACTACACCTCCTCTCAGCATCTTCTCTCTTAGACTGCAGCAGGTAAGTCCTCGGCTTCAGGCCTAGTCCTTGCTATAACTGAGGCCATGCAACTTCCCCACCATCTGCCGCGCCGACAAACAAGGGAAATAGGCCTGTGGGATCTTACATTATCAATGTCCAACAGGGTCTTGTGATCACAAGAGAAAAATCCAAGACAATCACCTTCTTATACTGCACACGGCCTTCGTGCACCAAATCCAATGCCTTTGATGCCTTCCTGAGGCAGGCAGCAACATGGTCTGCACCATGTCCAATTCCTCCAACTCCTTTGTCAATGAGCAACCTGCTGACAGGGTAGACCTGTAGTACCCAAAGTTCTTAAAGTTCAACATTAAGAAGGATGGTTAAAAAAGACAAAAACAGCTTTTGTTAGCCCCTGAGAGGCTGCTACATCCAAAGCTCCACCACCTTACCAGAAATAAGAGCTAGCTGCCGTCAGTCACTGGAGGTAACAGGTTTAGGTTTAGTAACGCCTTTAACTCAGTAGGTCATCACGATTTGAGTGTCACTGCCCGAAAAGGTTCCAGAGGCAAGTATTCTCACAACATTCAAGCATTTAGATGACTGCTTAAATCACTAAGGCATACAAATTGATTTAATCCAGCTAAATGGGATTAGTGTAGATAGGTACATGGTCGTCGTCTGAGTGCCTTATCTCCAAGGTACAGGGGCAGCATGAACATTATGGGCAGATGGGCTCACTTCTGTGCTGTATATCTCTGACTCAAATTCTGTAGATTATAAGCATCAAACTTTTAATCACCAGAAAGATGTCCAGGTTACTCTGTGCAATAGATCCCCAAAGAAACAAGAGACTGCAGATACTGGAATCTAGAGCAATAAGCAATCTGCTGGAGGAATTCATCAGGTTGATCAACATCTATTAGGAAGAAAGGAATTGTCAATCATCTGGGTTGAAACACACCCCGCCCCCCCATCAGGACTCAGCAATGTTCCATTTCTGTTTGCTTTTAATTATTTCAATATATTTTAAAAATTCTCAGCAAAAAAATCAATCATTCTGATGGGATCAGTAAGTAAAACATAAAACAGAGGAACGTAGAGCACACTACAGATCCTTCTCCTCACAGTGTAATGCTGACCGTATACTGTAAAGTTACTCCGTGATCAATCTAACCCTTCCCTCCAACAGAGGGTGTGAGAGGACCGAGTACCTGGGGGTGCAGCTGGATGACAGACTTGAGTGGACCTCCAATGTAGAGGCTGTGTGCAAGAAGAGCCAGAGTCACCTCTACTTCTCGAGGAGACTGAGGTCCATTGGCGTATGCAGGCCTCTTCATCACATGTGCTACCAGCATGTTGTCACCAATACAATCTTCTATTTGGTGGTGTGCTGGGCCAATGGCATCAACATGGGTGATGCTAACAGGCTCAATAAACTGATTAGAATGGCTGGATCTGTTATAGGAATCAACTGGAGACATTGGAGGCTGTGGTAGAAAAAAGGACCCTGCGGAAAATCCTGGCAATTCTGGACAATGTTTCTCACCCTCTGCATGACACCTTGGCTGAACAGAGGAGCATTTTTAGTAATAGACTAAGACAACTGTGCTACTCCAAAGAACACTATATGAAGTCACTCTTACAAACAAGAGAAAATCTGCAGATGCTGTAAATCCGAGCAGCACACACAAAATACTGGAGGAACTCAGTAGGCCAGGCAGCATCTATGGAAAAAAGTACAGTCGACATTCAAAATGTCATCTGCACTTTTTTCCATAGATGCTGCCTGGCCTGCTGAGTTCCTAGGTCATTCTTACCATTGGCCATTAGGTCCTATAATGAGTCAACCTATATCCTGGGAAGTGATGACCCCCTCCTGTTAGACTGTTTGAGGTAACATCCTTTATTCTTTTTTACTCCTCTTCTAGTATTTGTATATCTGTACACTTGTAATGCTACTGTGACACTGTAATTTCCTTTGGGAACAATGAGGTATCTATCTATCTAACTATTACATCAATGTGTCTATCTCGGAGTCTTTGAAACAAATTTATTATCAAAATATGTATGCCTTATGCAACCTTGACATTTACTTTCTCGCAGGCACTCACAAGCGATAGAATTCATGAAAAATAACACACGCACATGCACACACACACCAAAGACCACCACATATACAACATGCAAAAGAGGTCATATCACGTAAAGAGTCGAAAAAAAGAAAACAAATAACACATTGAACATGAACTGCAGAGTCCCCAAAAGTGAATCTATAACTGTGGAGCCTATTCAAGTTGTGAAGTTTATTGTCATTTAACTATATACATGTGTATAACGTATATAATCTATATAGAAATGAGACAGCGTTTCTTCAAACCAGGGTGTAAAACACATAACACACGACAACTTATGAAGGTAAGGATAAAATCTACAGAAGAATCACACATGAGTAACAAACTAAAGTGCATTAATATTAAATATTGTAAGGTACAGAACAGATTAATCAGTGATACTTCAAATACGATGCAACCAGGAGTTCAGAAGCCTAATGGCCAGAGGAAAGAAACTGTTTCTCATCTTGTCTATTCTTGTCTTTATGCATTGGAGTCTCCTGCCTGATGGTAGAAGGTCAAAGTGTATGCTGGATGGATGGGTGGGGTCCTTGATAATACTGAGGGCCCTGTGTTCTTACAGTCCTTTGTGGGGACTTCTGGTCCGATGCTCGATTGCATTGCTCCCATACCAGATGGAGATGCCACTTGTAAGGATGCGCTCATTGGTGCTCCTCTACAACACAGTTAAGATGGTGGGGTGGTGGGGGGGAGCCTTGCTTGCCTCAATCATTTTAGGAAGTGGAGCAGTTGCTTGCCTTCTTGTTCAGGGAAGTGATATTGAGGGACCAGGTGAGATCACCTGTGATGTGAACATCCAGGAACTTGGTGCACCTAACTCTCTCTAGGGAGGAACCATGTATTTGCAGAGGGAGATGATTCGTCTGCATCTTCCTGAAGTGCAGAATGATTTCCTTAGTCTTCTTCACCTTCAGGCTTAGGTAGTTCTTCTCACAACAATCCAGCTGTCGTTCCACTTCTTCTGTATACTCCATCTCATCATCATTCTTGATAGGGCCAACCACTGTTGTGTCATCCACAGACTTGGTTTGAGCTGGATCCTGACCCACAGCCATGCGTCAGCAGTGTGAACAGCAGCGGACTGAGTACACGGCCTTGGGGAGCGCCAGTGCTCAGCATAATGGGCGAGAGATGTTGCTGCCCACACGGACTGACTGTAGCCTTACTGTTTAGAAGTCCAGTATCCAGCTGCAGTTTTGAGACCCAATGAGGACAGTTTCCCCACCAGTTTCTGGGGTACGATGATGTTGAATGCCAATCTGAAGTCTATAAAGTGACATATGAGACCCTGTTTTCCAGTTGGGACAGGACAGAGTTGGGGGCAGAGACTATTGCATCGTCAGTGGATCAATTTGAGCGATAAGCAAACTGGCAAGGTTTCAATGTAGCTGGGAGAAAGGCTTTAATGTGCTCCATGACTAGCCGGGCGAAGCATTTCATAATGGTTGATGTTAATGCCACTGGACAATAGTCATTTAGAAAGGTTACTGTTGTCTTCTTTGGCTCTGGAATGGTTGCTGCCTTGAAATCTGAGGGGACAATGGGTTGTTCCAGAGAGATGTTGAATATATCCGTCAGCTAGGCTGCTCATCTTTCAGAACCTACACTGCTATATTATTTGTTCCGAGATGGCGGTGTGTTCAGACGCAATGACTACTTTGTCTCCGGGAGTAGTAGTTCATCATCATCCTGTTTGACTGGAAAACGCTGCTGGCTATGAAATATAATGTGCCCAGCGATTCCACCTCGCGAGGGAGCTAGGAGCTCCACAGCTTGGGCTTATTGTGCACGCCACTGCCTGCTTCAGACCTCCGTGAGTGGTGGCGTAGGAAGAGGTGGCGCAAGGGAACAAAAAAGGGGAAACATAGAAACATAGAAACATAGAAAATAGGTGCAGGAGTAGGCCATTCGGCCCTTCGAGCCTGCACCGCCATTCAGTATGATCATGGCTGATCATCCAACTCAGAACCCAATACCTGTCTTCCCTCCATACCCCCTGACCCCCTGTAGCCACAAGGGCCATATCTAACTCCCTCTTAAACACAGCCAATGAACTGGCCTCAACTGTTTCCTGTAGCAGAGAATTCCACAGATTCACCACTCTCTGTGTGAAGAAGTTTTTCCTTATCTCGATCCTAAAAGGCTTCCCCTTTATCCTCAAACTGTGACCCCTCGTCTTGGACTTCCCCAACATCAGGAACAATCTTCCTGATTCCAGCCTGTACAATCCCTTTAGAATTTTATACTTTTCAATAAGATCCCCCCTCAATCTTCTAAATTCCAGAGAGTATAAGCCTAGCCGATCTAGTCTTTCGTCATATGAAAATCCTGCCATCCCAGGAATCAATTTGGTGAACCTTCTTTGTATTCCCTCTATGGCAAGAATGTCTTTCCTCAGATTAGGGGACCAAAACTGCACACAATACTCCAGGTGTGGTCTCACCAAGGCCTTGTATAACTGCAGTAGTACCTCCCTGCTCCTGTACTCGAATCCTCTTGCTATGAATGCTAGCATACCATTCGCCTTTTTGACCGCCTGCTGTACCTGCATGCCCACTTTCAATGACTGGTGTACAATGACACCCAGGTCTCGTTGCACCTCCCCTTTTCCTAATCGGCCACCATTCAGATAATAATCTGTTTTCCTGTTTTTGCCACCAAAGTGGATAACCTCACATTTATCCACATTAATTTGCATCTGCCATGAATTTGCCCACTCACCTAACCCATCCAAGTCACCCTGCATCCTCTTAGCATCCTCCTCATAGCTAACACTGCCGCCCAGCTTCGTGTCATCCGCAAACTTGGAGATGCTGTATTTAATTCCCTCGTCTAAGTCATTAATATATATTGTAAACAACTGGGGTCCCAGCACTGAGCCTTGCGGTACCCCGCTAGTCACTGCCTGCCATTCTAAAAAGGTCCCATTTATCCCCACTCTTTGCTTCCTGTCTGCCAACCAATTCTCTATCCAGATCAATACCATACTCCCAATACCGTGTGCTTTAAGTTTGCACACTAATCTCCTGTGTCTGACCTTGTCAAAAGCTTTTTGAAAATCCAAATATACCACATCCACTGGTCCTCCCCTATCCACTCTACTAGTTACATCCTCAAAAAGTTCTATGAGATTTGTCAGACATGATTTTCCTTTCACAAATCCATGCTGACTTTGTCTGATGATTTCACCACTTTCCAAATGTGCTGTTATCACATCCTTGATAACTGACTCTAGCATCTTCCCCACAACCGATGTCAGGCTAACCGGTCTATAATTCCCCGGTTTCTCTCTCCCTCCTTTTTTAAAAAGCCGGGTTACATTAGCCACCCTCCAATCCTCGGGAACTAATCCAGAATCTAAGAAGTTTTGAAAAATTATCACTAATGCATCCACTATTTCTTGGGCTACTTCCTTAAGCGCTCTGGGATGCAGACCATCTGGCCCTGGGGATTTATCTGCCTTTAATCCCTTCAATTTACCTAACACCACTTCCCTGCTAACAAGTATTTCCCTCAGTTCCTCCATCTCAGTAGACCCTCGGTCCCCTACATTTTCCGGAAGATTATTTATGTCCTCCTTAGTGAAGACAGAACCAAAGTAGTTATTCGATTGGTCTGCCATGTCCTTGCTCCCCATGATCAATTCACTTGTTTCTGACTGTAAGGGACCTACATTTGTCTTAACCAATCTTTTTCTTTTCACATATCTATAAAAGCTTTTACAGTCAGTTTTTATGTTCCCTGCCAGCTTTCTCTCATAATCTTTTTTCCCTTTTCTAATGAAGCCCTTTGTCCTCCTCTGCTGGACTCTGAATTTCTCCCAGTCCTCAGGTGAGCCACTTTCTCTGGCTAATTTGTATGTTTCTTCTTTGGAATTGATACTATCCTTAATTTCCCTTGTCAGCCACAGGTGCACTACCTTCCCTGGTTTATTCTTTTGCCAAACTGGGATGAACAATTGTTGTAGTTCATCCATGCGATCTTTAAATGCTTGCCATTGCATATCCACCGTCAACCCTTTAAGGATCATTTGCCAGTCTATCTTAGCTAATTCACATCTCATACCTTCAAAGTTACCCTTCTTTAAGTTCAGAACCTTTGTTTCTGAATTAACTATGTCACTCTCCATCTTAATGAAGAATTCCACCATATTATGGTCACTTTTACCCAAAGGGCCTCGCACGACAAGATTGCTAACTAACTCTTCCTCATTGCTCAATACCCAGTCCAGAATGGCCTGCTCTCTAGTTGGTTCCTCGACATGTTGGTTCAGAAAACCATCCCGCATACATTCCAAGAAATCCTCTTCCTCAGCACCCTTACCAATTTGGTTCACCCAATCTATATTTAGATTGAAGTCACCCATTATAACTGCTGTTCCTTTATTGCACACATTTCTAATTTCCTGTTTAATGCCATCCCCAACCTCACTACTACTGTTAGGTGGCCTGTACACAACTCCCACTTGTGTTTTCTGCCCCTTAGTGTTATGCAGCTTTACCCATATCGATTCCACATCCTCCTGGCTAATGTCCTTCCTTTCTATTGCGTCAATCTCCTCTCTAACCAGCAATGCCATCCCACTTCCTTTTCTTTCATGTCTATCCCTCCTGAATATTGAATATCCCTGAACGTTGAGCTCTCATCCTTGGTCACCCTGGAGCCATGTCTCTGTGATCCCAACTATATCATATTCATTAATAACTATCTGCACATTCAATTCATCCACCTTGTTATGAATGCTTCTTGCATTGACACACAAAGCCTTCAGGCTTGCTTTTACAACACTCTTAGCCCTTATACAATTATGTTGAAAAGTGGCCCTTTTTGATTTTTGCCCTGGATTTGTCGGCCTGCTACTTTTACTTTTCACCTTACTACTTTTTGCTTTTACCCTCATTTTACACTCCTCTGTCCCTCTGCACTTGTTCC
This sequence comes from Mobula hypostoma, assembly GCF_963921235.1. Classification (NCBI taxonomy): domain Eukaryota; kingdom Metazoa; phylum Chordata; class Chondrichthyes; order Myliobatiformes; family Myliobatidae; genus Mobula; species Mobula hypostoma. The sequence continues at coordinate 59,668,975 of NC_086106.1, forward strand.
CATCCCCCTGCCACATTAGTTTAAATCCTCCTGAATAACAGTAGCAAACGCTCCCCCTAGGACATTGGTTCCAGTCCAGCCCAGGTGCAGACCGTCCGGTTTGTATCGGTCCCAACTCCTCCAGAACTGGTTCCAATGCCCCAGAAATTTGAATCCCTTCCCCTTGCACCATTTTTCAAGCCACGTAGTCACCTGATATATCCTCCTATTTCTACTCTGACTAGCACATGGCACTGGTAGTAATCCAGAGATTACTGGAGGAGAAGATGGCAGCGCGCCACGCGTGCGCAACCCTCTGGTGAAAATGATATCGTATCTGTTAAATAGGGGCCGTGGACAATTCTGAATTGATGGAGAATGGACGTGAAAGCACAGAGGAACATCTGGAGAAATTTCTGAAATGCCCTTTCACTGCTGCCGTTACTGTGTGGTCGTGAATCTTTCGGAGGGTAGGCCTCAAAATCCCTGGCCTTGCCTGCTTTTGGCAACCGAGAAGGAGGTTGAATCGTTCGGACAGAGATGGCGTTCAGTACTCGGTGTCAGACAGCTGATCAGAGCTCGAGGTTTTCGGATGACTCAGAGTTGGATTGTGGTCAGCATGGCAGGGAGCGTTTTTCTTCCTTCTCCAATCTGCGTGAGAGGTGGGACATTTGAGAAACTTTGAACTTTACTCTGCTCATGGACTTCTTCATCAAGTTATGGTATTGCTACACTGTTTGTAACTATATGTTATAATTATGTGGTTTTGTCAGTTTTTTCAGTCTTGGTTTGTCCTGTGTTTTGTGATATCACACCGAAGGAAATAATGTATCATTTCTTAATGCATGCATTACTAAATGACAATAAAAGAGGACTGCGTGTCTTCATAATCATATTACCTTTGTGGTCCTACTTTTTAGTTTATCTCCTAACTCCCTAAATTCACCTTGTAGGACTTCATCCCATTTTTTACCTATATCGTTGGTACCTATGTGCACCACGACCACTGGCTGTTCACCCTTCCACTCCAGAATGTCCTGCAGCTGCTCAGAGACATCCTTGACCCTTGCACCAGGGAGGCAACATACCATTCGAGAGTCTTGTTTGCGGCCACAGAAACGCCTATCTATTCCCCTTACAATCGAATTCCCTATCACTATAGCTCTCCCAGTCCTTTTTCTTCCCTCCTGTGCTGCAGAGTCACCCATGGTGCCATGAACTCGGCTGCTGCTGCCTACCCCTGATGAGACATCTCCCCCAACAGTATCCAAAACAGTATATCTGTTTAGGAGGGAGATGACCTCAGGGGACTCCTGCACTACCTGCCTACTGCTACGCTGTTTAGTGGCCACCTATTCCCTTTCTGCCTGTGTAGCCTTTACCTGCGGTGTGGCCAACACACTGAACGTGCTATTCACAACTTTCTCAGCATCGCGGATGCTCCAGTATGAATCCAGTCTCAGCTCCAGCTGCTCAATGCGGTCTGCCAGAAGCTGCAGCTGGACACATTTCCTGCACACACAGTCATCAGGGACTCTGGAAGTATCCCTGATTTCCCACATGCTGCAGGAGGAACAAACCACAGGGCCGATCTCAGCTGTCATGACCTACCCAATACGCTACAGCCTCGCCACCTTCCTTGCTTTAAATAAAATACCGCTGCAGACCGTTCTCCTTTTAAAGGAACTTACCCGGCCTTACCTCACTTGGAGTGAAGCTCGTCCTCAGCCTCCGCTCGCTGAAACCTCTCGAGACAAAGCCTTCCTACTCTGTCTCCCTCTACTCCGTCACCCGCTCTGTGAAACTGCTCTCTTTTAAATACTCCCGCTGCCTCACGGGCCAACTTATACGCGTTTGCACAGTCCTGCCCCGTTCAACTGCCAGGAAAAGGCGCTGGAATTTGGGAATGACTCAGGTTGAAGCCCCTCAAGCCGGTTCTCCCCCTGTGCTACCCCACCCCCCACCACCCATTCGCTCTGGCAAACATCCGTTCACTTGAAAATAATCTGGACAACCTGAGACTGAACCAGCGAGAGAAGAATATCTGTGCACCCATTCTCACAGCAGCCTGGCTTCAGGACCTCACACTGGACGCGACCACCCAGCTGGAAGGTTTCAGTGTGTTTCGGGCTGACAGCAATCCGGCAATCTCAGGCCAGACCCCCAGTGGCGGCATCTGTGTTCACATAAATAAGAACTGGTGTGCAGATGCTTTGGCCGTGGCGGCCTCCCACTGTTCAACAATGATTGAGTTCATATTTGTGAAGTGCAGACAGATTTATGTCCTGAGGCAGTTCACCACAGTTGTGCTGGTAGCTGTATATATCTATCCCTCTGCTAATGCTGGCGTGAGCTCTACAGCGCTGTCAGTGACTTTCAAACCAAACACCCTGATGGTATCTTCATTATCACAGGCGATTCTAGTCATGCAAACCTGAAGACAGTCCTGCCTAAGTTCCACCAGCACGTTGATTTTGCTATCAGAGGTGAAAAAACACTAGACCTGTTTTACACTAACATACCTATAAAGCAGTCCCTCAACACCACACTGGACTGTCAGATCACTTATCTGTGATGTTAATTCCAGCGTACAAACTGGAGATCAAATGGGCCAAACCAATTCTAAAGGTGGTGAAAGCCTGGACTGGAGGCCCAAACAAGAGAGAATCTGCGGATGCTGGGAAGCCAAACAACACACACAAAGTGCTGGAGGAACTCAGCAGGCCAGGCAGCATCTACGGACAAAAGTACAGTCAACGTTTCCGGCTGAGACCCTTCGGTAGGACTGGAGGGGAAAAGCTGAGGAGTAGATTTGAAAGGTGGGAGGAAGGGAGGGAGAAACACCAAGTGACAGGTGAAACCTGGAGGGGGAAGTGAAGACCTGAGAAGCTGATTGGTGAAAATCCTATGGAAGAAAGAAAAGGGCGGGGGAGAAGCACCAGAGGGAGGCGATGGGCAGGCAAGGAGATAAGGTGGGAGAGAGTAAAGGGGATGGGAAGTGGTGAAAGAGGGTAGGGGTGGGAGCATTACTGGAAGTTCAGATCAATGTTCATGCCATCAGGTTGGCAGCTACCAAACAGAATATAAGACGCTGTTCCTCCAACCTGAGTGTGGCCTCATCACGACAGTGGAGGAGGCCATGGAAGGACATATCAGAACAGGAATGGGAAGTGAAATTAAAATGGGTGGCCACTGGGAGATCTCGCTTGTTCTGGAGGATGGAGCGTAGATGCTTGGCGAAGCGATCTCCCAGTCTATGTCGGGTCCCACCGATACACAGGAGGCCACACTGGGAGCACCGAAAACAACAGACTCACAGGTGAAGTGTCGCCTCACCTGGAAGGACTGTTTAGGACCCTGAATGGTAGTGAGGGAGGAGGTGTAGGGGCAGGTGTAGAATTTATTCCACTTGCAAGAATAAATGCCAAGAGGGAGATCAGTGGGGAGGGACGAATGGACAAGGGAGTCGCATAGGGGGCGATCACTGCAGAAAGTAGAAAATGGGGTGGGGAAGGGAGGGAAAGATGTGTTTGGTGGTGGGATCCCGTTGGAGGTTGTGGACTTTTGGAGAATTATGTGCTGGATGCGGAGACTGGTGGGGTGGTAGGTGAGGACAAGAGGAACTCTATTCCTGGTAGGGTGGCGGGAGGATGGGGTGAGAGTAAACGTGCGTGAAATGGAAGAGATGAGGTTGAGGGCAGAGTTGATGGTGGAGGAAGAGAAGCCCTTTCTTTGAAAAAGGTGGACATCCTCTTCATTCTAGAATGAAGTCTCATCCTGAGAGCAAATGTGGCAGAGACAGAGGAATTGAGAGAAGGGGATGGCACTTTTACAAGTAACAGGTCGGGACGAGGTGTAGTCTGAGTCCATGGTTTTGTAATAGACATCAGTGGATAATCTGTCTCCAGAGATAGAGACAGTGAGATCGGAAAGGGAAGGGAAGTGTCCTGTAGGTACAATACCTGCCCTGCAGCACTGCTTTGATAATATGAACTGGAGAATGTTCAGGAAGGCTGCTACGTAAGGCAACCATGTTAACATTGAGAAATATGTGGATTCTGTGTCCCGCTACATTGAGAAGTGTACTGAAGATGTTACCATTACAAAATACATGTGGGTGAGGACAAATCAGAAGCCACAGCTTACTATAGAAGTTCGTGGCAGGCTGAGGGATCATGATGAGGCCTTTAGATTGGGGGATACAAGAGTTCTTTAGGAAGCTAGAACTGAGCATTCCCAGTCCATTAGGAAGGCAAATTCTCAGAGAATTTGCTGCCACTTCTGCGATACCAGATGTGGCAGGGAATTCAGAAGATTACAGACTACAAGTCTACCCTGTGCGTCAGTGACCAGGATGCTTCACTTCCTGAGAGGCTGAATGTCTCCTGTGCGTGGTTTGATGTGCAGAACAAAGCACTGGCGAAGGCGGCACCCCTCCCCCCAGGGGAGCAGACACTCCGTCTGACTGAAGCTGAGGTGAGAAAGACCTTGGCCAGAGTAAACCCACGCAATACACCAGGTCGGGTTCTGAAAGATTGTACAGCCCAGCTGATGGAGGTGCTAATGGATATATTCAACATCTCTCTGGAACAATCCATTGTCCCCTCAGTTTTCAAAGCAGCAACCATCTTTCCAGGGCCAAAGAAGGCAACAGTAACCTGTCTAAATGACTATTGCCCAGTGACATTAACACCAGCCATTATGAAATGCTTTGAGTGACTGGTCATGGAGCACATTAAAGCCTTTCTCCTGGCTGCACTGGTCCCTTTCCAGTTCACTTATCACTCAAGTCGATCCACTACCAGATGCAATAGCCTCTGCCCTCCACTCCGTTCCATCCCATATGGAAAACTGCCCCCGTATTCCAGACTGCTGTTTATAGACTTCAATTCAGCACTCAATACCATCATATCCCAGAAACTGTGGGGAAACTGTCCTCGCTGGCTCTCAACACCCCTCCCTCTGTAACTGGATACCAGACTTCTAAACAGTAAGGCCACAGTCAGTCTGTGTGGGCAGCAACATCCCTCATCCCATTACACTGAGCACTGGCGCTCCCCAAGGCTGTCTGCTCAGCCCGCTGCTGTCCACACTGCTGATAAGTGACTATGTCACAGAATCCAGCTCAAACCATGTCATCAAGTTTACGGAAGACACAACAGTGGTTAGCCTTATCAAGAACGGTGACGAGACGGAGTAGAGAGAGGAAGTGGAGCGGCTGGTGGATTGGTGTGAGAAGAACAACCCAAGCCTGAACGTGGAGAAGACAAAGGAGATCATTCTGGACTTCAGGAAGGTGCAGACAAACCAACCCCTCTCTGAATATATGTGTCCTCCCCAGAAAGAGTTAAGTGCACCAAATTCCTGGCTGTTCACATCATGGATGATTTCACCTGGTCCCTTAATATCACCTCCCTGACAAGAAGGCACACCAGTACTTCCAGTTCCTCAGAAGACTGAGGCAAGCAAGGTTCTCACCGCCCCCGCCCCCCCATCTCAACTGCGTTTTACAAGAGCACATTTGAGAGTGACCTGACAAGTTGCATCTCTGTCTGGTATGGGAGCAGCTGAGCATTGGACGGTGAGTCCCTACAAACGACTGTGAGAACAGCTGAGAAGATCACAGGGGTCTCCCTACCAACCATCGGGGATATCTATCAGGAGTGCTGCGTATCGTTAAGGATCTCACCCATCCATGCAGCATCCTCTCTGACTTTCTACCATCAGGCAGGAGACTTTGATGCATAAAGACAAGAATAGTCAGGATGAGAAACAATTTCTTCCCCCAGGCCATCAGGCTTCTGAACTACTGGTTGCATCGTATTTGGTTAATCTGTTCTGTACCTTACAATATTTAATATTAATGCACTTTAGTTTGTTATTCATGTGTGATTCATCTGTAGATTTTACCCTTACCTTCATAACTTACCATGTTATATCTGTTATGTGTCCTACTGTGCTATATACCCTGGTTTGAAGCAATGTCTTGTTTCTTTATACAGTATGTGGTTATATATGTTATATTCATGTATATAGTTAAATGACAATAAACTTGTCTTGGCTTGACTTGATCAGACCCCACAGCTTTGTGTGGGTTGACTCTGGCCAGGGTCTTCCTCACCACAGCTTCAGTCGGACAGTGTGTCTGCTCTCCTGAGGGGAGAGGTGCCTTCCTCACCAGCACTTTATTCTGTGCATCAAACCAGGCACAGAAGATATTCAGCCTCACAGGGAGTAAAGGAATTATTGAAGCTTGAGGTAGACTTGTCGATAATCCTCTGAATTCCCTGCCACGTGTGCCTTGTGTCTCTGGTATCACAGAAGTGACTGTAAATTCTCTGAGAATGCTCCCATTTCACCTTCCTGATGGAGCAGGAAAGCACAGTTCTTGCTTCCCTGAGAGTTGTTGCCTCCCCCGATGTAAAGACAGCATCACGATCCCTCAGCTGTGCACGGACTTCTGCAGTCAGCCTCGGCTTCTGATTTATCCTCACCCGGATGTGTTTCCTGATGGCAACATCCTCAGTACACTTCTCTGTGAGCTGGTCATAGAATCCAGTTACTCCAGTTCGTATTACCAAAGCAGTCCTGCAGTGCAGAGGTTGCCCCTCAAAGCTTGAGAACTGGTTTGACTCATTTGATCACTGGTATGCTGGAATTAGCATCACAGATAAGTGACCTGTGAGTCTACTGTGGGATTGAGGGACCTTTTATCAGCATCTCTCAGCACAGAGGTGAGTGAAGCCTGTCCAAGAGCCCAATAGCCACAGGACAACAACTGCTTCCAAATCTGGTGGCGTGGGACCCCAGGCTCCTGCACATCCCGTTTGACTGTCGTAGCAAGAAGTGAGGGAGACCGGTCAAACACACCTGTTCATTTTCTGTTCTCGGCCTTGATGATTTTAACCTTGCTCAACGCTTTAATTGCTGCGCGGTAACGGAGCCAAGATTCGTCCTCTGCTATCAGGCCTCAATGCAGTATCCACTCCCAACGATGGCCGTACCAGCACTCTCGAGAGTCTAGTTCACTGAATCCCCCAGGAGATCACAAAAAATCGGTTCAAAAGTACATCCCTCAAGGAGAAATTATAGGCTGTGGACTGCAGTGCTCGCTGTTCAGAAGTATATCAACTAGAATGTCTAGCTTTGTGAGCTGCTTGCAAAACATCACCATTGGCCACCAGTGCCATCTTGCAGAGTACTCCACCATCTATGTAAACAATCTACCTCTTACATCCCTGTATTCTTTCCTCCAATCACCTAAAATAGATGTTATTGCACAGTGTCGCTTGGGCATAAAGGTGATTGCTGTCCACACTATCTATATTTCTCATAGTGTTTTACACCTCTGTGAAGTCAGCTTTCATCCGTCTTCGCTCCAAAGGGAAAAGCCCGAGCTCACTCAACGTTTCTTCATAAAATATGCTCTCTAATCCCAGCAGCATCCTGATGAATCTCTTTCACAGGCTCTATAAGGGTCCTATCAGAATTGAACACAATACCATGTTCTAAGTGTGGTCACCCCAGAGTTTCATTGAGCCGCTACATTACCCTGTGGCTCTTGAACTTAGTCCTCCAGCTAATGAAGGGCAGCACACCAGGAGCCTTGCACAGCAGCTTTGAAAGATCTATGGACTTGGACCCCAAGATCCCTCTGTTCCTCCACACAACTAAGAGTTCTGCCATTTACCTTGTACTCTGCCTTCAAGTTTGATCTTCCAAAGTGTATTAATTCACACATTGTGCCACAGTTTATGTTATCCATGTTGGTCATTTAGCACAATCATAAGGCATACTCTTATCGACTATTTCAACAGAAACACTTATTTACAGGAGTTAAGGTTTGAAATACAGAAGTTGTTCATCAAAATCAGGAAAGGGCATCTCACAGCCTCAGGGCGCTTCAAAGAACTTTACAGCTGAATAATCCTTAGTTGTAATTAGGGAAACAAGGTATGCAAAACAAAATCCTATTAACAATGTGATGTTTAGTAAAATGTCTTTAAGACTGAGGTTTAAAAAATTGGTCCTGACTCTGGCAGAGACGTTTTTCAAAGGAAGCCAGCTCAGATGTTTCTGATCTCTTGATGACTTTGCAATGATTGTAGGATTTCTCAGTGCACACTTGGCACAGGCAAAAGGAGATAAACTCATTATGATCATGCATTTTAAAGATCAAATTAGCACACTTCTTCACACCTCACTAAACAAAACAAAATGTGGTCAATGTGTGAACTGTTCTTCAACTGTGACTAAGACTTTACTGCAGCTTTTTCTATTCCTGCACCTATCTCTGTTTTCCCCTACTGGGTTTCACCCTTACCTACCGAGAGCAACAGGAGTTCATGCTGCCCTGGCCCATTACAGTTTCCATAAGACCATGAGACATAGGTGCAGAATTAGGCCGTTTGGTCCATTGAGTCTGCTCCACCATTTAATCATGGCTGACCCTTTTTTCTCCTCCTCAGCCTTTCTCCCCTACCTTCTTGCGAAAACCTTTGATACCGTGTCCAAACAAGAAACTATCAAGCTCTGCCTTAAATATATCCAATGACCTGGGCTCCACTGCTGTCTGTGGAAACAAATTCCACAAATTCACCACCCTCTGGCTAAAGTATTTTCTCCACATCTCTGTTTTAAATGGGCACCCCTGAGGCTATGTTCCCTTCTCCTAGACTCCCCCAGTGTGGGAAATATCCTTTCCACATCTGCTCTGTCCAGGTCTTCCAACATTCAAAAGGTTTCAATGAGATCCCCCACCCCCATCTGAAATGAGCAACATTTGGAAATGAAACTATTGTTTATTGCAGAATACTTTAGGTTTCATAAGTGGAATCAAATGGAAGGGGAGTCCAATTCAGATTATGTGGCTGAATTGAAGACATTGGCTGAGCATTGTCAGTTCAGTGATATGGCTGATCATACAGAGAGAGGTTATTCGCTTTTTGGAATCTTACAAGAAAATATTCAAAAGTGGCTCTTCAATAAAGCACAATTTACATTAAAAGAAATAGTTGAAAAAGTGCTACAGTATAGGGACTCAAGTGACCCGAAGATGGATAGAGCGGGGATCCAAGTAAGTACTGGCAGGAAGTGGAGGGCAGAGGAAGCTGTTCAGGAAGCAGAGGTGAGGCTGCGTCACAGGAGGCTGGTGTGAGTGGTCACACGAGGCCGAGCTGGGCTAGGATCCTTTCCAACTCCCCAAATGGACACCAGAGGGAAGGAAAGGTGTCGTCTAGTTCAGGAGGGGGTGAGAGTCGTCGTGGAGGAGATGAGAGCCTGCAAGGCGATGGGAATGAAGCAACAGGGAGCTCAGACAAGATGGGAGAATGCGGTTGAGAGGAAAGTGACCTGGGCTGACTTTTGGAAAGCCGAACCACACCGCATCCAATTTCTCAACCAAGCAGTGTATGATGTGCTTCCGAGCCCATCAAACCTGCACTCATGGGGCAAGGCAGAGTCATCTGCATGTCCACTGTGCTCCAAGCGAGGAACCCTGGAGCACATCCTCAGCAGCTGCGCAAGGGCACTTGGTGAGGGACGGTACTGGTGGAGGCATGATCAGGTTCTGAAGACCATCGCTGAAGCCATCAGCGCAGGAGTTGAGTGGGCGAAGCGGTCCCGACCCTCCAAGCAGACCATTGCCTTTGTCAGAGCTGGGGAGCAGCCAATACCTGCCAAAAGGACATCTGCAGGCATTCTGACCTCTGCAAGGGCCTGGCAGCTGTTGATGGACCTCGAAGGGCAGCTGAAGTTCCCCAACCATATCGCAGCCACCACCCTGTGACCAGACATTGTCCTAGTGTCTGAGTCTACTAAGCAAGTGGTGCTGCTGGAGCTGACAGTCCCATGGGAAGATAGCTTGGAAGAGGCCTTTGAAAGGAACCTCTCCAAGTACGCAGGACTGGTCAGCAACTGTCAGCAGGCTGGAAGGAGAGTGAAGTGTCTCCCGGTGGAGGTTGGTTGTAGGGGATTCGTAGCCCGTTCCTTAGTTAGAGCATTCAGCGTTTTGGGCATCGAGGGAGAGAGGAAGAGGAGAGCCATCCGCAGTACCACCGATGTGGCAGAGAGGGCCTCAAGATGGCTGTGGCTCAAAAGAGGGGAGCCATGGAGTCATAAGTAGCTAGCCATCTGGACACAAGCTGGGGTCTGATCAGCCCCGGCTGGGTCACCTGGAAGAGGGTGTATGATGTTGAAAGACCCGAAACACCCGATGATTCCAGGAACATCACTGAAGATGTGTCCAGAGGCATCAGTAGACGTCTGCACACAGTATCAATGGAAACAGCAGCCAGAGGCACAACTGAGTTGCAATCAGGAATGAAAGTGAGCGTGAACAAAATTGTAATGTGGAAACAGAAAACTGCCAGGCTGAACAAATTGTGTTACCACTGTGACAGGGTCTCACTTAGACCAGACCAATGCAGGGCTAAAAGTGAAACTTGCAGAAAATGCAAGAAAGTAGGACATATACAATAAGCATGTTGGGCAGACAAAAATAAATGGACTACACAGGGAAGAGAAAAATATATAAAGTCAAGTTGCAATTTTGAAAAGAGCATTAATCTGCATGCTGCTGATGAAAAAACTGATAATGATATGAGTAACTGCATAGCCTAGAGACTGACAATGTGAAAACTAACAAGAGAGAAGCAATACGGCTACCACCAGAAGTGAACAGCAAATTTAAATAGAATTGGACATTGGCTCAGCTGTTTCAGTCATTACACAAAATGTCTTTGTACACCATTTCAGAGATACTGAACTGAAGCCTGCAGATATCCAACTAAGAAATGAACTGGAGAAAAGTTAATTTTTGTAGGAATGATATTCGTAACAGTGAAATGCAACAAACAACAAGCCAAATTGGGCTTGCGTGTGGTAAAAACAGGAGGTCAAGTGTTGTGGGGATATAATTGGCTGAGACAACTACAATTTGATTGGAGATCCATTCACTGTGATAGAGTCAACTGAAAGTGAATTAAGAAATGTACTGGATGATGCCATAACATTGTTCAAAGATGGTATTGGAAAACTCAAACATATCAAGGGTAAAAGTTTTAAATGAAAATGCCACACCAAGGTTTTACAAAGCCTGTCTGGTTCCTTATAGCATCTGCAATAAAGTGTCCCGTGAGCTAAATCACATGGAGGCTGAAGGAATGTGTTTCAAGTTTGAGTGGAACCCATGGGCAATGCCAGTAGTCCCCGTATGGGTCTGTCAGGATCTGTAGTGATTTTAAGGTCAATATCAACAGTACAGAGAGCAGATCTGTATGACATCCTTGTTACCGGTAAAAATAACAAGGGACACCTCCAACATCTCAAGACAGTGCTAAAAAGATTTTGAAGATAATGGGCTCCAGGCATGATGCAACAGGTGTGAATTCTTTAAAGCGAGTGTTCACATGATGGACACACAATGATTTACGTAAATGTGCGGAGGAATTTCAAGCAGTGGGGGATGCCCCGGTGCCAAAGGACATGTCACAGTTGTGGTCTTTTTTAGGACTTGTCAATTAGGTTATTATTCAGGTTCCTACTCTGCTCCACCCCTTGAACTCCTTACTACAGATCGGGAAGAATTGGCAATGGACCGAAGCAGTGTGTCCTGACGAAGGGTCTCGGCCTGAAACGTTGACTGTACCTCTTCCTATAGATGCTGTTTGGCCTGCTGCGTTCACCAGCAACTTTTATGCGTGTTGCTTGAAATTCCAGCATCTGCAGATTTCCTCATGTTTGCAGGCAGACAAAACAGTGTGAGGCAGCTTTCTAAAAGGCAAAGGAAGTGGTGACGTTGGACACTGTGCTCACACATTATAATCCACATCATCCGGTGAAGCTTGCCTGTAACACTTTGCTTTGTGGTATAGATGCAGTCATGTCACATGACATGAGGAATGGAGTGAATGTTCCACAGCCTTTGCTTCATGTTCTCCTACCCATGCAGAGAAAAATTACGCTCAGAGAGAGAGGCCTTGAGTCTGGTTTGGGGTGAAAAATGTTTCAACTAGTACTTGAATGGGTGAGACTTTACTCTTATTACTGATCATCAACCATAGGTGTCCATTTTCAATCCACAGAAGTATGTTCCACTAACAGCAGCAGCACGAATGTAGAGATTGGCTCTGTTTCTTGGAGGACTCAAATTCAAGATCAACTTCAAGGGGACGTCTAGTCATGGAAATGCTGATGGATCGTCCTGTTTACCCTGGAAAGATTTACAAAAGAGGACACCCCTCCTGGTGTATTTTCCCTAATGCAATTTAAAGTCTTTCCATTAAGGCAGGGATGATCCAAAGAGAATCAAGAAAAGATCCCAAACTGTCTCAGATCTACACTGCCACCCTTTGGCTGGAATGTGTAGCTGAAATTCCAGTTCCCCCATTTTTATCAACACTGGGGTGAACTTGCTTTTGACAGGGGTTGCCTCATATGTGGCGATTGAAGGTTGTTGTACCATCCAAGCTGAGAGCTACATGACGGTCATCTAGGCATGGTCAAAAAGGAAGTGTTGGCTCGAAGTTTTGTCTTGTAGCCTGGGATTGATCAGCACATCGAGTAGCTTGCCATACACTATTCCGGATGCCAACATCTCCAGAAGAGAAGTGCCTCTCCACCCCTGGGAATAGCCTGCATTGCCCTGGCAGAGGATTCATGCAGATTTTGCCAGACCATTTATGAGAACAAATTTCTTGGCAGTGGTGGATGCAGCTACAAAGTGGCCAGATGTGTTCCCAATAGCCACCACTACAGCCTGTCACACTGTTAATGTGTTAGGAAGCTTCTTCTCAAGGACTGGTGTTCCAGAGCACTTAGCAATAATGGACCAGTTTGTTGTGGAACAGTTTCAGCCATTTATGAAATTGAATGGAATAAGACGTATTACATCTGCACTGTAGCACCCAGCATACAAATAGCTTGGCAGAAAGGTTTTTCCCAGAGTCTAAAGAATAGACTGTAAGCTATACTGCATTGACACTGAGTCAGAAGTTCACCAATTTCCACCTTGCATATTGCAATACAACACACTTCAAAGGACCCGAGATCTTTGAGCACAGAGCTCGAAAAAAGTGACGCAACAGACTTTTAACACCATAAATCAGCGAGATGTTTTGTTATGTCTCCCCCCCTTATTAAGGAGAGAGAGAGAGAGAGTGCCTGTGGTATGTTAAATTATCGGGTGAACGAGTAGTCTTTGGGGTAGTGCAAGTCTGTCTTTATTGATGCTTTGCTGCACGTTTGAGTGCTCGGTAGGGGGTGCTGATTCTTTTTTGCTGGTGGGGGGTTCGTTGCTTTGCTGCTGCTTATACATGAGACAGGGAATTGGGGGGGGGGGCTTTCAGATTCTAACATTTAGCTGCCATTCATTTTTTGGGGCACTCCTCTGTTTTTTGTGTTTGTTTGCAAAGAAAATGAATTTCCAGATGTATATTGTATACACTTCACTGACATTAAATATAGCTATTGACCCAATTGACTTCACAACCAACAACTCACCATATTTGCTGTTGCTGTGTCCCTTGCACTCAAGCTTAGGTCTCCTCAAACCCAATCTCAGAAGGGATATGCTGGGACAAATTGAGGGCCCCTCAAACAAAGAGGTTCAATGTTTCACTTCTGGTTAAGCAGTCCTGGTGAGGGACTGCAAAGGTGATCAAAAGTGGGCACTTAGGAAGATGAAAGAGAGAACTGGACCACTCTCCAACACAGTGGAGATTGCATCTGATATCATCTGGTGACCACATGTTGATCAGTTGAGGAGATCAGAGTCAATTGTTAGAGAGGAGCTGTCTGAACCACTTCCTGCAATCCCAGAGTCAACTCCTACAACCACCACAGAGGAGGCCCCAGAACCTGAGATTGATTCACAGCCACAAGTCTCACCTGCCAAGCAGAGTGACCCTTTTCTTCCAGGAAAGACGTTATTCCACAAGAGTAAGAAATATATAAGTATATTGAGTTGGAGTTTATAGTTAAGCTGGGAGGGGTGTAGTATATTTAATATTTCAAAAATATTTGAAGTACATAGTACTGTTTTGTCTGGCTGGTGGCGTAGTGGCATCAGCGCCGGACTTCGGAGTGAAGGCTCCTGAGTTTGAACCCAGCCGGCTCCCCAGGCGCGCTTTCCATCCGTGCTGGGATGAGCATCGAGCTAGCAACTCGACCTCGTAAAAAAGGAATTGCTGGCTACAGAAACATCAACAGCAAAAAGTTGATGGCCTGTGCTCTCTCGAGAGTTTAAAAGGCAATTTCCTTCCTTCCTTCCATAGTACTGTTTGATTAAGCATTCTTTGTTGTTTACACAATTCATTATGTGTTAACACAGCACCATAGCTAGTGGTTAGCACAACGCTTTACCGTACCAACGAGCCGGGTTCAATTCCTGCCACTTCCTGTAAGGAGTTTGTACGTTCTCCCTGTGACCTGAGGGTTCCCTCCAGGTGCTCCGGTTTCATGGAAAACATAGAAAACCTGCAGCACACCACAGGCCCTTCGGCCCACAAAACTGTGCCGAACATGTCCTTACCTTAGAAATTACCTAGGGTTACCCATAGCCCTCTACTGTTCTAAGCTCCATGTACAGTTGAAGTCAGAAGTTTACATACACCTTAGCCAAATACATTTAAACTCAGTTTTTCACAATTCCTGACATTTAATCCTAGAAAACATTCTCTGTCTTAGGTCGGTTAGGATCACTACTTTATTTTAAGAATGTGAAATGTAAGAATAATAGTAGAGAGAATGATTTATTTCAGCTTTTATTTCTTTCATCACTTTCCCAGTGGGTCAGAAGTTTACATACACTTTGTTAGTATTTGGTAGCATTGCCTTTAAATTGTTTAACTTGAGTCAAACATTTTGGGTAGTCTTCCACAAGCTTCTCACAGTAAGTTGCTGGAATTTTGTTCCATTCCTCTAGACTAGTGGTCACCAACCTTTTTAAGCCCAAGATCCCCTACCTCGACCGCAATGAAAGACAAGATCTACCTACTAAATCGTTTAGAGAAAAAAACAGCTCAGATTGTACTTCCAATTTGAGGCCTTTTATTTGGGCGAATTGTATTTGAATTACACAAAATACTTTTGTCAAACTTTCAAATTAATTCAAACAAGAAAACACTGTAACTAGCATATCAAACAGGCCATAGCTGTCTTTCTTTAAGAATATTACAATACTTCACACCTTTAATTCTAAGTTTCATTATTTAATTTTATTTCAACACGAAAAATAAATGAATAAGTATTGACTGTTGCACTCAGTGTGATGACTGGGGCTGAATACTTTCTGCTAGTTCCCTGAAATTTGGCTCATAACTACGGACAGCCAGTCTGAGACAGTCTGTGAGGTGTAGGGTTGCCAACTGTCCTGTATTCCCCCCGCTAAGGTAGAGAGTTCCTATGAAACCTTTCATGCCAAAATGCTTTACGCCAAAGAAGCAATTACCATTAATTTATATTCGAAAAAATTTTGAGCGTTCCCAGACCCAAAAAAATAACCTACCCTACCAAATCATACCAAATAACACACAAAACCTAAAGTAACACTAACATATAGTAAAAGCAGGAATGATATGATAAATACACAGCCTATATAAAGTGTAAAGAAATAATGAAAATTAAGCCAAAACCGATTCGTGGGGTAAAAGAAAAATCGGCACGTACATGCATGCACATACAGGTGCCCAAACAAGGCCCCATAGTCATGGTAGTCTTTCTCGGGGTAAACACAAATGTCCCGGGATTTGACTGCTACTTTTGTCCGTTATTTGGGAATGAGAAAGTGGGCAACCCTAGTGAGGTGTCTGTCAGTAAGTCAACTCCTGTACTTAGATTTAATAATTTTCACCTGTGAAAATGCAATTTCACATAGATAAGTTAACCTAAAGTAGGCACTGACTTTTAGTGGTATAAAACCAACTCGCACACCGCGCATTGCTTGGCCCCATCAGTAGTAATTGCCACCAGTTTATGAATGGCGATGTCATTTTCACGGACATTTTTTAAAAACTCATTATAAATATCCTCACCCCTCGTTCTTTCCTTTAATTGCAAAAGAGTGAGGAAGTCCTCCTTTGTTGTAAAATCCTGGAAAGCCATTCTGACAAATACAACAAGCTGAGCTGTTTGCATTACATCCAGGGATTCATGGAACTGTAATGAAAAATATTCACGTCCTCTGACAGTGACTCTACCCTCCTTGTCACTGTTGCAGGGCCAAGCGGTATATTATGTATTGCGGTTGTGATGCCGTTTTTGTTTTTAAACTCATTAAAAACAGTCTCTACAGTAATGACCACTGATTCCTTGAATAAATCGCCATCTATAAAAGGCTTCCTGTGTTTAGCCAAAAGGTGACTTACACGAAATGACGTTTCAATAGCAGCCTTATTTCTAGCAGCATGTTTTGTGAAAAATAATTGCTGGGCCTTCCACCCCGATTTCATCTCAACTTTCCAGCATGAATGGCGCTCTTTGTGGGGGTAAGTGTCTTTAAATTCCTGGTGGTTGGTGTTGTGGTGCCACTCCAGATTCCCTCTTTTAGTCAGTGCTTGTGTTTGGCGGCACAACATACATACACATTTGTCTTTCACCAAGCTAAATAGAAATACCTCTTCCCATTCTGGATGGAATTTGTATGTTTTTACCTTCTTTCCTGGAGCCTCCGCCGTGCTATCAGGATATCACAAGCGAGTGCCGATTGCGTTGCCTCTGATCTGGGCCAACATTTACCTAATTAATTATCTTGTTTATTTCGGCTTTTTTTCTTAAAGATGTGCTGGGTGCGTCCCGACTTCGCGGCCGGGAGGTTGGGGACATTGCCGTATATTGATGTTTGCGACAGTCTGTACTCTTATCTAATCTGATCGGTCACTTTGATGCCGCACAGGCTACGCTGAAAACGCGGTGCATGGCGGGGGAGCTATACACATGCGCAGTGGGCAGAAAGAACGGAACTAAACCCCGGCCTGAAACGTCGACTGCGCCTCTTCCTATAGATGCTGCCTGGCCTGCTGCGTTCACCAGCAACTTTGATGTGTGTTGCTCTCTTTACAAACAGCTTTTTAGTGAAAGTATTGCTATATTACCATTATTCTAATTAGTATTACTTACTTTTATAATACTCACATTACAACAGTATTTGTTTATTTATTTTTGATTTTTCTTCAGGATCTACTGAGAAAGTGTCAAAGATCGACCGGTCGATCACGATCGGCAGGTTGGCGACCCCTACTCTAGACCGAACTGAGTCAGGTTTGTAGGCCTCCTTGCTCGCACACGCAACGTTTCCTCCCACAGTCCAAAGATGTACCATTTAGTAGGTTAATTGGTCATTGTAAACTGCCCTGTGATTAGGCGATCATTAAATCGGCGATTGCAGGGCAGCATGGCTCGAAGGGCGGAAGGGCCCCACTCTGTGCTGCATGTCAATAAATAAACAAACAAACAAACAAATAAATAAAAAATATATGAGTGGCATTTTTCATTATGCCACCACATTATGTGTGCGTGCCTAACTAAAAGCCAAACTAAGAGTATGGATGTCATCCCTCGTTCCTGTGTTTATTCAGTCAATTAATTTTGTTTTGGAGTTACAAACATAACAATTCTCAAGTTATGAACGAAACTGTTTAACCATGATTTTGCTGTCCTTAGCTCAACAATACAAGAGTAACACTGACATGATCTGAATGATGGTAGTTGGGTTCCAAGTTCTTTTGTTTTCTCATCATGTGAATAACGGCGTTCCCACTACTGTCCATAAGGAGTTTATACATTCCCTCTGTGACCGTGTGGGTTTCCTCTGGGTGCTCCAGTTTCCTCCCACAGTCCAAAGACTTACCTGTAATTTAATTGGTCATTGCAAATTGTCCCATGATTAGGCTAGGGTTAAATCGGGAGTTGTTGGACGGCTGGAATGTTCTATCCTGTGCTGTGTTTCAATAATAAGTGAATAAATAAAAAAGATTGCATCAGTTTCTGTAACAAACTTCATATTTTACAAACGGCTTTCTAGTCTTTAGCCATGGTGAGGTTTTCCAGCATTTGCTTGTATTCTTAAAGTCCACAGCACTTTTAGACTAGTGTCAACCAGAATTTAAAATTTTCATCATCTGCTCTTTTTTAATAGTTGTACCTGTTAATATTCCTGGTTGCAATGCTCTCCAGTATATTGTCATCAATAAATTCACACTGAGAATCAGGTACGTGGGTTTTGGCTGAAGAAACAAACGGCTGGAGTTGCTTAGCACATTCATGCAGAAGTTTTTATTTGGTGCATCAAAAAATCAGGGAGAGGAAAACTGCCAATACTTACAAGAAGATATCTAGCAGAAAACACAATAAATAGCTCCACACTATTTCCTGGCAGGTCGATCTCTCCCTCCCCTACTGAAAGAGATCTGCCCCTTTTACTTCAGGCACCAGGTCATACCATTTTTAATTACCCACAAAGTTAACTTAAGACTGCACATGAATTAGAATATGACGCACCCCACAATCATATTACAAAATAAACAGAAATATCTACCTTAAATACAGTATACAAACAACATATACAAATTTACACATCGCCTTTACTAAAGAAATGGAATATCCCACCATGAATGGCAGGAAAGGCACCAGAAAGCCAAACTCTTTAGGACCCATAGGACCCATTAGTAGAATATGCTGGGGGAAGACATTGAAGTGCCCACATGCAGCACAATGACAGTAGAATGACAAGGCTGTGTGTGTGTATGTGTGTGTGTGTGTGTGTGTGTGTGTGTGTGTGTCTCTGTGTGTAAATGTGCATGTGTACAAGGTATGGTTACCGAATGCTCTCCACCACAGAGTCCACTGACCTACTAGCATTCAAGATTAACAGTATCTATTGGATTTTTGGGCATGTCCTGTGTTGCTTGCATTGCCTCTGAGCATCCCTATATTAGCATATTCTTTACTTTGTAACCCATCAACGTGTGACAATGAATGTCTAGATCTCTGTCAGAACCTGTTACCACGTCTGCAATAATTACCTTCAAATTTTATCACACTTATTTGTTATTCACTTTAAATATGATGGCCATAACTATGGACCAACTGTCCAATCCTAAACCTCAGCCACTTTGTTCCCAACTTCAATTGATGCAACACCCTAAGCTTGTAGGTCAATATGACAGCCAGGTTGCTTGAGGTCTGTGGCATCCTTTAAAACTTCCTTGAGGTCAACCATATCATTTTGTGTGAAAGATTCTTCATGAAAGAACTTTCTGTGATGACTCTGTAGGTTGTCTTAACATCACACATAGACATAGACATAGACATAGACATACTTTATTGATCCCGAGGGAAATTGGGTTTCATTACAGCTGCACCAACCAAGAATAGAGCATAAATATAGCAATACAAAACCACTAACAATCAAACAACAATATGCAAACTATGCCAGATGGAAGTAAGTCCAGGACCAGCCCATTGGCTCAGGGTGTTATCAAGATCTCATGAGTTGGTAGTACAGCATGAAACTTCCACATAAGTTGTTTTATCCCCTTTATATCCTTTCCCAAAATCAAAGCTGTACTCCATCCTTTGACCAAACATAATACCAACCATCTTTAATGGGCATTCTGAGGCTGATTGCCTCCCATAACCTTACCAGATTTAGCACTCGGGTAACCTTGCTGGTTTCTCACCAAGCCCATTATTCTAATGAGTCCTGATGTAGGATCTTTATCACAGATGTTGACTCTATATTCCCCTCCACGGATGCTGCCTGACCTGCTGAGTTCCTTCAGCATCTTGTGTATTGTTGCAGGCCATGTATCCTGATAACCATGTTTTCAGGAGACACAAGATACTGCAAATGCTGCAGGTTCCAGCTTTCATGGAAATCTATTTTAACAAAATCAAACTGCCAATACCAGTTCTTTCAACCCATTCCTTTCTTACACCTCAGAACCAAGCTCTGAGCAAAATTACCTCACATTTTCATGCTCTATCTTCCTACTGACAGAATTCCTGCATGTTCCCTCAAAACGAATCTACTTTCATTATTCTGCTTTCATTGGGTTCTTTCAACAATCTCATATACTATCAGATTGAAATATCCCTTCAAGATTGATTAGTTCTCTATCCTAGGAAGCGATTTGCCAACAGGTCTTATTGCCAGCAGCATGAATGTCACTATCTCCTCATATTTCACCATTAACTATGTCTTTTATCTGAAATATAGTACACAGTTAGGATGAGTGGCTGAGTTAGTCATTCTTCATATCTTTCTCCTGCCATCACCACCACACATTTTCTCTTTCTGAGAATCCAGTTCCTGAATTTTATCACTATGGTTCTTTGTCTCTTGTTAATCTCACAAGCAAAACATTCTAAAATTGAAACACTCATTAATACCAAACTGTCAGGATTTAGTATGAATGAATATTTCAGTTTTAGAATGGTTTCAAGGTTAGATTTTTTTTAGTTTTAACTAAGGATGTCAGGGGGAGCCGCCTTATCTGAATGTTCAGTGTTTGGATCTGATAATTAATTTAAACAAATTAAAAATAAAATTGTTTATTTAAAATAGTTGAATAAGCAGGACGTCTGCACCTCCGTGGGAACCTGTTGAGTCAGAATGCTGATATTATCTTGTAAATATAACACAAGATAACCAGGAAGAGGGAGATGTTTCAGTTAACAAATCTATGCTAATCTGACATTAACTTCTTCATAAAAAACAACTTTGTCCAGTGAAATAAATAAAAAAGTCTGTGCTGTTAATATATTTCTAAACTCAAAGCAGCTCACAATTTCATAATTGACTAAAAAATGTACCAGGGCCATATATTTTAAAATGTACAAGGACAGGTCTACATATGCATCCACAAATGTAAAGCTTTCGTTTTCAATATACATCATTGTCATTTAATTTTCAATTCCTGACTGTTGAAACTTTAGATTTTTTGTTTTCCTCTGATACTTAAATCTGTGGGTTGTTGTGTGTGCCTGGAGTTTAGATTCTGATGTGTTCGGTGAGGTGTTGGCTTCACATGCTGACTGAAATGTTATTGGGACAGGACTGGAGTTAGTGGGAGAATGGTACCATGAGACCTAATATCTCACTTGATCTCCTGACACATGACAATCTACCTCGTCAGGACACTTACACCTTATTGTCTACCTGCTCTATTCTCTTTCTGCAATGTAACACTATATTTTGCATTGCCAGTGAGTTTCATTTGCACTAATTCCAGCTAAACAAAGTTTTTCCAACATCCCCCTTCCTTGGCAATGCTGATGGCGACTCTCAGCCGGAAATATTGACTGTTTATTCCTTTCCATAGACGTTACCAGATCTGCTGCATTTCTCCAACATTTTGTGTGTTACTCTGGATTTCCATCATCTGCAGAATCTCTTGTGTTGATGATTCACCATTGTATCTCACCACAATGTGACAGCAATAAACCAATTACCAGTTATTTCAGCTTCCCTTTCTCCCAAACTGTTGGGGTCATTGTTAGTTTCCTGAAGCTCTTTGTTATACCTGAGCCTCACCATACTTGGACATATGGCCATAAGACCAGAAGATAATAGGACACAGGAGCAGAATTAGGCCAGTCAGCTCATTGAGTCTGCTCTGCCAATCCATCATGGCTCATTTATTATTCCCTTTAACCCCATTCTCCTGCTTCCTCCCATAACTTTAGATACCATGACTAGTTAAGAGCTGATCAATCACCGCTTGAAATCTACCTAAAGACATGGCCTTCACAGCCATCTGTTGCAATGAATTCCACAGATTCACCACTGGCTAAAGAAATTCCTCCTCATCTCTTTTCTAAAGGGTTGCTGCTCTATTCTGAGGCTGTGTCCTCTGGTCCCAGACTTTAGGAATCATCTCTCCACATCCACCCTTATCTAGACCTTTCAATATTTGACGGGTTTCTATGAGATCCCCCCTCACTATTCTAAACTCCAATGAGTATAGGTCCAGAGCAATCAAACACTCCTCATCTGTTAACCCTTTCTGTTATGTATTTAATATTTAAATAATGTTTGAGTCATCATGTATATATATTGATTGATAATGCATTCTTGTTTGTTTCAATAATTCATTATGAGTTATATGTATAAATATGTGAATTGCATACGTCACCACGCTACCATGTTATACGTGTGTTCCTTGCTTAAAGTAAACACAAAGTTAGACCACATTCCCAACTTCCCATGTCTTCTTTTGAATTAGTTTAATATTTTGAAGGTACAAAACATGACAGTGGCAACGAGGTATTTTTAAAATGAACCCGAGACAAGTATCAACCTATTGAAGTGCAGAGAGATGGTTGAACTAAAAAAATCACAGCCCAACACATGTAGAGATGGTCGAGTAAAAACAAATCAGCCCAGCACATGTTCTTCAGAAGGGAAGGTTTTTTTAAAAAAGTCAGAAAACGGAGGAATTTGCGGGTTTATAAAGAGTGAGTATTGGCTGATAATAATCATATAAAAAATCAGAAATGGCTGGCTACATCAAAAAGAGAACTATGGGTAATTCTAGGTAATCTCCAGGTAGGTCCATGTTCAGCACAACATCGTGGGCCGAAGGACCTGTATTATGCTGTAGTTTTTCTATGTTCCTATGTTTCTAGACTCCAACTCAATATAGGATGCATCTCAACAATATACAGAATGTACTATGTAATACTATTACCAAATACAGACATCCACAGCATGGAGTATTTTAAATGGTTCCATTCAGGCCGAAAGATTTAATGGCTGTGGAGACTTTCTGCTCTTGTGGGATAATATCTTTCCCGACAAGAGGGGTCACTCAGCTTGGCAGGTGAGACTTGTGGCTGTAAAAACAATCTCGGGTTCTGGGGCCTCCTCCATGCTGGTTGTAGGAGTTGATTCTAAGGCTGCAAGAAGTAGTTCTGACAGCAGTAGCCACCTTTCTTCTTCTTCCTTTTTCTTTTTCTAATTTGCACATCTTGATCTTGAGAAGGTGCATTTAGTTTACTGAAGTATTTTCTTAGTAATCCTCCCTTTACAATCTGATCCCTGCTCTTGGTTTCCTCATCCTCAGCATCCTCTTTTTTCACATCTTCAAAAACTCTTTTCTTTTTGGCCTTCTATTCATTCAGATGGGCTTTGGTCTTAGCGTCTACTTCTACAAGCAACCTTTTGTCTCTCACTTGAAGTCCATGCAGTAGCCATAATGCACACAGAGTAGATTCCGGTTCTTTATACTCATAAAAGCCGAATACTTGTAACTTGTACTTGTAACTCTTTGAACTCTCTTCCAGCTTAAACCCAAGCCACACTTCACAAGCAACAGCCTAAATGCCAGAAGCTTTTTCAGGTATGTTGCCTACAAAAACTGTTTTCGTCGGCCCACTGCTTTTCGTTACTTTCACGATTCCTCTGAGCATCATGGTCCTTTCTTGGTCCAAAATAATTTCCAAAAAGAGTCACAGAGGCTAGCACCAACACATGTTTCACCTCTGTTGGGCTACGATTCTTGGTGTCTATTGTTAATTTTCACAGTAGATCTCAAGGCTCACTGGTCCTTGTCACTCTCATCATTATCAGATTTTTCATCAAGAGCATGCAGATTAATGCTCTTTTGAAACTGCAACTTGACTTTTTATCTCTTTCTCTTCTCTGTGTAGTCGACTTACTTTTGCAGTAAATCCAAAAAAGTAGGTCACATACAAAGAATATCTCAGGTAGGCAAAAGTTTTTTATGCAGAGAGTGGTGAGTGTGTAGAATGGGCTGCCAGCGACAGTGGTGGAGGTGGACACAATAGGGTCTTTTATAATCTAGTCCTCTTGAAATTAACACCAACAGTGTATTTTCCATCCTTACCACCAAGTTAGGGGACCGTGCATCCGGCATTTATCAATTAGGGGACCGTGCACAACTCTGATTTGATGGAGACAGACGTGAGAGTACGGAGGAACATCTGGAGAAACTTCTGAAATGTACGCTTCGCTGCTGCTGTTACTGTGGGGTTCGGAATTTCCTGAGGGGAAGGCCCCGAATCCTCGGCTTTGCTTGTTTCAGTGGCCGGGGAGAGGTCGAAGGTGTCCGGCAGAGGATGGCGCTCGGGTGGCTGTGTCAGAGGGGCTGGTCGGAGGCTCGAAGTTTTTGGACGGACGGACTCAGTGTCGGCTGCTTCCAAGGCATCAGTAGTTGTCGGTGCTTGGAGGTTTATGGCAGGGAGTTTCTCCCTTTGCCGCCTGCTATCAGGGACTCAGGAGTTGATCGACTTGGGACTTTGAGACTTTTTTTTTACCGTGCCCATGGTCTGTTCTTTAATAAATTATGGTATTGTTTTGCACTGTTGTAACTATATGTTATAATTATGTGGTTCTGTCAGTGTTAGTCTTTGGTTTGTCCTGTTTTTCTGTGATATCACTCTGGAGGGGCATTGTATCATTTCTTAATACATGCATGCATTTCTAAATGACAATAAATGAGGACTGAGTGTTCTCATAATCTAATCCAATCTAAAGTGAACCTTTAGGGAATCCTGCATCAAATCTCCCAAATTTCTTTACTCCTCTGATTTCTTAATTTTCTCCCTGTTTAGAATATAGTCTATACATTTTTTCCTTACAGATTCTTGGTGTTCAGCATGGAGGCAGTTGTGGCATCATACAGCACCACTCTTAATTTGCTTTCCGTTGACTCTATTGCAGCAAATGTGGCATGCAAATGGTGGATGGATCTCCCATCAAGTGGTAGCTGACAGCCAATCATATCCTCACAAAGCTGGTCCTTCTGTTTTGCCACACACAGTCTCAATATGGCTTGTTGGTTGTTGTAATTCACTATTACGAATGTCTTTCCCACAGGAATTATCTTCTCTCCAGTATGTTCTTAATTGGATATCTGCAGGCTTCAGTTTAGTATCTTTGAAATGCTGTTCAAGCTCATTTAGTGGAATGACTGAAATAGCCAAGCCTGGGTCCAATTCTGTTTTAACTAATTTGCAGTTCACCTCTGGCATGAGCTATCTTGCTTGTCCCTATTTAGAATATAGTCTATGCCTTTATTCCTTACAGAAAAGTGCAGGACCATACACTTCCTTACATTATATTCCATCTGCCACTTCTTTGCCTATTCTCCTAATCTGTTTAAGTCTTTCTGCAGACTCCGTGCTTCCTCAACACTACCTGCCTCTCCACCTATCTTTATATCGTCTGCAAACTTGGCCACAAAGCTATCAATTCTGTCATCCAAATTATTGATATATGACCCCTGTGGAACACTACTAGTCACCAGCTGCCAGGCAGAAAAGGTCTGCTTTGTTCCATCTCTGCCTCCTGCCAGTCAGCCAATCTTCTATCCATGCTTGTATCATTCCTGTAATACTATGGGATCTTATCTTGTTAAGCAGCCATGTGTGCAGCACCTTGTCAAAGGCCTTCTGAAAATCCAAGTCAACAACATCCACAGGCACTCCTTTGTCCATCCTGCCTGTTATTTCCTCAAAGGATTCCAAAAGACTTATCAGGCAATATTTCCTCTTCAGGAAACAATGCTGATTTTGGCCTGTTTTAACATCTGCCTCCAATTACCCTGAAAACTCATCCTTAATAATGGACCAACATCTTCCCAACCACAAGGCTAACTAGCTTCCCTGTGGGAGGAAACTTTCTTAAAGTGTGGAGTGACATTTGCATTTTTCCAATCCTCTGGAACCATTCCAGAATCTAGTGATTCCTGAGAAATTGCTAGCAATACCTTCATAATCTCTTCAGCTACTTCTTTCAGAACCCTGGGATGCAGTCCATCTGGTCCAGGAGACTTATCAACCTGCAGGCCTTTCAGCTTCCTAAGCATCTTCTACTTTGTAATAGCAACCACTGTCAATTCTGCCCCATGACACTCTCAAATTTCTGGCGTACTGCTGTTGTCTTCTACAGTGAAGACTGACACAACATACTTACTAATTTTATCTGCCATGTTTTTGTCCCCCATTACTATCTCTCCATTGTCATTTTCCAGATGTCTGATATGCACTCTTGCCTCTCTTTCACTCTTTATATATCGCAAAATAAAATAATAAAACACAATGAACTCAGTTTGATTTTCTCATGCATCCGTGTCATCTATAGAAACATAGGAAAACTACAGCACAATACAGGCCCTTCGGTCCACAACGCTGTGCCAAACAACTTTAGAAATTACCTAAGGTTACCCATAGCCCTGTATTTTTCTAAGCTCCATGTACCTATCCAGGAGTCTCTTTAAAGACCCTATCATATCCGCCTCCACCACCATCACCAGCAGCCCATTCCACGCACTCACCACTCTGTGTAAAAAACTTACCCCAACATTTCTTCTGTACCTACTTCCAAGTACCTTAAAGCTGTGCCCTCTCATGACAGCCATTTCAGCCCTGGGAAAAAGCCTCTGACTATCCACAGGATCAATGCCTCTCATCATCTTATACACCTCTATCAGGTCACCTCTCATCCTCCGTTGCTCCAAGGAAAAAAGGCCGAGATCACTCAACCTATTCTCATAAGCCATGCTCCCCAATCCAGGCAAATTCCTTGTAAATCTCTTCTGTACCCTTTCTATGTTTTCCACATCCTTCCTGCAGTGAGGGGACCAGAAATGAGCACAACACTCCGTGGGGCCTGGCATAGAAGCATTGTACACTAATGATCTCACATTGCCTCTGCTAACCCCTTATTGGAACTGCCTAATTGTACACAGCAGTAGGCTAGATGGAAGAAA
This sequence comes from Mobula hypostoma, assembly GCF_963921235.1. Taxonomy (NCBI): domain Eukaryota; kingdom Metazoa; phylum Chordata; class Chondrichthyes; order Myliobatiformes; family Myliobatidae; genus Mobula; species Mobula hypostoma. The sequence continues at coordinate 59,695,686 of NC_086106.1, forward strand.
GTGGCATAACTGGATCATAATTAGAAAAATAGAGGGCTATGGGTAACCCTAGGTAACCTCTAAAGTAAGTACGTACGGCACAGCATTGTGGGCTGAAGGGCCTGTATTGTGCTGTAGGTTCTCTATGTTTCTATGTTTCTATAATTTTCTCCAAACTCTGTGTATCTGGCTTGTAGGACTTGGCCCGATCATCTGCAGGGTCAGGTTGTTTCCTTTAGATTGCTCATTGCTTTCATTTTCCACGTTCACACTGCCTTGTTTCTCATGTAGTTAAGATCTATTTACGGTCATGTTATCTTTAGGTCTTCACAATAACTGTACAATCAAGGGTCACATCTGAATGCTGTAAGGTCCCTCAAACAACAAAACAGTACCAATTTAGGTACTGTTTGAGAGAGAAGCAGTGGGGAGAACACCTGGGAGAAACTCCTCTACCCCGAAATAGTTTGCTTCCACCTGCCTAACATGGCCAAGTAATTCTGTCTCAGATAAGACGGAATGTCGCAGGATATAAGATATAACAAAAACAATGGGCCTCCATGTCATTTTTCAGTGGAATTCAGTGGTTGGGATTGTATTGGTGCTTTGTATTAAAACCTTTGCTAAATTCTGGTTAATTTCCTTTACTGAGCGTACAACAATGCTTTAATATAAATCAACCATTACTTACATAAATCATTTGTGGAGTTACAGAATAACTTTCCATTCTTCTTTGCACAGTCTTATCCTGTTATGCTCAGCTTTAGCACTTCAGCAGATAATACAGGAAGTTACAAAAGATATGCAAATTCTTCTAGTGTATCTCTGCAGTGAAAGACTTCAATAGACAAATGAAACACAACATCAAGTATTGGTAGCATTCAGAAACATAGAAAACCTACAGCACAATACAGACCCTTCCGCCCACAAAGCTGTGCGAACATGTCCTTACCTTAGAAATTACCTAGGGTTACCCATAGCCCTCTGTTTTTCTGAGCTCCATATACCTATCCAGGAGTCTCTTAAAAGACCCTATCATATCCACCTCCACCACCGCTGCTGGCAGCCCATTCCACGCACTCACTACTCTCTGTGTAAAAAACTTACCCCTGACATCTCCTCTGTACCTACTTCCAAGCACCTTAAAACTGTGCTCTCTCGTCTTGGTCATTTCTTGACAAGATAGCTGGTTCTTCCTACCTTTGAATTATTGCTGTAAATAGGTATTGAAATCTCAGTATTCATATTCACTTGGCATTTGGATGCAAGCTTTGATCATTTTGTGAATTTCTTAGTAAAGTGGTATGAGAGAAGGTAAGCTGTACATGCTGCTAAGGTTTTAAAAATTAAAATATTAATGTTTAAGGAGAAAAGGCAAACGTGTAAGGAAAAGTGGCACGGCAAGTGTTGTCTTCAGCGTTCAATACCTATTGGCAATCGTCAGTTTTCTTATAAAACTCCACAACAGTGCACCTGAAAGAATTGATGCAGTTTTAAAGGCAAAGGCTGGTCACACCAAATATTGATTTAATTTAGTTTTTTACTTTTTACTGCTCTTTATAGTAAAATATTTGATATTTAGAAACTTTTCATTTCATTATTTTTGAAAGCACCTTCGTTTTACAGATTTTTTTTACACGTGCCTGAGCCTTTTGCATAGTTACCGTACGAATCTGTGGATGCAAGTAAATTCAGAGGAGAGAGGGCACCCCGAAAGGGTGCAACCAGCTGGAGCTCTGTGCTTGAAACCAAGCAACTATTTATACAAAGATTCAGGGAAGTAAAGCATAAGCCAGTGGGAAGACAAATAATGCAAAGTATGATCAAAGGACGAAATAGATGACTTTTGACCTAGAAGTAAGAATTTTGAAGAGATATACTAGTAGATTAGAGGATCAATCCTGGGCCGGGCACATCAGTGCTGTTACAAAGATGGCATGACAGTGGCTATATTCCATTAGAAGTTTGGGAGATATGGTATGTCACAAAGACATTCACAAATTTCCATAGATGTACTGACTGTAAAAGCTTTTATAGATATGTAAAAAGGAAAAGACTGGTAAAGACAAATGTAGGTGCCCTACAGACAGAAACAGGTGAATTGATTATGGGGAGCAAGGACATGGCAGACCAATTGAATAATTACTTTGGTTCTGTCTTCACTAAGGAGGACATAAATAATCTTCCAGAAATAGTAGGGGACAGAGGGTCCAGTGAGATGGAGGAACTGAGCGAAATACATGTTAGTAGGGAAGTGGTGTTAGGTAAATTGAAGGGATTGAAGGCAGATAAATCCCCAGGGCCAGATGGTCTGCATCCTAGAGTGCTTAAGGAAGTAGCCCAAGAAATAGTGGATGCAATAGTGATAATTTTTCAAAACTCGTTAGATTCTGGACTAGTTCCTGAGGATTGGAGGGTGGCTAATGTAACCCCACTTTTTAAAAAAGGAGGGAGAGAGAAACCGGGGAATTATAAACCGGTTAGCCTAACGTCGGTGGTGGGGAAACTGCTGGAGTCAGTTATCAAGGATGTGATAACAGCACATTTGGAAAGCGGTGAAATCATCGGACAAAGTCAGCATGGATTTGTGAAAGGAAAATCATGTCTGACGAATCTCATAGAATTTTTTGAGGATGTAACCAGTAGAGTGGATAGGGGAGAACCAGCGGATGTGGTATATTTGGATTTTCAAAAGGCTTTTGACAAGGTCCCACACAGGAGATTAGTGTGCAAACTTAAAGCACACGGTATTGGGGGTAAGGTATTGATGTGGATGGAGAATTGGTTAGCAGACAGGAAGCAAAGAGTGGGAATAAACAGGACCTTTTCAGAATGGCAGGAAGTGACTAGTGGGGTACCGCAAGGCTCAGTGTTGGGACCCCAGTTGTTTACAATATATATTAATGACTTGGATGAGGGAATTAAATGCAGCATCTCCAAGTTTGCGGATGACACGAAGCTAGGTGGCAGTGTTAGCTGTGAGGAGGATGCTAAGAGGATGCAGAGTGACTTGGATAGGTTGGGTGAATGGGCAAATTCATGGCAGATGCAATTTAATGTGGATAAATGTGAAGTTATCCAGTTTGGTGGCAAAAATAGGAAAACAGATTATTATCTGAATGGTGGCCGATTAGGAAAAGGGGAGGTGCAACGAGACCTGGGTGTCATTATACACCAGTCATTGAAAGTGGGCATGCAGGTACAGCAGGCGGTGAAAAAGGCGAATGGTATGCTGGCATTCATAGCGAGAGGATTCGAGTACAGGAGCAGGGAGGTACTACTGCAGTTGTACAAGGCCTTGGTGAGACCACACCTGGAGTATTGTGTGCAGTTTTGGTCCCCTAGTCTGAGGAAAGACATCCTTGCCATAGAGGGAGTACAAAGAAGGTTCACCAGATTGATTCCTGGGATGGCAGGACTTTCATATGAAGAAAGACTGGATGAACTGGGCTTGTACTCGTTGGAATTTAGAAGATTGAGGGTGGATCTGATTGAAACGTATAAAATCCTAAAGGGATTGGACAGGCTAGATGCAGGAAGATTGTTCCCGATGTTGGGGACGTCCAGAACAAGGGGTCACAGTTTGAGGATAAAGGGGAAGCCTTTTAGGACCGAGATTAGGAAAAGCTTCTTCACACAGAGAGTGGTGAATCTGTGGAATTCTCTGCCACAGGAAACAGTTGAAGCCAGTTCATTGGCTATATTTAAGAGGGAGTTAGATATGGCCCTTGTGGCTACGGGGATCGGGGGTATGGAGGGAAGGCTGGGGTGGGGTTCTGAGTTGGATGATCAGCCATGATCATAATAAATGGCGGTGCAGGCTCGAAGGGCCGAATGGCCTACTCCTGCACCTATTTTCTATGTTTCTATGTTTGTATGTACCATGGAGAGCATTCTAACTGGCTGCATCACACACTGGTGGTGGTGGGGGTGGTGGGTGGTGTGTTAACTGCACAGGATTGAAGTAAGCTGCAGAGAGATATAAACTTAGTCAGTTCCTTATATCTGCATCCCTCGACTCTGTTTTATCCTCCCTGGTTCGGTCCCTTCCGACCTTCATCCGTGATACCTCACACGCTCTTGATCATTTCAATGACTTCAAGTTTCCTGGACCTGATCGTCTCATTTTCACCATGGGTGTCCAGTCCCTCCATCCCCCATCAGGAGGGCTTTACACATCTTTCCAGACAACAGACCCAACCTGTTCCCCTCCACCACCACTCTCCTCCATCTGGCAGAACTGTCCCTTGTTCTGAATGGTTTCACCTTCGGCCCCTCCCGCTTCAGTCAAACCAAAGGTGTAGCCATGGGCATTCGCATGGGTCCCAGCTGTGCCTGCCTTTTTGTTGCTATGTGCAAAAGGCTATGTTCCCAACTACACTGGTCTTGCTCTCCAACTCTTCCTACACCACATTGATGACTGCATTGGTGCTGCTTCCTGCACCCATGCTGAGCTCATTAACTTCATCCACTTTGTCTTCAACTTCCACCCTGCCCTCAGATTTACGTGGTCCATTTCTGACAGCTCCCTCCCCTTTCTCAATCTCTCTGTCTCTTTCTCTGGAGACAGTCTATCTACTGATATCTTTTATAAACCCACAGCCTCTCACAGCTACCTGGACTATACCTCTTCCAATACTGTTTCTTGTAAAAATGCCACCCAATTCTCTCAATTCCTCTGTCTCCACTACATCTGTTCTCAGAATGAGGCTTTTCATTCCAGAACTATTGAAATGTCCTCCTTCTTTAAAGAAAGGGGCTTCCCTTCCCCCACTGTCAATGCTGCCCTTACCTACATCTCTTCCATTTCATGCATGGCTGTCCGTACTCCATTCTTTCACTACCCCACCAGGGATAGGGTTCCTCTTGTCCTCACCTACCATCCCACTAACCTCTGCGTCCAGCACATAATTCTTTATAATTTCCACCATCTCCAACGGGATCCCACCACCAAGCACAACTTTCCCTTCCTGGCATTTTCTGCTTTCCGCAGGGATCGCTCCTTACGTGACTCCCTTGTCCACTCCTCCCTCCCCACTGATCTCCCTCCTGGTACTTACCCTTGCAAGCAGATCAACTGCCATACCTGCCCCTACACACCCTCCCTCAATACCATTCAGGGCCCCAAACAGTCCTTCCAGGAGAAGCAACTCTTCACCTGTGAGTCTGTTGGGGTCATATACTGTGTCTGGTGTTCCCGGTGTGGCCTCCTGTATATCGGTGAGACCCGATGTAGATTAGGAGACTACTTCATCGAGCACTGTTGCTCTGTCTGCTACAAAAAGCAGGATCTCCAGGTAGCCACCCATTTCAATTCCACTTCCCATTCCCAGTCTGATCTGGCAGTCCATGGCTTCCTTTACTGCCATGTTGAGGCTACACTCAGGTTGGAGGAGTAACATCTTATATTCCGTCTGGGTATCTCCAACCTGATGGCATGAACATCGGTTTCTTGATCTTCCAGTGATTACCCCCACTCTCCTTCACCATTCCCCATTCCCATTTCCCTCTCTCACTTTATCTCCTTACCTGCCCATCACCTTCCTCTTTCCCTTTCTTCCATGGTCTTCTATCCTTTCCTATCAGACTCCCCCTCCCCCAGTCCTTTATCTTTTTCAACGATCAACTGCCCAGCTCTTTGCTTCATTTCCTTCCATTTTCACCTCTAGCCTACCACCTTGTACTTCATCTTCCCCTCACCCCACCTTCTTCCTCTGACTTCTCATCCTTTTCTTCCGGTGCTGATGAAGGGTTTCACCCAAAACGTTGACTGTTTACTCTTTTCCACGGATGCTGCCTGGCCATCTGAGTTCCTCCAGCATTTTGTGTGTGTTATATTGTTCACTTAGTTAGTTCCAATTTCCTGCATTGGAAGACTTTCTTCAATGCTACCGAAATGCCTGACCCAACCACTTCCGACAGCAGATCATTCCATATACTCACCACAACCTTTATGAAAAAAGGTCACTTTCAAACCTTTCCCCTTTCACCCTAAGTCTATACTCCCCAGTTCTGGACTCTCTTACCCCAGGGAAATGACTGTTACCATCCGCCTTATTTTTGCTTGTCACCAGTTTAATTACCTGTAGTAGTGTCACCTCTCATTCTCTTACATTGCAAGAAATAAAGGCCTAACCTAGTCAACTTCTCTCTTATAACTCAGGCCCTCTAGTTCTGGCAACATCTTTGTAATTTGCTTCTGCGCTCTTTTCCAGAGTAACTATGCCTTTCCTGACCGACTGTACGCAGTAGTCCAGGTGCAGCATCTCCAATGAGTTATTCAACAGCAACATCCTGTCCCAACTCAGTGCCCAGTGTGCTAAATACCTCTTGCATCACCCTGCCTATCTGCGTGACGATTTCAAGTATACAGAGGTACAATGAAAAGCTTTTGCCTGCACGCCATCCAGGCATCTGATTCCATGCACAAGTACATCAAGGTCATACAAAAGGAAAAGCAAGCAAAACAGATCGCACAATAGAGTGTTGCAGTTACAAGGGAAGTAGACAAAAAAAACTGCAAGGGCCATGAGACATCAAGAATTCATCTGTAACGTTCTAGAAATCCATTCAAAAGTCTTATTACAGTGGGATAGAAGCTGTCCTTGAACCTTGATGATTTGGGAGGGGTTGGATAAGGGGTCATGAGTATTATGTGTAAAATAAGCCCTACCTAAGATAGATGTGATATGGAGTTCTGGCATTTTGAAACTCTTCAGGAAGATGAATGGAAGCCAAATCCTGGAATAATCACAAGATAGTTCTAATTTCTTTATAAGCACAAGGCAGTAACATTATGAGGGGTAGGTAGGATTGTGGAATTGTGGTTACAAATCGGATAAAACCAGGGTCTTAATGAATATTGGAGGGCCAATATCAAAGTTCAAAGTTCCAAGTAAAATTTATCAGAGTACATACATGTCACTAGATTCCTTTTCTGCAGGCATACTTAGAAAAGTGATAGAGCAGTAACTTTAAACTGTAAACATCAGGAACTGCTAACAAACTGAAAATGCAGATATAAATAAACAACAATAAATAGCAAGCATGAAATAACAATATAACAGACTCCTTAAATGAGTGTATCTATCCCCTTTTGTTCAACAGCCTGTTGTCTGAGAGGTAGGGACTGTTCTTGAACCTGGTGGTGCGAGTCCTGAGGCTCTTGTACCTTCTAGTTGATGGCAGCAGTGAGAAAAGAGCATGGCCTGGGTGGTGAAGATCTTTGATAATGGATGCTGTTTTTCTCCAGCAACATTTCATATAGATGTGCTCAATGGTTGGAAGGGGATAACCCGTGAATTTCTGGGCTGAAACCACTACCTTTTGTAGGATTTTTCATTCAAAGGTATTGTTATTCCCATACCAGGCCTTAACACAGCCACTCAGCACACCTTCCATCATGCACATTTAGAAGTTGGCCAAGGTTGACGATGACATGCCGAACCTCCGCAGTCTCTTGAGGAAGTAGAGACACTGTCATGTTTTCTTTGCAATTATACTTATATGGTAGGTCCAGGACAGGTCCTCTGAGATAGTGACACCTAGAAATTTAAAGTTACTGACCCTCTCCATCTCTGATCCTCCAATGATTACTAACTCATGGACCTCTGGTTTCCCTCTCCTGAAGTCTTCAATAAGGTCCTTGGTCTTATTAACATTGAGTGAGAGGTTGTTGTTATTGCACCACTCAGCAGAGTTTTCAATCTTCCTCCTGTATGCTGATTCATCATCACCTTTGATACAGCCCACAATTGTGGTGACGTCGGCAAACTTGTATACGGTGTTGGGTCTGTACTCAGCCACAGTCGTAGGTGTAAAGCACGTAGAGCTGGGGGCTGAGTATGTATCTTTGGGGTGCTGTTGTGCTAATGGAGATAGTGGCGGAGATATTTTTGCTAATCCGAACTGACAGGGGTCTACAAGTGAGAAATCCAGAATCCAGTTGCAGACATCCCACCTCTCCTGGAAGTTCCGGGAGTCTCCCGTTTGGTGGCTCCCTGATGCCCAGAAATTATATACAATATCTCGGAAATCGATTTTTTTGAGAGGGAGAGGGAGAGCAAGAGCGAGCATCCTGATCGGTCTCTCTTCATGCTAAGTAGACCTATCGGTTTTCTCCGTGGGCGGACTTTACAGTCAACCTCAAAAATAACGACAGTGTTGCTCGCTGCACTGTTTGCAACAGGGACTTTTCTATTACCCACGGTGGGTTAAAATGTAAGCAAAAAGTTGAGGTGAGTTTAACAGGCGTCATTCATTCATTCGCGTAACTAACATTACATAGAACATAGAATAGTACAGCACAGTACAGGCCCTTTGGCCCACAATGTTGTGCCGACCCTCAAACCCTGCCTCCCATATAAGCCCCCACCTTAGATTCCTCCATATACCTGTCTAGTAGTCTTTTAAGCTTCACTAGTGTATCTGCCTCCACCACTGACTCAGGCAGTGCATTCCACACACCAACCACTCTCTGAGTAAAAAACCTTCCTCTAATATCCCCCTTGAACTTTCCACCCCTTACCTTAAAGCCATGTCCTCTTGTATTGAGCAGTGGTGCCCTGGAGAAGAGGCGCTGGCTATCCACTCTATCTATTCCTCTTATCATTTTGTACACCTCTATCATGTCTCCTGTCATCCTCCTTCTCCCCGAAGAGTAAAGCCCTAGCTCCCTTAATCTCTGATCATAATGCATACTCTTTAAACCAGGCAGCATCCTGGTAAATCTCCTCTGTACATCTCCAATGCTTCCACATCTTTCCTATAGTGAGGCAATCAGAACTGGACGCAGTACTCCAAGTGTGGCCTAACCAGAGTTTTATAGAGCTGCATCATTACATCGCGACTCTTAAACTCTATCCCTCGATTTATGAAAGCTAACACCCCATAAGCTTTCTTAACTACCCTATCCACCTGTGAGGCAACGTTCAGGGATCTGTGGACATGTACCCCCAGATCCCTCTGTTCCTCCACACTACCAAGTATCCTGCTATTTACTTTGTACTCTGCCCTGGAGTTTGTCCTTCCAAAGTGTACCACCTCACACTGGTCTATAATTACCCGGATTATCCCTACTACCTTTTTTGAACAAGGGGACAACATTCGCCTCTCTCCAATCTTCTGGTACCATTCCCATGGACAACGAGGACATACAGATCCCAGCCAGAGGCTCAGCAATCTCTTCCCTCGCCTCGTGGAGCAGCCTGGGGAATATTCTGTCAGGCTCCGGGAACTTATCTGCCCTAATGTATTTTAACATCTCCAACACCTCCTCTCCCTTAATATCAACATGCTCCAGAACATCAACCTCACTCATATTGTCCACACCATCATCAAGCTCCCTCTCATTGGTGAATACCGAAGAGAAGTATTCATTGAGGACCTCGCTCACTTCCACAGCCTCCAGGCACATCTTCCCACCTTTATCTCTAATCGGTCCTACCTTCACTCCTGTCATCCTTTTTTTCTTCACATAATTGAAGAATGCCTTGTGGTTTTCCTTTACCCTACTCGTCAAGGACTTCTCATGCCCCCTTCTTGCTCTTTTCAACCCCTTCCTACTTCCTTTCTTGCTTCCCTATATTCCTCAATAGACCCATCTGATCCTTGCTTCCTAAACCTCATGTATGCTGCCTTCTTCCACCTGACTAGATTTTCCACCTCACTTGTCACCCATGGTTCCTTCACCCTACCATTCTTTGTCTTCCTCACCAGGAAAAATTTACCCCTAACATCCTGCAAGAGATCTCTAAACATCGACCACATGTCCATAGTACATTTCCCTGCAAAAAACATCATCCCAATTCACACCTGCAAGTTCTAGCCTTATAGCCTCATAATTTGCCCTTCCCCAATTAAAAACTTTCCTGTCCTCTCTGATTCTATCCTTTTCCATGATAATGCTAAGGGCCAGGGAGCAGTGGTCACTGTCCCCCAGATGCTCACCCATTGAGAGATCTGTGACCTGACCTGGTTCATGGCCTAGTACTAGATCTAGTATGGCATTCCCCCCGGTCGGCCTGTCCACATACTGTGACAGGAATCCATCCTGGACACACTTACAAACGTAACAAACTCTGCCCCATCTAAGCCCTTGGAACTAATCAGGTGCCAATCAATATTCGGGAAGTTAAAGTCACCCATGATAACAACCCTGTTATTTTTGCACCTTTCCAAAATCTGCCTCCCAATCTGCTCCTCTGTATCTCTGCTGCTACCAGGGGGCCTATAGAATACCCCCAATAGAGTAACTGCTCCCTTCCTGTTCCTGACTTCCACCCATACTGACTCAAAAGAGGATCTTGCTACATTACCCACCCTTTCTGTAGCTGTAATAGTATCCTTGACCAGTAATGTCACCCCTCCTCCCCTTTTTCTGCCCTCTCTATCCCTTTTAAAGCACTGAAATCTAGGAATATTGAGAATCCATTCCTGCCCTGGTGCCAGCCAAGTCTCTGTAATGGCCACTGCATCATAATTCCATGTATTTATCCAAGCTCTCAGTTCATCACCTTTGTTCCTGATGCTTCTTGCATTGAAATACACACACTTTAGCCCTTCTACCTTACTGTCTTTACACCGTTTATTCTCCTCTTCTTTCCTCAAAGCCTCTCTATATGTTAGATCTGGCTTTACTCCATGCACTTCTTTCACTGCTCTATCGCTCTGGGTCCCATCCCCCTTGCAAATTAGTTTAAACCCTCCCGAACCATGCTAGCAAACCTACCTGCAAGGATATTGCTCCCCCTCTAGTTCAGGTGCAACCCATCCAATCTGTACAGGTCCCACCTTCCCCAGAAGAGATCCCAATGATCCAAAAATCTAAAACCCTGCTCCCTGCACCAACTCCTCAGCCACGCATTCAACTGCCATCTCCTCCAATTCTTACCATCTCTGTCACGTAGCACTGGCAGCCATCCTGAGAACGCCACCCTTGAGGTCCTGTTCTTCAGCCTTCTACCTAGTTCCCAAAACTCACACTTCAGGACCTCATCCCTCTTCCTGCCTATGTCATTGGTCCCTATATGTATCACGACTTCTGGTTGCTTTCCCTCTCGTACCAGGATGTCGTGCACCCGGTCAGAGACATCCCGGACCCTGGCACCCAGGAGGCAACAGGCCATGCGGGTGTCCTTCTCACGTCCACAAAATCTCCTGTCTGCTCTCCTGACTATAGAGTCTCCAATGGTGACAGCTCTCCTCTTCTCCGTCCCACCCTTCTGCACCACTGGGTCAGACTCAGTGCCGGAGGCCCTGCCACCGTGGCTCACACCTACTATGTCGTCCCCGCCAACAGTATCCAGGATGGTAAACTTATTATTCAGGGGAATGGCTACAGGGGTGGTCTGCATTACTTGTCTGCTCACCTTCGCTTTCCCCCCCTAACGTTATTTAAACTAGCTGGCTAGCTGCTAAGGAGCTACTCTATTGATGTCCTACATGATGAGGCCAAACTCCCTGTAGACTTGCTTAAATTTGTAATAGAATGAACATGATAGTATAATATAATATAATAACATATGTTAATGTCACATTTTCTGCATATACCCAACTTGGCTTACAGAATAGACAAAATCACTAAACAAAGTATTACATACGCCCTTGGAGGTCAATGGGGGGGGATATGGGGGGTTGCAGGGGGTGGGGGTGCTACCTCCCTGAAATGGTGGTGCTACCTCCCTGAAATGATGGTGTTACCTCCCTGAAATGAGTTTCTCCAGGGTGGGATGCCTGCAATTACACAAGGGGGTATTAAGGCCCAGGTCTTGGAGTTTACTGATTACTTTTGAGGGCATGATGGTGTTAAATTCCGAGATGTAATCAATCAAGAGCACCTTGATGTATGCACTTTTGTTGTTCAGATGTTCCAGGGTTGCATCATGGAATGTTTTAAGAAATTAACCTTATATACCGTAAACATAAACAAGCTTTGAGAGACAAAAAACATTAAAGTAATATAGAAACAGGAGTAGGCGTTTTATTTCTTCACAACTACAGTATTTCACTAGCCAATTTGTGATTAGTTAAGGTTATAGCTTATGTTAATTTACTCAGCTTGGTTATGTATGAAAATGTATAAATGTCAGGTCTGAAGCTTTTAATCCTGCTAGCTGTCGCAGCTTTCATTAAGTTAGGAATGATAATTTTGTACTGCAGATTTTGTAAAGTACTTGAAATTCAATTTGAAAAAAACCTACTTCTAATTTGTGGAACTCACATTTCTGTTTCAGGTAGCATCGCCAGAGGAAATTGGTTATCCACATATATCAGTCAAACATTTGTCATTTTAAAGAATTCAGTTGTGTTTTCATTTATCTTTCTCCTTGAAAATAAAAGAGGTTTCACCTACAATAACAAATACCTAATACTTACACAAGTCTCTTAGCACTGCATCTAATTAATCTGCTGTTCTGATTAACCTGCCCAGTACCTCATCCAATGTTAATACCTTTTGATGGTAAATGCTCGGCTGAAATAAGCATTTGCATTACATATATAGTACCTAAAATCAAATTAGGCTCAAGTTCCAGCTCTCTTGAAAGAAAAGCCATTTACCATTTTACCGTTTTTGTTCTTAAAAGAAGACCCACTGGCACATCTGTTCATTATGTGGGGAATTCAGTAGATACATTCAGAATAATTTGGACTCTGAATATTTCATAGTCTACGACCACAAAGAAATCATAAGAGTTACTGCACTTGCTCCGATAACCAATGAAATGCCATTTCTGTAAGTAAATGGTTCTTGAGATATACAGTACAGTGAATTCCAGTTAATTGGACCATTGGTTAATTGGGATAGCCACTTATTTGAGATAACCCTTAAAGAACAAAAAGAATCAAGAAAATAACCAGGATTCCCTTTGTTCATTTGGGACACTTTGCCACTTAATTTGGACAGCAGATCGTTGCCAAACAGTTTCTAAATAGTGTCAGTCACATGACTGGTGTGACTGTAGGACACCACACTGTGCTTAGAGCGAACAGTTTCTAAGAGCGATCAACTCTGCTCTCAAAGGCATCTCCCTCATTTCACGCACATCTGCTCTCACTCCATCCTCCCGCCACCTCACTAGGAATAGGGGTCCCCTTGTCCACACCTACCACCCCACCAGCCTCTGGGTCCAACATATAATTCTCCGTAACTTCCACCACCTCCAACAGGATCCCACCACTAAGCACATCTTTCCCTACCCCCTCCCCCCGCTTTCTGCAGGGATCGCTCCCTACGCGACTCCCTTGTCCATTCGTCCCCCCCATCCCTCCCCACTGATCTCCCTCCTGGCACTTATCCTTGTAAGCAGAACAAGTGCTACACATGCCCTTACACTTCCTCCCTTACCACCATTCAGGGCCCCAGACAGTCCTTCCAGGTGAGGCGACACTTCGCCAGTGAGCAACACACATCAAAGTTGCTGATGAACACAGTGGGCCAGGCAGCATCTCTCGGAAGAGGTACAGTCGTACGTTTTTAACTTCACCTGTGAGTTGGCTGGAGTGATATACTGCATCCAGTGCTCCCGATGTGGCCTTCTATATATTGGCGAGACCCAACGCAGACTGGGAGATCATTTCGCTGAACACCTACGCTCTGTCCGCCAGAGAAAGCAGGATCTCCCAGTGGCCACACATTTTAATTCCACGTCCCATTCCTATTCTGATATGTCTATCCACGGCCTCCTCTACTGTAAAGATAAAACCACACTCAGGTTGGAGGACCAACACCTTATATTCCGTCTGGGTAGCCTCCAACCTGATGGCATGAGCACTGACTTCTCTAACTTCCGCTAATGCCCCACCTCCCCCTCTTACCCCATCCGTTATTTATTTATATACACACATTCTTTTTCTCTCTCTCCTTTGTCTTCCTCTGTCTCTCTCACTATACCCCTTGCCCATCCTCTGGGCATTCCCCCACCCCTGCCCCTTTTCTTTCTCCCTAGGCTTCCTGTCCCATGATCCTCTCATATCCCTTTTGCCAATCAACTGTCCAGCTCTTGGCTCCATCCCTCCCCCTCCTGTCTTCTCCTATCATTTTGGATCTCCCCCTCTGCCACCCTCTTTCAAATCTCTTACTAGCTCTTCTTTCAGTTAGTCCTGATGAAGGGTCTCGGCCCGAAATGTCGACTGTACCTGTTCCTAGAGATGCTGCCTGGCCTGCTGCGTTCACCAGCAACTTTTATGTGTGTTGCTTGAAATTCTAGCATCTGCAGATTTTCTCGTGTTTGAGTTTCCGAAAAGCATCAGTTGTATGTATTTATCTTCAAAAAGCAGTGATTTTTATCACTGATAGGTGAGAAATAAGCAGTAAGGGAACTCAGAACTGTTTTGTTAATTGTGGTTTCAATTACTGTATGCAGGCTTGGAGATGCCAGATGTGGCCGGGAATGAAAATGAAATTATTTTACTACTTCCACAAGTTAGGAACTATGAATAATTTAAAGGTATCAGCAATCATCTTGAATGTTACAATGGAGGATGCATTGTATGAAGGCAGTCCATTATCTGCACCAAGTGTCTACACAAACTTTATTCGTTTATAGTCAGTCAAAAGAACATGGCAGCGTACACTGGATGAATTCCTCCATCAATAACTATTGGGACAGAAAACATACCTCTTTTGAATTACTCCCACTGCAATTCTGCAGCACGTAACTTCCCTCTAAGCAATATACTTTTAAATCAGATTATTGATCTGTAGATCTCAAGATCATCTGAAGGACTTGGCAGACCAGACAGGCACGGCCCCTTTAAGAGGATAAAGGCTCATCACCTTGGCTGGAAGTGAGGCGGGGGATGGGGGGAAAATGCTGAAGGATGAGTCCTCCTTTACCCAGCATATAACAAATATCCAGTCACTAGAGAACAAAACTGAGGCTCAAGGGGGAGATAGCTGTATCGGAGAGAAATGAGAGACTGTTCTGTTCAATGCTAGACTGAAATGTGGTTTTCTCTAGGTACACCAGATACAGCAATCCGACCCAAGGGCTTTCCAATTTACAGAATGGACTGATCAACTGATTTGAAAAATTCAAAAGGAGTAGGTGTGGGCTTTATGATAAACTGTTGTTGGTGCTCTGATGTGGCGATTTTGTCAAACTCATGTTCCCCCCAACTTGCAACACCTGATAGTCAAATGTTGTCCATTCTATTGGCTTAGGGAGTTCTCATCTGTGATCCTGACCACGGTTTATATACCACCAATGGCCTCTCGCTCGTGAAACTGCATGATGCTGTCTCCAAACAAGAAACAGTCCATCCCGACGCCTTTCAAATCATAGTTGGAGACTTCGACCAGGCTTGTTTGAAGAAAGCCCTGCCTAATTACCATCAGCTTATAACCCATAGCATCAGAGGTCCCAACACACTAGCCCACTGCTGTACTAAGATAAGGAATGCCTACCGCTCCATGCCAGGCTGCATTTCGGGACATATGATCATTTGGTTGTTCTCCTCCTACCTGCATACAGAGAGAGGTTAAAAAGCAAATCCCCAGAGATTAGGACAACAAAAATGTTGACACAGGAGGCAGAGGAGCAGCTATGGGATTGCTTCACGTCATTGGACTGGGCCGTGTTTATCTAGGCATCTGAATCCATACACCATGGTTGTTCAAACTTTATTAGAACAACTGTAGATGAGCATGTCCCCATAAAATTATTCAGTCTCTTCCCCAATCAGAAGCCCTTGAGATTTCCTGGTGGTGGCTGATGGAGTAATAGCAATCTGTCGTTGCTCCAACTTTAATTATCTTACTATTTCCAAACTGTCTTGAAACTTCTTTTTAAGTGGGATATTCTTTTATTATGGCTGGAAGGAGTGCCAGAGATACTAAAAAGGATGATTTTCCTGCCTCTTTGGATTCTATTATGGAATTGCTGCAAAGTTATACACGAGAAGCCGCTGAGAAGTTTCAACAATTCAGCTCTGAATTTAAACAAATAGATGGTAAATTGGATTCTATACAACAAACTCTTAATGAACATGATAAACGTATCAAAAATAATGAGGAAAATTTGTTGGCTCTGGAAACGGAAGTGGATGATTATGCAGAAGCTTTGTGAAAAGCAATCAAAGTCCAACGAAAAGTTAAGACAGAAGATTATTGACTTAGAAAATAGAGAAGAAGGAACAACCTACGGGTTCTGGGTCTGGAAGAATTAATTGAAGGTGACCATCCTATGGAGTTTTTTGCAAACCTTTTGCAAAAATTATTTCCGGAGATTTTGACGTCTGTGTCTATGATCCATCGTGTTCACAGATCTCCTGCCTTTAGACCTCCTAACGGTCAGAGACCAAGATCAGTAATAATCTGTTTTCAGGAATTTAAAACAAAGGAACTCT
Source organism: Mobula hypostoma (assembly GCF_963921235.1). Classification (NCBI taxonomy): domain Eukaryota; kingdom Metazoa; phylum Chordata; class Chondrichthyes; order Myliobatiformes; family Myliobatidae; genus Mobula; species Mobula hypostoma. Next base: position 59,712,012 of record NC_086106.1, read on the forward strand.
TAATTTGTGACATACATCAAAGTTGCTGGTGAATGCAGCAGGCCAAGCAGCATCTATAGGAAGAGGCGCAGTCGACGTTTCAGGCCGAGACCCTTCGTCAGGACTAACTTGTGAATTTGTGAATCTCATTGAATCTCATCTCATTTGTGAATCTCATGATTGACTATAATGGTCGCAAGATTAGAATTATTGAAGGTTATTCGCCTGAGGTTATGCAGGAATGTGTTAGATTCAAAGTTATGTCTGAGCTTTTTAATATGGGTTTCAAGACTTCCCTTCACTACTCAGCCTGACTCAGGATCACACTTAAAAACGGTTCTTTCAAGTGGTTCTGCTCGACTGCTGAAGCTCAAAAGTTTTTAAAAACTGAAGGCTAAATCCAAAGGCTAACTGTTTAGTTTCTCCTTACATGAAGACACAGGATTAAATGAGAAACTTTTAATTTGCAAATCCTGTCGAAGAGGCATGATTAGATATAGGGTGGAATATTAAGATTCTCGAAGATTATTCACACGAGGTTACGCAGGAATGTGCTAAGTTTAAACAAGGTCTGTTGGAATTTTTTTAACAAGAGTTTTGACCCGTCCTTTGGCTACCCAGCTTGACTGAGATTCTCATTAAAGATGGATCCTTCAAATGGTTTCATTTGAATGCTTAAGCAAAAAGATTTTTTATATTTGAAGGCTAATTGGTTAGTCTGTTTTTCCATGGAGATATAAGATTCATGTTCAATGTCTCTCTGTATGAATAATTGTATTATTTACTTTTCGTAAACCTTTGTAACTAATTTCCTTTTGTATTTTTAACACTGTATTTTTGATATTCGAGTTTTGAATTTCTTGCTTGGGTGTTGTTTAGTCTAGCTTGGAATATAAATAACTTTGAAACTAATTGGAGTGATCACCAGGTTTTTGGGGGGTTGTCCGTAGTTTGTAGATGACAACTTTCTATTGGTCAGTTTTCTTACTTTGGGAGGTGGGCAGGGTTATGTTTTTTTCCCAAAGCTGTTTTCGAATTTTTATCCAACTTGTTGCTTGGTTACCATTTCTCAAGGTTTGTGGCTTGGTTACATTTTAACCCTTCCTTTAAATAATATTAAAAATGAACCAAACTATTAATTTACTCAATTTTAACATGAAAGGGTTAAATCACCCTATTAAACATAATAAGATTTTTGCTTATATTAAGAAATTTAAGGTCCCTATTATTTTTTTTACAAGAAACTCACATATGCAAATACGATAATCTATATTTTTTTAGCCGTTGGAATAGACTTTGTTTTCACTCTTCTTTTCAGACCATATCTGGAGGAGTTTCGATTCTTATAGCTAATACACTTTCCTTTGTCCAACATAAAGTAATGTCTGATACTAATGGACATTTTGTTATAGTTTCAGGAAAACTAGATAATAAATTAATAGTATTTCCCAATGTTTATACCCCAAATGTAGATAACCCAGGATGCTTTGAACACTTTTTTTTCATTTTTACCAGATCTGAATCTTTATTCTTTGGTGATGGGAGGAGATTTTAACTGTTGGCTAGACCCAATTTTAGACCGATCATCTTCTAAACCAGTGTCTCCTAATAAAGCAGCTTTGTTTATTCAATCCTTTTTATTGAAGTGTGGTATAATTGATGTTCAGCGTTTTTTATATCCTTTAGATAGGGAATATTCATTTTTTCCCATGTTCATCAACATATTCCAGGATTGATTTTTTTTACCGATAGTCAAATGATTTCAACAGTTTGTTCCTGTGAATATAAAGAGATTGCTGTTCAGCCCATGCTCTGATATTTCTATCTTTAAAACTCCCTGGTCTTCTTCAAACCAACAGATTTTGGCATTTTAATATAACTTTGTTATCTGATAAGGAATTTTAAAGATTTTTAGAGAAACATATTATTTTGTTTTTTGAAGAGAAGTGAAAGGAAGAGACTTCTAATCTTATTGTATGGGATACTTTCAAGGCCTATATTAGAGGAAAAATTATTTCTTATACTGTGAGTGTTAAGATTAAAGCTAATAAAGAAAGAATTGAATTAGCCAATCAATTAAAACAATTAGAACAAAAATATGCTATAGCTCCAGATCCTGTTTTATATAAAAGACGTGTTGAAGTTAAAGCTAAATATGATCTTCTGTTAACATATCCAACTGAAGCTTCTTAAAGATCAGGCAAAGTATTGGCCAACCAATTAAAAACTTCTGTAGTTAAACGACAGATTAAAGAAATTTGCAAAACTAATGGTGATAGGACAACTGATTACTCTGAAATAAATGATACCTTTAGAGAATTCTATTCAAAACTTTATGGTCTGAGGAAACCGCTGAGGCTATACATTCATTACGCTAGGGGAAGGGTCCGGGTCCAGATGGATTTTCTGGAGAATTTTATAAGGCTTTTTCTTCATTAATTATACCACAGTTACACTTAGTCTTTTTGGATTCTTTCTAGTCGGGTAGTTTGCCTCAATCTTTTTATGAAGTTTCTATTTCGCTTATCCTAAAAAAGAACAAGGATCCAACTAAATACCCTTCATATAGGCCAAATTTATTACTTAATGTAGATACTAAAATTCTTTCTAATGTTCTGGCTCATAGGATTGAAATTATTTTAGCTTCTATTATTTCTGATGATCAGATTGGATTTATTTAAAACCGACATTCCCATTTTATTATACACCGTGTATTAAATATTACTTACTCTCCTTCTCAGGAGATATTGGAACGTGTGATATCCTTAGATGCTGAGAAGGCCTTTGATTGGGTTGAATGCAATTATTTATTTAAAACCTTAGAAAAATTTAATTTTGGACCAGATTTTATTCAATGGATTAAGTTACTTTATTTATCTCCTTCTGCTCGGGTTCTTACTAATTTTCAAAACTCCAAACCATTTAAACTTCACCGCGGAACTGGACAAGGCTGCCTGTCGAGTCCTTTGTTTTTTGATCGAGCTTTAGAACCCTTGCCATTGCTTTTCGAGAATCTAATGATATCTGTGGTATTTTAAGGAGAGGTATCACCCACAAAATCTCGCTTTACGCTGATGACATATTGTTCTTTATCTCTAATGTTGAGACCTCATTACCTTGTGTACTTTCTTTACTCTCCGTTTTAGCCAGTTTTCAGGATTTAAATTGAACCTACATAAGAGTGAATTATTTCCTTTAAATAATTTGGTATCAGTTAATACTAATCTCCCTTTTTAAATTGTAAAGAATCAATTTACCTATTTGGGTGTAACAATCACTAAGAATTACAAACACCTGTTTAAAGAAAACTTTCTTATTTTATTGAACCACATAAAAAAGATATTATTAAATTAGTCACCTCTTTCAATATCATTGATTGGATGAATTAATTCTATTAAAATGAATATTCTACCTAAATCTATATATATTTTTCAGGCTTTACCCGTTTTTATTCCTAAATATTTTTTTAACTCTCTTGAATCAATTTTATTCTCCGATATATGGAAAAATAAATGTCCTCGCTTAAATAAAGTTCATCTTCAAAAACCTAGAAAGTCTGGAGGTTTAGCCTTACCTAATTGTAGGTTTTATTGCTGGGCAGTTAATATATGATATCTTACGTTTTGGCTATATTATATTAATCATGTAGACTGTCCAGTATGGGTTTCTTTAGAAGCTAACTCTGTTAATAAATTTTCTATTATTTCTCTTCTTGGACCCTCACTTCCTTTATTTGTAAGTAAGCTAACTGATAAATTAATAGTTAAACATATCCTGTGGATCTGGATACAATTTAGAAAACATTTTGGTTTATTGAGATTTTCCCTTTCTACTTCCATTTATTCTCATTTTTTTTAAACCCTCAATGACTGATTTAGTCTTTAAAGAATGGGACAGGTTGGGTATTAAATGTTTTTGGGATCTGTTTGTTGGAGGAAATCTTTTTTCATTTTGAGCAATTACCAGCTAAATATAGCCTACCCAAAACTCATTTTTTTAGATATCTACAAATCAGAGACTTTCTAAGATCTCAATTATGCACATTTCCTATAAGCTCAGGTAAGAACTTACTAGACATAATTTTTAATTTGACACTGTTTTATAATGGTTTATACTGTTTTATAATCTAATATTTATGGTATGTTACTGGAGACGAGAAATGTTCCTTTAGACAAAATTAAGAACCTTTGGGAACAAGATTTACAGACATCAATATCTGAGGAAACATGGAATGAAATTTTTAAACTAGTTAATACTTCATCGCAATGTGCTCGCCATTCCTTCATACAATTTAAGGTGGTACATAGAGTCCATATGACTAAAGATAAGCTATCTCGTTTTTATTCGGATATATCTCCTTACTGTGACAGATGTAATAATGGAGAAGCTTCATTAATTCATATGTTTTGGACTTGTCCATGTCTTGGAAAATATTGGAAGGAAGATTTTCAAACTTTTCTTTACTTTTCAAAGTCAATCTTAAGCCTAATCCTGTAACGGCCCTACTTGGTATTGTTGCAGGACAAGATATCAAGTTGAAGACATCTGATTTACATATTTTGGCCTTTAGTTCTCTTATAGCTAGGAGGGCGCTTTTGTTTTAATGGAAAGATGTTTCTCCTCCTACTCATGCTCAATGGTTATGCGATGTTATATCATGCTTAGATTTAGAGAAGATTCGTTGTTCAGTTTCCGAATCTCGTCAAGATTTTCAATCATCGTGGGGACCCTTTCTGAATTATTTTCAAAACTTTCAAAACCCTCAATCTGTTGTTTAAATTAGATGTTGGCTATTATTAATTTTTATTAATCGAGGAGGTATTTTACCTTTTTTTCTCCTTAATAAACAGCTTCCGTCCTGGTAGGGATTGGACTCTTTTTTTGTAATAAATCAGTATATTTCAATATAACTTTGACTAACCTACATGAATACGGGGTAATAAGATTGTTATTATGAATAGGTATAATGTAATTGGTAGTTTTTTTTTAACCTTTATATATACTTTCTTGTACTCTGTATTCTTCTATGTAGAAACTAATAAAAATATTGAAAAGGAGAAGCCCTCGATGAGCCATGAGATCCAAAATCTGCTGAGAGTCAGATCAGAGGCATTCAAGCCTGGTGAACAAGAGAACTACAAGAGTTCCCGGTGCAATCTCTGGAAAGCCATCTCATGCGCAAAGAGGAAATTACAGACCAAACTTGAATTGAACGAAGGATAATTTTTAATTGTGACAGGGCTTAAACACTATCACCTCTTATCAAGTTAACACAGGCAACATAGGAGACAGCAGGGCTTCACGTCTATATGAGCGCAATGCCTTCCATCCTCGTTTTGACCATCAATATATGGAAGAACCATCACAAATTCCCACATTCCCCGATGATCCTGATTTCAGTCTCCGAAGCTGATACGTGAGCTGCTTTCAGGAGGGTGAACCTGCGAGCCCCAGATGGGGTACCTGGTCACATACTAAAGATATGTTCTAATCACCCGGCTGGTGTGTTCACTGAGATCTTTAACCTCTCGCTTCAGCAGTGTGTAGCTCCAATCTGCTTCAAGCAGACATCAGTTACAAGAAGTGCATGGTGTTCTGCCTCAATGACTGTCAGCCAGTATCACCTACTGTAATCCACGATGATGAAGAGATTGGAGAGGTTGGTGAAGAGACACATCAACTCCTGCCTGAGAAGTGACTAGGATTTGTTCAAATTGGCCTGTTGGAGTGACAGGTCTCCAGCAGATGCCTTCTCATTGGCTCTTCGCTCAACACTGGAACATCTGGACAGCAAAAGGTATATCAGGATGCTCTTTATTGACTAATGCTCAGCATTCAAAACCATCATACCTTCAAAACTAATCAATAATCTCCAAGACCTTGGCCTCAATATCTCTGTCTGCAATTGGATACTGGATTCCCTCACTTGCAGACCCCAGTCAGTTCAGCTTGGCAATAACGTCTCCTCCATGATCTCCATCAGCATAGGTGCACCTCAAGACTGTGTAGCCCTCTACTCTACTCACTTTACACTTATGACTGTATGGCTAAGAGTTATAATTATTATTCTATAGATTTGTTAAGTATGCCCACTAGGGTTGTATATGGTGACATATATGTACTATGATAATAAAAATTGACCTTGAACTTTGAGGGCTTAATACACCATTTTATAGTACTGCTGTAGTATTGACAATGTTCTAATTTGTCCTGCATTCTTTCAAATACATAATTTGTTACTCAGTTAAATGGCAGTTTGTCCTTTTATACCTTTTTAACTACTGTATTTCCATGAAACTTTGGCTAATTGGGACAGCCACATAATTGGGACAAACTATACTGGTCCTGATTTGTCCCAATTTACTGGAATCAACTGCAACTGGGTTTTAATTTGACAAAATTTTCATTGTTGACACAAAGAAAGTTAATCATTATTTATTTTCCAATCTACAATAACCCTTCGGAAAAGATGCATTTTTCTAAATCGTTTGAGATTTTGAACATATGCAGTTTCACTCTAATCTTCAGTCATATGGACTCTAAACTGAACTCTTCTCCACTCTGACCTTCTTTTCTCCCTACAGTACTCCTCAAAAATTATATCTATCCTCAGATCTGTGGCTTAGCATCAGATTTCATTTGAAAACATTTCTGCCTGAGGTTTTAGAATGCTGTCCTACAGTGAAGGTCTGATAGTGAAGTGTTCCAGTATTCCACTGGACAATTTCTCCACTTCACCATGCTACGTGGTGCTGTTTCCAGCCATTCTTTTTTAGAATTGAAGAGAAGGGAAATGATACATCACCTGGAGCATAAAGGTCAATTAATATTTTGTTAAATTGATGTAGATCTGTAGAGAAAACACTTTGAATTTCTTTTAAAATGCAGTCTGGATCTTGTGATGAAATAGCAATCTTACTGTCAATGATGCCCATTATACCAGCACACTGAAAATATTTTGTTTTAATGTTCAAACTGACGTGAGAATTCAGATTGTGCATGGATGAGGTGCTGACATCATGGTCTTATTGTCCTTGTGCCCTTTATTGGAGTTGATCAGAAACCAATCCTTTTATATCATCTTATTTATGGCATAGGTGTTACATTAGCTCTCATAACTAATTGGCAGTTATGCAGTATGATTAAAGCAGGTTTAGTACTGTAAGCAGCTTTCCTCATGATTTAGAAACTGGAATCATTTCATTTGAAAATTCCTTGTCATCTTGATTTGAGATGCAAGGATTTTAAATGATCTTCAAGAGCTGATTTGCTTTTTCTGTATCTGGGGATACTCAGTGATCCTTTAATGGTGCTCGAGAATTACTTGGATGCAGATACGATATTGGTGTTGAGACTTTTAGAAGTAGATACGAAATTGCAGGGAATTGAGGGATATGGATCATGTGAAGATGGAAGATATTTTGTTAAATTTGGCATTAAGTCTAGCAGAACCATTATGGGCCAAAGAGCTGATTTTTTTGGTGATTTACATTTTAAATGGGTTTTCATAAGTACAGGAATAGTTCGCAAAAGAGCTGAAATGAGCTGTTCAACCTACCTGTCTGCTGCCAAATTCCATTTTAAATCTACAAAATTTATAAAATCTATTTGATTTAAATATTTCAATGACTTACATGTCTAACATATCTTCTTTCTGAAATCTTGCCATTTAATCAATTCCTCATCAAAATGTATTTCCATGTGTGATCTCACATTTGATTTATATTTGCTATCTACCATTCAAGCCTATGTCCTCCTATCTATATTCAGGTGTTCCTAATCAAGTTTACATTTTTCTCCATGCCTTAATTTTATGCATTGACTAGAAGATGGCGGCGCGACGCAGCATGTGCAGCCGCTCTGAATTGATATCATATTTGTGAACTAGGATGCCGTGCCCAATCCTGATTTGATGGAGACAGCCGTGAGAAGCATGGAGGAACATCTGGAGAAACTTCTGAAATGCCCGCTTCACTGCCGCTGCTACTGTGCAATTGAGAATCTCCAGGGGGAAGGACCCAAATCCTCGGCTTTGCCTATTGCCTATTGCCTATTGCCGGGGCCGGGGTCAAAGTGCTCGGCAGAGATGGTGCTCAGTGCTTGGTATCGGAGGGCTGGTCGGAGGCTCAAATTTTTTGGATGGGCTCAGAATCAGACTGTGGTCGGGATGCTTTCAGGATGCTGCATCGGCAAGTTTGCGGCGCTGGAAGCTTTCCTCAACATGGGCCGTCAGATGATGGGACTTTCGAGAGACTTTGAGATTTTTTACCGTGCCCATGTTCTGTTCTTCTATCAAATTACGGTATTGCTCGCACTGTTGTAACTATATGTTATAATTATGTGGTTTTTGTCAGGTTTTTTAGTCTTGGTTTGTCTTGTGTTTCTGTGATATCATTCTGGAGGAACAAATTGTATCATTTCTTAATGCAAGCATTACTAAATGACAATAAAAGAGGACTGTGTGTCCTCATAATCTATAATCTATAATCCATATTTCCAATTTTAGTAAATTATGGTATATTTCATCAGAAATATGTAGAAATAAGATTTATTCAGTTACTTACAACAAATCAGAACAAAAGCACTCCTTTCCAGGAACCTTGAGAAATTTCTTATTCAGACAGGAAGGGGAAGTCAAGGGAACAACACCAGTCCTTATGGAGGGATCAGCAGTGGAAAGTGTGAGCAGTTTCAAGTGTGAGCAGTTTCAGGTGCCTGGGTGTCAACGTCTCTGAAGATCTATCCTGGGCCCAAACATTTGATACAATTGCAAAGAAGGTTCAACAGGGGCTAGATTTCATTCAGAGTTTGAGGGGACTTGGTATGTCACCAAAGAATCTTGCAAATTTCCATAGATGTACTGTGGAGAGCGTCGCTTTCTTATGTCGGGTCCACAGCACAGGATCAGAAAAATCTGCAGAAAGTTGCAAACTCAGCCAGGTTCATGGGCACTAGCCTTCCAGCACCGAGGACATCTTTAAAAGGTGATGCCTCCAAAAGGCGGCATCCATTATTAAGGAACCCCATCACAAAGGACATGCTTTCTTCTCATTGCTATCACCAAGGAGGGGATAAAAGAGCCTGAGACACACACTCATTGTTTTAGGACTAAGTTCCTCCCCTTCACCATCATATATCTGGATGCACAATGAACCCACGTACACAACCTCACTATTGATATATGTATATATTTCTTATTGTGATTCATGGTTTTCTATTATTATGAATTGCAATATACGTACTGCTGCCACAAAGCAAGAAATTTCACAACATGGGCCAGTAGTATTAAACCTTATTCTGATTTTCTGATCTTCTGAGGAACTGCAAGATTCCCTTCCAGCATCATCGAAGTGTTATAGCAAAGGAAAGAAGCCACTCTGTCTTTTGAATTTGGGCTTGTTGCACACATTAAATATTTATTTCCATAATCCATGTTCTTCTATCCTTTGATTTCCAAACCACTGAAGGAATTGGTACCGATGGACTGGTGATCTCTAAAGTAGCATTAGTTTCCTTGGCCTGTCACCTCATATTAATTGAGTTCATTTACATTGCAGGTGTTACAATTCACATTTTTAATTTATACCTGCACAACGTTCCACAGTTTCCACCTCTCTACTTCTAATCCAACACTTCAATGAGTCTGCTTACCTCCAATTTTGATCATTCACGAATATGCTCTGCTTTGTGCTTGGTGATTCAGTACATCCTTGAAGTTTCTCCACAGTTCAGTGCTCCGTCACCAAAAAAAAAATAGCCTTTCCTCTCCCACCAATTTGACATCTGCCTAAATATCACCAGGTGTGTTATGCAAAGTAAAAATTATCATGATGCCCATATATTAACATAGTTAACTGCATCCCATCTAGAGATATTCTTTGTCCATCTATCTCTTCACACCCTCTCGACAGCATTCTTAGTTCTGAAGACTCGTAGAGCTGTGTAGTATGGAAACAAGCTCTTTGGCCCATCTTATCCTTGCGGACCAAGCTGCCTACTTGAGCTAGTTCCACACGCCTGCATTTGGGCTATATATCTCTCATCCGCTCCTATCCAGTTGCCTGTCCAAATATCCTCTACATTTTGTAATTTTACCTCCCTCTACCACTTGCTCTAGTATTGGTATTTCTTTATTGTTCTCACATGCACTGAGATACAGGGAAGAGGTTTTGTTTGTATGCCAACCAGTGAGATCATTCTGTACACAGTACATCAGCCAGCTCATTCCGAATACCTACCACCCTCTGCATGGAAAATTTTCCCCTCAAACCTCCTTTAAATCTTTCTCCTCTAATCTTAAACTTGTGGTCTCCAGACATCCATACCCTGGGAAAAAGACTGATCTTACCTATCCACCACCCTGGGAAAAAGACTGATCTTACCTATCCACCACCCTGTATTTTTGCAAACCTCTATAAAGATCACCTCTCAACCGTCTATGCTCCAGGGGAAAAAAAAGAGTTCCAACCTATTCACTCTTTCAACTCAAGCGCTCCAGTCCCAGTAACATTATTGTGCAATTTTCCTGTACCTTTTTCAGCTTACTATAGCTATGTGCCAGAACTGCACACAACATTTCAAGTACAGTCTCACTTTTGTATTCTATGCCCTGAGTGATGGAAGGATGCAAATAAGCCTTCTTCATCACACTGTCCACCTGTATCATGACCTTTAGGGAGACCTCTTGGTCCTATAACATTCTTCAGAGTCTGACATTGTGAATGTCTTGTGGCCTGGTTTCACTTCCCAAAATACAACACACCACATTTGCTGGGGTTAAATTCCATCTGCCATCTTTTTTTTACTTTCCAAGTTGCTCCAGATCTTGTGGTAATACTAGATTAGATTAGATTATGAGGACACGCAGTCCCTTTTTATTGTCATTTAGTAATGCATGCATTAGGAAATGATACAATGTTCCTCCAGTATGATATCACAGAAACACAAGACAAACCAAGATTGAAAAAGTGACAAAAACCACATGGTTATAACATATAGTTACAACAGTGCAAAGTGTGACGCCAAACCAAGCTATCGGACAATTGATGTTAATGAGAGAGATAAGAGAGACAATGGAGAAACATTCAAATTGCTAATAAGAGAGGAGAGAGGGATTAACGGAAAAGAAACAACATTCAGAATAGTGACAGACCAGTTGCTTTGAACCTGAACTGTTTGAAGTTTGATGGACAGGCGATTCCCCAGCAGGGGGATAAAAAGAACAGGTTCGCTAAGGCACGGAACACCACAAGACCACGAGACAACGAGACCTTGGAAAGAGCAGTGTGCCCCCACAAGTGGTGGGGGTTTGGAGGTCCGGTTCGCGGAAACTGACCATAGGCTCACAGGGTGTAAAGGTACGATCGGTGGAAACCTGGTGTGTGTGTCCGCCCTTGCCTGGGTGCCGGGTTCACAGCAAAAGAACGATCGTATCCGGAATGGAGGGGTCACAGTCGGTGACCACAGCGGGATAGAAGACATCAAAGGTCTGCCTGAACCAAATTGCATCCCCCCCTCTCTCTCTCCAACGGCACAACAGCGATTACTGAGAACTGTACCAAGCTGAACTGAACTCTGCGTCACTTAAGATGGATCATTTTACCCCTAGACTGCGATAGGGCTTGGTGGATCCCTATTACCCTAGTTCTGTGTACATGTGTGTATTATCATTGCTAACCTGTTGCATTTATATCCTCACGATTAGAGTACTGTGTTACTTATTTCTTTAATAAAACTTTATTAGTTCCTAGTAATGCAGACTCCAACGAGTGGTCCATTTCTGCTGGTTTGGCAACCCAGTTACGGGGTACGTAACATAAGTGGGGATCTCGTCCGGGATTTTGAACGCCAAATTTGGGACTGGGTAAATTGATTGGGTTAAAATTCCCGAAGGAAAGAAAGGGTAAAGAGCAGAAATGGAGATTGAGGAATTTCTAAAGGCGCCAACCTTGAAGGCATTAGAGGATGCCAGGAAATCAGAATTGGCAACTGTTGCCAAACGGTTGAATCTTTTTAACGGGAAGTCGACAATGAGGAGAGTGGAGATGCACAGAGCTATCATTGAGCATTATGTATCTAAAGGTGTGTTTCCCCACGGGGAGCTGGAGGTGGTGTCTATGAGCAAACCTGGTGGAGACGTGGTGCAGCTGCAGATGGAAAAATTGAGACTCGAGCATGAGTTCCGAATAAAGCAGTAGGAATGAGAAGAGAGAGACAGGCAGTTAGAACAACAAGAGAGAGAGAAACAGAAGGAAAGGGAATTTGAGCTGGAGAAGTTAAGGATGACGCTAGCGCAGGGCCCCATGCCGAACCAAGGTGGAGGGTTCAGGGCGACTCAGGAGGTTAGGCTGGTTCCCCCATTTGAGGAGGCCGATGTTGATCGGTACTTTCTACATTTTGAAAAAGTCGCTGCAAGTCAGGACTGGCCGAGGGATAAGTGGGCTGTTTTGTTTCAGAGCGTACTTAAAGGGAAGGCTCAGCAAGCTTACTCGGCATTGTCCGCAGAAGATGGCCAGAGGTATGATGTGGTGAAAGAGGCGATACTCAGGATTTATGAGTTGGTCCCGGAGGCATACCGGCAGAGGTTCCGGAATGTGAGGAAGCGGTGGGGCCGCACGTATTTAGAGTTTGCCCGTGAGATGCAGATGTATTGTGAGCATTGGTGCGCCTTGAAAGGGGTCAGTGGGGATTATGACAGACTGCTACAGCTAATACTGACTGGGCAATTTAAAGGTTGTGTCCCTGAAGGTGTGAGGCCCAATCTAGATGAGAAAGAGGCAGAAAGAGGCCGCAACTGCTAAGTTAGTGGATGAGCAGGCGTTAACACACAAAACGAAGTTTACCCCGAGTAAAAGCTACCAGAAGGGTAGTCGAGAGGGCGAAGAGAGTCTGCCGGAAAAGCCAGAAAGTAAGCCGGGGACTAGCGAGAAGGATAAGGAAGACAGGAAGCATTTGGGTAGGAAGTCTCCTGGTGTCGTATGCTATAATTGTGGGAAAGCCGGTCACTTTGCATCCCTGTGCTTTGCCCCAAAGAAGGAGACGGGGAAAGGAAAAACGACGACTCCGACTGGCTGTATCGAGCCGGCAAACAAACCGCTAGGGGAGAAGAGGTCTGATAGAGTTCAGGAAGGGCACGAGAAATTTATTTCGGCCAGATTGGTGTCGGTGAAGGAGGGGTCAAACCCAGTTCCAGTACATATCTGGAGAGACACTGGAGCTTGTCAGTCACTGATCTTAAGGAGTGTGTTAGACTTTAGTTCAGAGACCGAGACTGGGGAGGTCAGGGTGATAAAAGGCATTGGGAAAGGGACTGAAGCAGTACCTTCGCACCAGATATACCTAAAAGCAACTTGGTCTCCGGACCGGTCACGATAGGGGTGAAGCCCGAACTACCGATGAAAGATGTGGAGGTTTTACTCGGTAACGATCTTGCAGGTTGAGATGTGTACCCAGCAGTAAAGCTGACGAGCAAGCCTGCCAGGACTGAGGACCTGCCCATGGACTCATAGGTTTATCCCGTTTGCGCAGTGACTCGACGCATGTCCAGAAAGGCTGCCGAAGCGAATATAGATTTAGCTGAGACATTTTTACCAGCCTTGTACCAAGAGGGGTTAGAAAGTGAGAAGAAAGAGCACAGAAGAGGGGAAGGAAGTGAGGGAGTTGAGGTAGACTTATCATTAGCAAGAAAAGAATTTATTCAGGGACAGGAACGAGACAAGGAGCTGATGGTTTTGACAGAGACAGCTCTCTCTGAAGCAGAATTAAAAAAGGAGCCAGTGGGCTATTATGTGAAGGAGGGAGTACTAATGAGGAAATGGAGACCAAGCACACAGATGAGGAATGGGGGGTGGTGCACCAGGTGGTAGTGCCGAAAATTTACGGGAATGAGATTTTTAACCTGGCCCACAAGATACCCCTCGGTGGACATTCTGGGGTGAGGAAGACAGTCGATAGAAGTATGAAAGAGTTTTACTGGCTGAGCATGAGGGACGATATTATTGGGTATTGTAGACGTGAGCCGACACAGTTACAGCCTGTTAATATGTTAACCGCTTACCATGATAAGGAAGCAGACCTAGTCGGTGTTATCACGAAAATTAATGAGGCTAGGGTGCCACCTGATAAGGGGAAGACCCATCTTGAAAAGATAAATATGGTGTCGACCAGATTGGAGAACTCTATTGTTTTGGCCAACTTTGATGATAAGGTCGCTCACTTTAACCCCGAACAGAGCGAGCCGCTGATAAAGCTAATTAATCGGCATGCAGCTGTATGTCCGGATGTCCCGAGGCGATGCAAAGGGCCGGGACGTGGTGTTGTTGTCACATCAGGTCAGCCTAGTAAGCAACGCCTCTATAGGATGATTAATTCAGTGATAAAAAGGCTGAAGAACGCGGAAGCGCATATTGACGATTTAGTGGTCTGGAGTGACACATGGGAGAAACACATTGTGGCAGTAGAGGAATTGTTTAAACGGCTGTCTGAAGCCAGCCTGACAGTGAACCTTGCAAGAAGTGAATTCGGCCACGTGAAGGTCACTTATCTGGGATTTGTGATAGGACAGGGGCAGCTGGCACCGATGCAGGCTAACGTGCAGGCTATCTCTGAAGTCCCCACCCCGACAGACAAGAGAGCTCTGAGAAGGTTCTTGGGGATGGTGGGGTACTATCGGAAGTTTTGCAAAAACTTTGCGGATATTACCCTCCCTCTTACTAAACTCTTACCTAAGAATGTGAAGTTTGTGTGGGACGACCTTTGTCAACAGGCCTTCGAGAGTCTGAAGGCGATTCTGTGTCACCATCCTGTGCTGAATGTGCCTGACTTTTCAAAACCCTTCTCCCTAGCAACAGATGCTAGCGACGAAGCAGCCGGGGCGGTGCTGTTACAGACTGACAAAAAGGAGATCGAGCACCCAGAGGCTTATTTTTCTAAAAAATTTAATATCCGTCAGAGAAATTATTCCACTGTGGAGAAGGAATTTCTGGCCATCATACTAACATTACAACATTTTGAGGTTTATATTTGTCTGGCACAGAGACGACTGATAATTTACGCTGATCAGAACCCATTAGTGTTTTTGGCCACTATGAAGGATAAAAACAAAAGATTACTAAGTTGTAGCCTGGTCTTACAGGAATTTGATATTTAAATAAAACATATAAAAGGAACGGACAATGTGGTTGCTGACTGTCTGTCAAGATGCTGAAAGTTAAAGTTCTCTGTATTAGCCGAATAGCTGATGACCCTGTATATTAGTGTGTATCTGATAATGTGCATTCATGCCCATGATTTTTACCCCGGTAAAAATCCTTTAAAGGGTAGGGGTGTGACGCCAAACCAAGCTATCGGACGATTGATGCTAATGAGAGAGATAAGAGAGACAATGGAGAAACATTCAAAATGTTAATAAGAGAGGAGAGAGGGATTAACGGAAAAGAAACACAATTCAGAATATTGACAGACTGGTTGCTTTGAACCTGAACTGTTTGAAGTTTGATGGACAGGCGATACCCCAGCAGGGGGATAAAAAGAACAGGTTCGCTAAGGCACTGGACACCACGGGACCACGAGACCATGAGACCCTGGAAAGAGCGGTGTGCTCCCACAAGTGGTGGGAGCTTGGAGGTCCGGTTCGCGTGAACCGACCATAGACTCACAGGGTGTAAAGGTACGATTGGTGGGAACCTGGTGTGTGTGTATCCACCCTTGTCTGGTTGCCAGGTTCAGCGCGGAAGAGCAATCGTATCTGGAACGGAAGGGTCACAGTCGGTGACCACAGTGGGATAGAAGACTTCAAAGGTCTGCCTGAACCAAATTGCATCCCCCGATCTCTGTCTCTCTCCAACGGCACAACAGTGATTACTGCAAACTGTACTAAGCTGAACTGAACTCTGCGTCACTTAAGACGGATCATTTTACCCCTAGACTGCGATAGAGCTTGGTTGATCCCTATTACTCTAGTTCTGTGTACATGTGTGTATTATCATTGCTAACCTGTTGCATTTACATCCTTACAGTTAGAGTACCGTGTTACTTATTTCTTTAATAAAACTTTATTAGTTCCTAGTAATCCAGACTCCAAAGAGTGGTCCATTTCTGCTGGTTTGGCAACCCAGTTATGGGGTATGTAACATAAGTAATACCTTAATTTGATGAAGAACAGACCATGGGCATGGTAAAAAAATAAGTCTCAAAGTCTCTCGAAAGTCCTTCATCTCACGCAGACGGTAGAAGGAAGAAAAACTCTCCCTGCCATAAACCTCCAGCGCAGCAAACTTGCCAATACAGCACCCTGGAAGCACCCGACCACAGCCAACTCTTGAGTCCGTCTGAAAACTTGAAGCCTCCGACCAGCCCTCCGACACCAAGCACCGAGCACCATCTCTGCCGAGTGCTTCAACCCCGGCCCCGGCAACAGGCAATAGGCAAAGCCGAGGATTTGGGGCCTTCCCCTCTGGAGATTCTCAATCGCACAGTAGCAGTGGCAGTGAAGCGGGTATTTCAGAAGTTTCTCCAGATGTTCCTCCCTGCTTCTCACATCTGTCTCCATCAAATCAGGATTGTGCACAGTACCTACTTAACAAATACAGATATCATTCCGGAGCGGCTGCGCACGCTGCGTCGCGCCACCATCTTCTCCTCCCTTCCAAGACTGATGCGCCATCTTAGATGATCTTCTTCACTATACCACCAAATTTGCTGTCATCCCCAAACTTATTAACCAAATCAACTATATTTGTATTCAATTTGTTAATATAGATGACAAGCAGTGGACAAAGCACCACTTCCTGCTTTACATGACAGGTCGCAGGTCTCCTACTTCTGATTTTTACCACCAAAGCATTTGTACCCAATTGGCTAGCTCACCTTGGATCCTATATGATCTAATCTCCTGGACCAGCCATATTAGACCTTGTCAAGGTCTTTGCTAACATCCACATAGACAATATCTACCACACTGCCCTTATCAATCCTCTTAATCACCTCTAAAAATGGAATCAAATTCACAAGAAACAATTTCCCACAAATCTTGCTTTTTCTTGCTAGTTCTTGCTTTTCCTAATGCAGCTTCTTTAGGTCCTGTTTCTCTAAATCCTCTCCAGTAAATTTCCCACCAGTGAAGTTATGTTCACCAGCCTGTAGTTCCCTCACTTGTCCTTGCAGGGCTTTTTAAATAAATGCACAATATTAGCTGTCCTTCAGCCTTCCAGGACCTCATCCATGGATAACAGTGATATCAATATTGTATCTCTGCCAGAGCTCCAGGAATCTCTTCATCTCTTCCTTGGCTTCCCACAATGTCCTAGGATACAGCTGGTCAGGCCACAGGGATACATCTACCTTTATATGCCTTAAAACCTCTAGCACCTCCTCTTTTGTATTTTGGATGTTTCAAGGTATCACTATACTCTTCCCTAAATTCCTTAGTTTTCATCATTTTCCATAATAAATGCAGATGAGAGGCATTCACTTAAGATCTTGTCCTTCTATGACGCCACACATAGACAAGTTTGCCTGAATCTAAAATGAAGCTACTCAAACATGTTAATAGCATGAATATCCTGGAGCACAGAACTGATAGTCCTATCCTACTCCCAACCATGTGTCTAACAACTATAAAATACCAGTCCCATGGGCACATCCATGTTCCGAGCTCGTCTGCCTTAGCTGTCAGTTTCTTGCACTATCTTCCTTTAACTACCACTTCTCAAACTCCTCACCGAAAACTCTTAAGACAAAGTCGCAGTACTTGCACCTCAAATACAACACTTCAAGCTCACAACAGCTACGCTCATAATGGTCACTCTAAAATGGAAACCCCAAAATGACTGCTCTGCCAGAGCTCAGCTCCTGTTAAATTAATGAAGGTGTAGAGTATTTAATATTTCAGTAATATTTGTGTAATATTATAAATATATTGTTTGATTAAGCATTATTTGTTTACATAAGTTTTAAGCATTTATATGTAAGAAGTAATTGAATGGTATACGTCATTACATCAGCAAGTCATAGGTGAGTGTCAAGTCATATATGAGTAAAACTAGAGAAGACAAGTTATCCTGGGATCCTGTGTTTTTCTTTGATTAGTTTCTGGACAAAGCATAATAGAGGCGATGATAAAGTTTTAAAATGAACATGAGAAGACTACTACCTGTTGAAGTACAGCACATTGTTTCTTCGGAAGAGGAGAGAGACATATGAGTTTTTTTTAAAAAGTACAGTGCGTGTTTCTTCAGAATTGTGTCATGGTCCAGTCCGTGAAGTTCGTATTCCGGTTCACGGTCCGGTACATCGACCCTTGTTCCAGGTTTTCCTGTCTACCCTGTTTCTGTTCTTGTTGAGCTCTAATTGAGTCAGCTGATGCTCGTTGGGGCTGGCTGCATAAATACCTTCAGAGACGAAGGCGTGGCTGCTGGATTGTTCTTGTCCTTACTCCTTGTATCCCTTCCTCTGCCTCCTGTTTCCTTGCCTGAAGGCCTGCCTTGTCTTGCCAGTAACTCTCGCCTCGCCTGAAGTCTCATCTCGCCTTGCTTTACCAGAAGCCTTGCCTTGTCTTGCCGGTAATTCTCGCCTCACCTGAAGTTCTCGTCTCGCCTTGCATTGCCTGAAACCTTGCCTTGTTTTGCTGGTAACTCTCGTCTCGTCTAGCCTGCAGTCTTGTCCTGGAGCCACCCTGTACCTAGCTCCCTTCCTGTCCCTTGCCTCCGCCCAGGTAAGCCAGGCCGTCTTGCCATTACCTGCCGTTGGTTCTGTCCCTTCCTGTCCCTTGCCTCCATCGGGTAAGCCAGGCCATCTTGCCGTTAGCTGCGGTTGGTTCTGTACCTTCCTGTTCCATACCTCCGTCGGGTGGTGATCCACGCACTGCCCAGGTGAACCGCGCCTTGCCCAAGTGAACCTCACCCTGCCCAGGAGCACTGCGCCCTGCCCAGGTGAACCGCACCCTGCCCAGGAGGAGCCTACCTAGCCTCAAGCCTGAAGACTCCAGCCTCCTGCCTAGCCTCAAGCCTGAAGACTCCAGCCTCCTGCCTCCTGCCAAGCCTCGCCTCCAGCCTCCTGCCTCCTGCCAAGCCTCACTTCTAGCCTCAGGCCTGAAGACTCCAGCCTCCTGTCTCCTGCCAAGCCTCACCTCCAGCCTCCTTCCTCCTGCCAAGCCTCACTTCTAGCCTCAAGCCTGACGACTCCAGCCTTCTGCCTCCTGCCAAGCCTCGCCTCTAGCCTCAAGCCTGAAGACTCCAGCCTCATCCTGCCTGCCTTGCCTAGTTCTGGGTCCAAGCCAGATGCAAGACCCAGTTACTGGGTCCTTGTCCAGTCTGTGGCTCGCAGTCCAAGCCCGAGCTCCTAGCTCTCTTTTCCAGTCCTGTTCTGGGTTCCCGGTTTTCGTGTCCATGTCCTTGCCCTCAGCCTGTATCCTAGTCCTGTCCCTAGTACTTCAGTGTCTGTGTCTTGCACTTGGGTCTGTTCCAAGCCACCTCTTTATGGAGAGAGATGGTTGAGTTAAAAAAAAAGCGCAGAGAACTGACACAATTCATGGCTTCATAATCAGTGAGCATTGGGTGATAATAGTAATAAATAAATAAAAAGCAGAAAAGGCTATCTACACTGGGAAAATAGAAATGTTTAATTACACAACAGATAACTGGATGATGTACACTGAATGAATTGAGCAGTATTTTGAAGCAAATGAAATAGCCAATGAAAAGCAAGAGTCAGCATTACTGAGTGTAACAAATGGAAGAGAATAGAGATTGTTTCAAAATTTAACAGCTCCAACCAAACCAGACAATATGAGCTTTACTTATATCGTGAATTCAATGCAGAAGCATTTAGAACCAAAACCATTGTTGATTGTCAAACATTTTAGGTTTCTTAAGCAGAATCAAATGGAAGGGGAGTCTTTTTCAGCTTACATGTCTGAATTGACAAAATTGTTTGAGCTTTGTCAGTTCAGTGATCGGCTTAATGATGCACTGCGAGACGATTTAGATTGTAGAATCTTACAGGAAAACATTCACAAAGAGCTCCTAACTGAAGCACAGCTCACATTCAAAAGAACAGTTGAAATCGCTGTACCAATAGAAACAGCACCCAGAAGCACAACTGAGTTGCAGTCAGGAATGGAAGTGAGTGAGTGTGAACAAATTTGCAATGTCTGAACAGAAACCTGCCTGACAGAAAAAAAGTTGTATTACCATTGTGACAAGGGCTCAGATAGACCAGAACAATGCAGGTTTAAAGCCAAAACTTGCAGAAAATGCAGCAAAGTAGGACACATACAAAGAGCATGTTGGGCTGACAAAAATAAATGGAATGTACAATGAAGAGAAAAAGCTAAAAAGCAAAATTGCAGTTTTAAAAAGAGCACTAATCTACAAGCTGTTGATGAAAATTCTGATAATGATGAGTGTGACGTAGGATTGTAGACTTAAGATTTACAAGGTGAAAGCAAACAAGAGACAAGCAAAAGTACTTACAACAGAAGTGAATGGCAAAGTAATTAAAATGGAATTGGACACCTGCTCGTCTGTTTCAGTCATTCCACAAAATGGGTTTGAATGGCATTTCAAAGACACTGAACTGAAGCCTGTAGGTATCCAACTAAGAACTTATACTGGAGAAATGACATTCTCCATGTAGGAATGACATTCGTAACAGTGAAATACAATAAACAAGGCATATTGGGCTTATATGTGGTAAAAACAGGACCATCATTATGGGGCTGTGATTGGCTGAGAATAACTACAGTTTGATTGGAGATCCATCCACCATTTGCCTGTCATATCCCTTGCAATACTGGATGATGACACAAGGATGGAATTCAAAAACTCAAACATATCAAGGGTAAAATGACATTAAATGAAAATGCCTCACTGAAGTTTTACAAAGCCCATCTGGTTCCTTCTAGATCTGCAATAAAGTAGCCAGTGAGCTAGATTCCATGAAGGCTGAAGGAATTTTTTCCGAAGTTGATTGGAGCCAATGGGCAAAGCCAGTGATGCAGTAGCCAAGAAGGATGAGTCTGTCAGGATATGTGATGATTTTAAGGTCACCAAGAACCCAGTACTGAAAGTCGGTCAATGCCCTCTGCCCAGGAGAGAAGGTGTCTTCGCAAACCTTTCTGGAAGGAACCATTTCAGCAAAGTGGATTTAGCTGAGGACTACATACAGATGGAGATAGAAGTAGAGTCCAAACTGTTTCTCACCATAAACACTCGGAACGGGCTTTATCATTGTTAGGTGTTACATACCTCATGGATATCTTGTGACTGTCTTATGATCATGATGTAATTGAGTATCTTATGAGCATGAGGTAATGGTCATGTGATGGTGGGGTGATGTAATTTTCCCACCAGTGTGAGGTCACATGATGACATGTTCACCACAGATATAAAAGGGAGACCCCCGGGGTGACGCAGTTAGTTTTAAGTTTAGTTCGTTATTTAATTCGTCAGATACTCCATTATGCTGCATATTCATCTTATGACGCAGTTTCATCTTAAAGTGGAGTTCTACTTTCTATTGTAAGTAGTATTGGAGAGTGAAGACTTTACCAAAGTACAGGAATTCGCCGAGTCGAGTAAAGCTGATTTCGTTTGGCAGTTTTGGAGAGGATCGACCTTTATTGAATCTTCGTTCAAGAAGAAGTGATCTGCATCTGAGATATCCTCTGCTAAAGCAGGAAGGATTGCGCAGTGTCTATTCTCCAGAGGAAAAGATCAGTTCTTTTAAACAGTTTTATTTCCGTCGTTGTGAATCCTGCGGACAAGGCAGGTTCCGGCTGGGATCAGCAGTAATGTCATGTCTTCAAGGAATTCTTTACTTCAGGAAAGTCTCTCCTAATTGACTGTATAAATCTCTTGGACTTTCGAATTTGCCAATCTAAGAACTGTGTTCGAATTTACCACTTTAAGAACTGTTTTCACATTTACCCTTTTAAGAACTGTTCCAGAGTTGCTATATAGCAGTTAACTTCCAGTTAAGTTAGTCGTTTGAATATTTTTCGCTATTATTGAGCAGAGTTTAATAAATGTTTGTTTGCTTTTTATAAAACCTGACTCAATTCTATATTTATTGTTGCCAGTCATGTGACATAGGGCACATTCTGGAGTTAGTGTATATAGCCAGATATTAATTTCAACAGCAACCAATTTTCAGATTTGAGTGTGGATTGTAGATTGAATTTAAGGTCACCAACAATCCTGAACATGGTCTTCCTGGAGCTGCAGATTGGGTTTGATTGTAAAACAGGATACACCCATTCATTGATGTCTGTACATGCATGAATGCAGCTGGAGGGAGATAATGGCCATTAACTTTCATTTTTTGTGTCGGGAGTGTGAGTGTGAAGAAGGAGGTGTTTGAAAATTATATGTAATTCAAAGGAACCATTGTAGCTACTTTAACTATAGAATTGTCCTGCTGTTACTTTTGATCTTTAGCATAAAAAAAAGTCATGTAATGTTGGGTCGGGCAGTCCTCTTCTTCCAATAATATCTCGAATACGATGCCTGCTGCTCGTTTTTGCTGAATAAGCACTTCTACATCCACGAGCTTCAGTGTCTCTCCAGAGACTTTATTAACAGACACAACAGTCTCTATAATATGCCTGTCTTTGGAGTAGCAGCTGCACTTGCACACTGGAAGGAAGCTATGGACAATGTGCTGCTAAGCTGCTTGGCCTCTCAGTGTGATCTGTATGATATCATTTTTACCAGTAAGGATGACAAGGAACATCTCCAAAAGCTAAAGGAAAATTAAAAAGATTAGAAGATTATTGGTTCAGAGCACAACATAACAAGTGTGAATTCTTTAAACCAAGCATCACGTACTGTGGTCACACCATTGACATACAATGATTATAAAAGTGTGCTGAGAAAATTCAAACCGTTGAGGATGCCACCAGGCCACTGGACATGTCACAGTTGTGGTCCTTTTTAGAAATTGTCAACTACTATAACAAGTTCTTGCCAAACCTGTCTGATGTGCTCCACCCCTAGAATTCATTGATATAGATTGGGAGGAAATGGCAATGGACAAAGCCCTGTAAGCTGGCTTTCCAAAGGAGAATGTAAATAGTGATGCAAGGCATAGTTCTCACACATTATGATCCACATCATCCAGCGAATCTTGCCTGTAATGCCTTGTCTTATGGTATTGGTGCAGTCAGGTCACATGTTATGAGTGATGGAAGTGAATGCTCCATAGTCTTTGCACCACGTTCGTTTACCGCTGCAAAGGAATATTATGCACAGATTGCTAGAGAGGTCCTGAGTCTGGTTTGGGATGTAAAATGTTTCAATCAGTACTCGTAATGGAGAGAATTTACCCTCATTACTGATCATCAACCATTGGTGTCCAGTTTCGATCCACAGAAAGTTCCACTAACAACAGCAGCACGAATGCAGAGATAGGCTCTGTTTCATAAAGGACACAATTCAAGAGAACAACTAGTATGGAAATGCTGATGAATTTTCTTGTTCACCCTTGGAAAAGGGAATACCCAAGGACACTCTTCTTGATGTACACTGCCTCAGGGCTACATAGACATCCAAAATGTCTGGAATGTGCAGCAGAAATCCAGTTCCCCCATTTTTACCTTGCCATTGATGGGGTTTGCCTTATGTGTGGATTGATAGATGTTGTACCATCTAACCTGAGAGCTAACATGTTGGAAGACCTACAGGCCAGTCATTTAGGCATGGCGAAAATGAAAGCATTGGCTTGAAGCTTTGTCTGGTGGCCTGGGATAGATCAGCAAATCGAGCTGCCTGCCATGCACTGTTTGGGACGCCAACACGCCCAGAAGATGCCAAAAGCAGTGCCTCTCCATCCCTGGGAATAGCTTGCATTGCCCAGGCAAAGGATTCACGTGGATTTCACCAGAACATTCATGGGCAGAATTTTCTTGGTAGTAGTGGATGCAGCTTCAAAATGGCCAGAAGTGTTCCCAATAGCCTCCACTACAGCCTCGCACACTGTTGATGAGTTGAGAAGCCTCTTCTCAAGAATGGGTGTTCCAGAACAGTGACAATGGACCACATTTTGCTGTGGAATAATTTCAGACACTCCTAAAATTGAATGGATTAACATCTGCACCGTACCACTCAGCTACAAATGACTCGGCAGAAAAGTTGGTTCAACCTAAAGAACGCACTGTGAGCAATGAAAGCAGAACACACTGCACTGACACTGAATCAGAAGCTCGCCAATTTCCTCCTCGCATATTGCAATGCAGCACATTCCACAACCGAAAACTCACCAACTATGCTGTTCCTGGGCCATCTCTTCCACTCGCACTTTCATCTCCTCAAACCCAATCTCAGAAGGAATATGCAGGACAAACAGCTGAGAGAAATCGAGGGCTTCTCAAACATGGAGGTTCACTCCTGGACAAGCAGTCCTGCTGAGGAGTGACAGAGGTGATCGAAGGTAGGTACTTGGAAAAATTCAGGACAGAGCTGGACCACTCTCCTAAACAGTGGAGATGATCTGATGTCATCTGGGGATGACACATCGATCAGCTGAGGAGAGCAGAGTCAATTGTTGGAGAAAAGCTGTCAGAATCACTTCCTGCAGTCTCAGAGTCAACTACTACAACCACCATGGAGGCCCTAGAACTGAAATTGTTTCACAGCCACAAGTGTCACCTGCCAAACAGAGTGATCCCCCTGACAGGTAAGAAATCTTCCTCAGCAATTAAATCTTTAGACCTGAACAGGGTAATTTAAAACTTACTATGCTGTGAATGTATATATAGTAGTTGCATTTCATATATATGTGTATGACTGACTGAGCCCTCCGTCGGTCAGAGTTGACCATGCATATCGCATCCTAGCTGTCTAGGTACGCCAGCCTAGGCAGTACGATATGGAGAGCAAGCTGTTGCCCATGTAGCAAGCTCCCCCCTCCACACATCTGATGAACCTAAAGGAACGGTAGAGACCGGTACAGTTTGGTACCAGCAGTGCCGCAGCAGTTGCAAGTCAGCATTGAATTCAATGTGGACTACCTCAGGGACTCTATACGTACAGTACATTACATACTTGAGTTGAGATGCATTCTATATTGAGATGGAGTTTATAGCTAAGCAGGGAGGAGTGTTATGTATTTAAATTTTCAGTAATATTTGAGTAATATTGTAAATATATTGTTTGATCAAGCATTCTTTGTTGTTTACATAATTCATTATGATTTATCTTTGAGAAGCACATGAATGGCGTACATTATTACACAATCATGTCACTAAATGTAAAACTAAGAGTCGATGAGTTAACCCTGGCTCCTGTGTTTTTGTTTTGATTAATTTCTGAAGTTACAGGAGTCTACAACCTGAAACATTAACTCCACCTTTCCACAAAGGTGCTTATCCCGTTGAGTATGTTTTAAAAGCTGGAAACACAACTAACAATAGTGTATCACAGCACAAAAAGTGCACAGGTATAGAACATTTAGTCTGTCAAACAGAGTTTCTATTCACCAGGTGCCACGCAGTCTTATGAGGAGTGCGCTAACCACATCTAAAGCCCAAGTATGAAGAATGTGAAATCGGAAAGGTTTCTTTTTAATATCTCTTACTGTCCAAAATTCACTTACTGCACCACACCGATCTTGACATTTGAAAGGTCATCTACTGCTGTACGGTGCGAATTCTTCAATAATAAATCCTATGTATTAATCATTTGTTAAAGTAATCTTTTTCCAGATCCCTACTAATCTCCTAGAAACTTTTATCTACTACTTTTCTTCTTTATTTTGTGCATTATTAAAGAAGTTTCAATAAGTGTTTTTCATCTTCCAATCTCTCCTGTGTGACTTTTATCACAGATATTTAATTGCAACTCACCTCCTGCCTCTTTCACACTTACCATAGACATTAGGTCTCAGATAGAGACAAGATTAGTTATCTTCAATTAGTCAGGTGTTCCCAACCTTTTTTATGCCATGAACCTATACCATTAAGCAAGGTGTACATGGACCGCAGGTTGGGAACCTCTGAGTTATATCATTTTGAAAATCGCAATTATATGAAGCTGTTGTGAAGCAGCAGATTATACATCTAGCCAGATTTTAGTCAGCATTAAATTAAGGTCCACTCTTATAACACTATTGAATGGACCTTTCATATTATAAAGATGAACTCTTGATTTTTCAATTTATCTCATTGTGGCTTTTGCACTTTATTGCCTACCCGCACTTTCTCTGTAACTGTAATACGAAATTCTACATTCCATTTAATTTTTGTCACCTTGCTGTATGGAATGATCTGTCTGAAAGGCATATAAAAATAGTTTGACTTCCTATCAGTAAATGTGACAACAGTAAACTATCACCAATTAATATCAAAAAGCATAATAAAATGTAGCTTTTTAATTTGCACATGGTTCAGGTAGTAAACCAGAGATTACCACTTTTTTGGTTCTGATTTTTAATTTAGTCCCTAGCTGCTCAAATTCCCTCAGCAGAACTTCTTTCCTCATTCTATCTACGTTATTGATGCCCACGTGGACCATGACAGCTGGATCTTGCCTCTCCCACTGCAATTTCCTCTGCAGGTCAGATAAGATGTCCCGAAGCCAGGCACCTGGCAGGCAACACAGCCTTTGGGATGCTCTATCCTCTTGACAGAGAACTCGGGCTATTCCTGACTATACTATCCCCAGTTACCACTACATTTCTCTTCTCTCTCGCCTTTTTGAATGGCCCCCTGAACTACAGTGCCACAGTTAGGTTGCTCGTCCTTCCTACAGCCCCCACTCTCATCCCCACACGGAGCAAGAATCTCCGACCTGTTGGACAAGCTCAGGGGTTGAGGCTCCTCCTGCACTGTCTCTTGGATCCCACTACCCACCTCACTCGCAGTCACACCCTCTCATCCCTGACCACAGACTGAATTTGAGGCAGCTCATCTAATGGGTGTGCCTCCCCCCTGAAACAGAGAATCCAGGTAACACTCCCCCTCCCTGATGTGTCGCAGTGTTTGAAGCTCAGATTCCATGTCATCAGCTTTGAGCCTGAGATCCACTTGCTGCCGATGCAGGCACCAGGAACCACAATGGGGTCCACCAGCTCCCACATCATGCAGCTACAGCCTGATCCTGCATCTTCCTTACTTTATTTAATTAGTTGTAGTTTGGCAACTTCTTTTATTCAACCACTCAAAAGCTTTACATGCTACTCAACTGTGCCTCATCACTGAAGCCTCTTGAGCCAAAGTCAGTAAACTCTGCTCTCTCCACCGGCAAACTATACCGTGAAGCGACTCTTTAGTTAGACTCTTTAGTTTAGTTTAGTTAGGGGTAAAAGAGAGGCAAGACTGCGCAGGTGTGTGACATCAGCCAATAGAGCGCGAAAGGTTTAAAAAGAAGGCCGCCATATCCAGTGGGCAGTGGAGTGAGAGGCAGCAGAATGATAGGGCTTTGGCTCAATGGGCTTAGGCGGTAACGGCACGAGGCGAGATAGGTTTACCGGTGTTATTTGTGGAAGGAGGAAGTATGTGTGTGAGGCCAGTTTTCTGTCCTTGGTGTCAGATGTGGGAGGTCCTGGAGTCTCCCAGCCTCCTGGACGTCCATATCTGCACCAGGTGTGTCGAATTGCAGCTCCTCAGGGACCGAGTTAAGGAACTGGAGATGCAGCTTGATGACCTTCGCCTAGTCACGGAGAGCGAGGAGATGATAGAAAGGAGATATAAGCAGGTGGTCACACCGGGGCCACAGGAGACAGACAAGTGGGTCACAGACAGGAGGGGGAAGGGGAAGAGTCAGATACTAGAGAGTATCCCTGTGGCTGTCCCCCTTAACAATAAGCACTCCCGTTTGAGTACTGTTGGGGGGGACAGCCTACCTGGGGGAAGCGACAGTGGCCATGCCTCTGGCACAGAATCTGGCCCTGTGGCTCAGAAGGGTAGGGAAAGGAAGAGAAAGGCAGTAGTGAGAGGAGACTCTATAGTTAGGGGGTCAGACAGGCGATTCTGTGGATGCAGGAAAGAAACTTGGATGGTAGTTTGCCTCCCAGGTGCCAGGGTCCGGGATGTTTTAGATCACGTTCAAGATATTCTGCAGTGGGAGGGAGAACAGCCAGAGGTCGTGGTACATATTGGTACCAACGACGTAGGTAGGAAAAGGGAAGAGGTCCTGAAAAAAGAGTACAGGGAGTTAGGAAGGAAGTTGAGAAGCAGGACTGCAAAGGTAGTAATCTCAGGATTACTGCCTGTGCCACGCGACAGTGAGTATAGGAATAGAATGAGGTGGAGGATAAATGCATGGCTGAGGGATTGGAGCAGGGGGCAGGGATTCAGATTTCGGGATCATTGGGACCTCTTTTGGGGCAGGTGTGACCTGTACAAAAAGGACGGATTACATTTGAATCCCAGGGGGACCAATATCCTGGTGGGGAGGTTTGCTAAGGCTACTGGGGAGAATTTAAACTGGAATTGTTGGGGGGGTGGGGACGGAACTGAAGAGACTGGGGAAGAGGAGGTTGGCTCACAAATAGAGAAAGCTTGTAGACAGTGCGAGAGGGAGGATAGGCAGGTGATAGAGAAAGGACGTGCTCAGACCGAAGGTTTGAGATGTGTCTATTTTAACGCAAGGAGTGTTGTGAACAAAGCGGATGAGCTTAGAGCATGGATCTGTACTTGGAGCTATGATGTTGTGGCCATTACAGAGACTTGGATGGCTCAGGGACAGGAATGGTTACTTCATGGCCAGGCTTTAGATGTTTCAGAAAGGACGGGGAGGGAGGCAAAAGAGGTGGGGGCATGGCACTGTTGATCAGAGATAGTGTCATGGCTGCAGAAAAGGTGGACGCCATGGAGGGATTGTCTATGGAGTCTCTGTGGGTGGAGGTTAGGAGCAGGAAGGGGTCAATAACTTCACTGGTTTTTTTTTATAGGTCGCCCAATAGTAACAGGGACATCAAGGAGCAGATAGGGAGACAGATCCTGGAAAGGTGTAATAATAATGGAGTTGTCATGATGGGAGATTTTAATTTCCCAAATACTGATTGGCATCTCCCTAGAGCAAGGGGTTTAGATGGGGTGGAGTTTGTTAGGTGTGTTCAGGAAGGTTTCTTGACACAATATGTAGATAAGCTTGCAAGAGGAGAGACTATACTTGATCTGGTAATGGGAACTGAACTGGTCAGGCGTCAAGTCTCTCAGTGGGAGAGCATTTTGGAGGTAGTGATCACAATTCTATCTCTTTTACAATAGCATTGGAGAGAGATAGGAACTGACAAGTCAGAAAAGTGTTTAAATGGAGTAAGGGGAATTATGAGGCCATCCGGACAGGGACTTGGAAGCTTAATTTGGAAACAGATGTTCTCAGAGAAAAGTACAGAAGAAATGTGGCAAATTTTCAGGGGATATTTGTGTGGAGTTCTGCATAGGTACATTCAAATGAGACAGGGAAGTTATGGTAGGGTACAGGAACCGTGGTGTACAAAGGCTGTAATAAATCTAGTCAAGAAGAAAAGAAAAGCTTACAAAAGGTTCAGAGAGCTAGGTAATGATAGAGATCTAGAAGATTATAAGGAAGGAGCTTAAGAAGGAGATTAGGAGAGCCAGAAGGGGCCAAGAGAAGGCCTTGGCAGGCAGGATTAAGGAAAACCCCAAGGCATTCTACAAGTATTTGAAGAGCAAGAGGATAAGACGTGAAAGAATAGGACCTATCAAGTGTGACAGTGGGAAAGTATGTATGGAACTGGAGGAAATAGCAGAGGTATTTAATGAATACTTTACTTCAGTATTCACTATGGAAAAGGATCTTGGTGATTGTAGTGATGACTTACAGCAGACTGAAAAGCTTGAGCATGTAGATATTAAGAAAGAGGATTGCTGGAGTTTTTGGAAAGCATCAAGTTGGATAAGTCACCGGGACCGAATGAGATGAACCCCAGGCTACTGTGAGAGGTGAGGGAGGAGATTCCTGAGCCTCTGGCGATGATCTTTGTATCATCAGTGGGGATGGGAGAGGTTCCGGAGGATTAGAGGGTTGCGATGTTGTTCATTTATTCAAACAAGGGAGTAGAGATAGCCCGGGAAATTATAGACCAGTGAGTCTTACCTCAGTGGTTGGTAAGTTGATGGAGAAGATCCTGAGAGGCAGGACTTATGAACATTTGGAGAGGTATAATATGATTAGGAATAGTCAGCATGGCTTTGTCAAGGGCAGGTCATGCCTTATGAGCCTGATTGAATTTTTTGAGGATGTGACTAAACACATTGATTAAGGAAGTGCAGTAGATGTAGTGTAAATGGATTTCAGCAAGGTATTTGATAAGGTATCCCATGCAAGGCCTATTGAGAAAGTAAGGAGGCATGGGATCCAAGTGGACATTGCTTTGTGGATCCAGAACTGGCTTGCCCACAGGAGGCAAAAAGTGGTTGTAGACGGGTCAAATTCGGCATGGAGGTCGTTCACCAGTAGAGTGCCTCAGGGATCTGTTCTGGGACCCTTACTCTTCGTGATTTTTATAAATGATCTGGACGAGGAAATGGAGGGATGGGTTAGTAACTTTACTGATGACACAAAGGTTGGAGTTGTGGACAGTATGGAGGGCTGTCAGAGGTTACAGCGGGATATTAATAGGATGCAAAACTGTGCTGAGAAGTGGCAGATGGAATTCAACCCAGATAAGTGTTGTGACACCAAACCAAGCTATCAGACAATTGATGCTAATTGGAGAGATAAGAGAGACAATGGAGAAACATTCAAAATGCTAATAAGAGAGGAGAGAGGGATTAACGGAAAATAAACACAATTCAGAATATTGACAGACTGGTTGCTTTGAACCTGAACTGTTTGATGGACAGGCGATACCTCAGCAGGGGGGATAAAAAGAACAGGTTCACTAAGGCACGGGACACACCGCCAGATCACGAGATAACGAGACCCTGGAAACAGTGGTGTGCCCCCACAAGTTGGTGAGAGTTTGGAGGTCCGGTTTGCGGGAATCGACCATAGGCTCACAGGGTGTAAAGGTACGATCGGTGGGAACCTGGTGTGTGTGTCCGCCCTTGCCAGGGTGCCGGGTTCACCAGGGAAGAACAATCGTATCTGGAATGGAGGGTCACAGTCAGTGACCACAGCGGGATAAAAGACATAAAAGGGTCCACCCAAAACCAACTGCAAAGACATCAAAGGTCTGCCTGAATCAAATTGCATCCCCCTCCCTCTCTCTCTCTCCAATGGCACAACAGCGATTACTGCAAACTGTACTAAACTGAACTGAACTCGGCATCACTTAAGACTGATCATTTTACCCCTAGACTGCGATAGAGCTTGGTTGATCCCTATTACCCTAGTTCTGTGTACATGTGTGTATTATCATTGCTAACCTGTTGCATTCATATCGTTATGATTAGAGTACAGTGTTACTTATTTCTTTAATGAAACTTTATTAGTTCCTAGTAATGCAGACTCCAACGAGTGGTCCATTTCTGCTGGTTTGGCAACCCAGTTACGGGGTACGTAACATAAGTGGGGATCTCATCCGGGATTTTGAACGCCAAATTTGGGATTGGGTAAATTGATTGGGTTAAAATTCCTGAAAGAAAGAAAAGACAAACAGCAGAAATGGAGGCTGAGGAATTTCTAAAGGCTCCAACCTTGGAGGCATTAGAGGATGCCAGGAAATCAGAATTGGTAACTGTTGCAAAATGGTTGAATCTTTTTAAGGGGAAGTCAACAATGAGGAGAGTGGAGATGCACAGAGCTATCATTGAGCATTATGTATCTAAAGATGTGTTTCCCCAAGGGGAGCTGGAGGTGGTATCTATGAGCAAACCTGGTGGAGAAGCAGTACAACTGCAGATGGAAAAATTGAGACTCGAGCACGAGTTCTGGGTAAAACAGCTGGAACGAGAAGAGAGAGACAGACAGTTAAAACGGCAAGAGAGAGAGAAGCAGAAGGAAAGGGAATTTGAGCAGGAGAAGTTAAGGATGACGCTAGCGCAGGGCCCCATGCCGAACCAAGGTGGAGGGTTCAGGGCGACCCAGGAGGTTAGGTTGGTTCCCCCATTTGAGGAGGCCGATGTTGATCGGTACTTTCTACATTTTGAAAAAGTTGCTGCAAGTCAGGACTGGCTGAGGGATAAGTGGGCTGTTTTGCTTCAGAGCGTACTTAAAGGGAAGGCTCAGCAAGCTTACTCGGCATTGTCCGCAGAAGATGCCCAGAGGTATGATGTGGTGAAAGAGGCTATACTCAGGATTTATGAGTTGGTCCTGGAAGCATACCGGTAGAGGTTCCGGAATGTGAGGAAGCAGGGGGTCCGCACGTATTTAGAGTTTGCCCGTGAGATGCAGATGTATTGTGAGCATTGGTGCTCCTTGAAAGGGGTCAATGAGGATTATGACAGACTGCTACAGCTAATACTGATTGAGCAATTTAAAGGTTGTGTCCCTGAAGGTGTGAGGCCCTACCTAGATGAGAAAGAGGCAGAAACCTTAGCCGCAACTGCTAAGTTAGTGGATGAGTACGCGTTAACACACAAAACGAAGTTTGCCCTGAGTAAAAGCTATCAGAAGGGTAGTCGAGAAGGCGGAGAGAGTCCGCCGGAAAAGCCAGAAAGTAAGCCGGGGACTAGTGAGAAGGATAAGGAAGACAGGAAGCAGTTGGGTAGGAAGTCTCCTGGGGTTGTATGCTATAATTGTGGGAAAGACAGTCACTTTGCATCCATGTGCTTTACCCCAAAGAAGGAGATGGGGAAAAGAAAAACGACAACTCCGACTGGCTGTATCGAGCCGGCAAACAAACTGCTAGGGGAGAAGAGGTCTGATGGAGTTCAGGAAGGGTGCGAGAAGTTTATTTCGGCCATATTGGTGTCAGTGAAGGAGGGGTCAAACCCGGTTCCAGTACGGATCTGGAGAGACATTGGGGCTTGTCAGTCATTGATCTTAAGGATTGGGAAAGGGACTGAGGCTGTACCTTTGCACCAGATATACCTAAAAGCAACTTGGTCTCCGGACCGGTCACAATAGGGGTGAGGCCCAAATTACCGATGGAAGACGTGGAGGTCTTACTCGGTAATGACCTTGCAGGCGGAGATGTGTGCTCAGCAGTAAAACTGACAAGCAAGCCTGCCAGGATTGAGGCCCCACCCATGGACTCACAGGTTTATCCCGTTTGCGCAGTGATTCAGCGCATGTCCAGAAAGGCTGCTGAAGTGAATATAGATTTAGCTGAGATGTTTTTACCAGCCTTGTACCAGGAGGGGTTAGAAAGTGAGAAGAAGGAGCATAGTGAAATGGAAAGAAGTGAGGGAGTTGAGGTAGACTTACCATTAGCAAGGAAGGAATTTATACAGGCACAGGAACGAGACAAGGAGCTGATGGTTTTGACGGAGACAGCTCTCTCTGAAGCAGAATTAAAAAGGGAGCCAATGGGCTATTATGTGAAGGAGGGAGTACTAATGAGGAGATGGAGACCAAGTACCGTGCCCGCAGATGAGGAATGGGGGATGAAGCACCAGGTGGTAGTGCCGAAAATTTATGGGATAACATATACCCCTCGGTGGGCATTTTGGGGTGAGGAAGATAGTCGATAGAATTATGAAAGAGTTTTACTGGCCGAGCATGAGGGAGGATATTATTGAGTATTGTAGACGTGAGCCGACATGGCTTATTGTTCTAAGAAATTTAATATCCATCAGATAAATTATGTGGATAAGGAATTACTGGCCATCATACTAGCATTACAACATTTTAAGGTTTATATTTGTTCGACACGGAAACCACTGATAATTTACATTAGTGTTTTTGGCCACTATGAAGGATAAAAACAAAAGGATACTAAGTTGGAGCCTGGTCTTACAGAAATTTGATATTTAAATAAAACATATAAAAGGAACGGACAATATGACTGCTGACTGTCTGGCAAGGTGATGAAACTTAAAGTTCTCTGTATTAGCCAAATAGCTGATGACCCTGTATATTAGTGTGTATCTAATAATGTGCATTCATGCCCATGATTTGAAGGGTAGGGGTGTGACGCCAAACCAAGCTATCGGATAATTGATGCTAACTGGAGAGATAAGAGAGACAATGGAGAAACATTCAAAATGCTAATAAGAGAGGAGAGAGGGATAAACGGAAAAGAAACACAATTCAGAATATTGACAGACTGGTTGCTTTGAACCTGAACTGTTTGAAGTTTGATGGACAGGTGATACCCCAGCAGGGGGATAAAAAGAACAGGTTCACTGAGGCACGGGACACACCACGAGATCACGAAATAACAAGACCCTAGAAAGAGCGGTGTGCCTCCACAATTTATTGGGAGTTTGGAGGTCCGGTTTGTGGGAACCGGCCATAGGCTCACAGGGTGTAAAGGTACGATCGGTGGAAACCTGGTGTGTGTGTCCGCCCTTGCCTGGGTGCCGGGTTCACCACGGAAGAATGATCGTAGCTGGAACGGAGGGGTCACAGGCGGTGACCACAGCAGGATAGAAGACATAAAAGGGTCCGCCCGAAACCAACTGCGAAGACATCAAAGATCTGCCTGAATCAAATTGCATCCCCCTCCCTCTCTCTCTCTCTCTCCAACGGCACAACCGCAATTACTGCGAACTGTACTAAGCTGAACTTAACTTTGCGTCACTTAAGACTGATCATTTTACCCCTAGACTGTGATAGAGCTTGGTTGATTCCTATTACCCTAGTTCTGTGTACATGTGTGTATTATCATTGCAAACCTGTTGCATTTATATCCTTACAATTAGAGTACTGTGTTACTTATTTCTTTAATAAAACTTTATTAGTTCCTAGTAATCCAGACTCCAATGAGTGGTCCATTTCTGCTGGTTTGGCAACCCAGTTACGGGGTACGTAACAGTGTGAAATGGTTCATTTTGGTAGGTCAAATATGCTGGCAGAATATAGTATTAATGGTAAGACTCTTGGCAGTGTGGAGGATCAGAGGGATCTTGGGGTCTGAGTTTGTAGGACGCTCAAAGCAGCTGTGCAGGTTGACTCTGTGGTTAAGAAGGCATACAGTGTATTGGCCTTCATCAATCATGGAATTCAATTTAGGAGCCGAGAGGTAATGTTGCAGCTATATAGGACCCTGGTCAGACCCCACTTGGAGTACTGTGCTCATTTCTGGTCGCCTCACTACAGGAAGGATGTGGAAGCCATAGGAAGGGTGCAGTGGAGATTTACAAGGATGTTGCCTGGATTGGAGAGCATGCCTTATGAGAATAGGTTGAGTGAACTCGGCCTTTTCTCCTTGGAGCGACGGAGGACGAGAGGTGACCTGATAGAGGTGTATAGGATGATGAGAGGCATTGATTGTGTGGATAGTCAGAGGTTTTTTCCCAGGGCTGAAATGGTTGCACAAGGGGACGCAGGTTTAAGGAGCTGGGTACGTCTTTTACTCAGAGAGTGGTGAGTGCGTGGAATAGGCTGCCGGCAATGGTGGTGGAGGCGGATACAATAGGGTCTTTTAGGAGACTTTTGGATAGGTACATGGAGCTTAGAAGAATAGAGGGCTATAGGTAAGCCTAGTAATTTCTAAGGTAGGGACATGTTCGGCACAACTTTGTGGGCCAAAGGGCCTGTATTGTTTTGTAGGTTTTCTATGTTTCTCTGCTAACTGAATAACTTCAGGCCCTTGTTCTATATCAAAAATTATGGACAGATAATCTACAGTTCTTTCAATCCTGGTTGGCAATCTGTCACAATATGAAGCTTCCTCTTGTACAAATCATGGAACTGCTGAGCAAGGTCCAGTTCAGCTCGCTGCTCCACAAGGTTTACTCATTTCTATGCTGAACCGAGGATGTGGCCAGCAACTAACAGGCTCCTGGATAGCTTACAGCGATGCCTGGCTTCGTTTCTGTGGACTCACTTTCATGAACTTCGGTTCTGAAGCTACTTGCTTACTTTTATTGTTTGCACAATTTTGTTTTTCTCTCTGCACATTGGGCATTTGATAATCTTCTTTTGCTTTAATGGGTTCTATTGGGTTTCTTTGTTTTGTCACTGCCTGTAAGGAAATGGAGCTCAAGTTTGTATAAAGTATACATGCTTTGATAATAAACGTACTTTGAACTTTGGACAATTACAAATGCCATTAGCTTTCACTCTCAGAGATGACAGAAACTAGGCCTTTATAAGCAAGACCTAAATCTATGAATTTCGACCAGAAATAAGTGATAAAGTTGGCCAAGAATGCACCGGGTCAAACCACTTCCTCAATGTAAGTCATAAAATCATCAAAATTTCAGAGAGAAAAAGAGGTCATTTGACCAACTATATCCTTGTCAGTCAAAGAGATCGCCCATTGAATCATACCTTCCAATTCTTGCAATTTAGTTTGTTGGTCGTGGCATTTCAAGTGCATTTTACATGTGATGTGGGTTTGCCTGAAATACACTTTTAAACAATGGGTTCAAGATCCCCCAGATTAAAATTTTCTTCCCCCATATTTCCCTCTAAATTGACCGTAATTTATTTTAAATCAATGGATTCTGGTAAATTGAGTTATCTGCTAAGGATGTAGGTCTTTCCTACCCTCTCTATCTAACAACCGCACTCAAAAATATAGGTATTGTAGCAATAGCTGTAGGAAGAATGGCTTGCTTCATCTACAGTGACGGGACTTAAATGCTGTTCAGAGAAACATTTGAAAAACGGACTTGCCTTAATCCCTGAGAGAACCAAATGCTTTTGGATGTATACACTCTGAGAACAAATCAGCTCTGTGGAAGAGAGTCGGGTGCTAACCTCCTGGGGCTTTTGATTACCTACAGAATAATGTGGGTGCCTGTTGCCATTGAAAGAGATCACTTATGTGTGAATTCCATCTTGGGAAGCTTTTAGAAATGGTGGCATATGAGACTTACATTCAATGGGTGAAAGCAGTTACTAGGAATTTTTTGAAGTTTTATATATTCACCTAAAATGTATTTCATGCATTTACTGTAATTGTATTCTATCACCTGGATATTAATTTTAAGTTATGATGATAAACCTTAAAAATTGTATTGTTTGTGGCAGTGAAATCTTACTTTAAAAGTAAGACCTTTTAGTCACAGAGTTGCTGTGGTTAGGAAGGGTGAACAAAAATTAAATTTGCATAGTATCATAGGTGGATTAAATATAGGAATGGACGTGAGTATAGGGAGTTTAGAGAGTTAGGAAGTGCATTATCATGTCAACTGTTATATTAAGATTTCTGTATTTTCTCAACCTTCAGAATAAATTCTGGCTTGCTTTCCTTGACTTAAAGTCCATATGAGGACCGATGCAAGGCCAATGGTAAGCACATAACCAGGAAATATAATGAATTGGGATAGCCTCTAGTCCCACAATAGTTCAATTTATTCCAAAATTTTGTCTGAAGTTACAACTGCTTTAGTCATGGTTTATGTCAATAAATCTTCCCTGTTCTCATGAATACAGTTATATTTTCCACTTATATGATAATGAGAATTACAGATAGTAATGTCCTAAACAAAGTTTTAAGAAGTTTTAACATAACCATTGTAACTGTAACAGCAAAAAAAAAGGAATATTGAAATACTTCATGTTATTTTGTTATCTTCAGGAGGACTTTGGAGTACGTCCCTTATAAATCCCCTCTACTTATTGACACCTCAGGATTCCATAATTAATTATATATTTTCTTGCCTTATGGAACTAGATGGGTGAATAGTTTAGCTCATGGGGGAGCTGCGGAGCAGACTCGATGGGCCGAATGGCCTACTTCTGCTCCTTTGTCTTGTGATCTTGTGAATTACCAACCTCAATAATGACATTTGACACCAAACCAAGCTAAATTACACTTTTCACTGCTTTCTTACCTGACCAGATATTCCTGTCATCTACAGCTCTCTTCTTCACTATTAATCACCGATATAACATTTGAATCAACAACATTTCTCTTAGGTTTTTAGTTCTGAGCCACATTGGATTTCATTAGTGTTGGCTGACTAGATTGACAAGGGGAAACCTTATCAAAAGCTTCTCTGAAGTTCAGTAGTCCACATCAGGTATGTTACCCTCACGAGCCCTCTTTGCCATTTCCTCAAAAAGTGTAACAATTAGTCAGACAGAATATTTGTTCTAATATCTCTTGGCTGATTCATACTTAAATGAAAATAAGTAACTCCCATCATAATTTTGTTCCAATAATTTTCCCAACATTGACTTTGGCTAAATTTCCTATGTTTCAATATACATAATTTTCTCTTTATAACGAACAGTTATGCACCTCACCCAAACCATGTAAAGACGTTCAATCTTCTTTATTAAGCTAGGTTTTGTTCAATAGATTAGGGGTTCTAGCATCATGGAGTTCTATAGCGGAGAAAAAGCCTATGTGGCCCAGTGCCTCGATGCTACCATCAGTATCCGGAGTATTTGCCTGAATTAATTCCACACTATTCTTTGCACTGCTCATTCAAGTACCTCACCTTATCCAATGGGATCCCACCACCAAGCACATCTTTCCCTCACCCCCTCTCTCTGCGTTCAGCAGGGATCGCTCCCTACACGACTCCCTTATCCATTCGTCCCCACCATCCTTTCCCACTGATCTCCCTCCTGGCACTTACCCTTGTAAGCGGAACAAGTGCTACACATGCCCTTACACTTCCTCCCTCACCACCATTCAGGGCTCCAGACACTTCACCTGTGAGTCGGCTGGGGTGATATACTGCGTCCGGTGCTCACGATGTGGCCTTCTATATATTGGCAAGACCCGATGCAGACTGGGAGATCATTTCACTGAACACCTATGCTCTGTCCGCCAGAGAAAGCAGGATCTCCCAGTGGCCACACATTTTAATTCCACATCCCATTCACATTCTGATATGTCTATCCACAGCTTCCTCTACTGTAAAGATGAAGCCACACTCAGATTGGAGGAACAACACCTTATATTCTGTCTGGGTAGCCTCCAATCTGATGGCATGAACATTGACTTCTCAAATTTCCGCTAAATGCCCCACCTCCCCCTCATATCCCATCCGTTATTTATTTATATACACACATTCTTTCTCTCTCTCTCTCTCCTTTTTCTCCCTCTGTCCCTCTCACTATACCCCTTGCCTATCCTCTGGGCTTTTCCCCCGTCCCCCTTTTCTTTCTCCCTAGGCCTCTTGTCTCATGATCCTCTCATATCCCTTTTGCCAATCACCTGTCCAGCTCTTGGCTCCATCCCTCCCCCTCCTGTCTTCTCCTATCATTTTGGATCTCCCCTCCCCCTCCCACTTTCAAATCTCTTACTAGCTCTTCTTTCAGTTGGTCCTGACGAAGGGTCTCGGCCCAAAACGTCGACTGTACCTCTTCCTAGAGATGCTGCCTGGCCTGATGCGTTCACCAGCAACTTTCATGTGTGTTCCTCACCTTATCCAAATGTTCTCTTTTGTCCAAGTCCTCTGATCCAGGCAACATCCTTGTCAATGTTTTTCTGCACCCTCTCTGACTTAATCACATCATTCCTACAGTGTGGTGGCCAAAAATGCACAACACTATACTCCAAGTGCAGCCAAACCAGCAGTTCGTACAATTAGAATGTGTTCTCCTGTCTTTTCAGGGACTGTGTACTTGTACCCTGAGATCTCTCTTTTCAGCTACCCAAGGGCTTGCTATTTTGTGGTGAAAATGTGAAAACACATGCTCAAAGTGCTAGTCTACAAAGATACTGTACCTATTTCAGAATCAGAATCAGAATCAGGTTTATTATCACTGGCATGTGTCATGAAATTTGTTAACTTAGCAGCGGCAGTTCAGAGCTACACAATATAGAAGGAAAATTAAATAAATAAATAAATAAATAACTTACAGTATACGTA
Organism: Mobula hypostoma; assembly: GCF_963921235.1. Taxonomy (NCBI): domain Eukaryota; kingdom Metazoa; phylum Chordata; class Chondrichthyes; order Myliobatiformes; family Myliobatidae; genus Mobula; species Mobula hypostoma. The sequence continues at coordinate 59,751,784 of NC_086106.1, forward strand.
CCTGTATATTGAATAGATTAAAAATTGTGCGAAAAAACAGAAATAATATATATTAAAAAAAGTGAGGTAGTGTCCAAAGGTTCAATGTCCATTTCGGAATCAGGTGGTAAAGGGAAAGAAGCTGTTCCTGAATCGCTGAGTGTGTGCCTTCAGGCTTCTGTACCTCCTACCTGATGGTAACAGTGAGAAAAGGGAATGCCCTGGGCACTGGAGGTCCTTAATAATGTACGCGGCCTTTCTAAGACACCACTCCTTGAAGATGTCCTGGGTACTTTGTTTTCAAATCACCAATTTACATCAGTGGTGCGCAAGTGGAACAGGTCAAAAGCTTTAAGTTCCTCGGGGTCAATATCACAAATGACCTGACTTGGTCCAACCAATCAGAGTCCACTGCCAAGGCCCACCAGCGCCTTTACTTCCTGAGAAAACTAAAGAAATTTGGCCTGTCCCCTAAAACCCTCACTAATTTTTATAGATGCTCCGTAGAAAGCATTCTTCTAGGGTGCATCGCAACCTGGTATGGAAGTTGTCCTGTCCAAGACCGAAAGAAGCTGCAGAAGATCATGAACATGGCGCAGCACATCACACAAACCAATCTTCTGTCCTTGGACTCACTTTACACTGCACGCTGTCGGAGCAGTGCTGCCAGGATAATCAAGGACACAACCCACCCAGCCAACAGACTTTTCGTCCCTCTTCCCTCTGGGAGAAGGTTCAGGAGCTTGAAGACTCGTGCAGCCAGATTTGGGAACAGCTTCTTTCCAACTGTGATAAGACTGCTGAACGGATCCTGACCCGGATCTGGGCCTTACCCTCCAAATATCCGGACCTGCCTCTCGGTTTTTTTGCACTACCTTACTTCTCATTTTTCTATTTTCTATTTGTAATTTATAATTTAAATTTTTAATATTTACTAATTTTAACTATCTGTAATATTTAATATTTGAAATCCAGGGAGTGTGAAGCGCAGAATGAAATATCGCTGTGATGATTGTACATTCTAGTACCAATTGTCTGGCGACAATAAAGTATAAAGTGTAAAATGTTTTTATTGTGAAGCAAATCAGCTTAACCACAACCGACAATGTCTTAAAGTACAATGTTTCTTTTTTCTTCTCTTTCTTATAACAACATAATGAAAGTCAAATGAACATATGTATAGTAAACAAGCAAAAAGCAAAGGAAACCCTACCACCCCGTCTCCTTTCCCCTCCCCAGCCCTACCCTCCCCTCACCCCTCCTGTATGTGCTGTTTAGGTTCTACCACCCCCCACACTTAGTTCAGCTGTCGGTCTCTTCTAAATACAACAATAATGGTTGCCAGATTTTTTCAAATTCCTTGAGTCTGTACTTGATAACATACCTTATCCTCTCTAGATGCAAAGTATCCATTAATGCAGCCAGCCATTGTCTGAGTGATGGAGTTTCCTCCTTTTTCCAGAACATCAGTATGACTTTCTTTCCACTAAGTAGGCCATAGGTCAGGAGTTGTTGCTGGGTAGCCTGGAATTTATTTAACCTCACAGAAATTCCAAAAATTATTAAAGTGGGGTCTGGTATTATCTGAACCTTTAGTACCTTCGATAGGACCTCAAATATTTGCTTCCAATACTCTTGTATCCTGGGACATAAAACATAACTATGTAACAAATTTGCCTCCGAGGACTTGCATTTATCACAAATTGGGGACACCTCTGGGAATATTTTATGAATCCTTCCTTTTGAGTAATGTAGCCTATGTACGATTTTAAATTGTATTAAACAATGCCTGGCATTGACGGAACAGGAATTAACATACTCCAAAGCCTCATTCCATACAACCTCCTCTATCTCTGTGCCCAACTCCTTTTCCCACTCTTTTTTAATATTATTCATTGTTATATGACACTTGTTTTGTGTGGCATCATACAGATAGGCGACGATGTGTTCTGTCCCTAAACAAGAACTTAAATGATTATCTAATTTATCGGGTTCTGCCATCTCAAAACCAGAAAGATGTGATCTTATATAGTATCTTAGCTGGAGATACCTGAAAAAATGACTCTTTTGCAATCCGAATTTGTCCTGGAGCTGCTGAAATGATGCAAAAATCCCTGTATGTATAAGTCTCCAATGCTGCATGTCCCTAATTCTCACCATGCATCAAAGGCCCCATCTATACATGAGGGGATAAAAGAGGGGTTTGCTGATTTCGGTACAAGAAAAGATAATGTTCTGAGTTTCAAATGTTTCCCCATTTGTCTCCACTTCTGTATGGTGCTATGGATAATGGGATTGCCTCGATAATAGGCTTTATTTAACTGAATAGGGGATATAATGATTGCCCCTATGGGATATGGTAGACAATCCTCACGCTCCATCTCCAACCATCTGGGAAGTACAACTGTATCATCTATCTAGTATGCTGTATGACTAACATTAGCAGCCCAGTGATAAAAAATAAAGTTGGGTAGTGCCAGACCCCCACTGGTCTTATTCTTGCAGAGTTGTTCTTTCCTAATTCGATGGGCTTTATAATTCCATATAAAAGGTAGAATTATTGAATCTAATCCTTTAAAAAAGGTTTTCGTAAGATAGAGGGGCAGGTTCTGAAATAGATTGAGCAGTTGGGGAAGAAAGATCATCTTAACTGCATTTACTCTACCCACTAAAGAAATTGGGAGTGTCTTCCAAAATTCTATTTTCTTTTTAATCTTTTCAATTAGAGGGATAAAATTTGGTTTAAATAGAGAACTATACTTTTTGTTCATTACAATTCCAAGGTAAGTAAACTTCTCAAGGGTTATTTTGAATGGACATTGTTTAAGCCCCTCCTGTTCTTCTATTCGGACCGGGAATAATTCACTTTTCCCCCAGTTAATCTGATACCCTGAGGAAGTGCAAAATAAATTGACTATTTCCAGCAAAACTGGAATAGTAATATATGGTTTCATTACAACAAAACATCGCCCGCATAAAGGGAAATTTTGTTGATTGTATATTGTCCTGGGCAACAAAAAAGGAGTGACCAGAAATCAGAAACACATCATAATGTGATCTACAGGGTCCAATGGACAAGCTACATCAACTCAACCTTGCCCAAGGACCAGGTCTCTGGCACCTTCCTCCGATAGCATCGAGGGAAAGAGAGACCATCCAAATGCAGGGATCTTCCTCTGGAAGCAGCAAACGAGAAGGAGAGAGAGAGACCATCACATGCAGAAGCCTTCCTCCTGCAGAGGCGAAAGAGAGGCTGACAGATGGTGCTGAACACCCGCTCACCTTCTGCTCTCACCTCGGTGATTTCAATCTCCTTTGATTGGTTCATCAGCAAGATCGATGAGGAATGGAGTCGATCAAAGGCTCGCGACCCGTCTCCAGACATCTTGGCCTTGAAGCCATGCGCTTCATTCGAAACTACACTAAACACCCTTGCAGATCATAAAGTGCCAGGTTGCTCAGTCAGCCTGAAAACATATCATCAAAGTGTGGGCCACAGGCTCCAACAGCACCAGAATCACATCTGAAAGAACAAGAAGACATAAAAGAAGTGAAGGAAGTAGTTCTGTGAACCGTCTGAAAGATGTCACACTTGGTCACGTTGCCAGGGTTAGTTTATAGAAGGTGGTTAGAACTGAGGGTGCAATAACTGTTTCCTCTTTCCAAAGGTACTGATAAACTTGACGTTTTCTCATTTTCTAGTTTCAGCTTATATTTATAATATAGAAACATAGAAACATAGAAAATAGGTGCAGGAGTAGGCCATTCGGCCCTTCGAGCCTGCACCGCCATTTATTATGATCACGGCTGATCATCCAACTCAGAACCCCGCCCCAGCCTTCCCTCCATACCCCCTGACCCCTGTAGCCACAAGGGCCATATCTAACTCCCTCTTAAACATAGCCAATGAACTGGCCTCAACAGTTTCCTGTGGCAGAGAATTCCACAGATTCACCACTCTCTTTGTGAAGAAGTTTTTCCTAATCTCGGTCCTAAAAGGCTTCCCCTCTATCCTCAAACTGTGACCCCTCGTTCTGGACTTCCCCAACATCGGGAACAATCTTCCTGCATCTAGCCTGTCCAATCCCTTTAGGATCTTATACGTTTCAATCAGATAATGCTACAGAAAGCTGGTCAGCCCATCAGGTCATGCTGGCTTCCAGGTGAGCAATCCAATTAGTTCCATTTTTCCTCCCTCTTACGTCTTGTACACCTGCAATTTGCTTTCTCTTAACAATTATAACCTCCCTATGATTTCTTTTTCCATTAACCTATACTGAGTAATTTCCAGCCATTAATTTACTCACTTGAGCATCTTGGGATGTGGAAGAAACCCAGAGTAAACCCATGCAGTCACAGGGAGAACATGCAAACTCCACAGAAAAAGCACCAGCGGTCTGGATTGAACCACCGTCCTACAACTGAATGAGCAACTCCAACCAGTTATCATAAGCCTTCCTTATAAGAGCACTAGTGCAGGTAAAAGCACCTGAGACACATTCAGCAGAGTTGAACCTTCATGTTTGTAAACTCTGTGGGTGCATTATGGTTTCTATGTGACCAGAAATAAAATTGCTTGTAATAATTGGGTAGTGGTGAGAATGCAGATTGACCTTTTCAGGTTAGAGGTTTGAAATGATTGAATCCAGATTGGAGGCTTCAATGGATTCTCTCAGAAGGTGATGCATGGAACCAGAAGTGGTCTGATTGTAGAGGATGTACGTCTAAATCTTTTATTGAGTTGGATGTAATTTCTGAGAATGAGACCATTCTAACAGGAATCCTTAGCTCTTCTGTGCTCCCCTTATAAATCTGCACTCTTCCCTTTCATTTTTGTGGCTTCTTCTAGTGAATTTGCTGTCTCTGTAACAACTGAAGCCCCTCAAAGTTCCCTAAATTCTACCTGGAAGGCATGGATAGATGTCTGGTGAAATTTTAGCCGAAGCATACCCAAAGTATCTCCAAAGTCCTTCAATCACAAACTAGTTAGTCAAGCTAGCCATCAGTTTGAGCACAAGCCAAGTATGGTTTATGTTTAAAAATGCTCATTGTTAACTTTATAATTCCTGTTCAGCTGTGAGGACATATTTCAACATTAGCCAAAAAAGCCCAGTATTTTAACTTCTAAAGTTCTATGCCAAAAGTAATTTATCTGGTAAAGCTCTGTATTTTCCACGATGTTCAACCAGGTGCCACTTCAAGTTAATGGTTGGTAGAACACAACCCAGAATGCAATCTTAACATCTTTTGAAGGTCTTAGCACTCAAAGCTCAAATACAGCACGGAAATTAGTTTTCACTGTTATTCTTTTTCTTATTTCACACTTCGAAGAATTATTTTCTTAAATTGTTCTCAAGCTGAATAGCAAGCCGACAAGTTGAGACATAGACTTTCCTTGCATGCAAGTAACCACCTTTCAAAACCAGTCAAAGGATGACTGGTTCCAAATTGCAGAAGTGTATGACACTCTACCTCAGAAACAGAGGCAAGAATGCATTAACCTCTCCAATTGAATAATGCATTTTTAAAAATTAGCAATCCAAGGTTTTTGCTATGACATACTGTAGCTGATTGCCAATACAGCATTGTTTATGAAGCAATGTTTGCCCAAATTCCTGAGGTATTATTCAGAGGTTACAGTATAGCAAACTAAGATTAAGTAAAGCCATCAACTTCAGAATGTAACAGGTGTGTGTAGAAGTAGGTTTCTTACTCATTTCATCAGGAAACCTCTACAGACCACGTTATCACTCATCTCAGTCCACCAATTGCCTCAGAATTTCTTCTCCTTCTCCATCTCATGTTTCCGCTCTGAGTCCTGATGCAAGATTTCAAGCCAAAACATCAGCAATTCCATTCCCCCCAACAAACACTAGAGCTTAATCGATACATTGAAATTTCATTAAACACTTACGCAAAGAACTTCATTTCTGAATGTGATGCCTAGCGATATTGTAGGCAAATTCTGTAACCATTCTACATGTGGAAAACCCCACATTACAGAACAAATAATTCACTTACTTTCATCAACTTCTCTGATATTTATGCAAATAAGACTTTCATAACAGTTAAACAGTGCATTTGTTGGAATGTTTGAAATGTTTGCTTAAACCCTTGACGTTAACATTTTTGCTATTTGCAACCCTTGATTCAATTCTAACCACTTTCAACTCTGTCAAATTTCAGTGCAGCTGTTGACAGGGGAATCTTCATATACGAGAACTTGTTGATCGAACAGATAATGCACTAACATTCACCAAATGGCATCATCTAGGTCAGATTAGTATGCAGGCTGTTTCCCAAAAGACAAGTAGACCATTTAAGCTTGTTTTATCTTGCAAACATCCCTTGAAAATGTTTGTAAAACATAACTTTTTAAAACATTCTTTGCTTGAAGAATTAACCAGCATACCCTGAGCTTGTTATCATTTTTAAGTTGGTCTGACAAAGTACATTTTACTTCAACATAAATGAGCCACAGCTGGCTATCAGGAGCAATCAAGGCAGAATGAAACTGAAGGAATTTATTGGCCTGACTACAACAACAGCAAGTTTCCTGGATTCCGTAGACAATCACTGAGTTGAGAAGATTTTTAATTATTTAGCAACATTTCACTTAAATCAAAGTTTTCTTTGTAAATTCAAATTCTAATCCTGGAACTAAGAGCACTGGCCAACAAAGATTTTGCTTCCTGAATAGTTTGAGTGTATCTTATGGATTTTGGGCTGCTGATCATGAAAATCATCATGAAATCTCCCTATCACATACCATTTTTAAAAAATTCTCCTATATTTGTTATTTTAATTCACAATTCAAATCAGAATATCTAATGCTAAGGCATTTTTGTTGGTCCACAAATGAAACTGATCATTAATGATAGGCAATTTGAAAAACTTTTAGTGGGTCCAGAGAAAATCCCATGGAAGGCATTCAAGGAACCTGTTGAAAATTTTCTTGGCAACCACAGAGCACTGAATTATGTGTAGCTGGTTGGCAACATGCTTCAGGCATGCAAAACTGTGAAGTGCAACATGCCACGAAAGATTTATTTTCTGTATTCCCACTTAGACTTCTTCCCTGCAAATCTTGGCACTGTCAGTGGTGAGCATGATGAAAGGATATTGCAGTAATGGAGAAACGGTCTCAGGGCATCTGGAATCCATAAATGCTGGATGATATTGATTGTTGTACACTTAAGCAAGAAACCTCAGACACAGAGTACAAATGAAAATCATCAACAAAATATGTTTAGATTAATTGAACTAATGTGAAATGTCAGCACTGTTATGCAATTAAACGTACTACATTCAATAAAAGTTAATTTCCTGTTTCTCCAAATTCTTACTTGATACAAGTAGTCTGAAATTATATTTGGGTTCAACTTCAAGCGAACTATCATAAACAAAAAATATTTCTGAGGAAGTAACATATTTGAAATAAAAATGTTGTCCAGTGTAGTTGAGTGTAAACTCACATTGATCAAAGTTTAATGATTACTTACACAAGAGCAGAATCATTACATCATATAGTGAAATCATGGAATAAACAAAAAAAATCACATTTATAAAACATTTTTCCAAATCTTGGGTCATCCCAAAATATTTTGTTGCACTCTTCAAAGAATGGTTATCAAATACAAACACTTCAATGATTGGAGACATTCCTTGTCGAAAAGAAGATTGCTATGATTGTAATAAGCTTTTCATCACAGCTCCATGACCTGAAAAGATGGTCATAGTTTTAGCATGGAAAATGCAGCAAACAATTTACAACTGGCCAACTACTCAAAATAGTAATATGGTTTATTAATCAATTTTTAATTGATCATTAGGTGAGATTAGGGAAATCAAGGCACTAAGAATCCCCCTAATTTCTCAGAATCATGCTACAGATTCTTTTATAGTTGTTTGAGTTTCCAAATTAAGTTTCAACTTAGCCTGTCATTTAAAAGATGGCTTTTTTTTTGCAGATTGAGATGTTTTATGTCTTATGAGGAACGTGAAGCTGCAATCCTTTTACTCTTGGCAGAGTGAGAGCTGACACTGAATGAACCAATTTTAAAAACACAAATGCCTAAAACAATCTTATCTGAACCAAGAAATATTGTGCAGGGAAGTCATAATTGTGCAACCACTTTTAGATGAGAACTTATCTGCCCAATGCACTATCCAGGTGAAAACCTCTCGCTGTAATTTCTATTACTGTAGTTATAAATAATATTTAAGAAAGTTTCATCTTGGTAAAATGAATTCTACAAAAGACTTGCTGAAATAGTTGGAAGTTTGTGTAATTCTGTCACTTTCATGAGCTTCTATTAAATTCCACTTTTACCAAAGCCCCACTTTCTTGAGTTTCATGTCTTAGAATAGTTTAGTTTTATTTTTTCTTTCTTGGAACAATTAAATGTATTAACTTCAGAACAATTTGACCAGGTTGTGGCGATGGTTTGCATGGAACAAACACAATTTGAAATTCGCAGTAAAAATGTTAAATAAAACCAAGCCGATAAAAAGATAACAACTGCAAAGACTGATAAAAAGAACATGGGTTAGACAGCATGAGCTGCTGAGAACCTCCTTCGATTTAGATTCAGATTTGCAATCTATTTTTAGGCTATTTAAGTATCAGCCATGTTATACAGTGCATTTCTGAATCAGTTGGGTAAATTTCATGTCAAAGCTAATATTTATGTTCCAGTGTTTTTAGTAATCACTGTTGTTAAACTGCAATTTGTACAAAATCTGTATTTATGATAAACAAAATCAAAACGCATTGGAATCAGTCATTTTCTAAAGAGTCAACTTTATGCAGTTAGATATTACTATGAGGATTTGCTGAGCTATTATATTCTTTTTTGTTAATATCTGTGAACTTGCTGCTAGATGCAGTTATTAACACAACTGGAAGTAAACTGGAAAACACAGACCATAAAAATGGACCCAGTTGTGTTTCTTTTATCCAGTGGGTATGAGATCTGCAAGTACACATTTTTATTACAGCCCAGGTAACTCAGATTGATTATCTGTCATGGCCTAGTGACAGAAAAATCTGAAGCAGCAGCTGCCTTACCAAACTAGAATACAATAATCCAAAGAGAGCCAGATGTCAATCACACACTGGAATCTTGGCAATTAGCAGCAGGAACGGATCATCCTTCTCAAGTCAATCTTAGCAACAAATTGACGAAGGGTTCACTGACAGTGACATGGAATGTCTCTTGTTCATCAAGGACCAAAGAGAGTTTTGCTAGGCACATTCACCTTCGGACTTCTTCACACCTTCCTCTAAATATGGTCCGAAGAGCTAGGTTTCTGAAGTTCTCCACACTAATGCAACATTTGACCGAATGTGGCATGAAGAGTCATTCAGAAAAACCGAAGTTAACACAAATCAGACAAAAACACATCAACACTTCCAATTTCATCATGCTCCAGCTCAAAGCCATTATTGGAGAGTAATTTCTATACTGACCAACTTCAGTTGCTTATAAAAACAGTGAAAAATATCTGTGATGAAAGGATGTCTGAGGTGTCATGAGGATGAATCATAAAGATTGGAAACAGATTGTTCAGACCTATACCATTACATAGTGAAATACTCTCTCAGCAGGAATATATGCAAATCTATTCAGCAGTTTGACATCACCAAGAACAAATCAGCTAATTTTGATTAATACCCATCTACTGACTGCTCATTTTGATTAACACCTCATCTACTACCCCAAATACTGTAGGCCATGTCTACAGAGTATTTCATCAACACTAGTAGCTCCAAAATTCAGTTTTTACCACTAATAATAAGGCCAGCTGGCTCGTCAAAATGTTACCATCTGCAGGTTCCCTCCTAGTTGCGTTTAATCCTTAACCAGAATTCTATAAAGTTGCTGATTTCCAATTCTAGAACTCCCTCCACAATAGCCCTGTGGGAGAACCTTAACCAGAGGGACTGTGGCACCACAATAGGTGGTGGCCCTGACAGCGACGCCAGGTTCCAAAGCATGTTTAAATAGAAATACAAATAAACACATGACCAAATCACCCTGGACATCCCCTTACTCCAATACCACTGCATTACTACAACTGGCCAACGTCCTTTTAACAGGAGGCCCTAAACCCCAGACACCAGATGGCTATTTGAATCATTCATGCATTGTCTTCTCTGGAAAAGAAGAGAATACATTAGTGAGTTGGGTAATGTAGCTGACAGGTTTGAATGACTGGCTCTGAGATCTTGCAGCAAATCTTGTTCAAGTGATAGCAAATGTCTAGAATCAGAATCAGAATCAGGTTTATTATCACCGGCATGTGTTGTGAAACTTAGCAGCAGCAGTTCAATGCAATATATAATACAGAAGAAAAAAAAATAAATACATTAATTAATTACGGTATATGTATATTGAATAGATTAAAAATTATGCAAAAACAGAGATACTATATATTTTTAAAAAGTGAGGTAGTGTTCATGGGTTCAATGTCCATCTAGGAATCGGGTGGCAGAGGGGAAGAAGCTGTTCCTGAATCGCTGAGTGTGTGTCTTCAGGCTTCTGTACCTCCTACCTGATGGTAGCAGTGAGAGAAGGGCATGCCCTGGGTGCTGTAGGTCCTTAATAATGGACGCTCCCATTCTGAGACACCGCTCCTTGAAGATGTCCTGGATACTTTGTAGGCTAGTGCCCAAGATGGAGCTGACTAGATTTACAATCCTCTGCAGCTTCTTTTGATCCTGTGCAGTAGTTCCCCCAATACCAGACAGTGATGCAGCCTGTCAGGATGCTCTCCACAGTACATCTATTTTTTGAATGTAGTTGCTGACATACCAAATCCCGGCACTTCGATGTGGAGAGCATTCTGACAGGCTGCATCACCGTCTGGTGATCTCCACAAGGCACATCGATGTTAAGTAAGTGCCACAGCTGTCAGCATTGGATGAGTGAGAGATGCACAAAATGGAACAGCGCCAAGATTAGTGACGTAGCTTTTGAGAGATGGTACTTAAAGATATCATCACTGACCTTAATTACATGAAATATTGCACCACTACAATCGTGTGCTGAAGATTCTATTTTACATACTGGCCTTGAGTGCTACATCTCTCACTGCTGCATCACTCGGGAAGGATCTGTAGGGCCTTCTGAGCCTCTGTGAGTAACATTCGCCCTGCCTTCTTTCTATCGAGGAGCTGAATGCTGAAAATGATACAGCAATGGGTTCAATAGCTTTGATTTGCTTCACCTGGCATTAGCCACTTTCAAAGTTAAGTCCTCTGGAAACACACCGAGACAAAAATAAAAAAAATACAGTGGACACTGGTGAGTACTCCTATAAAGTTAGAAGCATTACAATTATCTGGAAGCATAAGTGGATGTGTAGTCCATCTAGTCAAACAGGTATTAATTTACTGTGTGTGTAATTCCAGTACATATAGCCTTTCAATTATGCTCTATATTTCTTTAGCTTTTGCCTAGATTTCTATGCCCATTCAAATTCTTCAATTCCCTCATGGCAGGATTGGAAGGCTGTGTTCATTAGCCTTGCAACTAACTTCTTCAGCAGCCTAGTGCATGTTGCTTGGGTTATGTAACTTTACTTCAGCATTACCATTGTTTGTACTGCCTCTTCAATGTATGCAAAGACATTTGAAGTCATGTCCCAGGTTATGAATACCCGACTTACGGACACCCATTCATACCAATGAGCTCACACATGATTATTAAATTGATAAATTGTGTTATTATTGTCATATGCATTGAGATACAGTGAGACATCTAGGTTAGCACACATCCACACAGGTCATTTAATCACATCAGTACTTCAAAGCAGTATAAGCAAAAGCAATAACACATGCAGAATCAAGTGTTACAGTTACAGAGAAAGTGTAGTGCAGGGAGACATTAGGGTCCAAGGCCATGCTAAGGTAGATTGTTAGGTTAAGAGTCCATCTTTATTGTACAATAGTCTTTTCACACCAAGACGGAAGTTATGATTGAGCCTTGTGTATCTTCTGCCCGATGGGAGGAGGGAGGAGAAAGAATGAGGGGGGTGGCAATTGATTCTGATTACGCTGGCTGCTTTACTGAGGAGGTGAAAAATATAGACATATTAAATTCAAAAGTCTGCTGAACATTCATTCATGCGAACAGGAGAACTCATTTCCCTTTTTCTCCGCTTCTAATAATTGCTTTACCTTATCAGTCTAGAGGGCTTTTGGTGTCATTCACTATAATACTGCAGAGGTACAGTATTTTTATCATATTGGGTGATTTTGTGTATCTTCTGATTTATAGACAAAACCAACTTAAGGTCAGCTTGTATTTATAAACACACAGCTTACATATTCCTTTTGTCACTTTCCTTATGAAACGTGCTACCGGGTCTGAATCCAGCTGGGCTGGGACTCCCCAGGTCAGGAGGAATTCCTGCTGCTGCTGTATGAACAGTGCGGTTTCTTGTCAGAAAGCCTCACACTATGGGTCAAGTGATCCATATCCAGCGGGAAAAATAGTTCTGCCCTGATTTTTCAAGAGGTTCCCATGAAGTCCACCTGGATGATCTCTCAGTGGTCCCGAGGCCTGGCTGTTTGGTGACTCCCACATTTCTGTCTCTGCTAGGATGGTTTAGGGTACAAATGGTACACCGACTTCGACATCTCATTTTCCACCCACTCCCAATCACCACGAGCCCCACTGGAATGACACAATCTTATGTGCCTTCCCTGATGCACCACCTCACTGCTTATATCTGATTCCCCAGTCATACGGCTACCATCTGGATTAACAAACAACCTGCTGGACTGAGGGCGTAGCGTCTTTTGCAGGAGGAAAGGAACTGTCGATATTTCAGGTTGAAACCCTGTATTAGGACTGAGAGTGGAGAGCGGAGCTGGCCAGTATAAGGAGGAGCAGGGGAAGGATGAGACTGAGGTGATTGGTGTACTGAGATATGACGGGCAGGTTACACCAGGTCGGTGAAAGTAGTGGGAGTGGGACTCCTCCAGTAGATTGTTTTCCACTGTAGCCACCGTCTGGCCCTTCTTTTGCTCCCTCCTTTTTCCTTTATATTTACCTGACAGTATAATTCCACTGGTTTAATTTTGGTTGCCTCTTCCGTTATTCTTCAGTTGTTCTTTTCATTCTGAGATCTGCTCACTCTGTCCCATTCTCTCCTCACTCACCCCTCTCTGTTGTAACTTTGCCTTGACCACTGCTGCACTGTTGCTTCAAAGATTCAAGATTCAAAGGTTCAAAAAACTTTATTGTCATTCCAACCGTACATCAGCTCTGCAGGGCAGAATGAGACAACGTTTCCCAGGAGCAGTGCAATCATAACATAACAAACGCAACACTAAATAATAAACATAACAATAAATAGTAAAACACAACAGCCACATGTCAGTTAAAATCAAGTTATATGTGTCCAGTGCAAGTTAAAATTGTCCAAAGCAGAGTCAGGTAGAGCAGCTATTTAGCAGTCTGATTGCCTGTGGGAGGAAGCTGTTTAGTACTGTGTTAAATTCAATTGCGTAAGCTCCATGCCAGATGCCCAAGAAGGGCAGGGTGAGCTGCCTCCCAGTAGCACTCACATCTACTATTAAGTAATATTTTGAGGAGTTGACTATGGCTAGAATCAAACTTTTGCCTTAGCAACAACCTGCACCCTTTGCAATTTGCCTACAGTGGATGTAATCCCACTGGCTCTCCATTGGGCCTTAGGTCACCTGGACAATAATAATATCTATGTCAGGCTGCTGTTTATTGACAACAGCTCAGCGTTCAACACAGTCATACCCTCATATCTAGTCAGCAAGCTCTTAAGCCCTGGGCATTTGTACCTCCCTCTGCAAATGGATCCTTGACAGCCTTACCAGGAGACCACAGTCTTTGTGGAATGGAAATAACATCTCCTCCTCACTGACAATCAACACTGGCAAGCCTCAAGAATGTGTGTTTGGCCCACTGCTCTACTTGTACAACTGTGTGGCTAGGCACAGCTCATATGCTATCTATAAGTTTGCCGATGACACAACAGTTGTTGGCAGGATTTCAGATGGTGACAAGGAGGCGTGGAGAAGTGAGATAGATTCACCAGTTAGTGGTGTTGCAACAAAAACATGCCACTTAGTGACAAAGGAACTGATTGTGGATGTCAGGATGGGCAAGTCCAGAGAACACACACCAGTCGATGTCATGGGATCAGCAGTGGAAAAGGTGAGCAGTTTCAAGTTCCTGGATATCAACATCCCAGAAGCTCTATCCTAGGCCCAACATATTGATGAAATTACAAAGAAGGCACAATGGCAGCTATATTTCATTGGGAGTTTGAGGAGACTAAAGACGTTCACGAATTTTTACAGGTGCACATGAAGCGCATTCTAACTGGTCGCATCACCGTCTGGTATGGAGGGGCCACTGCGCAGGATCAGAAAAAGCTGCAGAAAGTTGTAAACTCAGCCAGCTCCATCATGGGTACTGGCCTCCCAGCATCCAGGACACCTTCAAAAGGCGATGCCTCAAAAAGGCAGCATCCATCATTAAGGACCGCCATCACACAGGACGTGTCCTCTTCTCATTGCTACCATCAAGGAGGAGGTTCAGGAGCTTGAAGACACACGCTCAATATTTCAGGACCAGTTTCTTCCACAGCGTCATCAGATTTCTGAATGGACAATGAACCCATGCACACATCCTCAGAGTATTTTCCTTTCTTTTTGCACTTCAAATTTAATGTAAATTTTATATATATACACAGTGGATTCCAGAAAATTGGGACACATTGGGACCAATACATTGTTTCTTAATTAGGTGGCTGTCCCAATTAGCTGAAGCTTCATGGATATAAAAAGACAAACTGAGTAGGGGAGGGAACGTCGACTCAGACCATGAGAGGCCTGCGTTGGGCATTTTCATGCCTTACAAGGCGCAGATTGGAAGTCTGTGTGGGGTGCCACTCCTCGCACAGACTAATTAACAAATTACATAATTAAGAGAAATACAGAACAAATGAGAACATTGCCAATAGTACTATTACATTATTCATCCAATGTACGCAATTTAAAAAGTCAGCACAATACCTAGTGCTGATAATGGATGGATTTCATACAATGCTATCGACAATTCCGTCCTCTAAATCTTCAATTTCATTGCAACATTCAAGATAATTGTTAGTACCTTCAAATTCTGTGTAGTCCCTAATTTGCTGAAATAGTGGAATTGTTTCAAGATGCCATTTCTGATTTCTCCAAGCATGAATGCTGGAAACAACAGAAACAAAACAGTTCGCAAGTATCTTGCTGCTTATTTCTTGCCAACTATCAGTGACAAAAATTGGTGAGAAAAGCGTGTGCAACTGACTTTACTTAGAACCCGTTCAGTAAGTCTCCTGCCCCAGCTAAGCAGCATAAACAAAGGGAATCTTGGCAATTTTCCCAATTAGTTTTTGCTCTCCAAGAGTTGTCCCAAATAAGCAGCTGTCCTAATTCACTGATGGCTCAAATAACTGGAATCCACTATACTTCATACTATAATTTACAGTTTTAAAAAATTATTATGGATTGCCATGTACTGCTGCTGCAAAACAACAAGTTGCATGACAAATGCCAGTGGTATTAAACCTGATTCAGAGATTCTCATGTAAGTGTTCTTTTACTGCACCAACTCGCTCAATACATCTACCTGCTTTACAGTGGTTGACAACGGTGGGTGAGTTATCACTATCTATTCCTCAGTGTCCAGTGTCATATTGTCAGCCTGCAAACAGTAACGTATCATATATCAGTGGATCATAAGTGGTGAGACCATGAGGCTACTGGAGCAGAACAAGGGCACTTGGTCCCTTGAGTCTGCTCCACTGTTCCATCATGTCTGATTTATTGTCCCTCTCAACACCATCCTCCTGCCTTCTCCTTGTAACCTTCTTGCCCTGACGAATCAAGAACCCATTAACCTCTGCTTTCAATATACTCAATGACCTGGCCTCCGCAGTCACTCATGGCAAAGAATTCCACAGATTCACCACCTTCTGGGTAAAGAAATTTCTCCTTATCTTTGTTCCAAATGGACGTCCCTCTATTCTGAATCTGTGCCAATTGGTCCTAGACCCACCTACTACAGGAAATATCCTCCCCACATCCACTCTATCTAAGCCTTTCAATATTTAATAGGCTTCAATGAGATCTCCCTTATTCTCCTAAACTCCAGTGACTAGAGGCCCAAAGTCATCAAAGGCTCCTCATATACTAATCTTTTCATTCCCGGAATCATTCTCGTTAACCTTCTCTGGACCCTCTCCAATGCTCAGAGTACTCCAAGTGCAGTCTGACTGAAGCCTTATAAAGCTTTAGCTTTACATCCTTGTTCGTATATTCTAGTCCTTTCAAAAGAAATGCTAACATTGCAATCAGCTTCCTTACCACTGATTCAATTTGCAAGTTAACTTTAAGGGAATTCTGCACAAGGCTCATGTGCAGCACTTTGTCAAAGACCTTCTGAAAATCCAAGTAAGCAACATCCACTGCCTCTCCTTTGTCTATTCTACCTGTTATTTCCTCAAAGAATTCCAACAGATATGTGAGGCAAGATTTCCCCTTAAGGAAACCATGCTGACTTTGGCCTATTTTATCATGTGCCTCCCAGTAGCTCAAAACATCATCCTTAATAATAGACTCCAACATCTTCACAATCACTGAAGTCAGGCTAACTGGCCTATAATTTCCTTTCTTCTGCCTCCCTCTCTTCTTAAAGAGCGGAGTGATATTTGCAATTTTCTTGTCCTCCAGAACCATTCCAGAATCTAATGATTCTTGGAAGATCATTAATAATACCTCCTCAGTCTCTTCAGCCACCTTTGTCATAACGCTGGGGTGTAATCCATCTGGTCCAAATGACTTTTCTACCTTCAGACCTTTCAGCTTCTAAGTACTCTTCTTAGTAATAGCAGCTATAGTCACTTTTGCCCCTGACTGTCTTGAATTTCTGGCATATTGCTAGTGCCTTGCACAGCGAAGACTGAAACAAGATCCCTATTAAGTTCATCTGCTATTCCTTTGTCCCCCATTACTACCTCTCCAGCATAATTTTCCAGTGGTCTGATACTCATCCACGGCTCTTTTACTCTTTGTTTATCTGAAAAAGACTTTTGGTATCCTCTTTTATATTATTGGCTAGCTTACCTTCATATTTCATCCTTTCTCTCCTTTCGGCTTTTTAGTTGCCTTTTGTTGGTGTTTTAGATCTCCCAGTCCTCTAGCTTTCCACTAGTTTTCGCACTATTATATGCCTTCACTCTTGCTTTAATACTGTCTGTGACTTTCCTTGTTGCCTCATGGTGGTTATGAAAATGGTTAGGGTCGCCATACTTGTTTGACTGTGCTTCAAATTCAGATTTGGATTAGTTTAAAGGAATTGGCCGGGCTGGCAGGTATCCTTGATGATATTATTAGCCTTCCTGAAGCCACACACCATGAAAATGGACTGGATGAAAGGAGGTGATGAACCTGTGATGAACTGGGCAATTTCCATGCTTCCCTGACCAATTCTGTTATCTGGTAAACAGTGATTATGAGCAAAGAGGGTGGGGAATGGGAGAGAGTTAGGTGCTGCTGCTGCTTCTGGCTGTCTTGGTGAGTGAGCCTCTTGCCAACATACGGCCTCCTTTTAACCAAAGTTTAGTCAAAGAAGCTGGATATGTCATATGTCAGCCCTTCTATTTTTCCAAACCATGGATGATAATCCCTCACCTAATGCCCTCACCAGTAGCACACAAAGCAAGTGTTTACTGTCCCCTGACAGGCACCTACTGGAGCCACCTTGTAATTTTTTTTCTCCTCTGTTCCAGTCCCATCTCCCTAGCCCATGACAGTGGACCCTACTGCTATCCCCAGCTCCAAAGCCTCCTGGTGAGTTGAACTCAGACCCTCCTCAGGTGCGTTCAGGAAGATTGGGTCCATACCCTGGAGTGTACTCCTCACTGGACCAACATTTATGCTTCACATGGTAGACTCAAGAAGGCAACATCCATTATCAAAGATTCCCACCTCCAGGCCATGCAATCTTTTTGCAGCTATCATCATGCAGGAGGTATAGAAGCCTGGAGACCTAGACCACTAACTTTAAGAACAGTGACTTCCATTCAACCATTTGGTTCTTGAACCAACCATCAAAATCCTAATTGTTACAGTTTAGCATCAGAATGACCACCTTGACCACTTTTCTTTTTTTCCAATTAATTTTTTAATGAATTTCTACATTGGAACAAAAAAACCCACCAACAAAAAGGAGATTTATACAGTGCAAAACCAACGTGTCTGATATACAATTGATAATAGTAAAGAAAAAGCACCCAAAATAAAATCATATAAAGTTAGTTTCCTCCCAACCCTCCCAATACGCTACTCCAAGCCAACCATTACGATATAAAGAAAAGTTCATCAGAGGTTTAGTCGCCACAGGGCTGTGAATGTAAAAAAAGAGTGCATTGTCTGCTACCTAAACTGTAATATATTTTACATCATGAAAAAAACCATAAAAATTAACCAGAAAAAAAAGCTGAATGTAAGGGACTAAATCACTGAAAGAAAAAGGAAGATAAACCTTTAATCTAAAAAGGAGTTATGAAAATAATCAAGAGAAGGTCCCCACAGCTTATGGAACTTTATGTCTGAATTAAGAAGCGAACAATGAATCTTTTCAAGGTCTAAGCAGGACATAATGTCTCTAAGCCATTGAGCATGAGTGGGTGGGGCAACATCTCTCCACCTAAGAAGAACTAAATGTCCAGTCAAAAGAGAGGCAAAAGACAATGTTCACAGTTTAGTCAGACTCAAACGCGTGTCAACTTCACCCAAAGTGCCTAAAAGAGCAATCAAAGGGTTAGGTTCTAAATGGCAATTACGGATATGGCATAAAGTTAAAAAGGCACCTCTCTAAAATTTCTCCAAACTGGGACAAGCCCAATACATGTGGTTAAGAGAAGCCTCGCCCACTATACACTTGTCACAAAAGGGACTAATATCAGAATAGAACTGAGATAATTTAGTTTTAGACATATGAGCCCTAAGTACAAGGTTGAACTGCAAAAGGCAGTGGTGAGCACATCAAGAGGTTGAGTTAACTGACTTAAGAATTGAATCACAAACCTCGTCGGACAGAGAAATATTTAAATCATGCTCCCAGGCAGTTCTAATTTTATCAAAGGGGGCACGCCTCAAGGTTGCTAACTTATCACAAATAGTAGATATTAGACTTTTAAACAATGGGTTTATACAAAGAAATAAGTCCACAACATTTTTTCCGGGCATCTCAGGAAAACTTGGTATTAAAGGGTTAATAAAATGTCTAATTTGATGATATCTAAAGAAATGGGTATTAGGTAGGTTAAACTTTGCAGACAGTTGTTCAAAAGTTCCAAAAAAATTGACTATGAAAAGATCTTCGAAACGTCTGATGCCTTTTCTGTACCAATCATGAAATGTTAAGTCTTGCATGGGAGGTCAGAAAAGATGATTGTGAAAGATAGGACTAGAGATTGAGAAACCATAAAGACTGTAATGTTTTCTGAACTGAGCCCATATTCTCAGAGTATGTCTAATGAGAGGATTAACAATTAGTTTAGGCAAATGACAAGGAAGTGTGAATCCAAGAAGTGCGGAGATGGAGAATTCTTTATGGAAGTTCAACTCCATTGCCACCCATCTTGGCCAGTCAGACTGATTATGAAAGAAAGACCAAAAAGTAAGGCAGAGAATATTGGCTGCCCAGTAATAAAAACGAAAATTGGACAAAGCCATACCACCTTCCCTTTTAGGTTTTTGAAGGTGAACTTTATTAAGTCTGGGATGTTTGCCCTTCCATAGATAGGACGAAATAATAGAATCTTAATGAATCAAAAAAGCTTTAGAAATAAAAATAGTAAAGATTGGAATAAGTATAAAAATTTAGGAAGGATATACATTTTAACAACATTAATTAGACCTACCAGAGACATGGACAGAGGTGACCAATGGGCCAAACTTTGTCTTGTATGATTTAGAAGATCAGTAAAATTTTCTCAAAAAAGATGCTTAAAGTTACTTGTTACAGTAATACCGAGGTTAAGTGAATTGATTATATGCTACTTTAAAACAGTACAAACTACTTTCATTTAAACATGGTCAATTGCCAGCATCATTTAATGAGGCAAGTATCATTCTTTTAGCGAAAAAAGGCAAAGATCCAACTGAGTGTTCCTCGTACAGGCCGATTTCTTTGTTAAATGTTGATGTTAAATTTTTGGCAAAACTTCTGGTTCGTAGATTGTACCCTCAATTATTTCTGAAGATCAAACTGGTTTTATTAAAAATCAACCCCCCTTCTCTAATATATGGCATTTATTTAGTATCTTGTATTCACCTTCAGTTGGGACTCCTGAATGTGTCATCTCTCTTGACGCAGAAAAAGCATTTGATTGCGTGGAGTGGAATTATCTTTTTGCGGTTTTAGGAAAATTTGACTTCAGACAAAGTTTTATTACATAGATTAAATTACTATATTCATGTCCCACTGCCTCTGTTTTGACCAACTCTCAGCAATCCCAACCTTTTAACCTTAAACATGGCACCCCACAAGGGCGCCCTTTAAGTCCCTTACTTTTTGATCTGACCATACAGCCATTGGTGACTGTGTTTCGTAGCTGCATTGAACTGATGGGGATTTGGGGGAGGAGGCGTGTTGAGCATAAAGTTTCTCTTTATGCTGATGATCTTTTACTTTTTATATCAAATCGACTACCTCCTTACCCTCAATGTTTTAACTACTTAATAAATTTAGCCAGCTTTCTGGATACAAACTTACACATGAGCGAACTTTTCCCAATTAACAGAGAAGTGCAAATATTAGAATTTCATAACTTCCTTTTTAAAGTAGTACATAATCAACTCACTGACCACTTTTCTACTAAGATGCTTTTTATATTATTTGTTCTAATCCTGTTCTTTCATTATAAAAGACCCTCCCATCCAGGCTATGTCTATTTCTGCCATTAGGCAAGAGATAAAGAAGGCTTACAATCCATACCTCAGGGCTCAAAAGGAGATTCTTAAAGTGACCCAAAAATCATAATTCTACCTCGTACTATATTTCTCTCACATTATGTTTTATATATAAATTAATCTAAAAATTAAGTTTATGTAATTTATATTTGTCATGCGCACTAATTTGGTGCCAAAGAATTTAGCCCTAAAATATTGGTGCTTATTCATTTCTTATCTGCTTTCTGACAGTGGCTGCTCTCAGCCACCTGGTAAATATCATGTGTCTCTACAGAACAAGGATTCCCGATCTGGGGTCCACAGACCCCTCCGTTAATGGTAGGGGTCCTTGGCATTTAAAAAGGTTGGGAACATTAATGTCCTAAACCCTATCTCATAAGCATGTCATAGATTAAGTTTTAATGGAGTTGACTGAAATCGAATGAATAGTCCTTCATTTTATCTGCCTCACCATGACCCCATGTGCTCCCTATATTTATTTATTTAGAGATACAGTGTGGAATAGTCACCTCTGGCCACGCCGTTCAGCAGCCCAACAATTTAGCCCTAGACTCATCATGGGACAATTTACTTTATTTCCTGTAAGATGGTGGCATGCTCGGACGCACCAACTTCTTCAGAAGAAGTGTAGAATTTGCTTCTACACAAGTTTATTTAGTCAAGCAGCACAGATGCATTTAAGGAGAAATTATATTAAGACAGGAGAATAAAGAATTCAAGGATTTGAAGAATTGTGAGCATTACATGAAGAGCATTCTGACCAGTTGCACTCCAGCCTGATAAAGGTCACAATGCATGAGGAACACAAAAGTCTGTAGAGGGTTGTAGACTGAGCCAGCTTCATCACAGACCCAACCCTCCCCACCAGTGAAGACACCTTGAGGCACTGCCACAGGAAGGTAGCATCTATCACCAAGAATCCTCACCATCTGGAACAAACCCGCTTCTCATTACTACCATCAGGGAGGAGATACAGGAGCTTAAAGACACACGCTGAATGATGGCTACTTTCCCCCTGCCAGCACATTTCTAAATGGTCCTTGAACATTAACTTGTTACCCTTGTTTTGCACTATAAATTTACTTTTTGCAATTTGTAATAATTTTTGTTTTCAACTGCACTGCTTCCACAAAATAACAACTTCCATGTCAAATAGCTCAATGATAATAAATCTGATTCTGATTCTTAAGAATGTCATAGGCCATCTGAACTAAGAAGTCTGTTTCTGTGCCATGTGCCATGAATATTTATACTTTCAGGATAGGTAAGGATTAGGAGAATATAAATCTGAAGAAGTTTGACTGAAGAGACACTGAGGCAAAGCTGCAGTGGCTGAAACCAAAATCTATTATCCTTGCAGGATACAAAGAATATTACAACCATGCATGTGGTTGCAACTTGGGCTTTGATTGAAAGGAAAAAAGTCCATGCTATGAGAAATATTTATTCCTTTTCTGACATGGTTTAGGATGGTGCAAGTTAATGGATAAAGAACATTTGTCATGGTCCAGTCCGTGAAGTCCGAATTCCAGTTCACAGTCCGGTCCAACGCTCCTTATTCCAGGTTTTCTCTTTTTCTGTTGGGTGCTCTAATTGAGGCAGCTGATTCAGATTTTGGGCTGGCTACATAAATAGTTCCTTGATTCAGCTTCAGTTCCTTGGCGGTAATGCACCATTAAGCTGGATGCCAACCGCCGTAAAACAAGATACAGACAGTTTCAGTTCCTTGAGTGGTGTTCAGGGGATGTGAGTATTTTAGTAAGGCAAAGCTGATTCAGGATGTTAGTATCCAACAAAAAATATCATATGCTGAAGCAGTAAATAAAGTTGATAGAGAGCAAAGGATAAGTAAAGAAAAGATTGGAATGATGGGGAGTCAGTTCATTCCGAGTTCTCCAACTATGGTTCCTTCAAGCATGTTGTTGATGACTAAAGAGTCTTTTTTGGTGTTTGTTGTTGATGTACTGGTCGGGGCTAAAACTACAGCCAAGAGGTCAGATATGATAAAAGTAGTTGTTGGAGCTGCAGAGAGATTCCTTGATATAAAACAGATTTCGCTGGAAAAATTACATGAGTATATGATAGACAAACAATCACTGAATACTTCCCAGTTGTTGGGATCAGAGAGAACGGAGGAGATTTATGTGGATGAAGAGGCCAATAATTAGTATTTCCATGTTTTTAATATTACAATGAAATGCAAGAAGTTTATCTGCAAATGGTCAAGAATTAAAAAGATTTGTTGGAACTTTTAAAGACAAGCCTGATTTGATCTGTATACAGGAGACATGGTTAAAGCCTCATTTAGATTTTGTGATCCCTGGATATGATAGTTTGAGAGCTGACAGAACAGGTAAATCTGGTGGTGGGTGTGCAACTTTCATAAAAACAGGACTCCAGTTTAGAAGACTTGATATTAAATCTAACCTTGAAATTGTGACTGTGGAGGTTTGGAGCTCTCGTGATCAAATAACTTTGATTAACTTTTATAATTCAGGTAATATGATATTATCAGATTTGGATGAAATTATGAATAAGGTAAAATGCCAGTAATCTGGGTTGGAGATTTCAATGCCCATAATCCTATATGGGGTAGTGAAAGTAAATATAGTAATGGAGTGGTAATAGAGGAGTTTCTAGATAAATACAACATGGTACTGCTAAATGACGGAAGGCCTACAAGACTTAATGTTGTAAGGATACATGCAGTCACTTAGACTTATCTATCACTTCCTCAAGCTTAGCTAGGGTTGGGGAACGGGATGTTATGGACAGATACGCACTAGGAAGTGATCACTATCCTATATTATGTCGATTTGGTAGAAATTTGATAGTAGAAGTTGAGGAGAGGTCTGCTAGGTTTAATTTTTCTTTAGCCCATTGGGATGGCTACCAGGAAAAGCTGTGGATATAACAGAAGAGATTAATAGCGAGGGCTCCATAGATGATTGGAATGAATCCCTCTTCTATAATTCATAAAGATGCTCAGTTGACTATTCTGCTATGGAATGTTCCTAAGGCTTGAGCATTAGTTCCGTGGTGGAATAAAAGTTGAGATATAGCAGTAAGAATCAGAAATAGAGCTTACGGGAAATTGAGAAAGTACCCAGTGTTAGATAATGTTATGGAGTATAAAAAGGAAACAGCAGTAGCAAGGAGAGTAATTAAAAATGCAAAGAGGAATAGTTGGAGAAGATCTTGTGGAACCCTGAGCCCTGAGACATCTATAAAGCAGCTCTGGACGATCATTCACAGAATGTTAGGGATATATAGGAATCCATCTATCCCAGCTTTGCTGGATGGAGATATTGAAGCTGTAACCAATAAGGAAAAGGCTGATATGTTTGTAGAGGTGTTCCAAGCGTTACACAGTTCTGGAGAGTTAGGTGATTTGAGAAAGGAAATTATGTTAAAGGAAAGTAGGAAATTGGACAGGAGTTTGGATGATAATAGCTCCAAAAATTTGTTTTTCTCCCTTCAGGAATTGCAGGAAGCTGTCCAATCAGCTTCAAACACTTCTGGTAGGGATGGACTGTGTTATGAATTGCTTAAGCATTTAGATGACTCTGCATTAATAGAAATTCTAGCATTGTTTAATTCAGTGTGGGAAGAAGGAAAATTACCAGTAGAATGGTAGCATGCGGTGGTCGTTCCAGTTTTAAAGCCAGGTAAGGACGCATCTAGTCCTAGTTCGTATCGGCCTATAGTTTTGATGTCAGTGCTTTGTAAAACTATGGAACGAATGGTCACCAACAGACTTGTTTATTTTTCGGAAAATAAGGGACATTTTGCTGCCTATCAAAATGGTTTTAGAACTGGAAGATCAACAATGGAATCTGTTGCCCTTTTAGATCATGATATTAAAAAAGCATTTCAAAATAGAGAAGTAATGGTAAGTGTATTTCTAGATATTGAAAGAGCATATGATTCACTATGGAGGGGTACTTATTAATTACACTCTATGATGCAGGAATTAGAGGTAGAATGTTTAATTGGATCAAAGATTTCCTTAAGGAAAGGACAATTCAAGTAAGAATAGGTGGAACAAGCTCCAAGTCAGTTAAAATAGGTAATGGTACCCCTCAAGGAAGTGTCATTATTCCAGTTCTTTTTAGTATCATGATAAATGATATCTTTGATCAGGTAGGGACAGGATTTGGCAAATCATTGTTTGCAGACGATGGTGCAATCTGGAAAAGAGGAAGAAACATCAAGTATATATTAAGACGGGTACAAAAGGCTTTAAGATTAGTTGAAAACTGGGCTAATAAATCGGGTTTCAGGATTTCTGCTTCTAAGTCCAAATACATGATTTTTGGCTTTGGAAGAAAGATTCCTGATTGTGAATTGTGGCTATATGATTCTCCACTAGAAAGAGTTCAGGTATTCAAGTTTTTAGGTGTCTGGTTTGATGAAAGACTTACTTGGAGGGTTCATGTAGATAAAACAATTGGAAAGTGTGAGAAAGTTTTAAATGTTATGAGAAGTATTGCTGGATGCGACTGGGGAGCAGGGCGGGAAACTATGTACTTAATATACCTAGCTATGATTAGATCAGTTATAGATTATGGTTGTATTGTTTATGGTTCCGCTGCTACAGCAGTGCTTGGAAAACTAGACACTGTGCAGTCCAAAGCACTTAGACTCTGTTGTGGAGCTTATAGAACAACATCAGTCCCGGCATTATGTGTGGAGATGGGAGAAGTACTTCTGCATTTAAGATGAATTCAGTTGGGCCTGCAGTATTGGGTAAAACTAAATGGATTCAATCACAGCTGTCCACCAAAGTGTCTTTTACAGGGGAAGTCGGTGCGCCAAAGTAAAATTAAAAGACACCCATTTTTAGATTTGGTTAATAACTGGGCTATGAAATTGAAACTGACTGAGGAAGACATAGCTACCAAATTTACCTGCCACCCATCCCTTTTTGGTTCTTTCCAGAACCAGAAGTAGACCTATTCCTCCTTTCTCAGCTTCAAGGAAACAGTGCAATATCATCAGCGTTGATCACAAATGAATATTTAAATAATAAATGGGGATCTTATCGCAAGATTTTTACTGATGGCTCAGTGGACCCAGAGAGCAGTAGGGCAGGATTTGGGATGTATGTGTCTCAACTTGGAGCTAAGATTGGTCACCGGGTTTCAGATGGTGTTTCTGTCTTTGCAACAGAGTTATTAGCAATCCTCTGGGCCTTATGGTGGATAGAAGACTCTCGACCACGTAGGGTTATCATCTGTTCAGATCTGCTGCTGCCTTAGAGTCTATAAAAGGGAGTAAATCAAAAGCTCGTCCTGACATAGTTATTGAGATTTTCTTTGTGTTGCTTAGAGTAGGGAAGATGGGTTGTGCAGTTGGATTTTCATGGATAACTGGGCATGCTGGGGTGGAGGGAAATTAAATTGTGGATGGCATTGCAAAGTCTTCCTTACAGAGCAGGCAAGTAGAAATTAGAGTTCCCCGAGCCAGAGCAGAATTGAGAAGTAGGATATAAAAAGGTATAGCGAAGAAATGGCAGGAGGGTTGAAAAAATGAATTAAGGGGCAAGTATTATTTTTCTAGTCACCCGCTAGTTAAAAAGGTCTCAGACTATTTACTTTTAAGTCGTAGAGATATGGTGAAATTTACAAGACTTAGGTTGGAGCATTGTGGGCTAAATTATTATTTAAAGATAATAAGAAAACATCCTACTGGATTATGTGACTGTGGTAGTCCAGAGACAGACCAGCATGTTTTGCTGAGCTGTAATCGATACAAAATTGAAAGAAGCATGTTGTTGTCATACGGGCAGGTGGCTGGGAACGGACCCAAGTGCAAGACACAGAAACTGAAGTACTAGGGACAGGACTAGGATACAGGGTGATGGCAAGGACATGGACAGGAAAACCAGGAACCTGGAACAGGACTGAACAAGGGAGCTAGGAGCCCGGGCTTGGACTCCGAGCCAGAGACTGGACAAGGACCCAGTACCTGGGTCTTGCCTCTGGCTCGGGCCCCAGAACTAAGCAAGGATGAAGCTTGGCAGGCAGGCAGGACGAGGCATAAATCTACAGGCTTGAAGCTTGAGGCTAGAGACTTGGCTTGGCGAGAGGATAGAGGCTAGAGCCTTGGCTTGGTTAGAGGCTAGAGGCTAGAGGCTAGAGACTTGGCTTGGCTAGAGGCTAGAGACTTGGCTTGGCTAGAGGCTAGAGACTTGGCTTGGCAAGAGGCTAGAGACTAGAGACTTGGCTTGGCAAGAGGCTAGGGACGGCTTGGCTAGAGGCTAGAGACTTGGCTTGGCTAGGCAGGAGACTAGAGACTGGAGGCGAGGCGAGGCTTGGCAGGCTCCTCCTGGGCAGGGCGCGGATCACCACCGGACAGAGGCAAGGGACAGGAAGGGACAGAACGAACCCTAGGTAACGGCAAGACGGCCTGGCTTACTTGGGTGGAATTAAGGGACAGGAAGGGACAGAACCAACCCCAGGTAACGGCAAGACGGCCTGGCTTATCTGGGCAGAGGTAAGGGACAGGAAAGGAGCTAGGTACAGGGTGGCTCCAGAACCAGACAGCAAGACAAGGCAAGGCTACTGGCAAAGCAAGGCAAGACAAGAACTTCAGGTGAGGCGAGAGTTACCAGCAACACAAGGCAGGGCTTCAGGCAAAGCAAGGCGAGACAGAACTTCAGGCAAGGCGAGAGTTACTGGCAAGACAAGGCAGGGTTTCAGGCGAGGAAACAGAAGGAGAGGAAGGGATACAAGGAGTAAGGACAAGAACAATCCAGCAGCCACACCCTGGTCTCTGGAGATATTTATGCAGCAAGCCCCAACGAGCATCAGCTGACTCAATTAGCTCAACAAGGACAGAAACAGGGTAGTAAGGAAAACCTGGAGCAAGGGTCGATGGACCAGACCGTGAACCGGAATACGGACTTCACGGACTGGATTATGACAGTTGTTCAAGAGGCTATCCAGCTTTACTTTACTTTACTGTCATCAAACAATTGATATTAGAACGTACAATCATCACAGCGATATTTGATTCTGCACTTTGTTTGGCCACCAAGAGAATCAACTTCTGATTGAAGAGTCTATTATTCAGTTTATACATGAGACTAGGTTGTATATGAGAATTTGAGTTCCTTGAAGTTGTATAATTAATTATACATCCTGTGGCGGGCTGTACTACACCTAGATATGTCTAAACAGCCAGAAATAGAAGAAGAAGAACAAGAGGAAGCTTCAATTGCTGGATTGTTCCTCTCCAAACCCTCTGTCTGAATCCCTTCTCTGCCCCTTCCACCTGAGGTCTTGCCCTGCAACCAGTGTCTGGAGCCTTGCCTTGCCTGCAACCTTCGCCTGCACCACTGTCAGGTTCAACAGCCGAAGCAAGATAAGGAAGTGTCTACCATTGTTTTGAACTGTCTGTGTCCATGCCTTTGCTAGTTAGGTCTGGCCGTTTGCCGCTACCTTGAGTGGAGATTTGTCTCTCTGTGTTCTGTATGAGGCTTGGCCCTACGTCCTGTTTCCAAGGAGAGGTCCTGGCTCTGCGTTTCATATTGCCGTCTCCCTCGTCCACCAAGGCTCTGTGTTTCATATTGCAGTCTCCCTCGACCACATCAAGGCTTCACGTTCTCGTTCTGTTTATGTGCCTCGCCCAGCTCGGTGCTGGGGTTTCCCCCATCCTGTCCAAGCCACGTCCACAAACCCCGTTCTGTGCTGGAGTTCCCTCGTCTTGCCCAGGAGACTGTCATTCTGTCCTGTAGCCTTGCCTAGTCCCGTCTCTCAAGACCACATCATGTCTTCGCCTAGTTCCAGAGTCCGAGCCCGAGTCAAGACTCTGGTTCTGGGTCCTTGTCCAGTCTCTGGCTCGGAGTCCAAACCCAAGCCTCATCATTTGCTAGCCATGAAGAACCCAAGCCATGTCCGGTTCTGTAGCCACATCATGTCCTTGCCTGATTCTGGGGTCCGAGCACGAGTCAAGATCCAGGTTCTTGGTCCTTGTCCAGTCTCCGGCTCAGAGTCCAAGCCCAGGCTCCTAGTTCCCAGTTCCTGTCCTGGTTCCGCTTGCCTAGCTAATGTCCTAGCCCAAGTCTGTGCTCTTGTCCCAGCTCTCTAGTCAGGTCCTGTTCCTCGTCCTTCAGTGTCTGTCTTGCATTTGGGTCCGCCATCAATGCCCCCCACCCCTTTATGACAACTGTGCAGTTTTGTTGAGATTGACCTCATAAAAGCCCAGTGGTAATTGGAAGTGTTGGCCAGGAACAAATCCATTTTAAGCAAACTCATTCCATTAGACTTAATGATATTCCTCCATGACGAATGTAGTTCCTTTAGTAAGATCAGCTTTCTTCTGTGCCCTTTCATATACATTAATTCTTCTCAGTTCCATTAAACATCTGACTGCTTTCCTGCCCAATACTGCACAATTGATGTTAGCTGACAACTTCATTTAACATGATATTGCATATACAGAGGTGGCCGGACTTGGCAGGCTCGTCCTCTACAGCTTCCTATCCTAATGCAGTTGCCCGATGTCCTAGGTTATTACAGTCCGCACAGACCTATTGAGAAGATGTCACAAACTATTTGACTCTGAAATTATACATGCCATTGTGCATTCTTTAAATTGGAGCCCACTGCACAGTGCCCACATTTGGACCAGTAAGAATGAGTGAAGGAATATGAAAAAATGAATAAGCAAAGAAATATTTTTGTTAGTTTGCATTTGTAACATGGATATTTTCCAGTGATACAGTAGCCTGTCCTAATGTCTGTCTCCTTGCTATTATAGTGGTGGGGTCTGTCGGCCCACGTAGTTGTATAGCTTCTTAATTGCCAAAACAATGGCCAATTCAAACCGCGAACTATTTGGATTTAGGTTATTGAAGTCAACATGTTAAGCCTAACTTCCTTCAATCCTTTATTTCTGGAAGGAGAAAACAGCATGGATGGAGAAATTACTTCAGTCAATTCATTTGCTCCCTGCCCCTTCTATTTCTCCCTCAATAGGTGGTTGGCCCAACATTCAAGGTAACTGCAGAAATAAATGCTTTCATCACAGAAAAAGGAGATTTTGTTCATTTGTTTAACCAGCAAATCCTCTTCCTGGAGAAAACAAAAATCCCTTGCATTACAAGCCCAATGACAATTAAGTGTGTAAAACAAAGAAGTAATTAATTGATGTGTCAACAATGACTCATGTCAGTTTGCATTGTGTAAATCTTTTTTGTTAAACTATGCAGCAATATAAGCTGTCAATTTCTATATTGATAATATACCTTACGATAGTTCTGAAAATTTTGAAAAGATCATAAAATATAGGAGTCAAATTAGGCCATTTGGCCCATCGTGTCTACTCTGCCATTTCATCATGGCTGATCCATTTCCCTCTCAGCCCCAATCTCCTGCCTTCTTCCCATTGCAGAGTGAATCCTATCTTATTATGATCACTGCCTCCTAAGAGTTCATTTACCTTAAGCTCCCTAAATAAATAGTCTTCATTACCCAACACCCAGTCCAGGATAGTTGATCCCCTAGTAGGCTCATCGACAAGTTGCTCTAAAAAACCATCTTGCAGACTTTCTAAAATTGTCTCTCTTGGGATTGCGCACCAACCTGATTTTCCCAATCAACCTGCATATTGAAATCCCCTATGACTATCGTAGCATTACCTTTTTGACATGTGTTTTCTATCTCCCTTTGCCCATATCTTGGCTACTGTCTGGAGTGCTGTATATAACTTCCATCAGGGATTTTTTACCTTTGCACATTCTTACCTCTACCCACAAGGAATATATATCTTCCGATCGCATGTCACCTCTTTCTAAGGATTTGATTTCATTTTTTACCAACAGAGCTATGTCACCACCTCCCCCCGCCTACCCGCCTGCCCTTTTGATACAAGGTATATCCTTGGATGTTAAGCTCCCAACAATGATCTTCTTTCAGCCACAATTCAGAGATACCAACAATGTCATACCTGCCAATCTCTAACTGCACAACAAGATCATCTACTTTATTCTGTACACTGTGTGCATTCAAATAGAATACCTTTAGTCCTGTATCCGTCACCCTTTTCAATTTTGAGCCCCCTTTTACACTGTAACACATCTCACTGACTGCAGTTTTGCCCTAACATCTGCCTGTCCTTCTGTTAAGTGCATATGGGTTATGACCAGAGAAAAAAAAGTGGCTGGAGTCATTTAGCACTTTTGTGCAAGGGTGTTTAATTAAGTGCAACAAAAATGAGCAAAAATAGCAAAAACAAAACTGCCAATATTTATAAAAACATAACTTCCAGAATGTGCAATAACTTCATACTGTACTATTTTCGTATGGTGTGACCTCCTTGCAGCTCTGATCTCTCTCTGCTACTGAGGGCGATGAACACTGGGTATTGGACACCAGGATATACCATCTTTAATCACCCACAAGGATAATTTAAGAATATGATGCACCCCACAATGTAATTACTATCATATTACAAAATAAGCAGATGTATCTACCTAAAGACAGTATACAAATGCATTATATATGTATTTACAAATCCTCTTGAATAAAGAAATTGAATTATTGGAAGTGCATGGCAGGAAAAGCACTATAAAGCTAATCCAAGTGCATTAACCCATAATGAGAATATACCGGTATAGCAATCAATCAACACTGTGTGTGTGTGTGTGTGTGTGTGTGTGTGTGTGTGTGTGTGTGTGTGTGTGTGTGTGTGCGTGTGCATTCCATTGCATTACCAAACACCTCTCCTGCAACAACAATGCTCAACAGCTGAGACAGACAGTCTGCAATAAACAACACACACAAAAATTGCTGGTGAATGCAGTAGGCCAGGCAGCATCTATAGCAAGAGGTACAGTCGACATTTCGGGCCGAGACCCTTCGTCAGGGTCTCGGCCCGAAATGTCGACTGTACCTCTTCCTAGAGATGCTGCCTAGCTTGCTGTGTTCACCAACAACTTTGATGTGTGTTGCTTGAAATTCCAGCATCTGCAGACTTCCTTGAGTCTGCAGTAACATTTCTTTTCCCGCTTTATGCTGGACACGCAATTTGAAGGGACGGAGCTCTCGGTACCACTGGGTCACTCTGGTGTCATGACCCTTAACCCTCTGAATCCATGTCAGTGTTCTAAGGTCTGTGTCAAGGTCAACCTCCCTGCCAAGGAGGTAGATCCGGAGGCTGCCAAGGGCTCACTTAATGGCCAGACACTTGTTTTCAATACTGGAGTATCTGGTTTCCCTTAGGAGGAGTTTCTGACTCAGGTAAAGATCAGGTTGTTCTTCTCCAGGTTACTCTTGGCCCAGCACTGCTCTAATGCCTATTCCTGAGCCATCCAACTGGACAAGGAACCATTTGTCAAAGTCCAGCCTCTGAAGAACAGACGGAGAACATATTTGAGCTTTAAGAGCTTGAAAAGTGTCTTCACACTCACTTGTCCATATCACTGGGTTATTTACGAGGTTTTCAGTAAGTTTATTCAGAGGTGCAGCCAGAGTGGTGAATTGGAGAATCAAACTGTGATACCACCCTACCAGAACCAGGAAGGACTTCACTTCCTTCTTGGTGCAAGGACAAAGACTGTTGTGGAGTGCTTCCACTTTGTCCACTTGCTCAAACCTCTCCACGTCCCAGCTGGTAACTAAGGTATCTGTTTCCCTTTTTGCGCACCAACAATTTTGTAGATTGAGGGTGAGACCGACAGCATGAATATTCCCCAAGACCCTTTGCAGAAAGAAATCAGGAGGGCTAAAAGAAGACATGAGGTTGCCTTGGTAGTCAAAGTGAAGGATAATCCAAAGAGCTTTGACAGGTATATTAAGAGCAAAAGGATAGTAAGGGATAAAATTGGTCCTCTTGAAGATCAGAGTGGTCGGCTTTGTGCCGAACCAAAGGAAATGGGGGAGATCTTAAATAGGTTTTTTGCGTCTGTATTTACTAAGGAAACTGGCATGAAGTCTATGGAGTTAAGGGAAACAAGTAGTGAGATCATGGAAACTGTACAGATTGAAAAGGAGGAGGTCCTTGCTGTCTTGAGGAAAATTAAAGTGGATAAATCCCCGGGACCTGACAGGGTGTTCCCTCGGACCTTGAAGGAGACTAGTGTTGAAATTGCAGGAGCCCTGGCAGAAATATTTAAAATGTCGCTGTCTACAGGTGAGGTGCCGGAGAATTGGGAGAGTGGCTCATGTTGTTCCGTTGTTTAAAAAAGGATCGAGAAGTAATCTGGGAAATTATAGGCCAGTAAATTTAACATCAGTAGTAGGTAAGTTATTGGAGGGAGTACTAAGAGACAGAATCTACAAGCATTTGGATAGACAGGGACTTATTACGGAGAGTCAACATGGTTTTGTGCGTGGTAGGTCATGTTTGACCAATCTATTGGAGTTTTTCGAGGAGGTTACCAGGAAAGTGGATGAAGGGAAGGCAGTGGATGTTGTCTACATGGACTTCAGTAAGGCCTTTGACAAGTTAGTTAGGAAAATTCAGTTGCTAGGTATACATGGAGAGGTGGTAAATTGGATTAGACATTGGCTCAATGGAAGAAGCCAAAGAGTGGTAGTAGAGAATTGCTTCTCTGAGTGGAGGCCTGTGACTAGTGGAGTGCTACAGGGATCAGTGCTGGGTCCATTGTTATTTGTCATCTATATCAATGATCTGGATGATAATGTGGTAAATTGGATCAGCAAATTTGCTGATGATACAAAGATTGGAGGTGTAGTAGACAGTGAGGAAGGTTTTCAGAGCCTGCAGAGAGACTTGGACCAGCTGGAAAAATGGGCTGAAAAATGGCAGATGGAGTTTAATACAGACAAGTGTGAGGTATTGCATGTTGGAAGGACAAACCAAGGTAGAACATATAGGGTTAATGGTAAGGCACTGAAGAGTGCAGTGGAACAGAGGGATCTGGGAATACAGATACAAAATTCCCTAAAAGTGGTGTCACAGGTAGATAGGGTCATAATGAGAGCTTTTGGTACATTGGCCTTTATTAATCAAAGTATTGAGTATAAGAGCTGGAATGTTATGATGAGGTTGTATAAGGCATTGGTGAGGCCGAATCTGGAGTATTGTGTTCAGTTTTGGTCACCAAATTACAGGAAGGAGATAAATAAGGTTGAAAGAGTGCAGAGAAGGTTTACAAGGATGTTGCCGGGACTTGAGAAACTCAGTTACAGAGAAAGGTTAAATAGGTTAGGACTTTATTCCCTGGAGCGTAGAAGAATGAGGGGAGATTTGATAGAGGTATATAAAATTATGATGAGTATAGATAGAGTGAATGCAAGCAGGCTTTTTCCACTGAGGCAAGGGGAGAAAAAAAACAGAGGACATGGGTTAAGGGTGAGGGGGGAAAAGTTTAAAGGGAACATTAGGGGGGGGCTTCTTCACACAGAGAGCGGTGGGAGTGTGGAATGAGCTTCCAGACGAGGTGGTAAGTGCAGGTTCTTTTATAGCATTTAAGAATAAATTGGACAGATACATGGATGGGAGGTGTATGGAGGGATATGGTCCATGTGCAGGTCAGTGGGACTAGGCAGAAAATGGTTCGGCACAGCCAAGAAGGGCCAAAAGGCCTGTTTCTGTGGTTCTATGGGTGCTGTGACCACACCTGGCTGTAGAGAACCATGTCATCTAGGCTGGCTGAACTGCAGTCCTCACAGCCTTGGAGCACCCAGTCCGTCAGCCGTGGAGCACCCAGTCCGTCAGCCGTGGAGCACCCAGTCCGTCAGCCGTGGGAAGGTTACTGGTGCACAATAAAGACCAAAGGGCATCACGGTGAACTGAAACAGTCCCAGAGGTGTGTGGAAGGAAGTAAGGAGTTTTGCTTGGTCATCCAAGGGAACCCGCCAGTACCCTTTACAAAGATGCAGTGCAGTAATGTAGTTTTTGCCTGTCCTGCCCAATCCCTTCTAGCAGTTCATCAATGAGGGGAGTAGGGTAAGCACAAAAAAACAGAAATGACCTTCAGCTTTCGGAAATCAACGCATATCCTCAGGGTGCCATTTTTCTCTGGGATGTTCCATTCACTATTATAAAGCTTGATAACTCCCAGCTGCAGCCTGGTCCAAATCTCTCACTTCAAGGCTCCCACAGATTGCTCTGGCACTCTATAGCAGTATTGATGGACTGAACCCTGACAACGCCTGATCTTGAAGAAATGTTTTAGGACCTTCGTCGGCCCTGGTCTCTGCTGAAACAGCTGTGTAAAATCAATGAACACTCTATGTGGCTCCATTGGATAGAGGCCATCGAAATGGGGGAGTTTAACTTTCCCAGGTTCCTTCCAGTCATCCGTAATGGGTACGTGACCTGTACAAATATCAACAGAGGCAGAAAACCAGCATAGTTCCCACAGCTCTATTGCCAGTGTGACTTCCTAGGCCTTTTGGTTCCTCCCTCTCACAGACTAGCATCCAAGTCAGGCGGAGACTGTAACCCAGCCATTGCTTTGGTTTTAGCATAATTCATGCAAAGCTATTATCTACTCCTGGAGTAACGGATAGATGTGATTGGAGGGGGAGGGATAGAGCCAAGGGCTGGACAGGTGATAGGCAAAAGGGGATACGAGAGGATCATGGGACAGGAGGTCCGGGAAGAAAGACAAGGGGGGGGGACCCAGAGGATGGGCAAGAGGTATATTCAGAGGGACAGAGGGAGAAAAAGGAGAGTGAGAGAAAGAATGTGTGCATAAAAATGAGCAACAGATGGGGTACGAGGGGAAGGTGGGGCCTTAGCAGAAGTTAGACAAGTCGATGTTCATGCCATCAGGTTGGAGGCTACCCAGACGGAATATAAGGTGTTGTTCCTCCAACCTGAGTGTGGCTTCATCTTTACAGTAGAGGAGGCCGTGGATAGACATGTCAGAATGGGAATGGGATGTGCAATTAAAATGTGTGGCCACTGGGAGATCCTGCTTTCTCTGGCGGACAGAGCGTAGGTGTTCAGCAAAGCGGTCTCCTAGTCTGCGTCGGGTCTCGCCAATATATAAAAGGCCACATCGGGAGCACCGGATGCAGTATATCACCCCAGTCGACTCACAGGTGAAGTGTTGCCTCACCTGGAAGGACTGTTTGGGGTCCTGAATGGTGGTAAGGGAGGAAGTGTAAGGGCATGCGTAGCACTTGTTCCGCTTACACGGATAAGTGCCAGGAGGGAGATTAGTGGGGAGGGATGGGGGGGACGAATCGACAAGGGAGTTGTGTAGGGAGAATAATATGTAGGTGAGGACCAGGGGAACCCTATTCCTAGTGGGGTGGTGGTCCTCACCTACCACCCCACCAGCCTCCGGGTCCAACATATTATTCTCCGTAACTTCCACCACCTCCAACGGGATCCCACCACTAAGCACATCTTTCCCTCCCCCCGTCTCTCTGCATTCCGCAGGGATCGCTCCCTACACAACTCCCTTGTCCATTCGTCCCCCCCATCCCTCCCCACTGATCTCCCTCCTGGCACTTATCCGTGTAAGCGGAACAAGTGCTACACATGCCCTTACACTTCCTCCCTTACCACCATTCAGGGCCCCAAACAGTCCTTACAGGTGAGGCAACACTTCACCTGAGAGTCGACTGGGGTGATATACTGCATCCGGTGCTCCTGATGTGGCCTTTTATATATTGGCGAGACCCGACGCAGACTGGGAGACCGCTTTGCTGAACATCTACGCTCTGTCCGCCAGAGAAAGCAGGATCTCCCAGTGGCCACATATTTTAATTCCACATCCCATTCCCATTCTGACATGTCTATCCATGGCCTCCTCTACTGTAAAGATGAAGCCACACTCAGGTTGGAGGAACAACACCTTATATTCCGTCTGGGTAGCCTCCAACCTGGTGGCATGAACATCGACTTCTCTAACTTCCGCTAAGGCCCCATCTCCCCCTCGTACCCCATCTGTTACTCATTTTTATGCACACATTTTTTCTCTTGCTCTCCTTTTTCTCCCTCTGTCCCTCTGAATA
This sequence comes from Mobula hypostoma, assembly GCF_963921235.1. NCBI lineage: Eukaryota > Metazoa > Chordata > Chondrichthyes > Myliobatiformes > Myliobatidae > Mobula > Mobula hypostoma. The sequence continues at coordinate 59,788,726 of NC_086106.1, forward strand.
TACCTCTTGCCCATCCTCTGGGTCCCCCCCCCATCTTTCTTCCCGGACCTCCTGTCCCATGATCCTCTCGTATCCCCTTTTGCCTATCACCTGTCCAGCTCTTGGCCCTATCCCTCCCCCTCCTGTCTTCTCCTATCATTTTGGATCTCCCCCTCCAGCTTTCAAATCCCTTACTCACTCTTCCTTCAGTTAGTCCTGACGAAGGGTCTCGGCCTGAAACGTCGACTGCACCTCTTCCTAGAGATGCTGCCTGGCCTGCTGCGTTCACCAGCAACTTTGATGTGTGTTGCTTGAATTTCCAGCATCTGCAGAATTCCTGCTGTTTGCGGATAGATGTGATTGTCTATTTCCCTTCCTCAGTAACTCATGTAACTTAGGTAAATCTTTCCCCAGAATCCTGCCAACTGGTAGTTTCTCCAGCACCCCCACTTTCATCAAGTACCTGTGGTCATTCGGCTCAGTAGTGAGTTCTGCCAGTGGCTCAGACTTTCAGTCACCTTGTATCTACCTTAAATACAGTATACAAGCAACATATACACAGTTACACATTTCCATTACTGAAGAAATGGAATATTCCAAAGTGTACGGCAGGAAAGGCACCATAAAGTCAATCCAATCGTATCAACTTGGTTTAGGACCCATTATGAGAATTTACTGTGGAAAGCATTGACGTGCACTCACTCAGCGCAACCACAGCAAGGGTGTGTGTGAGTATGCGCGTGTGTGTGCGTGTGTGTGTGCGTGTGCGCGTGTGTGCGTGAGTGTGTGTGCGTGAGTGTGCGCGTGTGTGTGCGTGTGCGTGAGTGTGTGTGCATGTGCGTGTGTGTGTGTGCGTGAGTGTGTGCGTGAGTGTGTGCGTGTGTGTGCGCGAGTGTGCGTGTGTGCGCACGTGTGTGTGCGTGTGTGTGCGCGAGTGTGCGCGTGTGCGTGTGCGCGTGTGTGTGCACGAGTGTGCGCGCGCGTGTGTGTGCGTGAGTGTGTGTGTGTGCGCGCGTGTGTGCGTGAGTGTGCGCGTGTGTGTGCGCGAGTGTGCGTGTGTGTGCGTGCGAGTGTGCGTGTGTGTGCGCGTGTGTGTGTGCGTGAGTGTGTGCGTGAGTGTGTGTGCTGCAGTTACCAACCATCCTCTGTCACACCTTCCTTACAGTCTCAATACTCTCTGCTTCTGCTTGTAAACCAACCCCATCAGCCCCATCACTCAATCCCCCTGCCAAATTAGTTTAAACCTTCCTGAACAGTTCTTGCAAACCTGCCCACAGGAGTATTGGTCCACCTTGGGTTCAGGTGTAGTACATTCCTTTTGTACAGGTCATACCTACCCCAGAAGAGATCCCAATGATCTAGAAATCCGAAACCCTGCTGCCTGCACCAGTTTCTCAGCCGTGCATTCACCTGCCAAACCATCCTATTCTTACCCTCACTGGTACCTGGCACAGGCAGCAATCCAGAGGTTGCTACCACTGGAGGCCCTGCTTTTCAGCTTTCTACCTAGCTCCTTAAATTTTCTCTTCCGGACATCCTTACTTCTTCTACCTATATCATTGGTGCCAATATGCACCAAGACTCCTGCCTTCTCACCCTCGCCTTTTAGAATGCCACGGACCCAATCTGAGACATCCTGACCCTAGCACCAGAGGTAACACGTCTCAATCTCATTCACAGAATCTCGTGCCTACTCCCCTAACTATGGAATCCCCTATCACTATTGCAGTGCTCTTCTTTCCCCTTCCCTTCTAAGCCACAGCACCAGACTCAGTGTTAGACACCCAGTTGCTGTGGTCCTTCCCCCGGTAGGTCATCACCCTCAACAGTATGCAAAATGGTGTACTTATTATTGAGGTGAATGGCACTGGGGTACTCTGTACTGGCTGTCCATTTTCCTTCCCTCTCCTGACAGTCACCCATTTATCTGCCTCCTGCAACTTAGAGGTGACTACCTTCCTGCCACTCCAATCTATCCTCTCCTCCATCTCTCGTATCAGCCGAAGGTCATCAAACTGCAGCTCACCACATGATCTGAAATTTGTTGCTTTGTGGCAGCAGTACAGTGAAAAACATTTAAAAAACATAAAGTACAAAATAAATAGTTCAAAAAAGGAATAATTAGGTAATTTTAAAAAATGTGTTCCTGTGTCACTGAGCGTCAATATTCAGAGTTCTGTACTTCCTCCCTGATGGAAGCCATGAGAAGAGAGCGTGTCCCAGGTGGAAGGGGTCCTTAATGATGGATGCCAACTTGTAAGGCCCAACTTTTTGAAGATGGTCTCAATGGTGGGGAGGTGGCTGCGTCTACAGCCCTCCACAGGATCCTGCGCTCCTACGTATTGGAGCATACTTACCAGGCTGTGATGCATCTTGCCAGAATGCTGGCCACCATTCATCTATAGAAAGTTGCAAAAGAGTTTGGTGACGTACCAAATCTCCTCAAAATACTAATGAACTGAAGTCATTAGTCTGCCTTCTTTGTGATTGCATCAATGTGTTAGACCATGAATAGACTCCCCAAGATACTGGTGTGGAGGAATTAGGAGCTGCTCACTCTTTCCACTGCTGCCCCTCATATGAGGACTGATGTGTGTTCTTCTGACATTCCCTTCTTAAAGTCCACAATCAATTCCTTGGTCTTGCAGGCATTCAGTGTGAGATTGTTGTTGTGACACCATTCAACCAACTAATTGATCTTACTTCTGTATGCCTCCTTGCCACCATCTGAGATTTTGCCAACAGCAGTAATATCATTTATAGAGGATGTCTGAGCTGTGCATAACCACATAGTCATAAGTGCGGAGAGAGAGTAAAGTAGAGATCTAAGCTCTTCTTGAGCACCATTATGATTGCTGTCCTTTTGAAGTAGGTGGGACCTCTGACCACAGCGGTGAGAGTCTGAAAGTGTCCTTGAACACTCCAGCCAGCTGGCCAGCATATGTTTTCAATACCCCGCCAGGTACACCATCGAGGCCTGACGCCTTGCGAGGGTTCATTCTCTTGAAGGATGCTCTGATATCGGCCTCCAACACAGAGGTCACGGGGTCTGTGGGTATTCACATAGATCTGGTGTTATTCTTCCTTTCAAAGTATGCAAAAATGGGTTTGAGCTCACCAAGTAGAGAAGCATCACAGGATTTATGATGTTAGGTTTCGCCTGATAGGAAGTAACGGTATGCAAACTCAGCCACAGCTGTTGTGCATCTGAGTGATTCACAATGGCCTTCTGTAGGTCAAACCTGGACTTCCAGTGGGATTCTGAATCATCAGTCGTAAGTGCCACAGACCTAGCCATCAGCACACTGTGAGTTCTCACAGTCTTGGTTCATCCAGGGATTCTGGTTTGGGCAAACTCAGTATGTGCTTTCAGTGACGTTCTCACCCACGCAGGTCTTGATGATGTTTTTTAGATTAGATTAGATTATGAAGACGCGTAGTCCTCTTTCATTGTCATTTAGTAATGCATGCATTAAGAAATGATACATTATTTCCTCCGGTGTGATATCACAAAACACAGGACAAACCAAGACTGAAAAAACTGACAAAACCACATAACTATAACATATAGTTACAACAGTGCAACAATACCATAACTTGATGAAGTCCATGAGCACAGTAAAGTTCAAAGTCTCTCAAATGTCCCACATCTCACACAGACGGGAGGAGGAAGAAAAACTCTCCCTGCCACGCCGACCACAATCCGACTCTGAGTCATCCGAAAACTTCGAGCTCTGATCAGCTCTCCGACACCGAGTACTGAGCGCCATCTCTGTCCGAATGAGATGGTGGCGATGTCCGATGTTGGCGATGATAGTGGCATGTTCACTTAGATCTGAAGATGAACCCTAAAGTAGGTCCCATCCAATGCTTCACCTGCGTTCTCCACCTCTCTTGACCATATCTTCGCAGCCCTCACCACTGGTAATGCAGTGCTCAGTCTCTGCTTGTATGCCGGGTGTACAAGTTCAGCAAAGGGAGAGCATGGGAGGGCACGCATTCATGATAGTGCTGTAACACTGCTTGGCTGTGTTGACTACTCTGATTTTGCAGATGGCAAGTTGGTGGTAGTTCGTCAGAGAAACTGGACTGTTTGAAGTCTCCTGTGATGATCGGGAAGGCATCAGGGTGTGTTGTCACACGACTGTTTATCATGGTTCTCAGCTCCTCTAGTGCCAGCATGATGCGTGCTGAGAGTGAACTGCTACCAAGATGGTGGTGGAGAACTCCCTTGGCAGATAGAAGAGACAATACTTAACTGCTAGATGTTCTAGTTTGGGGGAGCAGACATGAGAGAGAACCGCCATGTCTGTGAATCAACTGAGTTAATCATGAAACACACATCAAAGTTGCTGGTGAATGCAGTAGGCCAGGCAGCATCTCTAGGAAGAGGTACAGTCGACGTTTCAGGCCGAGACCCTTCATCAGGACTAACTGAAGGAAGAGTTAGTAAGAGATTTGAAAGTGGGAGGGGGAGGGGGAGATCCAAAATGATAGGAGAAGACAGGAGGGGGAAGGATGGAGCCAAGAGCTGGACAGGTGATTGGCAAAGGGGATACGAGAGGATCATGGGACAGGAGGTCCGGGGAGAAAGACAAGGGGGTGGGGAGCGGAACCAGAGGATGGGCAAGGGGTATAGTCAGAGGGACAGAGGGAGAAAAAGGAGAGTGAGAGAAAGAATGTGTGTGTAACAATAAATAACGGATGGGGTATGAGGAGGAGGTGGGGCATTAGCGGAAGTTAGAGAAGTCAGTGTTCATGCCATCAGGTTGGAGGCTACCCAGACGGAATGTAAGATGCAACTTTGATGTGTGTTGCTTGAATTTCCAGCATCTGCAGTATTCCTGTTGTTTGAGTTAATCATGAACTAAGCCTTTACCTAACACAGCCATCTGCTTCATGTGGTGGGTGGGGAAGCTCTTGGGCTGGAACACTGTCCTGGGTGTTGGGAACGAACCGTGTCTCTGTGAAGCAGAGTACATAGTAGTCCCTGATGTCCCTCTGCTACTGCAGTCTTGCTCCATGGTCCTCAGTTTTATTTTCCCGAGACTTCAATTAACCAGAAGGATTGTGAGAAGTAGGGGAGAACTTCAGTTTTAGCTGGACTCCTCCTTGGGGAATGATGAGAAATTCAGAAATGATGGAGATTTTGCTGAGCTTCCAACTGCTGGTCTTGCTTCCTGAAAAGCCTGGATTCCTGAGTCAGCCAGCTCTTCAGATGGTTATTTCTTTTAAATAGTTCAAAACAATGCTACTTATTGCAGTCTCTGCAGCTGCAAAGTTCAGCTGTAATCATTCTAAACAGGAGTATCTGATGATTTTCTTAGGAGCTCACACAAAAAATTGTAACACCATGATTCATTTTTCAATAAGGATATGGAGTGATGAAGGGCCTGTTTTTGTGTTGCATATCTCTCTGATTCTATGTTTCTCATATTAATGTGTTTTTGTTGATTCCAACTCCATCCACAAGTTTGCAGATGATACCACTGTAGTGAGTTGTATCTCAAATAATGTTGAATTGAATTACAGGAAGGAGACAAGAGCTTAGTAACATGGCATCATGACAACAACCTTTCCCTCAGAGTCAGCAAAAGAGCTGGCCGTTGGTGTCAAGAAGGGGATGGATGGCACATTTGCCCCTGTCTACATCAATAGTGGAGATTGAGAGGAAAGAGGAAGTTCGGAACAATGAACATTACCAGGACAATAGCCTATCCTGGTACAACCACGTAGATGTCACGTAAAAGAAAACGCACCAACACCTCTACTTTCTCAGAAGGCAAAAGAAATTTGGCATGTCCATGTCAACCCTTACCAATTTTAATTAATGCACCACAGAAAGTATCCTATATGAATGTATCATGGCTTCGTATGGCAATTACTCTGCCTGTGACTGCAAGAAACTGCAGAATGTTGTCAACTGCCCAGCACGTGTGGAAACCAGCCTCCCGTCCATGGACTCTGTCTATACTTCTTGCTGCCTCTGTAAAGCAGCCAGCAACACCCCTCGCAACCTGCACTTCCTCTTTTCTCCCCTCTCCCATCGAGCAGAAGATACAAAAGCCTAAAAGCACATACCACAAGGCTCAAAGGGTACACAACAACACACACAGAATGCTGGAGGAACACAGCAGGCCAGGCGGCATCTACGGAAAAGAGAGAACAGTTGATGTTTCAGGCCGAGACCCTTCATCAGGACTGGGGAAAAAAAGATGAGGAGTCAGGATAAGAAGCGGGGGAGGGGAGCAAGAAGTACAAGGCAATAGGTGAAACTGGGAGAGGGGGAGGGATGAAATAAAGGAATGGGAAGTTGATTGGTGGAAGAGATAAAGGGTTGGCAAAGGATAAAAGCAATGGAATAAAGGCAAGTGGGAGGAGCACCAGAGGGAGGTGATGGGCGGGTAAGGAGATAAGGTGAGAAAGGGAAACAGGAATGGGGAATGGTGAAGGAGAATGGGACAATTACTGGAAGTTTAAGAAATCAATGTTCATGACATCAGGTCGAAAGCTACCCCACTGGAATATAAGGTGTTGCTCCTCCAACCTGAGAGTGGCCTCATCATGACAGTAGAGGAGCAATGATGTGACATGTCAGAATGGGAATAGAAAGTAGAATTGAAATGGGTGGCTATAGGGAGATCTCGCTTTTTTGCTGGACTTGGCAAAGCAGTCTTTCAATCTATATCGGGTCTCCTGGATACACAGGAGGCCAACAGGGAGCATCAGGTACAGGAGGTGACCCCAACGCCTCACCTGGAAGGAATGTTGGGGCCATGAATAGTAGCGACGGAAGAGGTATAGGGGCAGGTGTGTTATTTGTTCTGTTTGCAAGGGTAAGTACCAAGAGGGAAATCTGTGGGGAGGGACAAGTGGACAAGGAAGTCGTGTAGGGAGCAATCCCTGTGCAAACTGTACAGTACGGGGAAGGGAAAGTTGTACTTGGTAGTGGGATCCTGTTGGAAATGATAGAAGTTACAGAGAATTATATGCAGGACGTGGAGACTAGTCAGGTGGTAGGTGAGACAAGAGGATTTCTATCCCTGTTGTGACAATGGAAGGATGGGATGAGAGTAGACATGTGCAAAATGGAAGAGATACAGGTGAGGGCAGCATTAATGGTGGAGGAAGGAAAGCTTCTTTCTTAGAAGAGGGACACCTCATTAACTCTCGAATGAAAAGGCACATCCTAAAAGCAGATACGGAGGAACTAAGCGAAGGGGCATGGCATTTTTAAAATTAACATGGTGGGAGGACGTATAGTCCAGGTAGCTCTGAGAATCATTAGGTTTATAAAAGATAGAGGAGGATGGACTGGCTCCAGAGATAGAGACAGAGATCAAGAAAAGGGAGGGAGGTGTTGAGTAAATTTGAGGGCAAGGGCCAAGTTGGAGGCAAAGTTGATGAAGTCAATGAGCTCATTGTGGGTGCAGAGAGCAACACCAATGCAGTGATAGAAATAGCATAGGAAGAGTTGGGGAGTGATACCAGTGATGGCTTGGAACCTGGTCTGTTCCACATAGACGACAAAAAGGCAGGTGCAGCTGGGACCCATGCGAGTACCCATATCTAAAGGCTACACTGCCGTTATAACACAATCGAATAGTTCCTTAGTTCAATAAGATGGATTCTGACCTCACAATCTACCTTGTTGTAATCTTACACCTTATTGTCTACCTGCACTGCACTTTCTCTGTAGTTGTTACACTTTATTCTGCATTCTGTTAATGTTTTACCTTATGCTACCTCAATGTACTGTGTAATGAACTGATGCAAGGCAAGCTTTTCACTTCAGTAAATATGACAATAACAAACTAATTCTGAAACTAACTCCAATTCATTTGGTAGCATCACCAGTCATAACTTTAGATATGCCCTTACAATTCTGCTGATAAGTCTGAGTTTGCTCCCAGAATGATCCCAACTCGTCCCATTCCCCCACTTGTTGTCCTCTACCTCTTTCGTCAGTTCCCCTTGATTCTCTCATCACCGTCTATATTAGGAGTAATTTTTAACAACCAATGAAGTTAGCAACCAGCACATCATTGGGATGTGTGAGGAAGCTGGAGTATTCAGGAGAGAATAGGCAAAATTCACACAGACAACACGATAGTTCAGGATTTATAATGAGTCAATGGAGCTGTAAAGTGAAAGTGGGCTTTATTTTCATAAGCACGAGTACATGTATGCACAGGTGCACTGAAAAATATACTTGCTGCAGCATCACAGGAATATGGCAGAAGATAAACAGCATTCACAAGAAAAACATAAATTCAATAAAAATTATGCACAAGAAAGAACAATCATATTAAAAAAAAGTCCATTGTAGTGCAAAGTGATCAAAGTGGTTATAGTAAGACAGTGCCACCACAAGTTAGACTTCAGGATGGGGAGGAAAGCAGACAGAGCCTCTTGCTGGATACAGAGCGGGCGAGGAGTCTGTACACTTGCAATGCTGGGGGAGGTGTGACATGGTCCAGACAGAGGTATGGAACGGTGAGGATGAAAAGCGGTTATTGAAGGCAGTGGAGTTGGGGGTCCCAGGGCACCTGGCCAAGTGCAGGATCACTTGGGCAGAGCTTTGGAGACTGGACCCCTTCTGAATTTCTTTCCTTCTGCAGTCTGTGTTTGACCTTCACAGCTACACACATAGGGGCTGAGAGAGGACTCAATGTGCAAGCTTTGTGGCCAGTGGGGTACACTGGCACACAATACTGTTAGGATGAAAAACGGCTTTAACACAAGGGCGATATAGGTCCTGCTGTCCCTTGCTGACGCACAGGAGCAGGAGAGGTGTAAAAAGGGACCAGCTGGCAGAGAGGCAAACAGGGCAGTCATTTTCATCAAGGAGAGGGCCACGCCAGTCATATCAAAAAGGCCTAAATCCCATCTGCTGCAAACTGCCAAATGATGAGAGATGAGGGTCGATGTGGGGAGAGAGCTGCAGTTCCCGGAGGTGGTGCAAACCACGCTTTGACCAGACATCAGACTGTGGTCCATCAAAGACAAGAAAGTCATCCTGTTGGATCTCACAGTACCATGGGAGGAGGGATGTGAGGAGGCTCACGAGAGGAAGGCCCTGAAGTACCAGCCCTTAGTCCAGGAGTGCAGGGACAAAGGGTGGCAGATGTGACTATTCCCCATGGAGATTGGCTGTAGAGGGTTCCCGGCAAGGTCTGCATGGAGGTTGCTGTCTGTGCTGGGCCTTGTTGAAAAGACCAAGAACCAAGCAGCTCATGGGATGGTGGAGGAAGCAGAACGAGCCTCTTGCTGGATATGGAGCAGGCGAGAGGAGTTGAGCTGGAAGTCAGGGGCAGATGGGCAGTGACTTGGCCACCACTGCTGACCTGCCAGCTGGAGAGGGTAGTGGTTTAGGCTGAAACACTCTATGAAGGTTGGGCACAACCTGATGACTTCTGCCCCTGACCAAAGGCTACGGCTACCTCATTAGGTAATTGAGGACAGCAGCCAGTGTGTGATGCAAGTAATCTCCACTCTTCCCTCTGGTTTGTGGAAGTAAGAGATGAACAACATCCTGAGGGTATATTGGGAACAATGTTAAGTTTTCAGAATTCAAATGCTTTTCAGTAGGGAATGTGGTGATATCACATACAATGATGTGCCAGTACATGATAGGACAGCATTGAGCGTGCACAGGGTTTGCCAGGATGTTTCAACACGTGGCGGGGTTAAGACATCAGGAAATCTGCAGATGCTGGAAATTCAAGCAACACACACAAAAAATGCTGGTGAACGCAGCAGGCCAGGCAACATCTATAGGAAGAGGTACAGTCAACGTTTTGGGCCAAGACCCTTCGTCAGGACTAACTTCTTTCAGTTAGTCCTGACGAAGGGTCTCAGCCCGAAACATCAACTGTACCTCTTCCTATGGATGTTGCCTGGCCTGCTGCGTTCACCAGCACTTTTTGTGTGTTGCGGGGGTTAAGACATGTTTGTTTATTACTGCAAATAAAAATTTCTCTAATTCTTCCAGAATATGATTCTTTACTGTTAACCTATGGTACATTTAAACAGAAGTAACATAACAGGGAAGGGAATTACTTCTGTAATTAAAAGACTATGAAACCATGTAAACCAAGTATTTAGTAGGAGTAATTGTCGAAGGCTTTTGACTTGGAAGTAAAGTCATGTATATGTGGTCATCAAAGATTCCATAAACTTTCAATGAGGAATGCACAGAACTCCAGATGTTTTGCTAAAGTGTGTTTCCTAGAAGAGGTCAGTCAGCCACTCAACACTCTTCAGTCTGTGGGATTGTGCTGGATACAAGTTGTCAGTAAATTGAATTGAATTAGGATCACTGTGTTGCAAAGTAATTCTGGTGAAGTACTTTTCAAAACTTCTTAGAAACAAAACACTGTTAACTTGTCATTTAAAATTGTTTTAAATATTGAGCAAAGGTGTTTCTAAGAAGCATAATCAAAATATGATCCTGTTTAATATCTGCATTAAAGGAGATTGTTTAGACATTGAAGTATTTCAGTCAGTTGCATATGCATCTTGTCTTTGATGCAAATGCAAAGGAAGTGAAAATCAAATGACATGCAGAACTGAAACTAGTCATGTAGAAACAGAAATTAAAAATAAAAAAAGATGCTGAAATTCTGTAATAAGAACTGAAAACCAGCAAGTCAGGCTATATCTGTGGAGCACAAAAACCAGTTAATATTTCAGGCTGAGAAACTATCATCAGCACTTTTCATTTATTCTGACACAAAGATTACCCTCCATAAACTTAATCACAATTTCCCTCTCTAACAGAGGCTGCCTTTCAGCTCCAGAGTTCCAAACATGTGGTTAGCTGCAAAAGGGCAAAAGCACATGATGTGTTTTTTTTCTCCAAAGAGTCAAACAAAGAACTATTTACTCAAATGTTATGTTCCTGTATCTACATTCAAGTAACGACATTAAGAGGAAGCCTGATAAGATCAGTTGTAACGTCACCAATGTAAAACAAGTGCCTTCATGATCCTCAACGATATGAATTTAAAAGTGAAGACTTAATTGAAAATCTGGTTTCAAAGAGGAATTTTAATGGATGAGAGTGGAAATCGAGGAATTTCGGAAGAGAGTTCGGGACAGCGGGCTATGATTGATGAACAGTCTGCTACTACTCATTGTACTGCCAGTGTGAAATACAACTGCAGAGGTGGAATACAACCAATGCACAGGGTTTATCATTGCAACAAAATCTGCTGCAGATGATAGTGGAACATGTTGAAGCCCTACAAATAACCATCTGGAGTCATGCTCTTACCAAATAGAGGTGTTATGCAATCACAAGAGATTCAAAATTCAAAGTAAATGTTATTATTAAATTCTTGTGGGCATACTCAGCAAATCTACAGAATAGTGACTATAACAGGGTCAATGAAAGATCGACCAGGGTACAGAAGACACAAACTATGCAAATGCAAATATAAATAACTAAGACATGAGATAATGAAATAAAGAGTCATTAAAGTGAGATCTATGGTTGTAGTAATATTTCAATGATGAGGCAAGTAAATGCAGTTATCCCCTTTTATTCAAGAGCCTGATTGTTGAGGGGTAGTAATGGTTCTTGAACCAGGTGGAGCGAGTCCTGAGGCTCTCCTACTTTCTTCCTGATGGCAGCAGTGAGAGACCATGACTTGTGTGGTGGGCACCTCTGATGTTGGATGCCACTTTTCTATGACAGCATTTCATATAGATGTGCTCAATAGTGAAGAGGGCTTTACCTGGGACGTTCTGGGCCAAATCCACCACTTTAGTGGGATTTTCTGTTCAAAGACATTGGTGTTCCAATACCAGGCTGTGATGCAGCCAATCAATACACTCTCCTTTTCACATCTATAGGACTTTGTCAAAGTTTCAGATGTCGTGTCAGATCTCCGCAGACTCCTAAAGAAGTAGAGGTGTTGCCGTACTTTCTTTGCAATTACACTTAGTGCTGGGCCCAGGACAGATCCTCTGAAATAGTAACACCCAGGAATTTAATATTGCTAACCCTCTCCATCTCTGATCCTCCAATGAGGACTGGCTCGTGGTCTTCTTGTTTCCCTCTAATCAGTTCCTTGGTCTTGGTGACATTCCTTCACTAACAGTTGAGTTTGATGTGAGGATGGTGAATGCCAAGGGTTCAGCCAAAGAGATAGGTGACCATCAGGAGGGGCAGGCAGGTAGTGCAGGATTCTCCCGTGACTACCCCTCTCTCGCACAAGTGAACTGCTATCGATACTGCTGACATGGATGGGGAAATTACGTCTCAAGAAAAAATGACAGTTGCAGCTCGATCTGCAGCACCATCATTGGCTCTGATGGACAACAGGGTTAAGTGGAGACAAAGAGAGCCATAGTAATCGAAGACTTCCTAGTTAGGGGGTCAGACAAGAGATTCTATACACACATATGAGACTCAATGACAGTGTGTTGCCTCTCCATTGCAAAGGTTACGGCTGCCTCTAAGCAGATGGAAAACATTCTCAAGGGGGTGGGTGGCCAGCCAGAAGTTGTTGTGCACAGTAGCACTAATAATTAGGATTAAAAAAGGATGAAGTCCCTTTGAGTGTTCATAGGGATTTAGGCAGAATGTTAAAATGCGGGACCTCAAAGGTTGTGATGTCTGGACTGTTCCCAGTGTCAAATGCTAGTGGTTTTTAGGGTAGACAGATCACATGGCATTTAACTGCAATGAAGGTACTCTCAAGACTGCAAAGAATGATACCATTAAGAAAGTCTTTGACTTCAAGTATCTCGGAACAAGAAATTTGTGTTCGGAGAAGGACAAAGATACGAAAGGCGCTAGCGTGGAGGGCTATGAACGACATGAAGGAAATCTTGAATTTGAACCTGACCAGAGGGCTTAAAAAGAGGATCTTCATAACAGTCATAGAGTCCATTCCCCTGTATGGATGCGAGACGTAGACACTCACCAAGACTATGCGAAAGTCTCTAGATGGTTGCTAAACACGAATGTTCCGGATGGCTCTTGACGTGAGTTGGCAACAGCACAAGACGAACGTCGAGCTCTATGATGACCTACCGATGCTCACCACTAAAATCGAGGCGAAAAGACTGCAACTAGCAGGGCACTGTCTATGCCACCCCGAGCTACCTGCCAGCCTAGTCATCATATGGGAGCCCAAGCATGAGAGGATGAACCCTCAGTGCCCTCCCAAGACTATAGTCAACACACTCCTAGAAGACAGTGGCATGGCTAATATAGATGAACTGAACACACTGATGAGAGAGAGGGAGAAGTGGAGAGTCCATCATCGTGCCTGACGCTGGCCCACTAGGCCTGAGTCAATGTAGTAGTAGTAGATTAGGATAGGGCAGATGACTGCATGGCAGAGTAGGTGATGGGAGGGTTCTTGGGATCTCTTTTTGGTGGCCATCCATTTAATTCCACTTCTCATTCCCAGAGGTGAACTGTGGAAATGGATGGTTTGCACTTGACCTGGAGGGGGACCAATATCCCTGCGAGGACATTTGCTATGGGTAGTCTAGCAATGGGTGAGACCCAATATAGCAATGTGGCAGATAAGGAAGTTGAGGCAAATGCAGAAGTTAAAGCAAGTTCAGTAGACAGGACAAGCAGGAACAGGACTAGGTCCAAGGATGGTCTTTGGACTAAGTTGTATTTAGAAACATAGAAAACCTACAACACAATACAGGCCCTTCGGCCCACAAAGCTGTGCTGAACATGTCCTTACCCAGGCTTACACATAGCCCTCTATTTTTCTAAGCTCCATGTACCCACCCAGGACTCTCTTAAAAGACCCTATCGTTTCCGCCTCCACCACTGAAGCTAGCAGCCCAATCCGTGCAGTCACCACTCTCTGCATAAAAAAACTTACTCCTGACATCTCTTCTGTATCTACTATTTATTTTAAGGCAAGAAGCCTTAAAGATGATCTCAGGATAGCCTGGCCAATGTTCCAGATTACATATACAATACTACAGGTGTTATAGGGATGGAGACAGGAGAGGAGGGGGAGTTGCTTTTTTGATTAGGAGAAAACACATCACAGCAGTGCTAAGAGAGGGCCTTTTGGGGGCATTGACCAGAGACAGTGGACAGGGCAGGTCATTTCTTCGGCAGTTTGAATGGGGCACGACTGCACAAGCGCGTGAAGGTCGGCCTGTGAGAACAGCGGGAGAGTTTAAGTAGCGAGCAGATTAACAGAACGGGCGTCGTAGGGGCGGGCGTTGGAGTAGTGGCAGACAGAGTAGGAAGGCTTTGGCTCGAGGGGCTTCGACGAGCAGAGGCTGAGGACGAGCTTGCTCTCAGTGAGGTAAGGCCGGGTAAGTTCCTTTAAAAACTCTAATTAATTTAGGAGTAGGTAATGAAGGCAGCAGTTAGGGCAGTTGAGTGCTCCGTTTACAGTATGTGGGAAATCAGGGTGAGCACAATTGTCCCTGATGACTACACCCGTAAAAGGCGCATCCAGCTGCAGCTCCTGACAAACTGAGTTAGGGAACTGGAGCTGGAGCTGAATGAACTTCGGATCATTGGGGAGGCAGAGGCAGAAATAGACAGGAGTTTCAGGAAGATAGTCACCCCTAGAAGTCAGGAGACAGGTAGCTGGGTGACTGTCAGGAGAGGGAAGGGGAATAGACAGAATGAGTAGAGAACCCCTGTGGCCGTTCCCACCAATAATAAGTATATCATTTTGGATACTGTTGGTGGAGACAACCTACCAGGGACAAGTTGCTGTGGTCGCGTCTCTGGCACTGAGACTGGACCCTCAGCTCAGAAGGGAAGGAGGGAAAAGAGGAGAGCAGTAGTGATAGGGAACTTTGATCGGGACTTTGAGAACTTTTTTTTTTACTGTGCCTATGGTCTGTTCTTTATCAAATTATGGAATTGCTTTGCACTGCTGTAACTATATGTTATAATTATGTGGTTTTGTCAGTGTTAGTCTTTGGTCTGTCTTGTTTTCTGTGATATCACTCCGGGAAAACATTGTATCATTTCTTAATTATGCATTTCTAAATGACAATAAAAGGGGACTGAGTATTCTCATAATCTAATCTAATCTAATTACTGGTCAGGGATACTATTACAGCTACAGAAAGGTTGGGTAATGTAGCAGGATCCTCTTTTGAGTCAGTATGGGTGGAAGTCAGGAACAGGAAGGGAGCAGTTGCTCTATTGGGGGTATTCTATAGGCCCCCTGGTAGCAGCAGAGATACCGATGAGCAGATTGGGAGGCAGATTTTGGAAAGGTGCAAAAATAACAGGGTTGTTATCATGGGTGACTTTAACTTCCCTAATATTGATTGGCACCTTCTTAGTTCCAATGGTTTAGACGTGGCAGAGTTTGTTAAGTGTGTCCAGGACGGATTCCTGTCACAGTATGTTGACAGGCCGACAAGGGGGAATGCCGTACTAGATCTAGTATTAGGTAATGAACCGGGTCAGGTCACAGATCTCTCAGTGGGTGAGCATCTGGGGGACAGTGACCACCGCTCCCTGGCCTTTAGCATTATCATGGAAAAGGATAGAATCAGAGAGGACTGGAAAATTTTTAATTGGGGAAGGGCAAATTATGAGGCTATAAGGCTAGAACTTGCGGGTGTGAATTGGGATGATGTTTTTGCAGGGAAATGTACTATGGACATGTGGTCGATGTTTAGAGATCTCTTGCAGGATGTTAGGGATAAATTTTTCCCCGTGAGGAAGATGAAGAATGGTAGGGTGAAGGAACCATGGGTGACAAGTGAGGTGGAAAATCTAGTCAGGTGGAAGAAGGCAGCATACATGAGGTTTAGGAAGCAAGGATCAGATGGGTCTATTGAAGAATATGGGGAAGCAAGAAAGGAGCTTAAGAAGGGGCTGAGGAGAGCAAGAAGGGGGCATGAGAAGGCCTTGGCGAGTAGGGTAAAGGAAAACCCCAAGGTATTCTTCAATTATGTGGAGAACAAAAGGATGAGAGGAGTGAAGGTAGGACTGATTAGAGATAAAGATGGGAAGATGTGCCTGGAGGCTGTGGAAGTGAGCGAGGTCCTCAATGAATACTTCTCTTCGGTATTCACCAATGAGAGGGAACTTGATGATGGTGAGGACAATATGAGTGAGGTTGATGTTCTGGAGCATGTTGATATTAAGGGAGAGGAGGTGTTGGAGTTGTTAAAATACATTAGGACAGATAAGTCCCCGGGGCCTGACCGAATATTCCCCAGGCTGCTCCATGAGGTGAGGGAAGAGATTGCTGAGCCTTTGGCTAGGATCTTTATGCCCTCGTTGTCCATGGGAATGGTACCGGAGGATTGGAGGGAGGCAAATGTTGTCCCCTTGGTAGCAGGGATAGTCCGGGTAATTATAAACAGTGAGCCCTACGTCTGTGGTGGGAAAGCTGTTCAAAAAGATTCTTAGAGATAGGATCTATGGGCATTTAGAGAATCATGGTCTGATCAGGGACAGTGAGCATGGCTTTGTGCAGTGCAGATCATGTCTAACAAGCCTGATAGAATTCTTTGAGGTGGTGACCAGGCATATAGATGAGGGTAGTGCAGTGGATGTGATCTATATGGATTTTAGTAAGGCATTTGACAAGGTTCCACACAGTAGGCTTATTCAGAAAGTCAGATGGCATGGGATCCAGGGAAGTTTGGCCAGGTGGATTCAGAATTGGCCTGCCTGCAGAAAGCAGAGGGTTGTGGTGGAGGGAGTACATTCGGATTGGAGGGTTGTGACTAGTGGTGTCCCACAAGGATCTGTTCTGGGACCTCTACTTTTCATGATTTTTATTAAAGACCTGAATGTGGGGGTAGAAGGGTAGGTTGGCAAGTTTGCAGACGACACAAAGGTCAGTGATGTTGTGGATAGTGTATTCAATCGAGAGGGAACCCAGGATGATGAGAGTTAGACAACAGTGTCTGTGTGGCTGGGTCCATGTATGGCTGGTTCGTTCTGTCATACTGTGGGGCACTGGAAACAGACCCAAATGCAAGACACAGACACTGAAGTACTAGGAACAGGACTGGACTAGAGACTAGAGTTAAGTACGTGACTGGATGCAGACTAGGAGCTGGGACAAGAACACCGACTTGGGCTAGGACATAGGCGAGGCAAGCGGAACCAGGACTAGGAACTGGGAACTAGGAGCCTGGGCTTGGATTCCAAGCCGGAGACTGGACAAGGACCCAGAACCTGGGTCTTGACTCAGGCTCGGACTCCGGAACTAGGCAAGGACGTGACATGGCTACAGGACTGGACGAGGCTTGGGTCCTTCGAGGCGAGGACATGGCGAGGCTTGGGTTCGGACTCCGAGCCAGAGACTGGATAAGGACCCAGAAACTGGTTCTTGACTCGAGTTTGGGCTCCAGAACTAGGCAAAGACATGACGTGGTTTTGGGAGACAGGACTAGGCGAGGCTACAAGGCAGGACGAGGGAACTCCAGCACAGGACAAGGGAACTCCAGCACAGGACGAGAACACGAGGCCTTGACTTGGTACTCAGGAACAGCCGAGCCTTGAACTTGGGATGACAGGAATGCAGAACATAGAGCCTAGGTCTAGAGCAAAGGGAACACAGAGCCTTGGACTTGAGAGACAGGAACACAGGGACATGGAACAGAGCTGGGACACCTTGGGAACAGGACTTGGGGCCGGGGCTCTACACAGAATGTTGAACACGGCGAGATGGTTCCCAACGCTAGGTAGCAGCAAATGGCCAGACCTACCTAGCACAGGCATGGAAACAGAGACAGTTCCCAAAGCTAAGTAGCGGCAAATGGCAGGACCTACCTAGCAAAGGTGAGGATACAGAGACAGTTCCAACTCAACGATAGACAGTTCCTTATCTTGACACAGCAAGGCTCCGGTTTCACTCCAGTGGTAGAACTTGACAAGGTTGCAGGGCAAGGCTCCAGACGCAGCTTGCAGGGCAGGGCAAGGCTCCAGAAGGAAGAGGAAGGGAAGGGAACAGTCCAGCCTCAGGGTAACAGCAAAGACAATCTGGTTTAGCCAACAGAGGCAAGGACAGGAAGGGACAGATCCAACCACAGGGTAATAGCAAAGCCAGCCTGACTTACCCCACAGAAGCAAGGACAGGATACTGACAAGACAAACCAGCAACCACACTCGAACCCAGGGCCACTTATATTCCCAGCCCCAAGATGAGCATCAGGTGCCTATGATTAAGTCCAACTGAAACAAGGGACAGCCGGAAGACCTGGAGTCCGGAGTCCACGGACAGGACCGTGACGGTGGTAAAGAAGGTAAAGAGCGTACTTCTTTTATTCTCTAGTCCTGTCAAAGGGTCTCCGTCTGAAACGTAGACTGTACATTTTTTTTCATAGATGCTGCCTGGCTTGCTGAATTCCTCCAGCATTTTGTGCATGTTGCTTGGATTTCCACCATCTGCAGATTTTCTCTTGTTTGAAAGGCCATACTTGTTTTCATCAGTCAGTGTATTGAGTTTAAAACTCAGAAGGTCATGTTGCAGTTGTATAAAACTTAGGTCAAGCCACATTTAGAGTATTGCATGTATTTCTGGTCACTGCACAAAAGGGAACATGGAGAAGGTGCAGAAGAGGTTTACCAGGACATTGCCTGGATAAGAGAGCTTTAGCTACAAGGAGAAGTTGAACAAACTTGGACTGTTTGTTTCGTCTGGTGTATTGGAGGCTGAGGGGAGACCTGATCAACGCAGATAAAATTATGAAAACCACATACAGGATAAGTAGTCAGAGCCTTGTTCCCAGTATGGAAAATCCAAGTATGAGAGGGCATAACTTCAGGTTGGGCGGGGAATGTTTAAAGGGCAGTTCTTCATAAAATATGTCCAGAATTTTCTACGAGGGAAGTAAATACAATGACACATTTAAGAGGCATTTAGACAAAATGCGAACATACAGGGAGTGGAGAAATATAGACTACATGCAGGCAGATGGAATTCATTTGATGGACATTATGATAAGAACAGATATCAGAGGCCAAGTTGCCTGTTTCTTTGCTGCATGGAACTTTGCTCCACCGTCGTACAAATACTTGTCTACACCTTTTCCTCAGTGGCATTCAAGCTATGCCACTGTTTGCTTCCTGTCAATTTCAATATGAGTGCTGTATAGAATGGAGTGGGAAGGAAGCACCAATTGGTAAATCAGCTTATATTTCCAGAGTAAAAATCATTTGAGAGATAAAATGGGAGATAAGTGAGAGATAATTTATTTGTGGAGATTGATTCTGTTTTGTGATGTAATCTGATCCTTGTTGGACAAGTCAATTCTACCAGCAGGAAGACCATTAACCAGAAGGGGTAGGTTGGTGGAAGTTACAGGAGATATGATTTTTTTTACTGAGCATGTTGTTATTGATTGCATCTCAAAATCTAACACCAGCAACCACCACTTCATTGTTTTCAATTAAATGTTTTCATAGAGTCATAGATAAGCCATCCTGACTGTATCTTCCAGACTTCAATCACTCTCTAGGTGTAAACATTTCTCCTCAGATTCCCTTTAAACCTCTTACTCCTTAACCTCAATTTATATTCTCTCTAGTTATACAACTTGCCTCTGGGGAAGTATTAGCAATACACACAAAATGCTGGAGGAACTCAGCTGGCCAGGCAACATCTATAGAAAAAAGTACACTAGACGCTTCAGGCCAAGTCCTGCTGAAGGGTCTCGGCTCGAAACATCAGCTGTACTTTTTCCATAGATGCTGCCTGATCTGCTGAGTTCCTCTAGCAATTTGTGTGTGTTGCCTGGATTTCCAGCATCTGCAGGTTTTTTTTTGTTCCAGCTATCTACAGGCATGTCCTTTCTATTTTTATACACTTCAAGTCCCTTCTCAGCCTCCCCATTCCAAAAATGACAAACCCAGTCCGTCCATCGTTATGCCTTGGTGCAGGGTCTCAGCCTGAAAAGTTAACTGTCCTTTTAACTTCTGATAATGCTTGATCCACTGAGGTGCTGAGCAGTTTGTTTTTCTTTATCCATCAACACATTTATGATCCTCTCCAAGATAGGAATGAGGAGGTAGACTGAGCCATCTGTTGTTCACTCCCTGCAGCCTTGTCGCAGGTCAGCCTGCACCATGGCGACAAGTACAACAAATTGCACAACTTAAAATATCTCACCATCTTTAAAACAAAATACATACGTTATGCAAGCACGACAGAAAAGGAGAAGCAGAAGATTCATGGGAGCATGAGCTCAGAGCTGTAACTTGATATTCTGTTTTTTACTATTTCTTTATATTCCTTTATTCTGTTTTGGTTACAAGAAAAAAACACAAATAACTAACCTCTCCCTGCATTGTAACACATGGGAACATGAGGGGAACTTTCTCACTCAGAGGGGTCGTGATAGTGTGGAATGAGCTGCCAGCACAAGTGGTGCATGCAAGCTTGATTTCAACATTTAAGAGAAGTTTGGATAGGTACATGGATGGTAGCGATTTGGAGAGCTATGGTCTCAGTGCAGGTTGACGGGAGTAGGAAGTTTAAATGGTTTTGGCATGAAGTAAATGGGCTGAAGGGCCTGTTTCTGTGCTGTACTTCTCTAGGATTCTATCTCAACACAGTAATATGAATGACGTTTATGTGATCCTATTAAGAACTTATCACCAGGTCCTGTTCCAAACGTAACCACCCAGTACGAGATGAAATATCAACTCAGCACTATTGAAATTAGTTCAAAACACATTTGTCCTAGAAGTGTTCTTCTGTATTCTTTCTGCAGTGCACTCTCCAAAGCATGAATTCTAACACACTGGCAGAGCAACTGGTAGAGTACTTCAGTGATCAGTGCTTGGATACCTAATACTCACCATCCATATTCATGATTTGGCTGCACTGGCAAAATGTAACATTAATATGTTTGGTCACAAACACAAGAAAGCCTGCAGTTGCTGGAAATCCAAAGCAACACACACAAAATGCTGGAGGAACTGAGCACGTCAGGCAGCATCTATGCAAAAATGTAAACAGTTGATGTTTCAGGCCGATGAAGGCCTGTTGAAGTTGTCTCAGCCCAAAACATCGACAGTACTCTTTTGAATGGATGCTGCCTGGCCTGCTGAGTTCCTCCAGCTTTTTGTGTGTGTTAATTCGTCTGGTGATGACAGCAAACTAAGTGGGAATGTGAGTTGTGACAAGGAGGCCTTAAGGTTCTTAAGGCAATATTACAGATATCCAAAGAGAGAGACATAGGCCTATTTGCGTCCTTCATTATTATATAAACTTCTGGCAGGTCTCCCCTCCATCTCCATCAGATGAAGGATATACGTGTATGTAATAGAAAAAAACAGGAGGGATGAAAGACGGGGTGGGGGTCAGGGTCGTTGCCTTGCTGCTGCTTGTGAGTGGGAGGGGGGAGCTGGGGGGAGCTTTGGGGTTCTAACGTTTTAACTGTCATTCATTCTTTGGGGCACTCCTCTGTTTTCATGGATGTTTGTGAAGAAAAAGAATTTCAAGATGTATAATGTATACGTTTCTCTGACATTAAATGTACCTATTGAAACCTATTGAGATGAGTTTGAGGGAACCTGGGTGCCCTTGTATACAAGGCATTGAAGACTAGCATGCATGTTCAGTAGGCAATTAGAAAGGCAACAGGTTTACAACTGATCTGAGTTAAAGTTAGCAGATGTCTACGTTTGTGAAGGGCGTGGTGAAACCACAGCAGACACGTTGCCCACCATTTTGCTATGGAGGGAGTGCAGTGAAAATTTCACATACTAGGTCTGTTTATTTGATGAGAGATTGAGCTGGCTAAAAGTCTGAGAAAATTATCATTGTTGCCGTGAGAGTTCACTCATGCTCTGCACCTTTACTAATCCATTGAGCATTCTAAGTGAGAGGGTGAGCAGCCAGAATTCGTGGTCCATTTTGGTACCAATGACATGGCTAGGAAGGATGAAAAGGTCCTGCAAAGGAAGTTTAGAGAATTAGGTGCTAAGTTAAAGGACAGGACCTCCAGGGTTGTGTCCTCAGGATTGCTATCCATGCCACGTGCTAGTGAGGTCAGAAATAGGAAGATCATACACTTTAACACGTGGCTAAGAAGTTGGTGCAGGAACATTGGACGCTCTTATAGAGAAGGTGGAACCTATACAGATAGAGGACTCATATCCTGGCAGGAAGATTTGCTCATGCTGCTTGGGAGGAGGGGTTAAACTCGAGTTGCAGGGGGGTGAGAACCACAGCATCAGAACAACATAATGGAGTGCTATGGGAAAAGATGTGGTTCAGGCAACATACAAAGTTAGGAATCAAAAGATTAAGCATAGTGGGACTAATGTTCTGCGTTGTGTACACTTCAGTGCCAGGAGTTTGGTAGGAAAGACAAATGAGCTTAGAACATGGATCAACATGTAGAATTATGACATTGTAGTCATTAGTAAGACTTGGCTCCAGGAGGGGTAGGACTGGCAGGGAAAATGTCACGGCAATGCTCAGGAAGTACAAACTGGAGAGCTCGTCTACTGAGGCATGCAAGAATAAGAAAGGGTTTGTCATGTTGACGGGATTATATTATAGACCATCCAACAGTCCAGCCATCCAGGATTTAGAAGAGCACATTTGTAGAGAGCTGGCAGACTGTTGCAAGAGACATAAGGTTGTAATAATAAACAAGAGAAAATCTGCAGAGGCTGGAAATCCAAGCAACACACACAAACTGCTGGGCGAACTCAGCGGTCCAGGCAGCATCTATGGACAAGAGTACACTTGACATTTCGGGCTGAGACCCTTCATCAGGACTGTCAAAGGGTCTTGTCCCGAAATATCAACTGTACTCTTTTCCATAGATGCTGTCTGCCTGCTGAGTTCCTCCAGCATTTTGTGCGTGTAGATTGTAATAATAGGTGATTTCAACTTTCCACATATTGACTGGGACTCCCATACTGTAAAAGGACTGTAGGAGATAGAGTGCATCAAATGTGTTCAGGAAAGTTTTCTTAATCAGGTCCCAACTGGAGAGAGAGCAACAGTAGATATCTTTTTAGGGAATGACAGAGAAGGTGACAGAGGCTTGTGTTGAGGGACACTTTGCATCTAGTGATCATAATGCCCGTAGTTTCAAGATAATTATGGAGAAAGATATGTTTGGTCTTTGGGTTGAAAAACTAAATTGGAGTGAGGCCAATTTTGATGGTATCAGAAAGGATCTGGCAAATGTGGATTGGGACAGGTTGTTTTCAGGCAAAGATGTCCATGGTACAGTGCCTATAAAAAGTATTCACCCCCTTGGAAAGGTTCATGTTTTATTGTTTTACAACAGTCATTCACAATGGGTTTAATTTGGCTTTTTTGAGACTTGATCAACAGAAAAAATTTCCTTCCTGTCAAAGTGAAAACAGATCTCTACAAGCTGATCTAAATTAATTACAAATATAAACACAAAATAATTGATTGCATAAGTATTCACTCCCTTCAAGTCAGTATTTAGTAAATCAACACACATTAAAGTTGCTGGTGAACGCAGCAGGCCAGGCAGCATCTCTAGGAAGAGGTGCAGTCGACGTTTCAGGCCGAGACCCTTCGTCAGGACTAACTGAAGGAAGAGTGAGTAAGGGATTTGAAAGTTGGAGGGGGAGGGGGAGATCCAAAATGATAGGAGAAGACAGGAGGGGGAGGGATGGAGCCAAGAGCTGGACAGGTGATAGGCAAAGGGATACGAGAGGATCATGGGACAGGAGGTCCGGGAAGAAAGACAAGGGGGGGGGACCCAGAGGATGGGCAAGGGGTATATTCAGAGGGACAGAGGGAGAAAAAGGAGAGTGAGAGAAAGAATGTGTGTATAAAAATAAGTAACAGATGGAGTACGAGGGGGAGGTGGGTCATTAGCAGAAGTTAGAGAAGTCGGTGTTCATGCCATCAGGTTGGAGGCTACCCAGACGGAATATAAAAGGTGTTGTTCCTCCAACCTGAGTGTGGCTTCATCTTTACAGTAGATGAGGCCGTGGATAGACATGTCAGAATGGGAATGGAATGTGGAATTAAAACGTGTGGCCACTGGGAGATCCTGCTTTCTCTGGCGGACAGAGCGTAGATGTTCAGCAAAGCGGTCTCCCAGTCTGCATCGGGTCTCGCCAATATATAAAAGGTCACATCGGGAGCACCGGACACAGTATATCACCCCAGTCGACTCACAGGTGAAGTGTTGCCTCACCTGGAAGGACTGTTTGGTGGTAAGGGAGGAAGTGTAAGGGCATGTGTAGCACTTGTTCCGCTTACACGGATAAGTGCCAGGAGGGAGATCAGTGGGGAGGGATGGGGGGGACAAATGGACAAGGGAGTTGCGTAGGGAGCGATCCCTGCGGAATGCAGGGGGGGGGAGGGAAAGATGGGTGCGTAGGGAGCGATCCCTGCGGAATGCAGAGAGGGGGAGAGGGAAAGATGTGTGCGTAGGGAGCGATCCCTGACACACACATTCTTTCTCTCACTCTCCTTTTTCTCCCTCTGTCCCTCTGAATATACCCTTTGCCCATCCTCTGGGTCCCCCCCCCCCGTGTTTCTTCCCAGACCTCCTGTCCCATGATCCTCTCGTATCCCTTTTGCCTATCACCTGTCCAGCTCTTGGCTCCATCCCTCCCCCTCCTGTCTTCTCCTATCATTTTGGATCTCCCCCTTCCTCTCCAACTTTCAAATCCCTTACTCACTCTTCCTTCAGTTAGTCCTGACGAAGGGTCTCGGCCTGAAACGTCGACTGCACCTCTTCCTAGAGATGCTGCCTGGCCTGCTGCGTTCACCAGCAACTTTGATGTGTGTTGCTTGAATTTCTAGCATCTGCAGAATTCCTGTTGTTTGCAGTATTTAGTAAATACATGTTTGGCAGCAATTACAGCCTTGAGTCTGTGTGGATAGGTCTCTATCGGCTTTGCACATCTGGACACTGCAATTTTTTCCCATTCTTCTTTACAAAACTGCTCAAGCTCTATCAGATTGCATGGGGATCATGAGTGAACAGACCTTTTCAGGTCCAGCCACAAATTCTCAATTGGATTGACGTCCGGACTTTGACTTGGTCACTCTAGGACATTAGGGTGCAGAGGAGATTTACAAAGATGTTGCCTGGATTGGGGAGCATGCCTTATGAGAATAGGTTGAGTGAACTCGGTCTTGTTTCCTTGGAGCGACAGAGGATGAGAGGTGACCTGATAGAGGTGTATAAGATGATGAGAGGCATTGATCGTGTGGATAGTCAGAGGCTTTTTCCCAGGGCTGAAATGGCTGCCGCAAGAGGGCACAGGTTTAAGGTGCTTGGAAGCAGGTACAGAGGTAGGGGTATCAGGGGTAGGTTTTTATGCAGAGAGTGGTGAGTGCGTGGAGTGGGCTGCCGGCGATGGTGGTGGAGGTGGATACGATAGGGTCTTTTAAGAGACTCCTGGACAGGTATATAGAGCTCAGAAAAATAGGGGGCTACAGGTAACCCTAGGTAATTTCTGAGGTAAGGACATGTTCAGCACAACTTTGTGGACTGAAGGGCCTGTATTGTGCTGTATTGTCTATGTTTTCCATGCTTCTATTAACTTTGTTGTTTTTAAGCCATTCCTGTGTAGCTTTGGCTTTATGCTTGGGGTCATTGACTTGCTGGAAAACAAATCTTTTCCAGAGTTGCAGTTCTCTTGCAGACTACATTAGGACTTCCTCCAAGATTTCCCTGTATTTTGCTGCATTCATTTGACCCTCTAACTTCACAAGGCTTCCAGGGTCTGCTGTGGTGAAGTATCCCCACAGCATGATGCAGCCACCACAATGCTTCACGGTAGGGACACTGTGTTTTTGATGATGTGCGGTGTGTGGTTTAGGCCAAACTTAGTGTTCAGTGTGATGCCTAAAACCTCAATTTTGGTTTCATCTGATCATAGAACCTTCTGGCAGCTGACCTCAGAGTTCTAGCAAACTCTAGCCAAGATTTAATGTGAGACTTTCAACAATGGCTTTCTCTTTGTCACTCTCCCATAAAGCAGCAACTGGTGAAGCACCTGGGCAACAGTTGTTGTACACGCAATCTCTCCCATCTCAGCTACTGAAGTTTGTAACTCCTCCAGAGTTGTCATAAGCCTCTTGGTGGTCTCTCTCATTAGTCCCCTTCTTGCACAGTCACTCAATTTTTGAGGACAGCCTGCTTGATGCAGATTTACAGCTGCGCCATATTCTTTCCAATTCTTGATGATTGAATTAATTGTACTCCAAGGTATATTCAGTGACTTGGAAATTTTCTTGTATCCATCTCCTGACTTGTGTTTTTCAATAACCTTCTCATGGAGTTGTTTGGAGTGTCTCCACTATGTAGTTTTTGCCAGCATACTGACTCACCAGCAGTTGGACCTTCCGGATACAGGTGTATTTTTACTACAATCAATTGAAGCACCTAGACTGCACAAAGCCCTTCAAAAACAGATGTCCATTTAACTAATTATGTGACTTCTAAAACCAACTAGCTGCACCAGTGATGATTCGATATGTCATATTAAAGGAGGGTGGATACTTATGCAATCAGTTGTTTTATGTTTTATATTTGTAATTAATTTTGATCACTTTGTAGAGATCTGTTTTCACTTTGACACGAAAGAGTCTTTTTCTGTTGATCAGTGTCAAAAAAAAATTAAATGCACTGTGATTCAATGCTGTGAAACAATAAAATGTGAAAACTTCTGGGGGTGTGTGTGAATATTTTTTATCAGCACTGTAAGTGGGAGGCTTTCAGAAGTGAAATTTTGAGAGTACAAAGCTTGTATGTTGCTGTCAGAATAAAAGGAAAAGATAACAGGTTTAAGGAACTTTGGTTTCTGGGAGATCGTAAGTATGAATATATATTCCGAAGAAATGATGAGGCACCCGTGACTGACAAGGGAAGAAAATACAACATAAAAGTAAAAAAGAGGGCATACAATATATAAAATTAATGGGAAATTAGAGGATTGGGAAGCTTTTAAAAACCAACAGAAGGCAGCTAAAAAAGCTGTAAGTAAACAAAAGATGAAATATGAAGGTAAGCTAGCCAATAATATAAAAAGAGGATATCAATAATTTATTCAGATATATAAAGAGTAAAAGAGAGATGAGTGTGGATATTGGACTGCTGGAAAATGACACAGAAATGGCAAATAAACTTAAAAGCATTTTGCATCAGTCTTCATTGTTTAAGACACTAGCAGTATGCCAGAAATTCAAGAGAAGAGTGTCAGAGGAAAGAATTGAGTGTTGTTGCAATTACTAAGGAGAAGGTGCTTTGGAAGTTGAAAAGTCTGAAGGTAGATAAGTCTCTTGGACCAGATAGACTACATTCTGGTGCTCTAAAAGAGGTAGCTGATGAAATTGCTGAAGCATCAGTAATGATCTCACAAGAATCTTTAGATTCTGGAATGGATCTGGAGGACTGGAATATTGCAAATATCCACTCCTTAAGAAGGGAGGTAAGTAGAAGAAAGGAAAATAAAAGCCAGTTATCCTGATTTCCGTGGTTGGGAAGACATTGAAGTCTATTATTAAGGATGAGATTTCGGGCTACTTGCAGGCACATGATAAAAAAGACCAAAGCCAGCTTGCAACCCATTCAATCCTGGAATCATTTTGGTGAATCTCTTTTGAACCTTTTCCAGATTCACCACGTTCTTTCTGAGATAAGGTGCCCAAATCTGCTTACAATACAACAGAGCTTTATAAAGTTTCAACATTACATCCTTGCTTTTATATTCTGGTACTCTAGAAATGAATGCTCCTATTGCATTTGCCTTCCTCACCACTACCTCAACCTGCAAATTAACATTCAGGGAATCCTACACAAGACCCTTTGTACCTCAGTTTTTTGTTGTATTTTTCCATAATGCAAAGTCACATTGTCTGCACATGCATCAAGGAACACAAGTTGAAAGGATACATTTTCTGTTTTATTCCATGTAAATTTGTATCAGAAATTTTTGGGTACAGATTTGTGAATTCAGTAAGGGCAAATTTCCATTATGCAACTCACCATATCACAGTGGTCACCTAAGTATAGTTTACTATTTGACCTGAAATTGAACTGTCAGACTTTTATTGTACAAAACCACAAACTGTTCCAGCTGCGAGAAAAAGTACCACAGCATAAAAGCCAGGACAAACAGGCTCTGGGACAGCTTCTTCCACCAGGCCATCATACTGATTAATTCATGTTGATAAAATTGTATTTTTATGTTATAATTACTCATCTGTTATGCATGACAGAGAAGGTTGAAGAGCCAACTTTTTAATCAACAATGGAACATCTCTAAGGATTGAATAATGGAGCTGATGAGAATGAGGTTACAAGGTGTATGCTGTGAGTGCTAGCAGATACTTGATGAGATGAATAATGTCTCTCTATGTTGTAATAATATGTGAGAATAGCTTGTCCCTATCTGATTTCGATTTCTTATGCTCCTATATTCACAGAAAATAATGGTTTGGTCCAATAACTTATGAACTGTAAATCATGAAGGATAAGTCTATGTAAGCATGCAACAACTTCAACATGGAAATCACTTCCAATAAGGCAGATGTTATGTCATAGATGACCAATATACCACATTAAATAAGGCCCAAAAATGTCAAACAAGGATCAGAGCCACACAACACAGAAAATGGGCCTTCAGCCCAGCTTTTTCATGCCAACCATGATGCCTAATGGCACAACTCCCATTTGCCTGCATCTGGCCTGTATCCCTCTACTCCTTACTTCTCCCAGTATCCATCTGAATGCCTTTTAAATGTTGCAATCGTTTCTGTTTCCACTGGTAGCACATTCTACAGAGCCACAACCTTCGTTGTAAAAACATGCCCTACAGATCTTCTGATATCTGATAGGCTTCGGTATGACTTGATTCAAAAATCAGTGCCTTAGATATTTCTCTTACTCTTATCTGACATGTCTCAAAAAACAAGCTGCTAATTATGAATATATACGAATATCCTTTGGCTTTGTGCCATCAGATTCCTTCTTTATGACTGTTAAGGGTTAGGACACTTATTCCAAGGAGTAGAGGAGTTTGAGCAGTTTCCATCATCATTTTCTCAAAAAAAAACTTCTTGAAGATCTCCTAAGATCAACATATCAGTACCAACTACTTTAGAAGCTCACTGACTCTATTGAAGAGACACATGGAACACATAGAGACGTATAGCATGGAAAGAGACCCTTTGACCAAACTGGTCCATGTCAGCCAAGATCCCATTCCATTTTCCCATGTTTGACCCATGCTCATTTAAACCTTTCTTATCCATGTGCCTGTCAAAGTGAGTTATATACACAATGCGCACAAGATACTGGAGTAACTCAGCAGACCAGGTGTGTCTCGAGTCGAGACCCTTCATCAGGACCTGTTGAAGGGTCTCAGCCCAAAACGCCAACTGCTTACTCTTTTCCATAGATGCCACCTGGCCTGCTGAGCTCCCCCAGCATTTTGTGTGTGTTGTTTAGATTTTCAACATCTGCATATTTTCTCTTGTTTATATGTTGGTATTGTAACTGCCTAAATGTTTCTGCTTTCTGCTTACTCTACATAAGGACAACCCCCGGGAAAAAAGAATTTTTCCCCTCAGGTTCTTATTAAATCTCACCCTTCTCACCTTAAACCTATATCTTCTGGTTCTTGATGCACCCTCCCCCCTATAAGAAATTGTGTGCATTCATTCCATTTACACCCCTCCTGATTTTAGACAAATGCCCGAAGGAAGAGCACCAGAGGCTACATTCTCTGACCAACTCAGACAGCTTGCATTCCAGAAAAACATCAAAGTTCCTTCATAATGGCAAGGATGAGTCTTAGGGAAATCACTATTCTGATGGACAAATGACAAACCTTGGCAATGGCCACAACTGTTCGGGCTGGAGAAACTGGATCAGTACTGATACATCGTCATGGAGAACCACCAGTTCCACTGATGAGCCGAGAAGCAGAGCATGCTCCAACTTTCTTCAGGAGTGTATGTCTACAGCCACTGTGGGATGATCTGCCAATTGTTACACAAACGCTTCTACACCACTAACTTTGTCATCTTACTTTTCATTTGCAAATAGTTAGGCTGCGCTTCAGTTTTGGTTTAGAATACACAGTTCCAACAGCAGTCAAAGGTGAATCATTAGAAAATTGAGAAGGGGAGAATACTGTGGAACTGAGGGAAAAGGTCAGGGGTGGGTGAACTGGCACAAGCATAGTAAGATGAATTATCTACTCCTTTGCTGGATGAATTAGAAGTAATTCGGGGCTTGGGATTCAAGGAGCTTGCTGGAAATCGGTTTCAGTATCAATAAATTAAATTCAAATGAAAGGATCTTTTATTATATTTAAAACCAGATCAAATAAGATTCTGAGCACCCTTTCAGTAAAATCAGTTTCTATGTTGGGGTAGATGAACAGAAGTTAAATATTGAAAAGGTTATTGAGCATTTAGAGTCTGCATTAAAAAATATTATGAACATGCATTTGTTAAAATGCTCTCAATGTTATCTCAATGCTCTTTAAAAATATTGATATGTAAAATAATACCATCATTACTCTTTCGTAAATATGTTAACTAACAACAAGCTACAATAACAGTTGGATCGGGACATCACTGTCTGTGAATTCCCCTCCAAGTTATACAATATCCTTGTCTGAAAATATTAGATTAGATTAGATTAGATTAGATTAAGTTCAACTTTATCGTCATTGTGCCGAGTACAGATACAAAGCCAATGAAATGCAGTTAGCATCTGACCAGAAATGCAAAGAATAGTGTTATTTACAAAATAACTGCAAATAAAAAGTAAGTGCTACAGCACATAAGTATAAACATACTGAGACAGTGCAATATGGGTGCAATACTGCTCAGCGTTGTGATGTGAGGTTCAGCAGGGTCACAGCCTCAGGGAAGAAGCTCTGCTGGTGTGGGAGTGGAAGCTCCTGTAGCACCTACCGGACAGGAAGAGAGTAAAAGGTCCGTGGTTACGGTGAGATGCATCTTTGATAATACTTTTCACATTATCACTTCTGTCATCGTCGCTGGGTATAAGCTCTGGAGCTCTACCTGGCAGCATTGTGCATGTATCTTCAATGGAAAGACTGCAGCAGTTCATAAAAGATTGTAATCAACCAACTGTCAGATAAACGGATGAGATACGGGTTTGGATATCAATGCACGAGCTATGATCGGTAAATTTACAAATGACACAAGAACTGCTGCTATTGATAGTACAAATAGTGGTTAAGTGCTGGAAGATGTTGTTCAGTTGCTAAGATAGGCAGAGCAATGGCAAATTGAATTTGATTATTTAAGTATTTACAAAGGGGTGCTGAGGAAGAGAAGGGCCTTGGTGTGCAAGGATCTCTGAAGTTAGCAGCAAAGCAGATAAGGAAGAAGGGCACTTGTCCGCATTAGCTGGGGCAAACGTAAAAGCAGGAAAATATAGTCCAACATTTTCAAATATTGGTTAGTCCACACTACAGCAAAGATGTAGTTCCACTGATGATGTAGACATGATTCATCAGAATATTAAAAGTTTAAAGGTTCATTTATTATGAAAGTATACAACTCTGAGATTCTTCTTCTCCAGACAGATAACCATGAAACCAATAGAAAAAGAGCTGCAGCATGATCATTGACCCCAAATTTCCCTCTTGCCTGCACAAAAGAACAAGCAAGATTAGGCCAAAAACACAGAATATAAAATCTATAAGCCTGAAAAAAGTCCATAGACCATAGTCCAAATCCATTTCCATATCCAAATCCAAAGCACAGAAAATGTCAGTAACATCCTCTGGGCACAGTGGCAGGCCACACAGTCTCCCCTCTCTGGCAGCAGAGTGATCCCACCAGTGATCAAAAGGCAGGCAGCTGCTTCTCACCCTCCGTATTTGCCTCGATGTTTCAATCTCCCTCGTCGCTCCAATCGGCAAACGATGTAAGTTTTAATTGACGAAATGGAGTCAAACATTGGCTCGTACCACCCCCTCCCCCACACAGCTGCCTCACCTCGAGGACCATGCTTGCTGCCTTCCGAAATCCTCTTGGGGACAGCAAAGTGCTGGATCACCCAAACAATCTCCAAACTGCAAATTACAGGTTCCAACAGTTCCAGAAACACATTCAAAATGAAAAACAGATGTAAAAGACTTAAAAGAAGTGAAAGAAATACTTCTGTGGTCTCTCCAGAAGATATCAACTTTGGGAGCATTGTATGCAGGTGCCATCTTGACTGGAATGCAGCCTGGAATGCAGCATTTCAGGTTTCGGAAGAAATTGGATCATCTGGGTTTGATTCCCTTCTGAAGCAGAACAGGTGGCCTGAGAAAGGCAGACAGCATACAATCAAATGCTAAAGATCAAGGGTACAGAGATTAGGACAACAAAGAGGGGGTTGTGTGAGGCAGCGGAGCATCTATGGGATTGCTTGAGATGGTGGTCTGGACCATGCTCAAGGACTCATCTGTGGATCTGAATGAATACACTACTGTTGTCATGGACTTTATAAAAATTGTCCCAGATGAGTGTGCACTCAGAAAATCATTCAGAGTCTTCCCCAACCGGAAGCCTTAGATGAACCATGAGATCCACAACCCATCGAGGGCCAGATCAGAAACATTCTGCAGACCAAGAAAGTTACTAGAGGTGCAGGCATGACCTCCGGAAAGCCATCTCACAAGTGAAGTGCCAATTCAAGACTAAACTTGAATCAATGACAGCTGTGGCAGGACCTAAATGCTGTCACCTCTTGCAAAGTGAAATCAAACGACATAGGCGACTACAGCACCTCACTTCCAGATGACCTCACTGCCTTCTTTTTTTGCTTTGACTGTCAAAACATGGAGGAACTATCATGAACTCCCACAGACTCTAATGATCCTGTGATTTCGGTCTCTGAGGCCGACATATGATCATCCTTCGAGAGAGTGAACCCATGGAAAGCATACAGCCCAGGAACATACCCATCACTCTCTATGTTAACAAACAAATCTCTGACATCTACAACTATAGTTTCTTCAATCACCTTGAAATTATGCCCCATCATATTAGCTATTTCTGCGCTGGGGAGAAAGATGTTCTTTGACCACTCTATCAATGCATCTTTTCATACATAAGCAATAAATATCGAGAAGATGAGATAAAGAATCCTTGAAAATTAGTCCAGTGGTTGTGGGAATAATTCAAAGATGGGGCTAATGAGGTTGAGTGAAGTTTTCCCCTTTGGTTTAAGAGCCTGATGGTCGAGAGGCTGTAACTGTTCCGGAACCTGGTGGTGTGAGTCCTAAGGCTCCGGTAACTTCTTCCTGATGGCAACAGTGAGAAGAAAGCATGTCCTGCATGGTGGGGATTCCTGAAGATGGTTGCTATTTTCCAGTAGAAGTGCTTAATGGGGTACGGAGGGCTCTACCCATGATGGATTGGGTTGTATCCACTATTTTTTGGAGGATTTTCCATTCAAGGACATTGGTGTTTCCATACCAGACTGTGATGCATCCAGTCAATATCCTCTCCATTACACATCTAAGGAAGTTTGTCAAAGTTTTAGATGTCATACCGAATCTTTGCAAACTCCTAAGGAAGTAGAAGCGAGTTGTACTTTCTTCGTAATTACACAGTCATAAGTGTAAAGCGAGTAGAGTAGAGGGCTAAGCACATAGCCTTGCGGTGCACCTGTGCTGATGGAAATCGTGATGGGGATGTTGTTGCCAACCCGAACTGACTGAGGTCTGCAAGTGAGGAAATTGAGGATCCAATTGCACAATGAGGTATTGAAGCCAAGGTCTTGAAGCTTATTGATTATTTATGAGGCCATGATGGTACTGAATGCTGAGCTATAGTCAATAAAGAGCATCCTAATGTATGTATCTTTGCTGTCCAGATGTTCCAGGGTTAAGTACAGAGCTAATTAGATGGCATCTGCTGTGGACCTGTTGCTCCAATAGGCTAATTGGAGTGGATCCAGGTCACTTTTTAGGCAGGAGTTGATATGTTTAATCATCAAATCACTTCATCACTGTGAATGTAAGTGCTACTGGATGATAGTTATTGAGGCAGGTTACAATGTTCTTCGTAGGCACCGGTACAACTAAAACCTACTTGAAACAGGTGGGTACGTCAGACTGCCGAAGTGAGAGGTTAAAGATCTCAGTGAACACACCAGCCAGTTGATCAGCACAGTTCTTTAGTACTTAGCCAGGTACCCCATCCAGACCAAATGCTTTTTGAGGGTTCACCCTCCTGAAGACTGCTCACACGTTGGCCTCAGAGACTGAAATCACAGGATCGTTGGGGGCTGTGGGCGTTCATGATGGTTCCTCCATGTTTGATGGTCAAAGCGAGCATAGAAGGCATTGAGCTCATCAGGAAGCAAAGCTCTGTTGTGGCCTAAGTTGCTTGATTTAACTTTATAAGAGGTGATAGTGTTCAAGCCCTGCCACAACTGTCAAGCATCCTTCATTGATTCAAGCTTGGTATGGAACTTCCACTTCACTTGGAAGATGGCTTTCTGGAGATGGTACCTGGACTTCTTGTAACTGTCTTGGCTTTTAGACTTGAATTTGGAGAAATTGGTGATTAATATATATTCCAAATTAGGATCTGGATAAAGTAACTCTGCCCAGAACATTGACTTTCTATTCTCCCAAATATTTTGCTTGACTTACTGAGTTCTTCTAGCACTTTATTTGTGTTGAGTAACCTTAAATGTTGCTTTTCCTTACCATGTTTTACTCAAAATTTAGAAGATGTTATTTAAGAAGTTTGACATACTGTGTTTGAGTCTTTTGGAAGGTTTGTTTTGATTTAATCGTAGTGCTTTTCCTGTACATTGCAAAAGTGTAATCTGCTTGAAGTTCATCTTGTGACCGATAGCATGCAAATGAGGCTTCAGAGGATTGTATTGCAAATTTTATGTTGGACCCCAATTGCACAGGAGATATAGGTACACAGCATCTTCTCATTGTTGTGGATACCTTCACTAAATGGGTTAAAGTTTTCCCGCGTGAACTAATTCAGCAGAAGTTACAGTACAATTTTTGGTTACGCACACTTACTTGTTGGGGTTTATCTGTGCTATTCATTCTGACCAGTTAACTCAGTTTACAGGAAAGGTTAAGCAAGATGCTGACTAGATAAAATAGAAATTTACCCAGTACAGTGATGTCACTGATCACATCAAAATTAAACTAAAGATTACCGCATATTCTAAACGTTTACTATATAAGACAGTTCATCAGCATATTATCAATTCAAGCTAGAAAATGGAAAAGCTAATTGGTGCTATGTTAATTGACTAAAAGCATTCAGTTCTCAGCACGCCCTTCTTGTCAGAACCAGTGCTTTATTTGCAGCCCGAGCATCTGAGCTGTTACTGTCAGCACAGAAGCAGGAACAGGCACGATTACCATGCCTAACTCCACAGACCAGGTTCTTCCTCATTCCTTCACTCAGAGAAGTGACTGATACTTTTGTCTCTTTTCACCCTGTACACAGAAGATTATATTTTAACATTTTAATTTTAAAGTGTACACGAAAAGAGAACTTACAATTTTTCTTCCTTTTCCAGCTGTCTTGTTTATTTAAATTATCACTGCTGAATTTATCATTACACTTATTTGCTTAATTATTAAAACATAGAACATAGAGCAGTAAAGTACAGTGCAGACCTGACAGACCTTTAAACTACTCCAGGATCAATCTATCCCTTCCCTCATGCATAACCCTCTATTTTTCTTCCATCCATAGTCTCCTAAATGTTGCTAAATCACCCCTGGTAGAGCTTTGCACATACCCATCACTCTCTGGGCAAAAAAATCCTGCCTCTGACATCCCCACTATAGTTTCCTCCAATCACCCTAAAATTATGCCCTCTCTGATTAGCTTTTCCTGCCCTAGGAAAAACGGTGCTCTCTGTCCACTCTAGCAATATGCCTTATCATCTCATACACATCCATCGTCCTTCATTCTCCTTCACTCCAAAGGAAAAGGTGCTAGTTTGATCAACCTTTCCTCATTAGATGCGTTCTGTAATCTAGGCAGTATCCTGATCAACCTCCTCTGAAGCTTCCTATAATGAGGCGACCACAGACATGAACACAATACTCCAATTAAGTTCTAACCAGGGTTTGATAGAGCTGCAACATTTTCTCATGGCTCTTGAAGTTAATCCTTCAACTAATGAAGACCAACACATCATACTCCTTCTTAACCATCCTATCGGCTTGGCAATTTTGAAGGATCTCTAGACATTGACCCCAAGATCCCTCTGTCCCTCCACACTGCTGAGAAACCTACCATTAACCCTGTAATGTGCCTTCAGGTATGGCCTTCCAAAGTGTATCATTTCACACTTTTGTGGATTGAACTCCTTCTGTCACTTTCCAGTCTAGCTCTGCATCTTGTCAATGCCCTGTTGTAACCGATAGCAACTCTCTGCACTATTCACAGCACCTCCAACTTCTATGACATCTGCAAATTTACTAAGCCACCATCCCGCTTCCATAAACAAATCATTTATACAAATTACAAAGGGCAGGAGTCCCAGAACGGATCCCTGAGGAACACCAGTGGGCATCAACCTCCATGAAGAATTCACTCATCCACTGCCATCCTCTGTCTCCTGGGGAAAATCCAAGTCTGAATCCATGCAACCAAGTTTCTCTGGATCCCATGCCTTTTGACTTCCTAAATGAGCTTATCATGGGGAATCTTACCAAACTCTTTACTGAAATCCATACACAATATATCCACTGTTCTACCTTCATCAATCTGTTTTGTCAAGTCCATGAAGAATTCAATTGGGCTCATGAGGCACAACCTGCTCCTCACAAAGCCATGCTGACTGTCCCTAATCAAATTATACTTCTCTATATGCTTGTAAACTCTGTCACTAAGAATCCTCTCCAATATTTTGCCCATTGCTGATGTAGGACTCACTGGTCTATAATTCCAGGATTATTTCTACTATCTTCCTTGATAACAGTAATAACATCCAATCTTCTGGTACTCCTCCTGTAGTCAGTGAGGTCACCAAGATCATTGGTCAAAGGTGTAGCAATCCCTTTCCTCGCTTCTTGTAGTAATCTGGAGTATATCCTGTCCAGCCCCAGAGAATTATACCTAAACATTTTTTCTAATGTTCCAGTACATCCTCTTTCTTGACATCAACATGTTCCAGCATATTAGTCTGACCTACACTGATGTCAGATTTGTCAAGGACCCTCTCAATGGTGAATACTAAAGCACAATATTAATTAGAACTACCCCCCCCCCCACCAACCCACCTCTTCCAATTCCAGGCACATGTTTTCTTTTTTTTAACCCTAATTGGTCCTACCCTTATTCTAGTCATCCTCTTGTTCTTCATGTACGTGTAGAATAACTTGGCTTTCCTTAATCCTATTCTTATAATCCCTTCTAGATCTCCTAAATCCATTCTTAAGCTCCTTCCTGCCTATTTATAACTGTCAAAAGTTCTGTCTGATCTTTGCTTCATAAACTTTAAGCATTCTTTCTTTTTCCTCTTGACTACATGTTCTACTTCTCTTGTCAACCATGGTTCCTTCACTCTACCATTCTTTCCCCGCTTCATTGGGACAAACCTCTCCAGAACGTCTTGTAAGTGATCCCCAAGTCACTTCCACATTTCCGTTTTCAATTTCCCTGAGCACATCTCTTCCTATTTTAGTCTCCCAAGCTCCTGCACGATAGCATCATAATACGCCCTCCCTCAATTAAGTATCTTCCCAATCAGTCTGCTCCTATCCCAGTAAAGGTCAGTGAACTGAGGTCTCTGTCTCTGAAATGCTCAACAACTGAGAGATCTGTCACCAGACCAGGATCATTGCCGTTACTTTATTCATTTATTGCAAATGTGAAATTATTCAGGAGTTACTTGTGCCCCTCAAATTAATTAACAAACTTGTTGACTAACTCTGCTCAGTGTATATCTTCTATCACAACTTCCTATTGCTTATTGCTGGTGTTTGATGTACCTGCTTAGATATCTTGCATAATTTAGTATCATGTTAATCATGAACCAAAAGGGGGAATGTTGCAGCCGGAGAGATGTCAAGTATCCCATCAGGCTCTAGGAGGACACATTACTGGCTAAGAAGAGATGCTGGGAACCACTGAACAAAGAAACACAGTGAAGGAAGATCATTTAGTTGACATGTGGTCGCTATTAACTGAGAATAAAGCTGCAATCGGTTTCCAACACTGTGAAATATCCCATTGTAAACCACTCCACTTTGAGCCGATGGACGGAACAGGCCAGGATAAATGATTTGTGAACTGACATCGTGTGAAAAGGAAAATTTGATAAATTGCAATAGAACATCAAGTGCCCTGGTAATTAAGAAACCAAATTGTGAAATGGCATCAGCAGGAATTTGAAGGAGTTAAAAAAATACACATTTGTATTGATAAGGATATGAATTCCAGCCACATAGATGTCAATAAAGAACAAAGCAATATTTGAAAACTATGAAGGAATGTATAAAAAGTTTCTTTATTAGATGACCAGAAACAGCGAGCCTTTCAGATGAACCATTATCATTGGAAATGCAGTAACACAGATCAATAAATAGCCTTTGCCTTCCAAGTTTTGATTTGAGGCCCATCTTCTTGTGCCTTGGTGGACAATTTGACAGTGTCTGGTGTTTGTCCTCTGAATGTGTGCAAGCACACTCAGTAATTGCATGCTGCAGTTTACCAATTGAAACTCAGGTGTCATTGGCTCTGGGGTGTAGTTAGCATGCTTTGAGCTGTTTCTCATTCGTTCTGAAAATTAGGTCTAATCCCATGAGAAGACTGTTCAGGGACAATAGTGCAATCTTGTTTAATTGTGATTTGCTCTGTTGTCAACCCATCGGTCAGT
This sequence comes from Mobula hypostoma, assembly GCF_963921235.1. Lineage (NCBI taxonomy): Eukaryota > Metazoa > Chordata > Chondrichthyes > Myliobatiformes > Myliobatidae > Mobula > Mobula hypostoma. The sequence continues at coordinate 59,827,513 of NC_086106.1, forward strand.
ATTGTGGCTTGCAGGCTGCTGTGAAAAAGACAGAGACAATTTACTGTGAGAACGCAAACACAAGGAAATCTGCAGATGCTGGAATTTCAAGCGACACACATAAAAGTTGTTAGTGAACGCAGCAGGCCAGGCAGCATCTCTAGGAAGAAGCACAGTTGACATTTCGGGCTGAGATTTTTCGGGCCGAGACCCTTCATCAGGATTAACTGAAAGAAGAGCTAATACCTCTTACTAGCTCTTCTTTCAGTTAGCCCTGACGAAGGGTCTCGGCCCGAAACATCGACTGTACCTCTTCCTAGAGATGCTGCCTGGCCTGCTGCGTTCACCAACAACTTTTATGTGTGTTACTGTGAGAACCCAGTTTGGGCTGAGAGTTCCGCAGTTCCTGCTGATTGAAGTAACTAAGACTTTAGTGATGTCAAATAAGACCTTGTGTTTTGGGCCGATGCTGCTCTCTGCATTTTTCTTAGAGTTGACAGTGGTGTATATTGCATTCAAAGTATGTGTACATTATACAACCTTGAGAACCATCTCCTTACAGACAGCCACAAAACAAAGAAACCTCAAAAGAACCCATTTAAAAGACCGTCAAACACCCAATGCGCAGAGAGAAAAAAAAATCAAATTATGCAAACAATAAAAGCTTTGGAACTAAGTTTTACCAAAGACACGACGGCAGACATCTGCTCAGTTCAGCTCAGAGATGAGTAAACATAATAGTACAGAGAGCAGAACCAGGCAGAAATGACCCGACCCTCGTTTCTGGTCCCAACACCCTGACCCTTTTCAATCTGGCCCGGCGCTAAAATCATCCAAATACCGAGCCGTCCCCTGCTCTTGGACAGCTCTGAGGCCTGGACTGCACTGCTATGATTTGGCCCAGTGCTTAAATCGATCAGATATCAAGCCTTACCTCGCTCCCACCTCCGCGTGCCTCCACCATGCCTCACTTCCGCCTCCACCTCCGCTCGCCTAGCCTTGCCTCTGCACGTCTCTCCAAGAATAGTGGTGATCACTATCAATTAAGTGTTGTTAATAAAGTGCTTAGTAGTTTTCTATGTTGTGTATTTTGCCACTGCTAAGTCGTCACTGGGCATGATCAACACCATCTTAAGCTGAATGGTCCACCAGAACTTGAGACCGATGGATTCCACTCTGTAACTCAACGAGTAGCACTCCAACAGGGTGCAGAGAGACCCTTGTGTACCTACTCAGCAGATGCCTTATAGTGTATTCTTAAACAGTTTCTCTCATTCAAATATTCTCCATTTTATTATCCAACACAATAGTTTTCCCAACTCATTCCACCGTTTGTTTTATCACCCATCATCAACAGGCCCTCAGATGAAACACTTACATGACTACGATCATCTTCTTTTTGTCGACAAGAGGTTTTAATATAGGCTGAATCTACAATTCAACAGTATTGTAAACTTCATGGCGATCTGTCATCGATTCATTCAGATCAGTTGAGTTTATCTGCATATGCATCAACATGTATGAACAAGTACAGTATAATGAAAGGCTTAGTTGCAGCAGCATCTCTGACACAGCATCAGTTAAATAACTTCCACTAGAAAAACATAAACATAAATTATACAATGGATGCCCACAGTTGTAAGTGCTTACAACTATGGGTTGAGTATTCTGATCTGCACAAATAATCAATAGAAAAGATTAAAAAAATAGAAACAAGGCCCACAATACTAGTTAACAGGTCAGAACTAGTGTTGATGAAAGGTCATTGACCAGAAATATTAATGTTTCTCCCTCCATATATACTACCCAGTCTCCTGAGTATCTCCAGCATTTTCTGCTTTCATTTCAGATTTCCAGCATCTGCAATATAGTTATTTTTAGAAATGATGCATTCTAATTTTCATACTCTTATTAGAAACTTCTTATGACATGTATATTTCATAATAGTGGAGAATTTTTTTGCTAATTTTTAAAACACTCAAATAGTCCAGCTTAATAGAGACCATTTTAATATATACCACAGAAGTTTGATTGATGAATAAAGAAAATCTGAGATGTCTATGGGGGTCTTACTTAAAAATGTGTTGTTGCCCAGCAGAGAGGGACCTCGGCACTAACACGAAAACTAATGTGAAAACTTTGGTTGGTAAATAAACTTTTAAGTAGTAGAGTTATTGAATTGTTAAAAATGAGCAGGGTCAAAATCAGGTAGCAACTTTAGTGCAGAATTTTATTTTCAAGGATAAAGACACAATGTTATCATATGCTGATTATCTTCATTAATGTCATTGTGATTACATTTGTTTGGTTTTAAAATGAGCCGCAGCTTGAGCAGATTAAATCAGAAGTATCAGAAGTATCACAATATGTTGTGACATCTTTAACTTGAGTTGAACTCCTAGCTAAAGCTGAAAGCTTATCATTTGTATTATTTAATAAACTGGACTGCATTATAAAATACTCAGCTCAAAAAGTTCAAAGTTTAAAACTAATTTATTATCAAAGTACATATACGTTATACAACCTTGAGATTTGTCTCCTAACAGGCAGCCACAAAACAAAGAAACTCAAAAAACCCCCAAAGTTCAGAGAGAAAAAAAATCAAATTGTAGAAACAATAAAAGCAAGCAAATACCATTTAGAATGAAGGTGAATCCTCGGGTACAAAGCCCGAAGCTGCTAGAGCAGGCCGCAGCCTCAGCCACAGTTCAGTGCAGAGTGGAGTAAATGTCATGCAGCAGTGAGCAGGGCTGGCCCAATCCTCACCTCTGGTCCCAATACCCGGCCTTTTCAATCCATTTGACCTGGCGTTTAAATCATCCAACCATCCTCGCTATAAAACCTGGGCCCTGTCACATTGATACGCTCTGGGCCTGGATACAGTCTTGGAACTCACTTGTTTTCTGTGCAATTGGTCAAAAATGGTCATAGAATCTTTGAGCACAGTCAAAGAGCTATCAGCCCAATGATCTGCACCAACCATCAACTGCTCATTTTTACACTAAGAGTCATGGATTTGTGCTGTTTAAGTCCTGCGAAGAGAAATACATGTTATAAAATGAGACAGCACACAGTTTCCAATAGTACCTCACTCAGCTGAGTGCAGCTGGAAGCATTCTGCTTCCTGACAGGATCATCAACACTTAGAACAGCTTGGAAGAAAGTGATGGAAGGAGAAAAAAGTCAAAAGAAACCAGAGAAAAGGACCAGTTGACAGTTGGTTAAACTGTGAGAACCAATGAGATTATAGAGAGTTCAGGGGACAATAATAAATTAAAAAAGGCAAGCAAAGAGTGAATGTGGGAAGCAATAAGCACTAAAGGAAATCCGGAAACATGCAATGGGCATGTGAACAGGAAGAGGACTGGAGGAGGAGGGCTGTGGCTAACCTGAACGGAGAAGACACCCTGCATGTGGGAGTCAGAGAGCGTGAACAGTGAGTACTCAACATTAGTGATTCACACAGCTGAAGAGGCTGCCAGGAGATGTAATCGGGGCTAGACTGAGACATAATCGTAACTAAGTGCAAAAGTATTATCATGGCTGATTGCATTTAAAGTGGATAAATCATCCAAGACTAATTGGCCATCAAAGCTTTACAAAGATCCATTAGCCAATTTTGTCCATTAATTAGAAATTACAAAAAATTGCTCAGTACGGTATCAATACCTCCACAGTTTTGAAGTAAAATGTGGTGATGGGGGCCAATTAGCATGATTTTTTTTAATTGTCTTCCCCGTCTAGTTATAAAGCTACAAAATCAACATGTCCCACATTTAATGGTTGGTTTCAATGGGCTTAAAATTTTTACACTGCTCTAAACCTGCAGAAAGATCATTTAATCATGGGAATTGTACTGACTTTTACCATTCGTTCTGGCCTCTGTACTCCCTCAGCAACTGAATCCCTATCTTCCTCACTCATCAGTGTGGATCAGAAATAACATCTCCTCCTCACTGTCAATCAACACAGCTGCACCTCAAGGACACGTGCATTGCCTGATGCTTTACTCTCCCTACACCAATGACTGTGTGGCTAAGCACAGCTCAGCCGGCATCTGTAGATTCGTCAACGACTCTATTGTTGATGGTGGAACCTCAGGTGGTGACAAGGAGGCATACGGGAGTGCGATAGATCAGCTGGCTGAGTAGTGTCACAACAAGAACTTTGCACTCAACGTCAGTAAGACCAAGGAAATTATTGTGGACTTCAAAGAGAGGATATTGGGAGAACACACGCCAATCACTGACGAGGGGTCTGCACTGGAAATGGTGAGCAGCTTCAGATTCCTGGGAATCACCATCCAATTGGACATATCCTGCATCAAACTCATTGATACAATCATGAAGAAGGCACACCAGCGGCTATACTTCATTAGGAGCTTCAGAAAATCTGGTTTGTTGCTAAAGACTCCAGTAAATTTCTATAGATGTACTGTGGAGAGCATTCTGACTGATTGTATTACAGACTAGTAATGCATAGAATCACAATAGAGATTGTAGAGACTCAATCAGCTCCATCATAGGCAAAACCCACCCCACCATCAAGGACATCTTCAAAGGCAGTGCCTCAATAAGATGTCACTTAACACTAAGGACATGGCCTTTTCTCATTCCTATCTCCAAGAAGACAAGAGACTGAAAACCCACTTCAATATTTTAGGAACAACTTCTTCCCCTCTGCCAGCAGATTTCTCAATGGTCCATGAACCTATGAACATGATGTTGTTATTTATCTTTTTCATGATTTATTTCTTTTGAATGTTACTTCTAGTGATATTTTTAATGTCTACTGTCAGCAAACAACAAATTTAATGAGGTATGTCAGTGACACTTACTCAGATTCCAATTCTGACTCTGACATCCACCACCATCTGTGTGAACAACTTACCCCTCAGATCCCCTTTAAAGTGTGCCCTCTCACCTTAAGCCTCCGTCCTCTAATTTTAGACTTCCTTACCCTCAGAAAATGCTATGACTGTCCATATCTATGTTCCTCATGATTTTATAAACTCCTTTAAGATCATTCCTCAATTTCTTTGCTCCAGGGAAAATAGAACCAGCCTTTCCAGTCTCTCCTCATAACTCAATCCCTACAGTCCTGGCAACATCTATGTGGTTCTTTTCGACACCCTCTCCAACATGATCATGTCCTTCCTATAGCAGAGAGAGTGACCAGTCCAGCACACAATATTCCAGGTGATGGCTCACCAGCATACTAAGACCAGTGAGTTTAACTTCATTGGTGGGGAAGTTCTAGAGCAATCAGGAAGAATATCAGCAGCCACTTTGACATGTGTGTTAAGGAATAGCAACTAAAAAGATAAATGGCAGTAGACATTAATGCAGGCAAGAATCAGCTTTCAGACTATTTGCAAGTGTAACCTACAGACAGTAAATCTGTTTTATAATTACAAGGATATTCTTCAGAATCGAACAGTTAATAGGTATGCTTTAGAAACTAACAAAACATTCTCTTAATGGACATTTGTATAAAGATGTTCTAATGTGATATGCATTGATGCAATAGATTGCTTAGCACATAAGAACCATCCATTATAAAATGGGATGTACTGAGCCTTCCACCACTGAAACATAGACAGGGAAACACATTAGTTAAATGAGACTTGGATGGGATTATTTAAGGTTCATACTTGGCTATTTTTCCACTTAATATTTAACTGTACCCATATTTCTTCTGTCAATCAATATTTGAGGTGTTTGTATATCATATAACCATATAACAATTACAGCACGGAAACAGGCCATCTCGGCCCTTCTAGTCCGTGCCGAACTCTTACTCTCACCTAGTCCCACCGACCTGCACTCAGCCCATAACCCTCCATTCCTTTCCTGTCCATATATCTATCCAATTTAACTTCAAACGACAACATCAAACCTGCCTCAACCACTTCTGCTGGAAGTTCGTTCCACACAGCTATCACTCTCTAAGTAAAGAAGTTCCCCCTCATGTTACCCCTAAACTTTTGCCCTTTAACTCTCAGCTCATGTCCTCTTGTTTGAATCTCCACCACTCTCGATGGAAAAAGCCTATCCACATCAACTCTATTTATCTCCCTCATAATTTTAAATACCTCTATCAAGTCCCCCCTCAACCTTCTACGCTCCAAAGAATAAAGACCCAACTTGTTCAACCTTTCTCTGTAACTTAGGAGATGAAACCCAGGTAACATTCTAGTAAATCTTCTCTGTACTCTCTCAATTTTGTTGACATCTTTCCTATAATTTGGTGACCAGAACTGTACACAATACTCCAAATTTGGCCTTACCAATGCCTTGTACAATTTCAACATTACATCCCAACTCCTGTACTCCAGAGAGCCATTTCTCACTTATGGTAAAAGAAAGTCATTTTAAGTGGTCTAGGTTATGGCCTCAAAAGCTTTTAGAATATCTCAATGAACTACATTCTCTCAACCAATGTACTTTAACATTCAGAATTGGTCTCATAATCTGAGATATGTTCCCCTTGTAAATGTGCACCTCTGTGGAATCTTTTGCCCATACCCAAAATATTGAAGTAATCTATGCAATTCCAAATATTGAAAATGTTATCCTTGTATTCAAAGGGTATAAAAATGTGATGTTCTTTGAGCTTAGCGAGATTCTCCTGCAGGATTTAGTTTACAAACAGAGGCAATGTGTAGTGAGACTCCTAGCAAGGAGAGGCTGGTGATAACGATGAGTTGCAATGCAAAGGTGGACAAAATCAAAAAGAGAGTGAATACTGGACTGAATGTGTTATATTTGAATGGGCGCAGTATACGGAATAAGGTAGATGAACTTGTGACATAGTTACAGATTGGCAGGTATAATGTTGTAGGCACAACAGTGAACCATGGCTGAAAGAAGAAAATAGCTGGGAGCTTAACGTTCAAGGATACAGGCAGGAAGGCAGAGGGGATGGCAATGCTTTGTTGGTAAAAAAAAAATGAAATCGAATCAAAACTGAACGAGGTAACGTAGGATCAGAAGGTATTGAATCATCATGGATCGAGCTAAGGAACTGCAAAGGTGAAAAGACCCTGATGGGAGATATATACAGACCCTCAAACAGTAGTAAGGATGTGGTCTACAAACTAAAAATCGTCGTTATCTGAACCCTTAGTGCCTAGGTGGCACATGGGGACTCAACAAGTTAAAAATGGAGGTTGAAAATGCATGCCAAATGGGCAATGTTACAATTGTCATGGGGGATTTCAGTGTACAGGTAGATTTGGAAAATTAGGTTGGTGCTGGATTCTAAGAGGAGGAGTCTCTGGAGTGCCCACGATGGCTTTTTACAACAGCTCATTGTTGAGCCAACGGGAGGGTCAGCTATTCTGGATTAGGCATTGTGCAATGAAACAGAATTAATTAGAGAGCTTAAGGTAGAAGAACTGTTAGGGGAATGTGACTGTAATATGATTGAATTCACCCTGAAATTTGAGAAGAAGAAGCTAAAGTCAGATATATCAGTATTACAGTAGAGTAAAGGGAATTACAGAGGCATGAGAGAGGGATTGGCCAAAATTGATCGGAAAAGAACGCTGGTGGGAATGATGGCAGAGCAGCAATAGCTGGAATTTCCAGAAGCAATTCGGAAGGTACAGGATATATACATCACAAAGAGGAAGAAGTTTTCTGAAGGCAAACTGTGGCTAACAGGAAAAGTCAAAGCCAACATAAAAGCCAAAGAGAGAGCATATAATAGAGCAGAAATTAGTAAGAAGTTAGAGGATTGGGAAAATTTCAATTACCAATGGAAGGCAGCTAAAAAAGTCATTAAGAAGGTACAGATGGAATACAAAAGTAAGCTAGCCAATAATATTAAAGAGAATACCAAAAGTTTTTTCAGAGACATAAAGTGTAAAAGAAAAGTGAGAGAGGATATCAGACTGCTAGAAAATGATGCTAGAGAGGTAGTAGTGGGGGACAAGGAACAGTAGATGAACTGAATAATTATTTTGCTTCAGTCTTCACTGTGGAAGACACTAGCAGTATGGTGGAAGTTCCAAGTATCAGAGGTGTGCTTGAGGTTGCCATTATAGGGAGACTGTTCTTGGGAAACTGAAAGATCCAAAGGAAGATAGGTTACCCAGATGAGTTAGTGTGCACCCCAGGGTTCTGAAAGAGTTGGCTGAAGTGTTTGCGGAAGCGTTAGTCATGATCTTCCAAGAATCACTAGATTCTGGAATGATTCAGGAAGACTGGAAAATTTCAAATGTCACTCTACTCTTCAAGAATGGAAAGAGGCAGAAGAAAGGAAATTATAGGACAGTTAGTCTGAGCTCAGTGGTTGGAAAAATGTTGGAGTCAATTGTTAAGAAAGTGGTTTCGAGTTACTTGGAGGCACATGATAAAATAGGTCATGGTTAGTATGGTTTCCTCAAGGAAAAATCTCACCTGACAAATCTGTTGGAATACTTTGAAGAAATAACAAGCAGGATAGACAAATGAGAATTGGTTGATATTGTGTATTTAGATTTTCAAAAGGCCTTTTGACAAGGTGCCACACATGAGGCTGCTTAACAAGCTATGAGCCCATGGAATGACAAGAAAGATTCTAACATGGATAAAGCAGTGACTGTTTGGCAGGAGACAAAGAGTGGGAATAATAGGAGCATTTTCTGGTCAGTTGTCAGTGACTACCAGTATTCCACAGGGACAGGTGTTGGGACCGAGTTTTTTACATTATATGTTAATGAAGGAATTGATGCATGGCTTTGTTGCAAAGTTTACATACGATATGAAGATAATTGGAAGGGCAGGTAGCTTTGAGGAAGTAGAGAGGCTGAAGAAGGACCCAGACAAATTAAGAGAATGGGCAAAGAAGTGGCAGTTGGAATACAGTGTTGGGAAGTGTATGGTCATGCACTTTGGTTGAAGAAATGAAAGGGTTGACTATTTCTTAAATGGAGAGAAAATACAAAAACAATGAGATGCAAAGGAATTTAGGAGTGCTTCTGTAGGATTCCCTAAATTTTAATTTGCAAGTTGAGGCTATGGTGAGGAAGGCAAATGCAATAGTAGCATTCATTTCAAGAGTACCAGAATATAAAAGCAAGGATGTGATGTTGAGACTGTACAAAGAATGAGTAAGGCCTCACTTGGAGTATTGCGAGCAGTTTTGGGCTGCTTGTCTTAGGATGGATGTGCTGAAACTGGAGGGAGTTCAAAGGAATTTCCTGAAAATGATTCCAGGTTTGAACAGCTTATCATATGGAGAGCATTTGATGGCTCAGGGCCTGTATTCACTGGAATTAGAATGAGGCGTGATAGAGTGGATGTGGAGAGGATGTTTCCTCTGGTGAAAGAGTTTAGGAACAGAGGATACAGCCTCAGAACAGAGGGGCATCCATTTATAATTAAGAGGAATTTCTTCAGCCAGAGAGTAGAGAATCTGTGAAATTTGTTGCACAGGCAGCTGTGGAGGCCAAGTCATTGGGTATATTTAAGACAGTGGATGACAGATTCTTGATTGTTCAGGGCATGAAAGGATATGGGGAGAAGGCAGGAGATTGGGGCTGAGAGGAAAAATGGATCAGCCATTATGAAATGGTGGAGCAAACTCAATGGGCCAAATGGTCTAATTCTGCTTCTGTGGCCCATGGTATTAAAAGTGTGAAGTGATACAATTTTGACAGTTGGCAGGATTTCTTAGCAGTGTGGAGGAACAGAGGGATCTTGGGATCCATGTCTACGGACCCCTCAAGGTTGCCAAATGGATGGCATGTTGGCCTTGACTTCAAGAGCTGCAAGATAGTTTTGTAGCTCAATAAAACTCTGGTCAGGACATTCTTGGAGTATTCTGCTGATTTTTGTTCACCTCAATATTGGAAGGATGTGGAAGCTTTAGAGAGGATGCAGAGCGAGGATTTATCAGGAAGCTGCCTATTGGCGACTTGAACACACGGCTCAGTTTTTATTGTTTTTTAGTGATTTTTTGGGGTTTGTGTGGATAGTTTTGGGAGTCAGAGGTGAGCTTAGGGTTTAGGGATTTGGGGGAGTTAGAGGAGTTAGATTCTGGAGTTTTAATTCTGCACTGTACTTTCAAAGGGCAGTGACATGGACGTGAGAGATCCATGGACCAGGCCGAATGTTCAGCTGATAAGGCTGGTGGCTCCCCCAGGGTCATAGTGTTGTTGGAGGATTCTGGAGCTGGACTTTTGTGCAGGCATGAGGAATGAGGTCTGATGCCCCCTTGGGTTCACGAATTGTTGAGACCGTAGTTCAGGGCCTAGTTTTCAGCGTCACATCATCGGCGAGTACGGAATTTGACGCCTGGTGTTCAGTGATCGGTCAGTCCTGTAGTCAGTGCCAAAGATCGAGGCCTGAGGGCTGAATTGAAAGTCCAGAAGCTGAGGCTCGCTGACCCAAGCACTGAGTGTACAAATTTCTGGGAGGTAGTCCAAAACTCGAAGTCTGCGTGACTGCATCCGAATGTGAGTCATGATCCGGCTCCACTGGAGGCTGAAGAATATGAACTGTCTTGAGTTCAGGGGACCATATATGCGCGTGGGTGTTTTGCTGTTGTGTTGCTATTTGTTGTGCTGTGTGTTGTGCTTTGTGTTTTTCAGATGAGCGTTGTGGGCAGGCTATGTTGGCACTGGAAAGCATGTGCAACTTTGTGGGCTGCCCCCAGCACAACCTCCAGTGTGTTGGTTGTTAATGCAAACAAGACACTTCACTGTCTGCTTTGATATACGCATGATAAATAAACTTGAATTTTGAATCTTGGAGAGCTTGTCTTAGGAAGAAAGGGTGAGTGAGCTGGAACTTTTCACTTTGAAATGAAGGATGAGAGGTTACTTGATAGAGCTGTATAAGATCATAAGAGGCATTGATGGAGTGGATATCTTGCGTCTTTATCCCCGAGTGGCAACGGCTAATATAAGTGGACATAATTTAAAGATGATTGGAGGGAAGTATAGGGGAAAAGGTCAGAGGTAGTATTTCTCACAGAGTGAAGGGAACGCACTGCCTTGGGGGCAAATACATCGGGGACACTTAAGAGACTCCATGGATGAATGAAACATGGTGAACTATAGGTAAAGGGAGTGGTAGGTTGGCATTGGAGTAGGTTAAAACGTCACAACATGAGCTGAGGGACCTTTACCTTCTGTATTTGTCACAACTGCTGTGGAGCCTGGGAGCTCTCGCGGCGGGCAGCTGAAGGATTGGCAATCACACACATGAGAGTGCACACGTTCCAGCCAATTCGGGTTTCTTTGTAAAGGTGTTTAACTCTCTTCCTTTTGCTTCAGCATTGTCAAGTCTTGATTGGAACATAGTGATGACAACACTCCCTGCTTACCTTAGTCCACACTCCAGGACAGATTAGTGATTTAGATAGATGCTTTTAAAGAGGAGTATTAATTTAGTTCTAGGCTACTGCTTTCAAGCCATGGTGGTGGTGTTACTTTTTTGTTAAGTTGACAGCTTTAAGTTGGCAGTCCATTTGGTCTGGCCTTTACTATTTTCCTTTCTTCTGAACAGTTCTTATTAAATCTCAGTGAACTGATCATTCTGTGTCTGTGTCTCTCCCTCTGCACTCAGGCCATCACTGAACTACTGTCAGTACTATACAATGTTCTGTAGTCTACTTGAACTTGTGTATCCAGGGTGTTGAGTCAGCAGAAGACAAAAACTTGGAGAGAGAGTAAACTGGGAGGAGATAGTAACAAAGCTCCAGGTGATATGGTTTGGCTTCAGGAACAGGCAGATGGATGACAGAGGAAAATGAATGGTGTAGAGTGTTACATTTTGGTAGAAGATTTAAAATTTTATATGCTAAAGAAGGGGTCATTCCCATTGGTCCAATTATTCTCAAGTCTACAAAGAACTATTTACCCACCTCATTCTCTCTGAAGTGCAAATTAATTGGAGTGTAACTGTTTTTTCATAGTTGGAGTAAACACCTGCAGCAACCACACCAGCCATACATACAGCTCATTCTGGTGATGTGAAAATTGCTGACATTCTAAACAACTTTGCATTGGAGTCATGGCCGGTCAGCTAAATTCACAGCTTTGATTCATCATCACATTAAGAAGGATCACTGATTCTTCTACTCAAAATAGACGGTACGCATCACAAAAGGTCAAGGTTAGATTGCATTTGGGTGAAATACTAAACAACCCCTGAGATTCTAGGTTCTATAAAAACTGCAAAGAGGAACATCCCAGATTAATTGAGATTTCTCATAGTCAATATTATATTGTCAAGATCTTGGATGACTCACTTAGCCTGTCTAAGGAAGTCACATGTCTGAGTGTAAATGAGAAAATGTAGAACAGGAGTGGTTGCCTCAGTACATCCTGGGCTTCTCACATTCTTTCATCTGAGAAACTAAGTTCTGAAGCCTTGGGTAATGAAATAGACCCATCAGTACAGAAAAAACAGGACGTTACATAATTTAGTTTCTAAGAATATTTTTTTTCAGAGTGTGCGCTCTGTGTGTGTGTGTATGTGTGTGTGTGTGTGTGTGGGGGGGTGTATGAGTGTGTGTGGGGGGGTGTGTGAGTGTGTGTGGGGGTGTGAATGTGTGTACGTCTGTGTGCGCTGTGTCTGTGAGTCTGTGAGTGAGTGTATGTGCTGTGTGTGTGTGTGTGTGTGTGTGTGTTTAAGCTGAAGTGGCGAGTAGATGGATATGCATTGAAAAGGGTGCAGTGGAGATTCACCAGAATGTTACCCGGGACACAATATTTCAGTCATGAGAAGAGATTGGAGAGTCTGCGTTAGTTTTGCATAGAGGCTGACAAGAGTATGCCTTTGAGATCATGCCTAGTCTTTCCAAACCAGAAGGCCTGGATCAGTTAGGAAATTTGCAGTTTGCTGAGGGCTAGATCTGTGGCATTCAAGACCTGTAGTCCAGAACCCCACAAGAAGTCCATATATGGTCTACAGGAGCCCATTGTGAGAGTGAAAAAGCAATTTTGTATGGAGTTCGAGATACAATCAGATTCAGGGTTTGCTTGCCACTCTGTCCTATAGACAAAGCCATACATCAGCCGATGATTCACACACTGAAGAACTCAATTCCTTTTTTGCACACTTTGAAAGGAAAAAAATACTATGCCTTTGCAAAACTCCACAGCAACCGGCAACCTTGCAATCTTCATCTCAGAGACCAACGTTAGAAAATCCCTCAAAAGGGTAAGCCATTGCAGGGCACCAGGCTCAAACATTGTACCAGACAAGGTACTAAAAAACTGTGTTAACCAACTAGCTGCAGTGTTGCAGTACATCTTCAAACTTTTATTGCTGCAATCAGAGGTTCCTACCTGCTATAAAAGGGCATCAATCAGACATGTGCCCATGAGTAGCAGTGAGAAATGCCTCAATGACTATCATCTGTTAGCAGCCACATCTACTGCGATCAAATGCTTTGACTGGTTGGTCATACCTACCATTAACTTTTGCCCGAGCAAGACCTGGATATGCTGCAAGTTGTCTGCCACAACAACAGGTCTACAAATAGGTGCATTCTCACTGGCTGTCCAATCTTCCCTGGAGCACCTAGAAAACAGGAACAGAACATATGCCAGCCTGCTGTTTATCAATCACAACATAGCGTTCAACACTATTATCCACTCAGTAGTAATTTGGGCTTCTGTACCTTTTTCGGCTACCGGATCCTCATTTTCATTATTGGGAAACCACGGAGGGTGTGAATCAGTATAATATCTCCCTCTCTGACAATCAACACGAGAACCTCAAGGATGTGTGCTTAGCCCACTGCTTTACTCCCATGCACTCACAGCTGTGTAGCTAGGCGCAACTCAAACACCATCTGATGACACCACTGTTATCGCCAGAATCTCAGATTCTGAGAGGAGGAGGCGCAAAGGAGTGAGGTCGATCAGCTGGTTAAGTGATGTCACAACAGCTACCTCGTGCTCAGTGTCGGCAGGACTAAGCAATTGATTGTGGACTTCAGGAAGGTGAAGTCAGGGGCACAGCACCAGTCCTCATTGAGGGGTCAGTGGTGGAAAGGGTGAACAGTTTCACGTTGCTGGGTGTCAACATCTTGGTGGATCTATGTTGCGTCCATTGCTTTGGTGTGACCATGGAGAAGGCACACACCCACAGTTCTGCTTCTTTAGAAGTTAGTGGAGGATTCTTATGTCAACAAAGAGTCTTTCAAATTCCTACAGCTGTCAGTGGCTGGATCACAGCCAGATGGTATAATGTTCAGGATCAACATTATAGAATCATAAACTTGTTCCCGCACAGGAGACTATCAGTGTATCATGTCCACACCAGTTCTCTGCCAGAGCAACTCTCTACTTCCACCTATCAGCTTGTTCAATTCAATTCCAGTTTAATTGTCATTCAACCATACATGAATACAACTAACGAGACAGCGTTACTACGGCATCGAGGTGCTAAAGCGCATCACCAACAGTCTCACACACAGAACACATTCACAGAATAAAAAGGTCCTGAGCGACCCCTCCCCACCCCCGTGGCACCGCAGCTCGATGCCCAGTCCTCGCACAGAAACTCAACAAACCCATATAGAATAATAGTATTGAACTGAATTGAGTTGACTTTATTCCTTAAATCCTTCACATACGCGAGGAGTAAAAATCTTTATGTTATGTCTCTATTTGAATGTGCAATGTGCAAGTAATAGTAATTTGTAAAAAATAGTATGTACAGTAAGATGTACAACAGAACAGTCAATATAGCTTAGAAATACAATTGTATCAGCATGAATTAATCAGTCTGATAGCCTGGTGGAAGAAGCTGTCCTGGAGCCTGTTGGTCCTGGCTTTAATGCTGTGTTACCGTTTCCCAGATGGCAGTAGCTGGAATAGATTTTGGTTGGGATGGCTTGGGTTACCAATGATTAGTCAGAGTGTTAAAGTTTATGGGGAGTAAGGAGAAAATGTGGTTGACAGGGACAATAAATCGGCCATGATAGAATGGTGGATCAGACTTGATGGACTGAATGACCTATTTCTGCTCCTATGACTTATGGTGTTATGGTTATAGACTAACCAGCTTCATCTCAGTGGTGAAGAGTCAATAAACAGTTGGACAAGTATGGATTGACTTGAGAAAGCCAGACAGATTTGTTCAAGATTAATTGTATTTTACTAAATTTTTGTATGATGTAACAGACAGGGTCAGTGAGGGAAATATGTTTTGTGCTGTACCTATGGATTTCTGATTCACTTCGTGAAGAAGCTTGTCATTAACATTGTAATGTCATGGATAGTAAATCAACAAGTTACAGGAAACAGATTAGAAGTGAAAAGAGGTAATGTGCAGTGGATTTTCCCCAAGTGGACAATAGAACCTCCTTCTCCTTCAGCAGTGCATTAGGACTAAAGAGGAGTTAAAATTGAAATTGGAGTTGCATTTGGTTTTTTTGTTGACAAATGTACTGAGATACAATGAAAAGTTTGTCTTGCATACTGTTCATACAGATAATGTCATTACATAGGCGTTGAGATAGTGCAAAGTAATACAATAATGATTGAGGATAAGGTTAACGGCCACAAAGAAAGTGCAGTGAAGGTAAAGAATCATAATGAGAATTTGTTCCAGAGCTAATCACATCTCTAACAAGCTGTTTCGGTACCATTAGAACACTGACTACAGTTCGAACTTTAATATGTTCAAAATTGCACAGGTAAGTCCTGATCATGAAAACCTTTGACTGCGTTAATGAATTGTCACCAAAATTTAAATTTTAAAATTAGCTAAACCCTATGTAACATATTTTGGATTTTAAGTCCTGCAATTTTGCCTTTATAATTTTTTGGAATCACATCACCACTAGCAGACTTAGGGAGCTCTTTTAAAATACAGTGGATTCCAGTTAATTGCTCCATCAGTTAATTGAGGCAGCTGCTTATTTGGAGCAACTCTTAAGGAACAGATACTATGAGAGAAAATAACCAGGAATCCTGTTGCTTATTTGAGACATTATGCCACTTAATTGGGACAGGAGACTGTTTCTAACCAGCATCAGTAACGTGAACTTGTATAGCAGATAGACACTCTACCGTGCGTAGAGTGACCAGTTTTTAAATAGCATTATTTGCAAGTGTTTGTGTTCAAAGAGCAGTGAATTTTGTCACTGATAGTTGGTGAGAAATAAGCATTAAGATAATTTAGAATTGTTTTGTTCACTGTGGTTTCAAGCATTTAGGCTTGGAGATGACAGAAACCACCATGAGTGAAAATGAAACTATTTCACTACTTCAGCAAGTTAGGTACAATGAAGAATTTGATGATATCAACAATAATCTTGAATGTTACAATGAAAATGAAGATTTAGAGGACGCAATTGCCGAAAGCATTGTATGAAGGCAGTCCATTGGGCGTCTGCACTAGTTTTGTGGATTTACAGTCAATCAAAAATGCACGTTAGCACGTTGCTTGTTCATTGTATTCGATAATGATGGTGAAACCTGTGTGGGAGAGTTTTTAAAGTGGAAAAGCCATTGCACTGGGAAATTCCACTCTCACAACCTCAGAAGTCTGGGTCTGTTAAATCAGTCAAAACAGAGCCTAGCACATGGTAACCCTTGTCCATGTCTCTGATGGACCGAATTAATGTTGTCAAAATGAACATCCTTCCTAAATTCTTATACCTTTTTCAATCCACACCAACTTTCATTCCTAAAGGCTTCTTTGACTCGTTAGACTTAGTCATATCATCCTACTTATGGAAGGGCAAGCGTCCCCGCCTGAATAACGTCCATCTTCAAAAATCTAAAAGTGTTGGGGGCATGGCTTCGCCCAATTTCCGCTTATATTACTGGGCAGCTAATATATGCTGTCTCATCTTTTGGTATCATTGTTACAACTAATCTGACTGCCCAATATGGGTGGCAATGGAGCTAAACTCTATTAAGAATTTCTGCATCTCCGCACTTATTGGATCCGCACTCCCTTTTCTTACTCCTAAACCAACTGTTAATCCTGTTATCAGGCGCACCCTGAGAGTATGGGCTCAGTTCAGAAAGCATAGTGGTCTCCATGGTGTCTCTCTTTCAAGTCCTATTCTATATAATCATCTCTTCCTGCCTTCTATACATGATTCAACATTTCGAAACTGGTATAGAAAGGACATCAGACACTTTAAAGATCTTTTTATAGACAACTGCTTTGCATTATTTGAACAACTGTTTGCAAAGTTTAACCTATCCAACACACATTTCTTCAGATATTTGCAAATTAGACATTTTATCAGCCCTTTGATATACAACTTCCCTGAGACAACCCGACACAAATGTCATTGATATGTTTCTCTGCATGAATCCATTGCGCAAAGGTCTAATATCTACTATTTGCAACAAGCTGGCGGTCCTGAGGCGAGCCCTCCTTGACAAAATTAAAACTGCATGGGAGCAAGATTTAAATTTCTCACATCAGACAATGTATGGGATTCAGTTCTTAAGTTAGTTAACTCAACCTCTTTACGTGCCCGCCGCTGTTTATTACAGTTCAAGGTCGTAACCAGGGCCCATATGTCTAAAACTAAATTACCTCGCATTTACCCAGATGTTAATCCCTGTTTTAACAAATGCAAAAGGGGCGAGGCTTCCCTTATTCACATGTACTGGACATGCCCTAGCTTAGAAAAATACTGGAAAGATGTTTTCCAAATTCTATCTCAAATATTTAATTACAATTTGGAACCTAACCCTTTGATTGCTCTTTTCGGCACCTCCGGAGAGGGGGACACGCACCTAAGTCTGACCAAACGTTGCCACTGTCTTTTGCCTCTCTTTTGACCAGACGCGCAGTCTTGTTCAGGTGGAGGGATGCTGCCCCGCCCACCCACGCTCAGTGGCTCAGGGACATCATGTCCAGTCTAAACCTTGAGAAGGTCCATTATTCTGTTCTCAACTCAGACATAAAGTTCCAAAAGGTGTGGGGACCCTTTCTTGAATATTTTCAGAATTCCCAGCCAAACTAAAGGTCCATCCTTTCTTCCTTTCCTCAGTATATAAATCCCTGACTTCCAGCATTTCCCGGTAAAATTCTACGGACCCAGACTTGTAAACATACAACAGTCTATGTATTAGTAAAATACATCTTCTCTATACCAATGCAGTTCTGGGGGAACAAAGGCTCTGCTTAACCCTTTTTACTGATGCAAAGATGGCTTGGAGATGGGGATTGGGAGGAGTGGGTTGGGGCAAGGAGGTAACTAAAGCACAATTGTACTATGGGTGCATCTCTTTCATAGATATAAATTGTACATTTGATACAATTGTTATGAACTGCACAAGTCTTCTTTATACTATGTTCTCTTTATTTAAAAAAAACAATAAAAATATTGCAAAAAAAAAGAAGTCTGGGTGCAGTGGTAGAAGCAGTCATCACAAACTCGGGTCTTCTTGATTGCTATGACTTCCCCTTTGCCTTCCTTTGCCCTTTGCTCTCCATGAGGTGTTGCAGAACCGCCTTCTTGGCCATTGGTTCTCATAGTTATTCTCATCCACTAAGCTCGCCAACGTCACCAGGTAGGACAGGCTTGTCTCTATTTTGCCAGGGTATGAGGCCCACTGGTTACCCTCACCTGGTTTAGCCTGCCTATTGAAGTGGAGTGCCAGGGTGCGGCCGCTGTCACATGCAAACAGCTACTGTACCTCAAGCCACAGCTGAAAGCTGAGAGTCCAGTGGGTACAAATGTGAGTGAACTGCCCCAGACTGCACACAACAAGCCCATTCACCAGAGGTGCGGCCCCTGTCTGGACATCCTGTACACAGCAACGTGCACGGTCGATAAATATTATACACAGTTTCATAAACAAAAATTGAAAAAGATGTTTCAACGCCTGTGAACAATCAGTCAGACTAGAAAGGCTATCAGTCACAATGTGTCCTTTGTGGAATTCAGCAATAATTTTATGATTTACAAACTTTTTTGGATCAATTTCTGATTTTAGGGCAAGTAGTCAGCTGTAGATCATTGTTTGCGGAATCTAGATTGGAAGTTGAGATACAACAGCAGTAGATAAAGCTGAGGTATGGCTAGGATAAGTCATTCCATTTTGAATGGAAACAAGTGGGCTGAATACCTCTCTGAGTACGTGCTTTGGCTAAAAGACTCAGATCTGGACAACTACACTCTCATACTCAATTTAAATATGAAGGCTAAATAAATCAGTTTTACTAATACCCAGCTGCTTCCATAGCACAAAGCACTTCTACTTTAGCACCATATCTCTGAGAGCGGCCACAGGAAGTGGTATAAGGAACAATGTCACAACGTGTTTCTTGGTATGTAATTCAGGCTGAGGAAACTTCACCCTGAGGGAATATCTGACACTGATCATAATAACCAGCCAGAGGAATAGAGAGTAGGAGAGCTGGAATAGGCAAGAGAAGCATTGAGAGAGGGAGAGACAGAGTGGTGGATTGGAGAACTAAAAGAAAGACTGCTGGATTGGGAGGCACATACTCAAAGAAGGGGGTCAAAAGACCTCAGTGTGCATCAGTAAATAATGATATTGTCCTTTAACCTCATCTTGACCTGTCCTCTTCTACACTGTGAGACTGATATTTCAGTCAATATGTGAACATATTTTTGCTTTTCATATATTAACCTAAACACCCTAATCTAGATTCCTACAAAAACGGCCCCGAAAGTTCCGAGACTTTGACAATATTTCTGCGAATTTCATTTCCTAAATGCCGAAGTACGTTTGCTAAAGTGAAAGAAAGGAGTCGGAACTGTGTTTCTGTTCCGACTGGCTTAGAATGCTTGCAAGCCTTTAACAGATAGGCGGACACACGGAGAAAACTCGCCACAAATACTCCGAAACCCAGGTCCCGTTCCAGATCCGCACCCTTCCGTCAGGTTCCTATGATTGAAGGTTATGCGGGCCAATTAATTTCCGTAAGATGTCTGTTTGTCTTCCCTTCTGGTGCATCTGGAATCCCTGGCGTCGCGTCCTGAGGTTTTGCGTCCGTTTCTGGCATTTCACCAGTCTTATCTGTTATTGCATAAACCGGGGGGCGGCTCTCTGACACGGTGTAATGTCTCTTAAAATGCAGGAGGATTTCCTGCTCATTGTCCAGCTGTCGTTTCTTCACAAGCAGAAAGAGGAGCGATCGCGGATGAATGTATTTTGGCCAATTATAAATTGTGCGAAGAAAGTTGACGAACTGAGAAGTGGCTCGTAAGGTGAGGTTGGAAAATTGTGTTCATTCTGTATTTATACAGAAAGACATAGGTTCCGAGAATTCACCGCTGATAAGTCTAGTGAGTTAGCAGAGACTAATCGTTCTTGTGTGTAAACTTCAGGCGAATATCTTATCTTTTAAAGCAGGCGGTATTACACCGAGGATGTGTTTGAATTTGGGCTGATGTGCCCGCATCAGTAAATATTGTAACTAATGCAATCAAACAGCAATTGTAAAGAAATTAAATGCCGTCTTTTTAGAAGACTGAACGCATAAACTATAATCTATTCATGGTGAATCTAAAACTTTGGAATATAATTAGAAAATGCTGGAAATCCTTCTGGGAAGTCAGGCAGCATCTGTAAAAGGGGAAAAACGGAGTAAAGATTTCAGGTCGGCTTTTCATCCGGCTTCCCCGTTTCAGCGGTTTTTGCCTTTTAACCAAAGCGTTCATCAACGGTGTATAGAAATCAGCGCTGTTGCACTGATAATTATCTCGGGGTCTAAGAGAAGTATCAAGGGGAAAAAAAATTCTTAGAATGGAAATTTCTCCTCGAGCTAGAAGGGAAATCGGTGCCCTATGCTGCACTCACTAATCTTTCTAACGCACATCATTTGTTGAGAGTGTTCCGAAGGGAATTCTCCCGTTGGCAAGAGCAGCGCAGAAAGGGACGGTTCAGGACCTCGGCGGTGTGTAAGAACTACCCTCCGCCAGCGATAGCTCAGCGTTCGCCCCAACACCTGCTCTCTCATGTAACCAGTTCATCGCTAAACCTGCGCCAGTCCGTCAGTGCTGCCGATATAAAGTCAAGAAGTCCAGTTTATTGCCATAGACACATGTGGATATATATATATATATATATATATATATATACACACACACGCCCTGGTGCAATGAAAAAACTTGTTTGGAGCATCGCCACAGGCATACGGTACATAACGTGGCAATGGAAGCTTTTAGAATTAGTTCTCGTTCACAGGAATGCCGATTGAACAGTAACAGGTTGATCCAAGTCACAGGTAGTTTCACCGGACGGTGCCGGAGAGGCCAGACGGTAGAATAAGCTGGCACTTGAAGGGAAAGGATCTTAATGAGGGGAAGATGAATTTGAGGTCGATTTGCTATAATTGTCACTGTCTTTTTATCCACTTTACATTTTCATAGTTCATTCTTTCCCCCTTGGAATTTGTTTCTACATGTTTGCCTTCCTTTGGATTTAACGCTTACCAGATCTCCTACAGTCAGTTGGTACCGGAGTCTCCATATCCGAGTGAACCCTGGACCAACCAAACTTCCCGCTTTCACTACAATTCCCACCAGCTATTGAGACCAGGGATGCCAGTTATAGTAGGTCGCGTCCTCTGTTTTATACCGGTTGGGATTGGTGTAAACGTATATTCAGTCTTCTCTGATCAGGCACTTGGATATTTCCTGTTCCAGAAAGCTATTAACTTTTAATTTCAGGCTTAAACTTTAAAAAAAAATTATCTGATTCCACCTTGTCTTACTGATGTACAGTAGAACTCCAAAAAAACTGGTATTCTCCGACATTAGTGGTGCTAGACTGGCATATTTTCTGGTCTAATGAATTTACTTCCTGTTACTGCAACAGACTTTTAATTCATCTGTTTTGGTGTTACACAATACATTTTCCAGTAAACCAGGTGAGGTTAAACTGAATGAAGAAACAGGTCGCCCTGAGTTTAGAAGGAGCAAGAAACAAAGCCAGGTGCTGCAGAACTATTGCATTTTCTGCAGAAAAAAAAATCAGATTGAAGACTATGCAAATGTTTTGGTTTTTTTAAACTTTTTCGTATATATATATATATATATATATATATATATAAAATCTTTCTGTAGTCTCAACATTCTGTCTCTCACCTGCTCTTCAATCCACATTTGACCTCTTGGTCATCAGTCATTTTAATCCTTGCTCTTTAGCTGCAGGGACTGCAGCCTCTGGAATTTCCCCCCTAAATCCATTTGCTTTCGTGCCTCTCCAGCTCTATTTGAGGTGCAGTTTAGAATCCATGCTTCCTTTCTCGACATCTCCTGTAACTTTCTATAAGTTACACGTACATACCTGTTATATGTTGCTAGTTTTGTTTTACGGTGTTCTTGTCATGGACTATAAGCAACTGCTTTAGTTTCTCTCTGAGTTCATGTATTTCCGATAGCAATAACTATTTCATGTATTTACTTTCAGATATAGTTACCATTCTATTTAAGAATCAGAATAAGAATCAAATTTGTTATTACTGACAAATGTCATGAAATTTGTTTTCCATTAGCAGCACAGTGTAAGAAATAAAAATTACTATAAGTTGAATAAGTAAATAAATCAAAGAAGAATAACAAGGTAGGTTTTGTGGATTCATTGACCAATCAGAAATTTGATGGTGGAGTAAAAGAAGCTGTTGTAATTGTGGGTCTTCAGGCTCTGAAGGTAGTAATGAAACGAGGGTGTATCCCGAATGGTGAGAGTATTTAATGATAAATGCTGCCTTCTTGAGGCACTGACTGGTGGAGAAGGTTGTGCCTGTGATGGCGCTGGCTACAGCCACCTGCAGCCTCCTATGATCCAGGTCATTGGAGTTTCCATACCAGCTGTAATGCAGCCAGTCAGACTGCTGCTGTATGTCTGTAGAAATTCAAGAGTCTTTGTTGACATGCCAAATCTCCCTCAAACTCCTAATGAAGTAGAGCCACTAGCATGCCTTCTTCATGGTTGTGTCAATGTGTTGGACCAAGGATAGGCCCTCTGAGATTAAAGCTGCTCAATTTTTCTACCACAGACTCCTTACTGAGGACTGGTGGCTGTACAACTAACTTCCTTTCCTGAAGTCCACAATTAATTCCTTAGTCTTTCTGATGTAGCATGTGTGGTTGTTGTTGCAACCTCACTCAACTAGCTGATCTATCTCAGTCCCGTACCCCTCCCCACCATCTGAGATTCTGCCAGTAACAGTGGTGTCACCAGTGAATTGATAGTTGGCATTTAAGCTGTGCCTAGCCCCATAGCCTTGCATGTAGAAAGAATAGAACTGCTTTCCTTTTTGTTCTTTCACTGAATGTGGATGTTGTTTTTACTGCAATTTTATTGCATTTACTTCTGAATTTTCTGCTATCAAAATTTTGGATGTTAAGTTCTCTTACCATTCATCTTGAGTTCCTTTGCTTACTGGCAGAGCCATCTTTCTATAATTTATTGCCCTCATAATGTATAGATTTTCACAAGGCCACCAATCTGTGTTACCTTTATACTAAGGATTGATATTTAACAAGATTTTATTTTTAGCTATGTCTGACTTCTCCATTATTATCATTTGCCAAAATTGCATATTTTTGGATTTTATGAAACAATATGGTAAATACTCTTTGGTATCAGGCCAACAGAAATTTAGTGTTCAAAATCTGTTAATTACTGTCTATGTTTTTGCTGATAGTGTTCACTCCACCCTCACTGAGAATCCCAGGTCATATCATTGACTTATATATTCTATGACATATCCACAGACTAATGGTAGCAGTCTAAAAGTTGCTACTTTACAGTAAAATGCCTAATATATTGTAAATGTAATATTAAAAGATTTTTCATTGGACTTTTGTTTTTTTTTGTTAAAGCCTTTTGCATCTACAGTATAACATTTGCACATTTGTCAGCGTACAAATTTCAGAAGCTGCTAAATTAGAAATAGTTCAGGAAAAAGCCGCCAAATGATCATTCTGCATGTCTAGATTTTTGTAATTGAGTTACCCTAAATAACAGGTCCATTGGCTTGGCTCAAAGAAGAAAATACAATTACAAAGTGCCAGTCTCAATGAATGCTAATCTGTTAATACTTACATATAAGATGCAGAACACAGAAGCTAAATAACCCAGCATGTGACTTTGCATGTTTTACTTCCTTTAATTTAAAAATATTTAGACATATTTTGAATGCTAGCTGTTTTATTCTTTATTTCAATAAACAAGGGCAGAAATAAATGCATGGGAGAATCATATTCTCAGAATGTGCCAACATATTTTGTGGCCTGTGTATTATATTATTACTGTAAAGATAAACAAATTACCATTTGTCTCACAAGTGATTTAGCTATTAGTTGAATTGTTAGACTGAAGATGTTAGCCCATATATTTTTCTGCAGCTTAAAAGTTATCATGTGATTCTCTCTCTCTCTCTCTCTCTTCCCCGCCCACCCCCCTCCTTCATGAACTGAACCAGATAGAATCACAGACAATTTTGGCAGAGGGGAAAGCAGTGGACCCACTGTGTGCTTATTGGACCAAAGAGAATTGCACAGCATGAACATAAGTACAAGAGATTCTGCGGATGCTGGCAATCTTGAGCAGCACCACAAAATGATAAGATCTAATGAAGGGTCTCAGCCTGATTTGCTGAGTTCCTCTAGCATTTTGTATGTGCCATCCAGTATTCTGATAAATTGTAGTTCTCAGTCCACATGTTATGCTCATCTAAGTACTTTTGAAACATCTTGAGGTTTCATGCTATCCACGTTCTACCCCTACTTAGAACAGTGAGCTCCAGAACCTTGGCTCAATTTTGTGGTAATTCAATCAATTAAATTAAACCTAGGATTCCAGTTGGTAATCCATTGTGTGCAGTTCAGGTTTCCCAGCTGAATGAAAGGTGTCATTGAACTGCAAAGAATGTGAAAAAGGTTTGCAAAGATGGTATCAGGCTGGACAGCTTGAGTCATAGTGTCATATCTCACAGAAACAAGTTTTTCAGCCCGAATGGTTAACACCAACCAAGATTACCATGTAAGGTAGCCCAATCTGTTCATGTTTGGCTTATCCCTCTAAACCTTTCCTTCTCATGTACCTGTCCAAGTAACTTTGAAATGCTGTTATTGTACCTGCCTCAACATTTCCTCTGGCAGATTATTCCATAACCTGTCCTCCCTCTGGGTGAAAAAGTTACCCTTTCAGGTTCCAATTAATTCTCTTCTATCTCATCTTAAAAATTTCTGCTGTCCAGTTCTTGATTCCCCAACTCAGTGCAGGGTGGGAGAACTGTGTATACTGACCATACTTCTGCTCCTCCTGATTTTACACACCTCCATAACATCACCCTTTCTTCTCCCACAGAAGAAAAAACATCCTAACCAGCTCAATCTCTCTCCGTAACTCCATTACTCTCCAGGAATCTTCTGCACTTTTCCCAGCTTGATTACATATTTCCTGTTACAGAGTGATTAACACTAGAGCAATATTTCAGAAGTAGCTTCATCAATGTGTCATACAACTGCGACGTAACATCCCACCCTGTGTACCTGCAAAGGCACTTTCACTCAAACCTTTTTCTTATACTCCGAGGTCCCTCTGTTCTACCACATTTCCCAGGGCCCTGCAATACATTGAGAAAGTTCTACACTGATATATCATGCAAAACATTGCACCTATCCAAATTTAACTTCATTCGCTATTTCTTGGCTCATTTGCCCAGCTGATAACGATCCGTCTGTAAGCCTTGTAATCAGCTTCACTGTTCTTTGACACCTATTTTGGCCCCATATGCAAATTAACGAAACATGACCTTGTAGAGG
Organism: Mobula hypostoma; assembly: GCF_963921235.1. Taxonomy (NCBI): domain Eukaryota; kingdom Metazoa; phylum Chordata; class Chondrichthyes; order Myliobatiformes; family Myliobatidae; genus Mobula; species Mobula hypostoma. The sequence continues at coordinate 59,853,223 of NC_086106.1, forward strand.
AATATAAAATCAGTTGGGGCACAGACAAGATGAATGGTCAACCCCTTTTCCAAGGTATGTGGGTCCAAACCTAGAGTGCAAAGATTTGTGAGTGGGGAGAGATTTAAAGAGAACCTGAGGAGCAACTTTTTCAGATGGTGTGCATGTGAAATAAGCTTCTAGAGGAAGTGGAAGTGCTGGTACGTTCATCGTCATCATCATCAGGTGCCATGCCCAGACTGAGCTTTGACTGCCATGGCCCACACACTCCTGTTTCGGGTCAAGTGGATCAAATCATTGGTATTCATTCCCAGTTCTCTGGCTGCTGTCTCCATCATCATTTGTCTTTGTCTTCCTTTTGCTCTCTTCCATTCAATCTTTCCCATAATTACCGTGCATTCTAACTCTTCTTTCCTAATCACGTCATTTGAAGTTACGTTGCCTTTTCATGATCTCATACATTATTTCTCTTTTTGTGCTTGCTCTGTTCATGACATCCTCATTAGATATTTGTATTTGTCCATGATATTCTTTGCAAAAACCACATCTCAAAAACTTCAGAGATCTCAAAATCTCTGCTGCTTCAATTCGTTTCCTCATGTTACTAGATATTGTCCAACATTCTGATCCATATAACATAACTGGATAGACGTAACATTTCAGTACTCTGAGGCGGGTTGTCATGCCTAGTTTAGTATTGGTCAGTATACTTTTCATTCTCATAAAGGTGTCTTTCGCCATCCCAATTCTTCTTTTGATGTCCATGTCGCACCTGCCGTCTGATGTCACCCAGCTTCTTAAGTAGCAAAAGTTCTGTACTTGTTTTATGTCTTCCACGTTAATTTTCAGCCTGCGGATAGGATTCTCCTTCTTTTTGGACATCACCATACATTCTGTCTTTTGGCAATTGATGATACACCCATTTTTGCACTTTCTTCAACAACTATATCAATTAAGTTTTGTAGTTCTTCCTCCGTACTTGCAATTAACACAGTGTCATCCGCACATCTGAAATTATTGATGTCTTCACCACCAACTTTGATTCCCAGGATGCCTCTTATTTTTTGTAATATTGTTTCACTGTACAAATTAAACAAATCAGGAGCGAAAACACACCCTTGTCTAATGCCTCTCTTGATTTTCGTAAACTGACTCACTTCTCCATCTATTCTTACAGTGGCAGTTTGTTTCCAGTACAGATTTCTGATTATGCAAAGGTCTTTCAAATCTAGATCTAGAGTTTCCTGTAATATTTTAAATAACTTATTGTGCTTCAATTATTGCTGGTACATTACAATGCTTAAAATATATTTGGGCAGATGTGAATGTGGGAAAGATTTAGAGAGGTGTGGGACAAACAGAAGCAAATGGGATTAGCTCAGATAGACAACCAGGTCAGCACAGAATTGAACTAAAACGCTCGTTTCCATGCTGTGTAATTGTATGACTCTATAACATGCACTCCCAATAAAGCTAATTGCCCCATATTATCCACCTTAGCTTCTTATCATTTTATTTCCATAATAAGGATATATACATTTCTCTCTTTGGACAAGATAGCTAAAAGGTGATTTAATGCACAAAGCTTAATGGCTTTAGATTGACTAAATAGAGAGAAACTTTCCTTGTGTAGATGGGTCAAGAGTCAAAGGTCAATGTTCCAAAATGATTGGGGGACAGAAAAATGCCAGAAGGAAAATTGTTTACTGCAGTGAATGAAATAAAATAAGAACCTGTTGGAAACACCGAGATGGTTGGACAACATCTATGGAGAGAGAAATATTTAGTGTTTCAGGCCTGGAATCCCTCATTGGAGCCCGGAAAGAGAAAATACAAGTTGGTTTTAGGTAGCAAAGAAGATAGGTGACAGGGTTGCATGGAGAAAAGGAAATACTTATGGAAAAATGTGTTGTATATTGCAAGTAAGAGGGTAGATAATGAAAGAGTAGATCTCTTCCAGGACTATAGGTAATCCTTGTGTGGTTTCAAAAATATGAGCAAAATTCTGAATGAATACAGCTCAACTGTATTCACGAAGGAGAAGTTTTAGTGGCTAAATAGACAAGGGAGGTATATGCTTATATTCTGGAGTATATCTGTATTAGGAAGGAGAAGCATTAAAAATATTGGCATACATTCCAGTGGATAAGTTCCCAGCCTCTTACCTATCATGGAATGTCAAAGAAAGCTAACTAAGAAAATTGAGGGCAGAAAGATTGATGTGGTTTACATGGACTTGGATAAAGCTTTTGACAAAGTCCCACATGGTAGAGGTTGTTAGAGAAGGTTAAGGGACTTGGAATTTGACACATATTGGCATACTGGTTCCAAAATTGGTTTGGTGATAGGAGAAATTAGGTAGTGGTGAGTGTGTCTTTCTGATTGGAAATCTCTGTCAAGCAGTGAACCCAAGGGATTGACATTGGAAGCTTTGTTGCTCAAATGAAAATGTGAGTGGTCTCATTTGTAAGTTTGCAGATTGCTCAAAAAATGATGGAGTGGTAGATAGTGAAGAAGATTGTCTAAGGATACAGCAGGACTTAGATCAGATACGTAGAAAGTTAGCAGAGTAGGGGCAGATGGAATTTAATCCAGGAACACCTAACATAATGCACTTTGGGGAGTCAAATTCTGATGGGATATAGAACAAATGGCAATGACCTCAGGAGTGTTAATGTACAGAGGAAGCTTGGGGCACAAGCCACAAGCTCATGGAAAGTATTGACACATTTGATAAGGTGGTGAGGAAGGCATTTGGTATGCTTGTCTTTGTAAGCCAAGGTATTGGGTGTAAGTCCTGAGATGTAATGTTGCAATTGTCCAAAACATTGGTTAGATGATATTTAGAGCATTGTGCACAGTTCTTATTGCCACACTAAAGGAAGGATGTAGTGGCAATAGAGAGAGTGCAGAAGAATTTCTCAAGCATGTTGCGTGGAATGGACAGCTGTAGTTATAAGGAGAGACTAAATGGGATGGATTTATTCTCACTGATATGAAGGAAGCTAAGGGGTGACCTGACAGAAGTTTGTAATATTAAGCGGGACAGAGATAGAGTTTATTTTTCTTGGACAAGAGTGTCCAGAACTAGAAGGCACAGTCTTAAGATATGAGAGGAGAAATTTAAAAGAGATCTGGGGGTAAGATTTTCACACAGAGGGAGGTAGTTATCTGGAACGAGCTGCCAGAGGAAGCGTTGGAGGCAGGTACAATTAGAACATTTAAAAGGTATTTGGACAGGTATTTAGAAAGGAAAGACATGGAGGGATACGAGCCTAATGAGGACCTATGAGATTAGCATAGATAGGCATCACTGTTGGCGTGGCCAAGGTGGGGTGAAGAGTACTGTACAGGTCAAAGACTCTAAAATATGTTGCCAACAGGTAAAGCTGTGGAACATGCCCAACAAGTCAGACTACACAAAAAGATGATGAACCTTTTCAGACCTGAAACGTTAAATCCCTCTCTCCACAGCCGCTGCTGACCAGCTGAGTATTTACATTTTCTGTTTTTATTTCCAATTTCCAACATCGACAGTTTTTGATTTTTCATTTGCTGCAGTGAGTGGTTATGGTTATTCTCTTTAAAACTTCTCTCCAGCTTCCTTTTGTTCTGAAGAAAACAACCTCACTCTAACTAATCACTTCTCATAACCAGAATCGTCCCGTTATCGCAACGCGCTGGTTAACCTGTGTATTCACTCTGGAGGAATCATAAAAATTATGTAGGAGATTGTGCACATTTCAAGCCTTACTTGGAGTGAACTTCAAAGTTCAAAGTACATTTATCATCGAAGTATGTATACATTATACAGCCTTGAATCTCATAACAGGGCAGCCACAGAACAAGGAAAGCCAAAAGAACCCACAGAAAAAGAAGACAGCCAAACACCCAAATGTGCAGAAAAAAGAACAAATCATCCAACCATTAAGCACAATCAAATAGTGTTCTGACTCCACAGAGAGTCCGTCCACACACCCTTAGTTCAGCATGGAGCCGAGCGGCGAGCTGAACCAGTCCATCCCTCACGAAGAATTACTCTTCCCTGACTTATATTTAACAAATGTTCATACCTACATAATTACAGGAAATACAGGTTTTGTAATCTGGGGAAAATAAAGGCCCACAGTGGTATAGCTGATAAAACTGTGGCTTTACATTTCAGCTGGCCATTTCTATTCCGATCTCCAGTGTTGTCTTTATGGAGTTTTTATGTTCTCCCTCTTACCGTGTGTATTTCCTCTGGGTGCTCTAGTTTCCAAACACATCCTGAAGGGGCATGGGTTAGTAGTTTATTTGGCTATTGAAAATTATTTCTAGTGCGCAGTGGTAATTTGCCACTTGCACTTGTTTTACTTCAATATCTTTTGCCAGAGTTTGGGGAGTTTATGGGAATGTGAGGGAATAAACTAGAATTAATGGACACGATGGTCAGCATAGACTTGGTGGGCAGAATAGTCTGTTTCAAAGCTGACTGATTTTATGATGCTTGTCATATTCAGCTGGAATTGATGTATTAATGGCACATGTACTGAAAAACAGTGAAAAGATCATTCCGTACACAATTATTTTGAAGTAGTGAATAAGAACACAGAATGCAGAATGATATTAGATTAGATTATATTATGTGGACATGCAGTCCTCTTTTATTGTCATTTAATAATGCATGCATTAAGAAATGATACAATGTTTCTCCAGAATGATATCACAGAAACACATGACAAACTGACTGAAAAACTGACAAAAACCACATAATTATAACATATAGTTACAACAGTGCAAAGCAATACTGTAATTTGATAAAGAACAGACCATGGGCACGGTAAAAAGTCTCAAAGTCTCTCGAAAGTCCCATCATCTCACGCAGACGGTGAACCTCCAGCGCTGCAAACTTGCCGATGCAGCATCCTGGAAGCACCTGACCACAGTCCGACTCCGAATCCATCCGAAAACTCCAAGCCTCCGACCAGCTCTCCGACACCGAGCACCGAGCACCATCTCTGCTGAGTGCTTCGACCCCGGCCCCGGCAACAGGCAATAGGCAAAGCCAAGGATTTGGGGCCTTCCCCTCTGGAGATTCTCGATCGCACAGTAGCAGCAGCAGCGAAAAGGGCATTTCAGAAGTTTCTCCAGGTGTTCCTCCGTGCGTCTCACAGCTGTCTCCATCAAATCAGAATTGTGCACAGCCCCTAGTTAACACATACGATATCATTCAGAATGGCTGCGCACGCTGCATCGCGCCGCCATCTTCTCCTCCCTCCTCCTCCTCCAGATATGTGACTGTTACAGAGAAAAGACAGTGCAGGTAGACAAATAAGGTGTAAGGGCCTTCTGCCCTATGTTTGGGGAGGGAGAGAAAGAGGGCTCCTTGATTACTTTGTAAGCTTTCCTAAGGCAGCAGGAAGTGTAGACAGTCAATGGAGGGTTGGCTGGTTTTCTTGATAAATAGAGCTGCACTTAGAACTCTCTGCAATTTCTTGTGGCCTTCCACAGAGCAGTGGCCATACCATGCGGTGAAGGATTGGGATAGAAAGAATGCTTTCAATGTGCATGTTTAAAAAAAATTGGTGAGAGTCTTCAGGGATGTGGCACATTTTTTTGGCCTCTGAAGTAGCAGAGACTTTAGTGTGCGTACTTAGCTGTATTGTCCATGAGGCTAGATCAGGGCAAGTGGTTGGTGCTAATTAGACCCAGGTGCTTTAAGCTGCCAACCATTTCAACCTTGGTACCGTTGATACAAGCAGTGGCGTGTACTCTGCCCTACTTCCTGAAGTCAATGAGAAACTCTTTGGTTTTGCTGACATTGATCGAATGATTGTTATCATGAAGTGTACACATGAAGTGAAACACAAAACCTTTACTGAAGCATTTTTAACTTTTTTGTGGATTTTCAGCAACTTGGAAAATGTAACTTTTCAAGATCCAACTTTAAACTTTGATTTAATTTTTAGGCAAGTCTTACAACAGACATCACCCCATCCTACATTGAAGAAAATCCTCCAATTTAACTTGCCTTACGTCTTTGTCAAATTGAAATTTCTTTTGGCAGTATTTCCAGGCAATTGCATTTTGTTTGAGGTCATTTTTAGAAAGTGAAAATATCATCAATTGGCTATAATGGCATTGATTGTCAATGTTAAAATGACACAAACTTGGATGTCAAATATCAACAAAGAATGATTTGGTAACTAATCATAACATCCAGTTTACTTTAGACATATATATTCATTCTGTGCACTTTATTACTAGCTTGATATCATGTACTGTATATTTTCTATTTCCAACAATGAGATTCAATGCTTACTTCTGACAAAACTCATTAATATTAATCTTTGGTCATCTGACAAGGAAATGAACCCTTAAGCTCACAGAGTCTGTAATGACAAACAATACTCACTTTTACACCGATCCAACACTAATGTAATTTTTGTTCTGCACTCTCAGAGGTCAGAGTGGGACACGGGCAGGGTATTAAGTGAAAAGAAACCGGTGGCTCAGGGATAAATTGGCGATATTCTGCAAAGCGGGCAATCAATCTGTGCTTGGTATCTCCAATGCAAGAACCACAATGTGGGCACTAAATGTAGTAGACTTAAGTCAAAACAATGCAAGTGAATGTGGCTGTTTCAGTAGGAAGGACTTTGTCAACCCCTGGCTGGGTGGTGGAAAGTGAAGAGATAAAGGTTGACCGATCATGCTTTTATGGTCAGGGGGCCATGGAAGGAATGGTTCCCTCATAATGCTGTATGTGCAAAGAGTAAATATGTCTGGTGGTGGAATCCTCGTGGAGATGACAGAACAAAATTTCATTTAATAGACATCCCATTGAATGTTAGCTTGCTGGGATGGTGTTGAGAGAGCGAACGATACATACAAAAAAAATTTCAGGAAATGCCATTGAAGACCCTGATAATTATAGCAGAGAAAAGGCTATGTTTAAGCGGGAGAAAAACATCTTAATAGAGATCTCATTTTTCATCAGAGCAGATATGACTGAAATAGAGAAAGAGGGAGAGAGGAATGGCGTCCTTCCAGGAAGCAGGATGAGAGGAGGTATAGATGAGACAGCTGGAAGAATCACAGTATCGTCAGCATAGACCAGCCTCCGGACCACTGGGTCTACGCTGACCATCATGCCTGTCTATACTAGTCAGAATCAGGTTTAATATCACTGGCATATGTCATGAAATTCATTAGTCCCATTTTCCTGCATTGATTCCATTTCCTTCTGTGTCCTGATTATTTTAGTACCTGTCCATATACCTCTTAAGTATTGTTACTGTTCCTGTCTGCACCACCTCCTCTGGCAGCTCATTCCAGGTACCAACTACTTGGAAAAAAATTACCTATCATATCCCCTTGAAACTTCCTACCTCTATCCTTAAAGCTGCTCCTTCTAGTTTTAGACATGGAAAACAGTTTACAGTTATCTACACTATCTACACTTCTCATAATTGTATATACCTCTACCATGTCACCTCTCAGCCTCCTCGGCTCAAGGAAAAAACAGACCTAACCTATCCAATCTCTCTGATAACTCTAGTCCTCCAATCCAGGCAACATTATTGTGAATCTTTTCTGCACCCTCTTTGGCTTAACAATGCACTTCCTGAATTTTAGTGGCCAGAGCTGAGTATAATGTTCCAAATGCAACCTAACTGACGTATTGTACAACTGTAACAAGACGTGTGAATTCTTATACTTGATACCTTGGCTAATGAAGGCAAGCATGTCCCGTGCCTTCCTCACAAATGTGTCAGCCTGTGTTCCCACTTTTGGGTAACTGTCTTCTTGTACGGCCATGTCTCTTTATTCAACAACAAACCCAAGTCCTGCTATTCACTATGTCTATTCTGCTCTGGTTTGACTTCCCAAAATGCATCATCCCACGTTGCACTGTTGGAATTAAACTCCACCTGCCATTCCCTTGCCCACTCTCCCAATTGATCCCAGTCCCTGCTGAGCTGATATAATGAATATTTGTAGCTTATCCGGTCCTTTGAGATGGCAACTAAGATGTCAAGGAAAGGAAAAGACATATATTGTATACATGTGAAAGTGGGAGCAAGTTGGACATTGACAGTAAAGATAATAAAATTATCAATAAACATGAGAAACTCTGCAGATGCTGGAAATCCAAAGCAACACACAGAAAATGTTCCAGGGGATAAACAGCCCCAGCCTGTTCAGTCTCACCTTAGAAATGTAGCTCTCAGTGTGAATGGCAAATATGACAAGATGAGGGAATCTTTCTTCCCTCTCCCCCCACCCCCCCAGCATTGATAATTACTGAGAACTTGCTGCTTGCATTCAAATAGAACTTAACAATTTCATGCACCACACACAAAATTCTGGAGGAAATCAGCAGGCCAGGCAGCATCTATGGAAAAGGGTAGACAGTCAACATTTTGGGCTGAGACCCTTCATCGGGACTGGAGAGGAAGAGGAGAAGTCAGAATAAGAAGCTGGGGGGCATGTGGAAGAAGTACAAAGTGACAGATGATAGGTGAAGCCAGGAGAGGGTGGGGGGACTGCTGGGAAGTTGGTGAAAGAGATAAAGAGCTGGAGAAGGGAGCCTGAAGGGAGAGGACTCCCTTGTCCACTTGTCCTTCCCCACTGATCTCCTTCCTGACACAATCCTTGCAAGCGGAACAAGTGCCACACCTATCCCTACACCTCCTCCCTCACTACCATTCAGGGTCCCAAACAGTCCTTCCAGGTGAGATGACACTTGACTTTTAAGTCCATTGGGGTCATATACCGTATCTGGTGCTCCTGGTGTGGCCTGTATATAGGTGAGACCAGATGTAGATTGGCAGACTACTTTGTCAAGCATCTTCACTCCGTCCAGCACAAAAAGCGGGATTTCCAAATGGCCACCTGTTTCAATTCTACCTCTCTTTCTTATGGCCTCCTCTACTGCCTATATGAAACCACACTCAGGTTGGGGGAACACCACCTTATACTCTGTCTGGGTAGCCTCCAACCTGATGGTATGAACATTGATTTCTCAAACTTCTGGTAATTGCGCCCCCTTCTCCATTCCCCATTCCCATTTCCCTCTCATACTTTCTCTTCTTATCTGCCCATCACTTCCCTCTGGTGCTCCTCCCCCTTCCCTTTCTTCCATGGTCTCCTGTCCTCTCTTATTAGATTCCCCATTCGTCAGCCCTTTATCTCTTTCACCAATCAACTTCCCAACTCTTTACCTCACCCCTCCCCGCTCCTAGTTTCACCTTATCACCCATCACCTTGTACCTATTCCTCCCGCCACCCCACCTTCTTATCTTGACTTCTCCCCTTCCTTTCCAGTCCTGGTGAAGGGTCTTGGACTGAAACGTCAACTGCTTACTCCTTTCCATAGATGCTGCCTGACGTGCTGAGTTCCTCCAGCATTTTGTGTGCGTTGCATAAAATTATCAAGTTCTATTTGAATGCAAGAAGCAATAATTATCAATGAATGGAGTTGGGGGGGGGGCGGTTAGCAATGAGGTTTCCTAATCTTGTCATATTTGCCATTCACACTTAGAACTGGATTTCTAAGGATAGACTGAGTAGGCTGAGGCTTTTTCTTCCGAATAGGAGGCAGAAGGGGTGACCTTATAGAGATATATAAAATTATAAGGGGCAGAGATTAGATTTAGATTAGATTATGAGGACACACAGTCCTCTTTTATTGTCATTTAGTAATGCATGCATTAAGAAGTGATACAATGTTCCTCCAGTGTGATATCACAGAAACAGAAGACAGACCAAGACTGAAAAACTGACAAAAACCACATAATTATAACATATAGTTACAACAGTGCAACAATACCATAACTTGATGAAGAACAGTCCATGGCACAGTAAAAAAGTTCAAAGTCTCTCGAAAGTCCCACATCTCACGCAGACGGGAGAAGGAAGAAAACTCTCCCTGCCATGCCAGACCACGGTCCGACTCTGAGTCGTCCGAAAACTTCGAGCTCTGATCAGCCCTCCGACACCGAGTACCGAGCACCATCTGTATCCAAACGCTTCGACCTCAGCCTCGGTCGCCAGCAGCAGGCGAAGCCGGGGATTTTGGGGCCTACCTTCCGGAGATTCTCGATCGGACAGTAGCAGCGGCAGTGAACCGGCATTTCAGAAATTTCTCCAGATGTTCCTCTGTGCCTTCTCACATCTGTCTCCATCAAATCAGAATTGTCCACGGCCCTATTTAACAAATACGATATCATTTCACCGGAGAGCTGCGTTACGCCGCTATCTTCTCCTTCTACTTAGATAATGTGAGTGGTCAATACAGGGGAGTCTAAAAATTGGGGGCATAGGTGAGAAGAAAAAGACTTGAAAAGTCTAGTGGGGCAAAATATGGGGTACAGGTGAGAAGAAAAAGATTTGGAGGGGGCACATCTTACATAGAGAGTGTTGGGTATATGGAAAAAGATGGCAGAGGAAGTATATAGTTAGGTACAATTATAATGATTAAAGACAGATAGGTATATGGAAAGGAAAGATTGAGAGGGATATGGGCCAAATGCAGGCAAAGAGACTAGCTCAGGTTGACAACTTGGCTGGCATAGCCAGAGGGCCTGTCTCTATGCTGAACAGCTCTGTGACCTTCTGACTGCCTTATACAAAGCTTTCCTCTTCCTTCCTTATGGAATTCACTTCTCACTTGTAGAAAGGGAACCATTTCAACTGGTGGATTGTTCTTTACTGGTGTACAAATGTGTGACAGTAAAAAAGCAGAATGAGTATTCTGAAATGTTCAAAACACATGAAACCACACAATGCTGACATAGTCTGGACTGCCCAAATATCTAGCTCTCTAGCAAAAAAAAAGTGAAGTAGGACAAGTGGAAATGGAAAATTAGCACTTGTTTTTTGTTCATTGGTTCACCCTTTCAGGAAACATGTGAAGTGGAAAAATAAACAATCCTGGAAATAATGGAAATCTAAAATTACCAAAAGGGAAATGCTGTAAACACTCTGGAGATTGGTTAGAACCAGGATCAGGTGTAACTTCACCAGTATATGTCATGAAACTTCTTGTCTTTGTGGCAGCAGTACATTGCAAAGCATAATAATACAATATAAACTGTGAATTACAGTGGGAAGTTTTATATATACATAAAAGTTAAATTAAGCAAGTAGTGGAAAAAAATAGTGAGGTAGTGTTCATCGTTTCAATGTCCATGCAGAAATCTGATGGCAGAGAAGAAGAAGCTGTTCCTGAATCGACGAGTGTGTGTCTTCAGGCTTCTGTACCTCCTTTCTGATGGTAGCAATGAGAAAAGGGCATGTCCTGGGTTATGGGGGTCCTTAATGATGGATGCTGTCATTTTGAGGCTTTGCTCCTTGAAAATGTCCTGGATGCTGGGAAGACTAGTACTGTGATGGAGCTGACTGACTTCACAACTCTCTGTAGCTTATTTCGATCCTATGCAAAGTGCCCCTCCCCAATACCAGACACTGATGCAGCTAATTATAATGTTCTCCACAGTACATCTGTAGAAATTTGCGAGTGTCTTTGGTGACATATCAAATCTCCACAAACTTCAAATGAAATATAACACTGTCTTGCCTTTTCTGTAACTGCATTGATATGTTGGTCCCAGGATGTATCCTCAGAGATGTTGACATCTCTGTTAAATTTGGCGATATAGGGGACAGCAGAGCTTCACTTCCAGATGAGCTCAATGTCTTCTACGCTCACTTTGATCACCAGGACAGGGAGGAACATTTGCGCATCCACATGTCTACCTGATGATCCTTTGCTCTCAGTATCTGAAGATGACATCTGGACTGCCTTCAAGAGAGTGAATCCAAGGAAAACATCGGGTCCGTCTTGAGAACCTGTCAAAGTGATAAAGACCTGTGCTGATCAACTGGCTGGTGTTTTCACAGATATCTTCAACCTCTCACTCCAGCAGTGTGTGGTATCCACTGCTTCAAGCAGGCTTCAATTGTACCAGTTCCCAAGAAGAGCATGGTAATCTGTCTAAATATCAAATGCCCAGTGGCACTTACATCCACAGTGATGAAGTGCTTTGAGAGGCTGGTCTTGAAGCATGTCAGCTTCTGTCTGAATGGCAACTTGGATCCACTTCAATTCACCTACAGAAGCAACAGGTCTACAGTAGATGCCATCTCGTTGGCTCTTCATGCAATCCTGGAACATTTGGACAGCAAAGATGCACACATCAGGATGCTCTTTATCGATTGCAGCTCAGCATTTAATGCTACCGTCCCCTCAAAGCTAATCAGTAACCTCCAATACCTGGGCCTCAGTACCCACTTGTGCAATTGGATCCCGGATTTCCTCGCTTGTAGACCCCAATCAGTTTGGATGGACAAAAACATGTCCTCCACAATTTCCATCAGCACAGGAGCACCGCAGGGATGTGTACTTTAGCCCCCTGCTCTGCTTGCTTTACACTTATGACTGTGTGGCTCAGTAAAACACCAACACTATATACAAGTTTGCTGATGACATCAGTGTTGTGGGTTGTATCAAAGGTGATGATGAATCAGCATCCAGGAGGGAGATTGAAAATTTGGCTGAGTGGTGTAATAACAACAACCTCTCACTCAATATCAATAAGAGCAAGGAAATGATTGTAGACTTCAGGAGAGGGAAACCATGAGCCAGTCCTCATCGGAGGATCTGAAGTGGAGAGGGTCAGTAACTTTAAATTCCAGGGTGTCACTATCTTAGAGGACCAGTCCTGGACCCATCAGATAAATATAATTGTGAAGAAAGCAAACCGCATCTCTGCTTCCTCAGGATCCCGTGGAAAATCAGCATGCCATCAAAAACCTTGGCAAACTTCTTTTGATGTGTGGTGGAAAGTGTGCTGCTGGCTACATTATGGACTGGTATGGTAACACCAACACCTCTGAGTGGATTCAGCCCTGTACATCACAGGTAAAACCCTCCCAACTACTGAGCCCATCGACATGAAACGTTACTGTAGAAAAGCAGCATCCATCATCAAAGATCCTCACTCCCCAGACCATGCTCTTTTCTCATTGCTTCCAACTGGTAGAAGGTACAGATGCCTCAGGACTTGCACCACCAGGTTCAAGAACAGTTACTACCCCTTAACCATCAGGCTCTTGAACAAAATAGGATAACTACACTCATTCTATTTCTGGTGTTCCCACAACCGATGCTCTCACTTTAAGGACTCTTTAATCTTCTTATTTCATGCCCTTTATTTGTTGCTTTTTATTTATATCTGCATTTGCACAGCTTGATCCTGTTTACAGTTATTATTCTCTAGATTTGCTAAGTATGCCCGCAGAAAAAAGAATCTCAGGGTTGTATGTGGTGGCATGTATGTACTCAGGTAATAAATTTTACTTTGAACTTTGACATCCAGGAGCCTGAAATTGCTCACTCTTTATGCTCCTGATCCCTGTGAGGACTGGCGTGTCTGTGGTAAAGATTATGTCTTAACTGGGAATAAGAATGTTTAAATTGCAGCAGAGAGCTAGTGTGGTTTTTAACTGAACTTACTGACCTCTCAGACAATGTCTTTGTGGTGTGGTTTGTGTTTATTGAAACTCACAAAGCAACACACTGAGCGGGGCTACCAAGGCAGACATATGGACCTTTCCAGAAGCTGCCTATAATCAGTGTTCTAAACTGTGAAGTTGGAATGAAACTACATGGGCTAAGTCAGAGCCAGCAGCATTTACCAAGAAAAGAGTTATGGCCATGAAAGTTAATTCTGATAAATAGCTTTCCAAATCTAAGAACGGACTGAAACCAATGAAGGTGAGAAGGGCAGCTTTGGAGACCCAGTTGGAAAATGGTGGGGAGGATCCAGCAAGGCTTGTTTCAAGCTGTGATTCCTGGAAGAAGAGTGACATGGATGTTGGAAAGCTGCAAAAAATGAGAAAATGGTGGAGGTATAGGGCAGATTAGGAAGCTTAGAATGAAAACATGACATCTGGATTCAAGTCTGAGATCTGTGTAGGAGTTGCTGGGTGGGGGTTGTGATTAAGAGATCAGGGCAAGATGGATTCTTTAAGGATTTGTGTCTATTGGGAGAACTAAGAAGATCAATTGATTGGAGGAGGATAGTAAAAGGATGAAACAATTAACATGGAATCTGGGGAACACCCTGTGCTCTGCTGCAGTGTGGAGGTCCAATATTTCCAAGGCAGCTGCTTTCAGGAGAAGCTGATCTAATTTCTTTGGCAATGATCCATATTACACAGGAAGTTTTATAATTGGATGTGTGTGTGGAAGCATAACAAAATATGCTGTCGTAATTTCCAGTCATGCTGACTTTGTAGAAGATTTCTAAGATGTTTTTCACTTTTCATTCTTGTTTTGTGATCTGGGCACTGTTAGTAAGCCCACAGTTTTTGCCCTGAGGGGTAGAATGATTCACTACCTTGAACAGCAGCAATCCTTTTGGATTACCCATATTGCTGTTGGGTAGGGAATTCCAGGATTCAGATGCAATAATGGTGAAGGACCTGTGATATATTTACAAATCAGAATAGTGTGCAACTTGATTATGTGCCTGATGCTCTTATTTAGCAGTAGTGATTGGGGTTTGAAAAGGGTTCAGAGCCATTTGGGCCAAACACCGACAAATAGGACTAGATTGGTGGGCACCAGAGTTGGCATGAGGAAGATTGACTTAAGAACCTGTTTCTATTGCTGTTTTATTCAGAGTCTATGGCAGCTAAACCAGGTTCATCAATCTCTTCTGGCATAGCAAGTCCACCATCCCTGGAACTAGTCTAGTGATTTTTCTCTGCTGCACTCCCTCTATGGCAAGTATTTCTTTTCTTAAGTATGGAGATCAAATCATTACACTAAATCCCAAGTGAGTTACACCAAGATTTTATTAAGACTTCCTTACTCCTATTATCCAATCAGAATGAAGCTTAACATTCTGTTTGCTTTTGCAATCACTTGTTCCACCTGTGTGTTGGCTTTCAGTCCCTTTGAAGATTAGCAGTGCCGAATTTCTCATCATTGAACAAATACTATGCACTAAACCTCTACTGGGAACTCAGTAAAGAGCCACCCTGAGAGAAAGGAATGAGTTGGCTGACTTTGGAAGTACTTACAGCCTTATAACACTTCAAACAGAAACAAGCAATAAAAAATAGATAAAAAACAGAAGCTCACGAGTT
The DNA here is from genome assembly GCF_963921235.1 of Mobula hypostoma. NCBI lineage: Eukaryota > Metazoa > Chordata > Chondrichthyes > Myliobatiformes > Myliobatidae > Mobula > Mobula hypostoma. Next base: position 59,868,346 of record NC_086106.1, read on the forward strand.
TATTTGTCCAGTATTATTAGGAAGTATATTCAACTGAATAAGGCAGATGTCTATTGTGCCTCATATTTATTGCTGTATTTCACTGTTATGTAAAGGACTAAAGTTATTAAATCACACCATTAGTTTCTGTTTTAAGTTAGAGCTGAAGGATGTCTAACATTTACATGCTTAAGATTCTATTTACATGGCTTATACTGATGTGTGAAACAGAACATGCATGTGAAGATAAATAAAACTACTCACAAACCATCAGAAAAAATACTATATTATTTACTATTGTGAACAATTTTACGGCTAGGCCCAATGACTGATGAAACTTTGAACTTCGGTGAGGAAAGGTCATTATAATGAGCTATGGGGAGCTGGCTGGAAAAAAATAGAAATGTATGCATAAAAGGTATGCTTACCATAGTGTAACTTAATATGCAATAGATTTATACCTGAGTTTGCTCAATCTTTCATGTTGGATAATTGTGTAAAGCTTTGATTACTCGGATGTGGAATCTATTCTCCCATTTATTTTTGTTAGTATTGACTTAGGCACGTCAGTGGATTTTCCTGACTTCAACAAGAACTATACTTTTTTTTCTGTTCTCAGATACTGCAAGGCAGGTCCCATTTTCAACATTATTTACAGGGTGGTATTTTTCCCAGTTCGTACAGAAATGTCACTTTTGATATCTTATCATCAGTGATATGCTTAATTCCTGACTCAATACTTGCATATGTGAGCCCCGCCACACAATAATTATACAGTGATAATCTCTATACTCCAAAAACAATTTGTTGGCTATGAGGTGCTCTGTTATGCTCTAAGCATATGTAACCAGTTAATAAACTTTCATTATTTAGCTGAGTATTTACATGGGACTTTTGAAATAACCGTTGATTTGAGCAAATGATTGGCAATTTCTTTCTGCTTGTAGGACATACTTTTGCAGAAGATTATGCATCACTGGCACTAACTTCAGAAGTATTAGTCAGTATCTACAGTTCAAGGAGAAAAGTACTTGTGTTACATTTTAAATTTATGTACAACTGGTTAAGCTAATTCTTCAGAGATCATATGATAAATATGTTTCACCTCTTAGATCATTGAACTCTGACCTTTATTTTGAGAAATGTATTCTAAGCATTTCACTTAAAGTCAATTAATCGCTTTGAAGTAATAACATCATTCACTCATGTCTGTCTCATTTAGTTGTCAGTGAAAAATTATTTCGGCTTGTGTTCTCAAAAATTTCAAATTGACTTATCTACAAATATTACAGGCTACACATTTTAATCAATGAAATTCACTAGAAAACAGATAAAGATGTAAAAATATATTTCTCAGATTTAACCTTATGTACTGTAGGTATGGGCATATTGAAATTTGTGCGAGTTGGACAGCAGTACTCTCTATTCTCTTTTTGTGCATATGCCTGTGGGAAATTCTACCCCATTGTTAATTGTGTTGCAATTTTGTTTAAAATTTGAAAGGGCATTATCTTTATTTTAAATGAAATACCAAAAATACTAGACTTTGTTATTTGAAGACAAATAAATGAGTAATGTTCTTGATGATAATATCACACAATTTGCTCTTTTTATAGATATCAGAATTCTCTGTACAGAATTCATAAAAAATGAGTAAAACAGTTTGTTGTCCTAAAGTAGTTTTAAAATTATCTATCAACATTATTTTCTGTCAGTCTTAGTTAGATAAAATCCAGTGCGGGAAAATCTCCTGACAAAAACTGCACAAATATTCTGAGTCCCTTCTCCTGCATCCATCTTGAAATCTCATTCTGGTGTGATGCCCTCAAGCTCAAATTGACTTTCAATTGGCACTGCTACCATATTTACGTACTTAACCTCATCATCCTTACTGGAGCATAGGCCACCAACAGTTCTTCGTGAGAGTCCTGTCCTGGGCCAGTCTTTCACGTTGCCTCCAGGTATAGCCCAACCTCTTGGTGTATCCTTCCTCTTCCTGGGATGAGGTCTTTGGAGCTTCTGCTGGCGTTTCAGTAGGTCTGTGTTTTTACATGCCTAACCTTCCTCCTTTTGCTAACGGGCTTGGAACCATCCGTGGTGAAGTTTCACTGCTATCCACTAAAGATTTTCTCTTTGCCTTTTCATAGCCTTGACAGCTGTTGCAATGAAGTATTTTCTACAAACACTACAGCTAGCTTTCCCTTATCTGCCTTTTAGAATGAAAATTAAATATCATGTGTCAGCAAAAAGCAGCAATGGATGGGTCTGCAACTTCACTGATTCTAAAAACGGAAGCATGGCGGTTAGCACGACACTGTTAAGCTTGGGGCGTCTAAGTTCAGAGTTCAACTCCAACACCATCTGTAAGGAGTTTGTACGTCCCTACTCGTGACGGCGTGGGTTTACTCCCACGTTCCCCCAATGATGTACCGATTGGTAGGTTAATTGGTCATTGTAAATTGTCCAGTGATTCACCGACAGCGGCGGCAGCATCCATACATCTCGAGAGACGATGGTCTGACACTCTTTCTGATGGTTCTTGGGGTTGTAGATTTGGGGCTATTTGAACTTTCTGGAGTGGCTGTACAGCTCCAATCTTGAGTGACAGTCTCTTTCACTGCGGCTGCAGGTGAAGGAGGAAGGTGCTCCGGCTTTTCTTCTGGCTCTCTTGTTGATGAGCATGGTGGTCCCTGCTATCCCAGCACATTGTACAACGCTTTTGACTGCAGCCCTCCATGCTGTTTCCTCCCATTTGTGAGGTCGTTGCCTGCCGGCTTCATGTCCATGTTTGCAGACATCCCTGGAGCGGGGGCGTGGTCTTCCTCGTGGGCAGCAACCCTCACTCAGCATGTCCTTGGGAATGCATCCCTGGTCCATCCATTTGATGTGGGGGAACCATCTGTGGCTGAGTCTGTAGATGCTGGAGGTGTCAGCCCGCTGTAGAACCTCTGTGTCAGTGATTCTGTCCTGCCAGGAGATGGGCAATATGCGCCTGAAGCAGCATAGGTGGAACGAGTTTACCCTCTTCACTTGGCTGACGTCCTGTGATTAGGCTTGGGTTAAATAGGTGGGTCGCTGGGCAGCGCAGCTTTTGCGCTGGAACGGCCTATTCCACACTGTAATGCGAAGTACCTAAGTAAATAAGTAACCATCTCAAGTATGGAAAGGAACATCAAATCAGGAAATACGGCGCTTTTACTTTATACTTTATTGTCACCATACAATTGATACTAGAGCGTACAATCGTCACAGAGATATTTGATTCTGCTCTTCTTGCCTTTGAAGGCCTTGCTGAGAAGATAAATTAGAGGGTTCAGCGGATTTCCAAGCCAATTTCATGAAGTAATCTATTCCAGCTCAGGAAATTACTTGATTGTTTTACTGTAGATAAAATATGAGATTAAAGACCAACCAGATTTTGTAGTTTGAGCAGAGCACAGCAGTGAGGAGTAACAAGTTCATGCCTGTTCTTGGGGGCAGGGAATTTCTTAGTAATGTCTTTACAAATGGATTGAGACAAGACCTCTTTGTGTTTACATGCGCAATAATTTATTTCCAAAGTAGCCCACTTAATACACCAACTGGCTGACTAGGTGTGACATTGGTACATTCCTGGAAATTAGGTCTCGGCAACCAAGATCAAATATCTATGCTTAAAGATGCACATGAGGCGGTGTGAGATTTTGGATTTTGTGACTGGTTTGCAAATATCATATCTCAGATTTAATATGCTAGTGTTTGCTTTCCCCCAAAAATTGGAACACCACATTTAATTACCTGCATTTGCTTCTTTAGGAAGATCGTGGCATGCTCTGTACACATTGGTGCTCAGAGTCTGTAACAACGACATTCGCTCCCATGTGGCCCCGCCTATGTAATTTATACACAGTTTGGGCCATACACAAGAAAAATTTTCACCAGCAGAACTATTCTCTGTTACTTAATTCACTAATATAACAATGTTGGGAAATCAAGTGTATCTTAGCTGATCATTTCAAGTGCCTCGCTTTCACAAGTAGTTGAGGAATCCAGGGTACGTAGTGATTATTAGCTCTATATAGCACAACCAAGACACAAGAGGGTCTAAAAGGAACCTAGTAGTGCCAGAGGACCTACGAGAAGGAAGGAAAGGACTGTGACGAAGAAGGATGTTGGCCTTTTATTCATTCCTATAAATGCTGCCTGACCTGCTGAGTTCCTCCATCATTTTGAGTGTGTTGCTCCAATTAGCTGTACTCCCTCTTTGCCCACTGTTACCCTTTTATTACTGCAGCAGTTCCCTCTGAATTTCGTATGGAGAGAGAGCTACCTGTAATGGGCAGTAATTAGGCCAGGAGAGCAAGGTGCAGGTTTCCTCCAAATCAAAGCTGCATGGCAGCTCTGCTCTAGTGGATTTGGAGGAGGATGTTCCCTGTGCAACTGGATCCTCTATTTTATCCCTAGCAGACCCCAGTTAATATGGATTGGAATCAACATCTCCACACTTACATTGGCTTAGATGCACCACAGGGCTGTGTGCGTAGCCCCCTTCTCTACTCACTTTATAATTATAACTGCATGGGTAAGATGGCGGTGCGACGCAGCTGATGGCGGCCACTCCAGTGGTGATGTCTGTTATCTGTCAAGTAGGGTGCCATGCACATTCCTGATTTGATGGAGACAGACGTGAGAGCACGGAGGAACATCTGTGAAACTTCTGAAATGCCTGCTTCGCTGCTGCTGTTACTGAGTGATCCAGAATCTCTGGAGGGGAAGGCTTTGCTTGTTGCTTGGTGGCCGGGGTGGGGTCGAAGCGCTCGGCAGTGGATGGTGCTTGATGCTCGGTGTCGGAGGGCTAGTCGGAGGCTCGAAGTTTTCGGATGGACTCTGAGTCGGTTGCAGTCGGGTGCTTCCAATGTATAGGCAAGTTTGCGGCACTTGGAGGTTCATGGCAAGGAGAGTTTCTCCCTTCTACCATCTGCACGAGATGATGAGGCTATCGGAACTTTGAGACCTTTTTTTTACCGTGCCCATGCTCGTGCCCGCGCCCGTGCTCTTTATCAAATTATAGTATTGCCTTGCACTGTTGTAACAACATGTTATAATTGTGTGGTTTTGTCAGTTTTAGTCTTGGTTTGTCCTGTGTTTTTTGTGATATCATTCTGGAGGAACATTGTATCATGTTTTAATGCATGCATTTCTAAATGACAATAAAGGAGGACTGAGTGTCCTCATAATCTAAAAAAAAGTACAGCTCCAATGAAATATTTATATTTGCTGATGACACCACTGTTATTGGCCAACCAAAGGTGGTGACTAATTGGCTTATAGGAGGGAGGTTGAAAGTCTGGTTGAGTGGTGTCACAACAACAGCCTCACTCAACATCAGCAAAGCCACAGAGATGATTATACAGTACAGGAGGAACAATCTGGAGGTCCAAGAGCCTCATTATGGGTTTGGAGGTGAAGAGAATCAGTAGCTTTAAATTCCTTGCTGTTAACATACGCAGAGGTCTGTCCTGGGACCAGCATGTTCGTACCATCAAAAAGAAAGCACAGTAGCATCTATACTTTATGAAAAGCTTGTGTAGATTCTGCATGTCACCAAAATCTTTGACAAACTTCTATAGTTGCACAATGGAGAGTATCCTAACTGGTTGCATTAGAAGCTGATATGGAAACACCGATGCCCAGAAACAGAAAAGTCTACAGAAGGGGTAAATAATCCTATCCATCGCAGATGAAACACTCCCCACAAATGAATACATTTACATGGAGCACTGCCACAAGAAAGCAGTATCCATTGTCAAAGAACACCACCATCGAGGCAAGGCCCTATTCTCATTACTACCATCGGACAGGACGTAAAGGAGCCTTGTATCTTACACCAGCAGGTTCAGGAACAGTTATTACCTTACAACCATCAGGCTCCTGAACCGGTGTGAATAACTTCATTCACCACTACTCTGAATGGATCCTACAACATACAGACTCACTTTCCAGGACTCTTTACAACTCACGTTCTCACTATTATTTGTATTTGCACAGATTGTTTTCTTTTGCACATTGGTTCTTTGTCATTTTTGTCTGTTTATGTATAGATCTTTGTAAAATTCCATTGTATTTCTTTTTTCCCTGAAAATGCCTTCAAGGAAATGAAGATATATGTACTTTAATAATAAATTTCCTTTGAACTTTATACTATGATGAGGTAATCTATAGGAGGCTCTGCATATAGATGCGTCTGAAGGGCCTATCTGTCAGAGTACATGGCAAGTCACACTCCCACTATCAGTTTTCCTAGGATTGAAGCATCAGGAGATCTGTCACCTTTAACAGACAAAACTGCCATGTAGTAAGCAAAGTTTTCCAAACGATTGGAGCAGGATAGTCCAGTACTCCACTTCTCCACTTTTGGATTTTTGGCAGACCAGATAACATGCCAGTGTTCTCCAGATGCATCAGGAACAGACTTTCCTATTGATCATCCACAACAAAACTAGCATTGACCTTGACCTTGGTGGAAATTGGTACCCTTTGTTCCCCTGACCAAATGGCACGTGTCTCTCCTCCAAAGGGACCATCTGCCGGTCTGAATTTTTTTTAAAAAGCATAACAGCAAGTGGGGAGGGGAGAGGATACGAGTAATTGAGGTGCTCATGTGACTTGTTAATGAATAGGAGCAGAAGATACAGCAAGATTATACAATATGCTAAGGAAGTTTTGTACATACTGTGATTTGCAATAATGTTGGCCCCTAACCTAGCTTCACGGTACAAAGGCAATGATTAACAGCACTAGGTTCTCAAAAGAACTGTGTCACTGAGACTAAACGGTGGAACTTCCAGTTTACAATTGAGCAATCTTCTCTTGCAGAATGTGAAAGTGTGTTTATGTATGTAATATGTCAGCAATGGTATGGCAGCCTGAAAGGTGGTGTCAATGGTATATTCAGATGGGATTTATGGCAAACATATTTACCTAGAATAAATGAATGAAGTCTTTCACACTTGTATCAGGGCCACTGTGCCTCACACCTGACTTTTTTTGCCCCTAAAATTAGACTTTATTCTCGATAAGAAAGAAAGAGTGCTAGAAAAAGCTTTGTATTGTCAGTATATTGCATTGGGTATAACTTTAAAGAGAGGGAAAGAAAAACACTACCAAAACTTAACACCATTACCATCACTTAGTTCCCTGAGGTGGAACCCTTTCCATTGGTCGAGCAGCTCCTCGCAACTGATGTTGATTTATTTTTCCATGTTCTCCCATTAACACATCATCTCAGAGTGCAGGAAGGATTCTGAAGCCCTTGGCTTGCCAACTACAAGGTCAGGATGCAAGGTGCCTGGAACGATAGTAATGTTTGAATAAGTTGCCATGTGCACTTTGCAGTTGAACCCTGAACACCCCTGCTGAGTTTCACCTTCACTAATTCTGCTAAAATGGCACAGGGATATACCAGTGAGGAAAGCAATGCATTGTGGGTCTTCTGTCAGGCAGTGTGGCCGTGGTTGAAAATTGCACTTCAGTGCCAAAACTTTTCAGCAGCTGTTTTTAAGGGAAAGAGAAATTCATATCTTAGTTCCTTTCTAAAAATCTTATATACCATACATAGCCAATTACTGTTGCTAGGCTGCATCACATTTACTGGCAGATAGCATCTATAAAACTACTTAGTTGAAGCTGTAGGTAAAAACGCCTATGAGGACTGGTGTGTGTTCCCTCATCTTACCCTTTCTGAAGTCCACAATCAGTCCTTTGGTCTTATTAACGTTGAGTGCAAGGTTGCTGGTGCAACACCACTCAACTAGCTGATGTATCTCTTTCTCATCACCATCTGAAAGTCTGCCAACACTAGTTCTATCAGCAGCAAATTTATAGAAGGCACTTGAGCTGTGCCTAGCCACACAGTCATAGCTGTAGAGAGAGTAGAGCAGTGGGCTAGGAAGTCAAGGTTCCATTTGCAGAGGGAGATACAGAAGACCAGGTTCTAAAACCTTTCATTCAGAACTGTAGGAATGATTGTGTTAAACGTTGAGCTGCAGTCAATAAATACCATACTGACATAGGTATTTGTATTATCCAGATGATCCAAGGCTGTGTAAAAAGCCAATGAGATCACATCCACCTTGTGGCGATAGGCAAATTGCAGTGGGTCCAGGTCCTTGCTGAGAGAATAGTCAGTTCTAGCCATAAAGAACCTCTCGTGCAAATCATCTCTGTAGCTGTGAGTGCGATTGGACAATAGTCATTAAGGCAGCACACTCTGCTCTCTTGGGCACTGGTATAATTGTTGCCTTTTTGAAGCAGGTTGGAACTTCTGACTGTAGAAATGAGAGATTGAAAAGTCTGTTTGAACACCCCCACCAGTTGGTTGGCACAGGCTTTCAGAGCCTTACCAGGTTTTCTATCAGGGCCTGCTGCCTTCCGAGGGTTCACCCTCTTGAAAGACAGCTGATGTTGGCCTCCGAGACAAAGATCACAGGGTGCTGCCAGGGTTCTCATGAGCTGTAGTTTTATCCTCCCTTTGAAAGTGTGCTTAAAAGGCATTGCGCTCATCTGGGAGTGAAGCATCGCTGCCATTCACGACGTTATGTTTCACCTTGTAGCACCTGCAAACCCTGCCAGAGTTGACGCGCGTACGATTTTGCCTTCAACCCATTCGTAAGTGTTCCTTAGCTCTTGAGGTAGCCCTCTGCAAGTTGTACATGGTTTTTCTTGTACATTCCTGGATCGTCAGACTTGAATGTCAGAGATCTAGCCCTCAGCAGGCTACGAAGCTCCTGGTTCATTCATATGGTGTGTACAGTATGTTCTCGTAGGCACACACTCATCCACACAGGTTTGAATGAAGTCAGTGACAGCTGTGGCATACTCATTCAGACATGAAGATGAATCCCTGAATATAGTTTAGTCCACTGATTTGAAGTGGTCCTGCAAGCGCTCCAGAGCCTCCCATGTGTGCTGCAGTCTCCAGTCTCTGCCTACACTCAAGGAGTAGACGTACAGCCGGTGATCAGACTTTCCAAAGTGTGGGCGTGGGATGGCACAGTAATCACTCTTGATGGGGTCACAGTGGTCCAATGTATTGGTTCCTCTAGTACGACAAGTGATTTGTTGGTAATAATTATTTAGAGACTATTTCAAGTTGGCCTTGTTAAAACACCCCAAAATGATAGGGTTCATTAGGATGCACTGTTTCATACCTGTTTATTACATCACGCAGTTTGCCTAGAGCTTGTTTGACACTGGCCTGAGGTTGGATGTGCACCATGACCAAAGTGATCACTGAAATCCCCCGCAGCAGATAAAACAGATGACACGTGATCACGCGGTGTCCCAGGTCAGAAGAGTAGGACTGGGATAGCACTGCAACATTTGTACATGGAATGTACGCCATTTCCTCTGCCTTTGAAACACTGAGCAGTCCTGTCTCAGTGGTGTCTATTGAACCCATCAAGCTGTATTGCTGTGTCAGGAATGGAGGGGGCCAACCAAAATTCCATGAAACAAAAAGCACAACTGGTCCTAAAGTCCCTCTGGTACAGAAATCCAGCTCTGAGATCTTCAATTTTATTTACCAGAGACTGTATGTTTGCCAGCAAGATGGTCGGTATTGGGAGTTGAAAGCCACACTTCCTTAGAGGAACTTTTAAATTAGAACAGCAACCTCTCCTCCGCTGTCTTAAAGGGGACTGTGCCAGCCACCAGAGTCCATTCGAGTTCTGTCGACTTTAAGTAGTAAGAGGTTTTTTAGTCACCTTAAAACAATGTTACTAACTGTCCAGACAGTTAGTGATAATATCTCCTCGCTGATGAGCAACACTGGTGCACCTCAACGGTGTGTGCTTAGCCCACTGCTCTACTCCCTTTATACCCATGACTGTGTAGCTAGGTATAGCTCAAATACTATCTTTAAATTCATTGATGATACAACCATTGTTGGTAGAATCTCAGGTGGAGGTGATAGGGCATTCAGGAGTGAGATATACCTGCTAGCTGAGTGATTTCACTGCAACAATCTTGCACTCAATGTCAGAAAGACAAAAGAGCTGATTGTGGACTTCAGGAAGAGTAAGATGAGGGAACACAAACCAATCCTCAAAGAGGGATTAGAAGTGGAGAGAGTGAGCATCTTCAAATTCCAGAGTGTCAAGATCTCTGTGGATCTAACCTGGTCCCAACATATCGAAGCATTTATATAGAGGGTAAGACAGTAGCTATTTTTCATTAGGAGTGTGAAGAGATTTGCTTTGTCAACTAAAACATTCAAAAACTTCTATAGATGTACTGTGGAGAGCATTCAGACAGGCTGCATCACAGTCTGGTATGGGGGGAGGGGTTAATTCAAAGGACCAAAAGAAGCTGCAGGAAGTTGTAACATTAGTCACCTCCACCTTGAGTACTAGCCTCCATAGTACCCAAGACATCTTCAGGGAGCAGTGTCTCAGAAAGGCGGTGTCCGATATTAAGGACACCCATCACCCAGGACATGCCCTCTTCTCACTGTTACCATCAGGAAAGAGGTACAGAACCCTGAACGTACACGCTCAGCCATTCCCCACTACCATACAAATCCTAAATGGACATTGAACCCATGAGCACTACCTCACTTTTTAAAAAGACATATTATTTCTGTTTTTGCATTACTTTTAATGCATTTAATATACATGTATGCTTACTGCAATTGATTTACTTACTTATTTATTTTTCTGTCCATGTTTTCATGTGTTGCATTAAGTTCAGAAATTTCACAACACAAGCTGGTGATAATAAACCTGAATCTGACCTTAGACATAGTTGTGGTTCTCAGCCGCAGCAGGCTGAAGTGAGAATATTCTATGGCTTCCATCAGAGCTGCTCGCACGAGTTGCCTTCTTGATGGCACCCCAGCAGCCATCTGCAACAAGCAACTGTACAAGGTTATCAAAGTTTTAGATGCCATGCCAGACCTTCGCAAATTCCTGAGGAAGTAGAGGCACTGCCATGTTTTCTTTGTGATTTCCAGGGATAGGTCCTCTGAAATGTTAACACTGACCCTCTCCATCTCTGATCCTCCGATGAGGACTGGCTCTGGACTTCTGGTTTCCTCCTCCTGAAGTCAATAATCAGTTCCTTGGTCTTGCTGACATTGAGTAAGAGTTTGTTATTATGACACCATTTAGACAGATTTTCAGTCTTCCTTGTATATGCTGATTCATCACCACTTCAATTTGGCTTGCGGCGGCGACATCATCAGCAAACTTAAATGTGCCATTGGACCTGTGCTTAGCCAAAGAGTGATAGTTGTAAAGTGAGTAGAGCAGGGGCCTAGTTTAGTATTGATCAGTATACTCTTCATTCTCGTAAAGGTGTCTTTTGCCATCCTTATTCTTCTTTTGATGTCAATGTCGCACCTGCCATCTGATGTCACCCAGCTTCCTAAGTAGCAAAAGTTCTGTACTTGTTTTATGTCTTTCCCGTTTATTCTCAGCCTGCAGATAGGATTCTCCTTCTTTTTGGATATCACCATACATTGTCTTTTTGCAGTTGATAGATAGACCCATTTTTGCACTTTCTTCAACAATTATATCAATTAAGTTTTGTAGTTCTTCCTCTGTACTTGCAATTAACACAGTGTCATCTGCATATCTGAAATTATTGATGTTTTCACCACCAACTTTGATTCCCAAGATGTCTCTTATTTTTTGTAATATTGTTTCACTGTACACACTAAATAAATCAGGGGAGAAAACACACCCTTGTCTATCGCCTCTCTTGAATCTCATAAACTGACTCACTCCTCCATCTATTCTTACAGCAGCAGTTTGTTCCCAGTACAGATTTCTGATTAGGCGGAGGTCTTTCGAACCTTGATCTAGTTTTCTGTAATATTTCAAATAACTTATTGTGCTTCACCTTATCAAATGCTTTTGTGTAGTCAATAAAACAAACAAACAAATCTTTCTACACTTGAATAGCTCGTTCTGATAGTATCTTTAACATCAGTATTGCGTTTCTTGTACCTTTGTCTTTCACAAAACCACATTGTTCTTTACTTATTTCAGCTTGTGACTTACTTTTAGCTCTTGTCATCAAAATACTTATAAGTATCTTGGTGATGAGACTCATTAAACTTATGGTCCTATGTAACTCACATTCCATTGCTCCAGGTTTCTTAACATGTACATAGTTTTCTGAAAATAGGACACAAGTAGATAGTGGTAAAGAATGTGCACAATTTACTTGCCTTCATCAGTTGGGTATTAAGAATAAAGGTCAGGAATTCATGCTCCTGTTTGGTTAGGCCAATTTATAATTTTTTGTTGAGTTCTGGTCAGCACATTACAGGAAGGATGTAGAGGTTTTTGAGGCTGTGGCAGAACCTTTACCAGGATGTTGACTGGATTCGAAAGTATTAGCCATAGGCTGAGGCTTGGCAAACTTGAATTGTTTTCTTGGGTGCAGCAGAGACTGAGAGATAACCTCACAGATGTATAAATAATTGAGAGGCATAGATAGAGTAGAATGGAAATTTTAAGTACTAGAGGGCAAAACTTTAACGTGACGGGGAGAAATTTAAAGGAGATGTGCAAGACAAGCATCTTTACACAGAGGAGTTGGTGTTAGGAATGCATAGCCAAGGGAAGTGGTAGGAGTTGGTACAGTAGCAATATTCTAGAGGCATTTACTCTACCCAAATTGTTCAGTAATATTTGACAATGAAATCACCCAAACTGCTTTGGATTTATTCTATACTGTCACTATTTTGCTGTATTGTGCAGTGGAGATGCTTTAAAATTCTTCTTGAGATCATTTTATGTTGAATTGCAATGGAAGCTACGGGAGTGTCAAAACAGCCCCTGGAGCAACTTGAACTGGGTCTGTTTATCCCTTGCATTAATTTGGAAAATTCATCAGGCAGCAGTCTGTTTGTGTTGGCATTTGTAAGTAGATGGGAAATCAAGTGATATATGTCAAGCAATTGTTTTATTTTGAACTCCTCTCTATTCAGTGTGCTTTGCCAGCTTTTACCTCTGCGTTGGAATGTCAAGCAGGCTTAGGATTCCAGCTTATTGTAAGCTTTCCTGGTTTTTTTAACAGGCGGTTTTATTTTTTAAAACACATTAATATACTAAAATACATTAAAGAGGACGTTCTTCCGTTCTTCCAGAAATGTCAGAATCACGGACTCAGCAGCACATCAGATTCTGCTATTGTGCTTGTGAATATGCATGTGTCAGCTAATTATTATTTCGTTATGGTGGTATTTAACTCCCTTCTTTTCATTGTAGCACTTGTCGAGACTTGAGCAAAGCACAGCAACATTACTCTGCCTACTTGCATTTGGCCTTGCCTGAGACGTGGACCATCGAGTTGAACTGACGCTGAAGACTAGTGGTATTCATTTTACGTTTAGATATTCCTTTCAGCTGCGATGTTGGCATTTAGTTTGTCCATTTGAGAGTTTTAGTTAATGGCCCTGATTGGCCTAGCATTTATTGCTTTCTTTCCCCTCTAACTCTGTTTGCATTAAAGTCTGTGAACCATCGACCTGCTTCAATGTCTCTTGCACCACACTTTGGCCATATCCGAATGAACTGACGGCAAGTCTTGACCACACAAAGATGGACCTAGCAGAGGGAGAGCAGCTGACCTTGGCCGTAAGATTCATTGGTCAGGTAGCAGACAGGTTACGGGCAATGGAGTCTGTTCTGAGTGACGTTACAAAGGTAATGAGGCAGATAATCTCGTGCTGACAAGCCCGGTCTCATCTGGAGGAACAGGTATCATCCCTAGCCGTAACGGTTGAACAGCTTACCGCAGACAATCGGACTCAGGTGTCTGAATTTCCGCTTTCACAGCTGCCGTCCACGAGCTCACTGTGGTCAGCCAGTGTCAGGTGACAGCCATTAAAGTTCTCGCCAACGCAATTCAGCAGCCTCTGGCCATGTCAGTCCTATTCCCAGCATCTTGCAGGTTCTCCTTTCCTGAATCCCCGACAGTCTCTGTCACTAATTGTCCCACTCCTGCACCCAGACCAGAACAGACTTCCGCCTTCGGACCCCCAAGGACTCCTGTGACCATACAGGAACCGAGTATTCCACCACCTGGCAGATATTCTGGTGATCCCGATGCTCCAGCAATTTTATTTCCCAATGTGAGCTGACATTTCAAGCCCAGCTTGATCATTTTGGTGATGATGCATGAAAAATGGTGTACATGATCAATCTCTGAGATGGACTTTCACTCAGTCTGTTCAACACCTTAAAGGAGCAAGGATACCCTACAGCCCAGTCATTCCGACACTTTGTGGCAGAGTTAAGGAGGGTTTTTGAGCTTCCAGTATGGGGTTAGGAGGCTGCCCGCCGACTCTTGGACCTGCACCAAGGCAGAGGGACGGTGAAAGCCTATGCAGTCAATTTCCCCACACTTGCAGTAGAGGTGGCATGGAATGAGAGATCTCTCTTCATCGCTTTCCAGCGTGGACTGAACGCAGGGGTCCAGCACAAGATTGTTGTCCATGACAAGCAGGATATTCTGAATGACCTGATTAATCTGGCTATCCGAGTTGATGACTGAACTGAGTGGCGCAGGGAAAGAACGTTTCAAGCTTCCTACGCACCATCTGATCACTGTCTTTCCTCCCTCTCCCTCATCACCCATCACTCAGTCCACAAAGGGCCTTTTGCAAGTGGGGCACATATGCCTATCTCAGGAGGAACGAGATTGGCACAGGAGAATAGTTTCCTGCCTCTATTATGGCGATCCAGGACATTTCCAGGCCGCATGACCAATTGTCCAGTAAAAGAGGACACTGCCCAACAAGAAGTGGAGTTCTGATGGTTCAGGTCTCTCTGTAATCAGCTTCTCCTAATTGTGTGATGCTCCCAGCTTCCTTGTCTCAGACCCATGAACTTAAGGCATTTATCGACTCTGGTACAGCCGGGAATCTCATGGACATCTCTCTGGCTCAACTCCAGGGAGTTCTGACTCAGGAATTAAGAGAAAAGACCAATGTCAAGGAGACCTCAGGCCACCAGCCAGATTCACCTTTCCACCCAACCCCTCCAACTGGTGCTCGAAGGCAACCATCATGAAGAACTCTCTATCTGGTTGATTTGCCTGAACTGCCACCGGGGCTTGGTCTCCCCGGTTGTTCTGAGATAACCCATGGATTGATTGGTCTCTTAAAGCACTCCTAGACTGGGGACTTGGATGTCTGTCTATCTGTGTGGCTCCAGCTCAGGGTGCAGTCTATGAATCCCCTCCTGTGTCAGCTAAGAATGTGGACCTGTCTGGGATTCCGGCTGAATATGTTGATCTTCTTGAGGTCTTCAGTAAAATGAAGGCCACCCACACTGGCCATACGACTGTTCATAGACCTTCTACCTTGCACTAAATCTTCCCAGGGCATCTGTGTTTGAACATCTCCAGGGAGCAACCATATTTTCCAAAATTGATCTGCGCAATGCTTACAGTCTTGTTCATATGAGAGAAGGGGATGAGTGGAAGACAGCTTTCAACACCTCTAATGGCCACTATAGGTACCTTGCGATGCCTTTTTGTCTGGCCAATGCTCTCGTTGCTTTCCAGGCCTTACTTAACGATGTGCTCAGGGACATGTTGAAGCAGTTGGTTTTTGTGTATTTAGATGACATCCTTATCTGTTCCTGCTCTCATCCGGAACATGTCCAGCATGTCCGGAGGGTTCTCAGATGGCTGCTCAAAAACAGCCTGTATACCAAGCCCAAGAAATGTGAATTCCATAAAGACCAGGTGTCGTTTTTGGGCTCTACACTTGCCCCATCCAGTGTTCAAATGGACCCGAGTAAGGTTCAGGCAGTTGCAGAGTGGCCCAAACCAGCTTCAGTTAAACAGATACGGTGCTTCATGGGAATTTCAAACCTTTATTGCTGCGTCAACTGGAATTTTGGCTCTGTTGCAGCTCCCATAAATGCACCCACCAGAAAGACTTCAGCAGGAATCCATTGGACAGGCAGTGCCAGCCAAGCATGTTCAGAACTAAAGCGACATTTCACCACTGGCCTGGTGCTGCAACACCCAGACCCATCGCAGCTACTCATAGTCAAGTTGGATGCATTGGATGTCAGCATTGGAGCTGTTCTCTCTCAGCACTATTCTGCGGATAGCCGGCTGCACCCTTGTGCTTTTCTTTCCCGTCACTGGACTCCAGCCGGGAGGAGTTACAATGTCGGGAACCAGAAACTTCTAGCAGTCAAGGAGGCCCTGGAGGAATGGCGACACTGGCTGGAGAGGGCAGAGCATCCATTCTTGGGCTGTACAGATCACAAGAACCTCTCCTGTATTCAGGATGCAAAGACACTGCATCAAGCCCAGTGGGCTCTCTTCTTCACACAGTTCAATTTCATCCTCACCTATCGTCCCGGCAGCAAGAATACAAAGGCCGACGCTCTCTCCGGGCAGTTCGATGGATCTGAGGACAATGCCAATCCAGAGCCCATTCTTCCTCACTTGTGTATCGCTGCTCCGGTGATCTGGCGAATAGAGGCAGAGGTGAGGACTGCCCAACAGTTAGACGCAGGCCGGGTGGGTACCTCCCAACCAGCTGTTTGTCCCTGCTGCAGTTCACTCTGAAGTCTTGATCACTCCTCCTGTCTGGCTGGACATCTAGGAATTCAACAGACCCAGGAAATCATAAAGAGACAATTTTGGTGACCATCTACGTCCCAGAATGTCCACGACTTCGTATTTGTCTGTCCCACCTGCACTCAGAACAAGACATCACACCAGCGTCCTGCCGGTTTGTTATGTCCACTGCCTGTGCCCCATCACCCCTGGTCCCTCCTGTCAGTGGATTTCATCTCTGGGCTTCCCCTGTTTAGTAGAAATATGACTATTTTGGTCGTTGCGGATCAATTTTCCAAGGCTGCCCACTTCATTGGCTTCCCTAAGCTTCTGTCAGCTCGTGAGACTGCCACGCTCGTGGTTCAACATGTGTTCAGGCTCCCCGGTTTTCCTCAAGACAGTGTCTGATCGTGCACCACAGTTCACTTCCTGCATTTGGAAGGCTTTCTGCTCTCTTGTAGGAGCCACAGCCAGCCTCTCATCTCGTTTCCACACCCAATCTAATGGCCAGACTGAGAGAGTGAACCAGGAGCTGGAGACAACCCTTCACTGCCTTCCCTCTTCCAACCCCACGTCCTGGATTTCCCAACTGGTCTGGGCAGAGATAACACACAATAACCTCCAGTCATCCTCCATAGGTATATCTCCCTTTGAATGTAAGAAAGAAGGGATTCCAGTGCCTGCTCTTCCCTGATCGGGAGGTTGATGTAGGAGTTCCTGCTGCTGAACAGCTGATCCAGTGCTACAAGGACACCTGAAGACAAGCCAGGGCTTCTCTGCTGCGCACCCAGAAACAACATGCCCAGCAGGCTGATTGGCTCCATAACAGGTAAAAGCCATTCAAACCAGGAGAGGGGGTCTGGTTGGCATCAAGGGATCTTCCCCTGAAAGTCAAGAGCCACAAAATGAAAAAGGTCCACCCAGTATTCCATGCTTCCCAGCTCAAGCCAGTTACTACCTTTCCCCTAGCTCCAGACATCCCACCGCCCCCTCCTCCAGGGCATCAAAGGGTATGGGGTGAAAGCAAGTGAGTGGAGCTGACTGGAAGAATTGGATCAGCCCATGATTGAATGGCAGAGCAGACTTGATGGGCCAAATGGCCTACTTCTGCTCCCATATCTTATGGTCTTATGGTCATATGGTAAATGGTTCCCTGGTCTATACTGTGCAGAACCTCCTGGCATCTCACTGGGTACATGGTAAGATCCAGTACCTTGAGGACTGGGAAAGGAATGGTCCTGAAGAACGTTTTTAGATCCCAGCGAAGGACATCTTGGACAAGCCACTCATCTGGGACTTCCAGCGGGTACATGTCTATTATGCCTTGGGAGCTGTACTTGTCACAACCACAGTCTCGGCAGCGCAGCAGATTTGGGAATTGCGTTCCTGAATATGTACGTGTCAGCTAATTATTATTTCATTACGGTGGTATTTAACTCCATCCTTTTTGTTGTAGCACTTGTCAAGACTTGAGCAAAGTACAGCAACATTACGCTACCTGCTTGCATTTGGCCTTGCCTGAGAAATTGGAATTGGACTGTCGAGTTGAATGATGCTGAAGACTAGCAGTATTCATTTTATATTTAGATATTCCTTTCAGCTGCAGTGTTGGCATCTCGTTTTCCATTTGAGAGGTTTAATTAACAGCCCTCTTTGGTCTAGTATTTATTGTTTTCCTTTCCCTTAAAACCCTGTTTGCATTAAAGTCTGAACTATTGACCCACTTCAGTGTCTCTCTCCCTCCACATTTGGACCATATCGAAATGAACTGACAACACATGGCATTTACACATTTCCTCAAAAATAGGAAACTTATGGCTCTGATCTCTGTTATCTTAAACTTTCACTAACTTCAGGAAAGTACTTTTTAAGTTACAGTTTGCTGTTAAACATGATCTTAATCAGTTATAACCACATACAGTACCATTTGATACAGCCAGAACTTGTATATTTTGTAATAGTAGATTGCTATCAAGGGTGAGAGTTGATTTTTAAGTATAATGGATTAGTTTTAGCTGTAAAGAGTTATTTAAAAGATCTACAGTTGGAAAATCAGGGATTAATCAAAGATGGTGAGCATGGTTTATAGGGGAATATCCTGATGAACCATTTGCTGGAGAAACTCAGAAGGTTGAGAAGCATCTATAAGAGAAAAAGAGTTTTTAACATTTTGGCCCGAAGCAGTCTCTCATGTCTCATAGCCCACAGAACACAGAATATTATAACACAGCACAGGCCATTTGCCCACGACATTAAGCTGACCTTTTAACCTACTCCAAGATCAATCTAACCCTTTCCTCTGACATAGTCCTCCATTTTCTATCATCCATGTGCCTATCTAAGAGTTTCTTAAATTCCCCTAATGTATATGTCCCTAATGCCACCTAAGGCAGGGCAATCCACACACTTACCGTTCTGTGCTTATATATAGAAAAAAACTTGCCCCTGACATTCCCCTGCACTTTCCTCTCATCACCTTAAAACCATGGCCTCTCACACTGGCCATTTCTGCCCTGGGAAAAAGTGACCTCTCATCCTCCTTCACTCCAGAGGAAAGTCCTAGCTTCCTCAACTTTTCCTAAGAAGACATGCCCTCTAATCCAGGCAGCACCCTGGTAAATCTCCTCTGCAACCTGACTAATGCTTCTACATCTTTCATATAAAGGAGGTGACCAGAACTGAACACAATATTCCAAGTGTAGTCTAACCAGGGTTTTATAGAGCTGCAACATGACCTCGCTCCTCTTGAGTTAATTCTCTTGACTATTGAAAGTCAGCACACCATACACTTTTGTAAAAACACTAATTTTTTTTTTTTGCTGTGACTTTGAGGGATCTATAGGAGTGGACCCAATTGTCACTCTGTTCCTCCACACTGCTGAGAATTCTTCCATTAACCCTCCATTCTACCTTGAGATTCGACCTTCCAAAGTAAATCACTTCACACCTTTCTGGGTTGAACTCCATCTGCCACTTCTTAGTCCAGCACTGCATCTTGTCAATGTCCCATTGTAACCTATGACAACCTTCTAAATTATCCATAACTCCACCGACTTTTATGTCATCTGCCAAGTCAATGGATAAAAATCACGAAGAGCAAGGTTCCCTGTGGAACACCACTGGTCACTGACCTTCAGGCAGAATATGCTCCATCTGCAACCTCCCTCTGCCTTCTATGTATCCAAATAGCCAGATTTCCCTGAATCCCATATCTCTTGACTTTCTGAATCAGTGTCTCAATCCCGAGTAACCAAATAGAAAGGTAACAAGATGCATTGCCATCAGCAGTGTGGTTGATGTAGTCTTTAACATTGAAAAACAGGTCCTAAAGTTTAGAATCAATACAAAAACCAAAATGAGTTGGCAAATTGAATCCAAAATTACATGTAATGGGAGATAGAGAATAATAGGGAGGGTTGCTTTTGTGATTGGAAGCCTGTGACCAGTGATGTACTAGGTGCTGGGGCTATGGTTGTATAATAATTTCAACAGGAATGTAGAAGGTGTGGTTAATAAGGGTAAAATGACACATTATTATTTAGACACTGAATGATGGTGACCCTAGTATAGAAGTTAAAGATCTCTGAAAGTGAGAGTACATAAGGTGATCAAAAAGGCATAAAAGATACTTGCCTTCATTGGGCAGGGCATAAAATTAGGAGCAGAAAGGTTATGGTTCACATTGAGAAAACATTGGTTGGGCTACACCAGGGAATTAGGTATTGTTTTGGATGCCGCACAATTGGATGGTCATGATTGCACTGGAGAAGGTGCACAGGAGTTTCACCGGCTTCTGGGGTGGACAGTTTCAGATATGAAACAAGACTGGATAGGTTGGATTTGTTTTCCCTAAAGCAGAAGAGACTGAAGTGGTGCCTGATGGCAAAGGATTAAAGGTGTGATAAATAGTAGGAAATCTATGTCCTTGGCAATGGTATCCTGCTTTCAAATTTTAGATAGGGGGTAAGAGGCTTAGAGGAAATGTAAGGGACATTTTCACCCAAGGGTGGTTGGAATCGTGTTGCCTAAGAGTGAGGCAGAACTTTCACAACATTTATGTCTTTAGATAAGCACCAACAGCAAAGGCATGCATCAAATCGAAATGATATTGATGGGAATGTGATGGCCAGCATAAAGGTCCATGCTATCCATGCTGGCCCTGATGGGCTGAAGGACTTGCTTCTGTGCTCTGTGGCTCTGTCTCTATGACGCACATGACAGGATGAAAGTTGATGAAAACTTTGATCAATGGTGGCAGCCACATCCTCAGAAAACATCTGTAGCTCAAAACTTTGGTTTCACTACTTCCATGGTCAGATTGCTGAAGGGATTGGGAGTCTGAGGCCACGGCTAGCCACAAACTATAAAAGAGCTCTCGGAGGGAGCCCAGCGAAGCAACCACTGGTTATGGATGAAGAGGAGTGACAGCAGCTGGGCCCTAAAATAACCCATGATGTGAAGGGGGGTGCACCTGGGACGCTGGGTCGCACTGTTCAGCCCTCTGGAGACGTAGTGGGCATAAATGACCCAATATCTAAGAAGGGGGGTGCCCACCTGATGACCCCTGGGAAGCATCTGCCCTCTACCAAGCCCCACCTCAAGATCTCTATGCTATGACCCGAGTTAGGGTCTGCTTATCAAAGGGATTGAAACATCTAGTCCTATGAGCTCAAACTATGGTCAATGAGCTGGAGTCTAGAAAAATTGATTGCTGTGCTGGATTAGGGAGTGAAAAAATATCTAGACACCATCCAAAGATGTAGTCCTACCTCTTAAAATGAGTACTGCAGAAATGGTTAGTTAAGAAGGACAATAACGTACGAGTAGTGAGCCGGGAAAAAAGAGTGATCCAGAAGGTGATGTTAGAGGTGCATTACCCCTTGCATTTGTCCTACAGGTACGATCAACCTGGATTCAGTATGGAATGCAACTCTTTCTGCTCCCTCCTCCCCACTACATGCAAATCAATATTAACTCACAAGTTGTCATACTTTGTACAACACTTACAAACCATTCACACTTGGAATCAGGTCAAAAAAATTCCTTGCTCTTAAGAGTTAAACAGTTGACCACACAGCTTGAAATACAATTAAGGAGTCTTTTAAACATTAAGACTTCAAAACAAAATAATACAGGAAGTTATTGGTAATGGAGAAGCACACATTCAAACATTCTCACAGCACCAAAGCTGAAACAACTTTCATGTTTTGTTACAATCCAACCTCTGATCCGTAGAGGGACCCGAATAGTAAGACTGTTTGTCCTACAGTCCGAAGCAATATGTCTCTCTTTACAAAATTAAAATATCTCCCTCCTCAGCAATCCTGAATTTCAATTCCTTGCTTCCAATCATGTCTGGAAGACGTGTAGATCTTACTTGTTTTCTCCCTACTGACTCTCAATGGCAGATGTACCTATTGCAGCAATTTTGTGGCCATTCCTCCTTCTTGGGCCCATGGTATTATTGTTCAGGCAGTGGGTAACACTGCTATACCCAGGGCCAGACCAGAATCTCCTGGCAGGTTGAGCTCAGGCTTTCCTTGAGCATATGCAGAAAGAGAGATTCATCCTAATCTAGACTGTCCTGCTTACCTGTAAGTCTGACATTTCTACTCCCCAAAATCCATGCTGATCTCATTGGCCTTTTGCAAAGTAAATCTATTATCAAAGCTCATATGTGTTACCATATATTACCTTGAGGTTCGTTTTGTTGCGGGAACTTGCAGGAAAACAAGAGCAGAGGAATTTATGAAAAGTTATACATAAACAGTGAAGACTGACAAACAACCAGGAGTCTTTGAAAGTGAGTTTGTAGGTTGTAGGAACAGTTCAGACTAGCGGTGATTGAAGTTTTCCATGCCAGTTCAGGAACCTTATGGTTGCAGGATAATAACTATTCCTGAAGCTGGTGGTGTGGGATCTAAGGCTTTTGTATCTCCTGCTGATGGTAGTAGTGAAAAGAAGGCATGGCCTGAGTCTTTGATGATGGATGCTGCTTTCTTGTGGCAGCGCTCCATGTGAATGTACTCAATGGTGGGGAGGGTCTTGCCTGTGATAGACATGGGTGTAGCTACCACTTTCTCTAACGTCTTCCATTCCTGGGCACTGGTTTTCCCATACCAGGCTGTGACGCGACTTTAAGGCATAGGAGTAGAATTAAGCCATTCAGCCTATCAAGTCTGTTCTGCCATTCCATCCTGGCTGATCTATTATCCCTCTCAACCCCATTTTCCTGCCTTCGCCCCGTGACCTTTGACTCCCCCCTACTAATCAAGAACCTATCAACCTTCGCTTTAAATATACTCAATGGGTTGACCTCCACAGCCATCTGTGACAATGAATTCCACAGATTCACTATCTTCTGGTGAAAGAATCTCCTCCTCATGGTGAAGGTTGTCCCTCTGAAGGCTGTGCCCTTCAGTCCTAGACTTACCCACTCTTAGGAAACATCCTTTCCACATCCTCTTTAACTATGTGTTTCAATATTCAATATGTTTCTTCACTTAGTCAGGATACTCTCCACTTTGCATCTATAGAAGTTTGTCAAAGTTTTTGGTGACATGCCAAATCTACACAAGCGTCTGATAAAGTAGAATGTTTGATGAAAATGCTACCATTCTGCTGGGTGTAAACCAATTCTTCAACTTTGCCCACTTCATTGTTCTCCCTAAGCTCCCTTTGGCTCATGAGACCACCACCCTCGTGATTCAGCATGTGTTCATTCTACATGGTCTCCGTCAGGACATAGCGTCTGATCAAGGACCACAGTTCACATCCCACTTTTGAAAGGCTCTCTGTTCTTTTGCAGGAGCCCCAGCCAGCCTCTCATCTAGCTTCCACCCCCAATCTAACGGCCAGACTGAGAGAGTGAATCAGCAGCTGGAGACAACTCTGTATTGCCTTGTCTCTTCCAATCCCACGTCCTGGAGTGCCCGATTTGATTGGGCAGAGATTTCTTCCTATATTGTGCAGTCATCTTCCACCAGCATGTCCCCGTTTGAATGCCAAAAGGGATTCCTGTCACTGACCAAAAGATTAACATGGGATTTCCTGCTGCTGAATAGTTTGTCCAATGCTACAGGGCTTCTTTGCTACGCACTCAGAAACAACATGCCCAGCAGGTTGACCAGCACCACCCACAGCTGAGACCTCTCAACCCAGGGGAGAAAGTCTGGTTGAAGTCTAGCGATCTTCCCTTGAAAGTCAAGAGCCGCAAATTGTCCCCATATGGGACTATTTATAGTGGAGGAGGTTATCAATAAGGTCTCATATAGGTTGCACCTACAATCAACAATGATTGTAGCTCAAGCCAGTCACGACTTCTGCCCTTGCTCCAGTCACCCCAGCTCCCTGCTTGGTGGATGGGTCTGTGATTTATTCTGTGCGACATGTTCTGGTTCTTCGCCAGTTGCAGGTCACAGGTCAGTATCTCATGGATTGGGAAGGGTTCCGGTCCATGATATGCTGTACAGGTATCTCATCTAGGACTTCCAGCAGACACAGGTCTGTCGTCTTGGGAGTTGCGCCTACAAAGGGGGGGCCCTGTCACCACCGCAGACTCTCAGACGGGCTGCGGAACAGGTTCAGCAGTCGTGCTCATGAGCATGCACGTACCAGACAATTAGTGCTTCATTCTGGAGGTATTTTGCTCCCTTCCTCTCCTTTCAGTCTTGTCAAGACTTGACCAAAACAGAGCAAAGTCGGTGCTCCCTGTTGACCATTGTCCTGAACCTGGGAAAGAAGACTATCATTTAGATTGATGCTGTTAAGGAGCAGTAATTATTTAATGCATTTTTACTGCTGAGCCACTATATCAGCGCTAGCTTTAGTTTGACAGTTCTAGTTCACAGCCCTGGTGATGTAAGTTTTATTGTTGTTCTTCCCTTTATTTCTGCACAGTTCCTATTAAAAGTCAGTGAACTGTTGATCCATTTCAGTGTTTCTCTTTTGGTACTTGGGCCATAACCACATATCCCTCTCAATCCCATTTACCTCTTAGTTACCCTGATCTCTGGTTAATTTCTTGTATTGTTTAAATTGTTCTGAATTTTTCTTGCCCATCTCTTTGTCTCACTCTTTGTTAGTGCTATAGCTGTTCTTTCTGTTTCCTGTGTTAATTCTACTTCACTTGCACATTTCCTCACTCTTCTCTCTACTAGTCCATTTTCATCTCTAGTTCTGCTGTCTGGTGTCACGTGTTGTCTGTTGTGATCATCAACTTGTTCTCTCCTCTCCTGCAGTTCTGTTTCTGTTTAATTTCCAATAACAAACAACAGATAACGAATGAAAGGAAATAAAAGGAGCACATCCATCATTTGTAGTGGTGCACACACCAACCTTTACAAGTAAATACCACATAATGTACAGTTCCTGAACAAAATATGTAGTATCTTTCTGAGTGGCATTTCCCACACAGTCAAACATCCTGATTAACACAGAGAGTCTTTGGGTGCCCAATGAGAATACATTCAGTGGCTACTTTCTTAGGCACAAGAGTGGAACCTGGTGTTATATTCAGCTGCTGTAGACTATCTGCTCCAATGTTCAACATGTTGGGCATTCAGAGATGCCCTTCTGCACACCACTATTATAACACATGATTATCTGAGTTAATATCGCCTTGTTGTCAACTTCAACCAGCCTGGCCATTCTCCTTTGACCCCTGTCTTTAACAAAGCACTTTCACCCACAGAACTGCTGCTCGCTGGATATTTTGTTTTTGCTTTTCATACCATTCTCTGTAAATTCTAGAGACTATTGTGCATGAAAATCCCAGGAGATCAGTAGTTTCTGAGATACACCACGGCTGGTACCTACAATGATTTCATGGTCAAAGTCACTTAGATCACAATTCTTTCCCACTCTGATATTTGTTCTGAACAGCAGCTGAACTTCTTGACCATGTCTGCGTGCTTTGTTATGCACTGAATTGCTGCCACCATGATTGGCTGATTAGATATTTGCGTTTACAAGCTGGTGAACCTAATAAAGTGGCTATTGAATGTATTCTGTATTTCAATCATACTTTTTTAAAGAAAAACTTTAATATCTGTGATTCGTAGTCCTCAAACTTTTTACCAAAGGAAACAGTCCCTCACTATCCCAATTTGTATATATTTTATTCAATTTGATCAAATCTGTCCTTAGTCGTCTCTCTGAAGAAAAACGTTATGGCTTCTCTGACCTATTCTTGTAATTGTGGTGCCTCATCCATTGGAGCTATTTTTGTAGATTCTTTCCAGACTTTCTGTACTGCCTTCCATTCTTGCTTTAATAAGATGGCTAGATTTAAAGATAATACCTCAGTATTATGAAATCCAATAAAAGGTACTGGATTTTGCCCAGTACATCTTGGTAAAACCTTCTCAACCATTGAGCACATCCACATGAAACGCTATCATAGGAAAGCAGCATCCATCATCAGAGATCCTCACCACCCAGGCCATGTTCTTTTCTTGCTGCTGCCATCAGGTAGAAGGTACAGGAGCCTCAGGACTCGCACCACCTGGTTCAAGAACAGATACTACACCACAACCATCAGGCTCTTGAACAAAAGAGGATAACTAAAGTTCTGCCAAAGGGTCTCGGCCCAAAACGTCAACTGTACTCTCTTCCATAGATGCTGCCTGGCCTGCTGAGTTCTTCCAACATTTTATGTGTGTTGCATGGATTTCCAGCATCGGCAGATCACCAACTTGCCCATCCATTGAGATGCCCCACAACCAATGATCTCACCTTATCGATTCTTTATCTTGTTATCGCATGTTCTCGTTACTTACTGCTCTCTACTTCTATATGCATTTGCACAGTTTGCTGTCTTCTGCACTTGAATTGATCTTTCATTGATCCTGTTATAGTAACTATTCTATAGATTCGCCGAGAAGTTCCACAGGAAAATTAATCTCAGGATTGAATATGTTGACATATACTCTATGTACTTTGATAATAAAATTTACTTTGAACTTTGAACTTTTAGGCTAACCTTAATGTGTAAGTGTTCAGCGTAACTTCCCAGCACTCTATTGATAGGCATAGGCATAGCTAAGCAGTTGATGGGCCTCTTTCTCTGCCGATTCACACTATAAGTCTGCGCTGTGCTCTAATGAGAAGTGTTACTCAGTGGATGTGCAAGTCAAGCACCTTCACAGCCAAACTTTCACTTGAATTCCTGTTCATTAAAACTTCCCATTAGAAGCATGAAGCCACCAAACAAATCCTCCAGCGGTGGCAAAACATATGAGCGTTAGTGGTTGGCAGCATGTAGGAATGTGATGCAGGTCTAGTCTCCAGTTCCACTGCATTCCTACAGATACAATAGTAAACAGTGAACTCAAGTCAAGATTAGCCACCTTCCTTTAGTAAGCTTGTGAAATGGAGATACATCTTTTTCCCTTGTTAGCAAGAGACAGAACCTGTGGTATGTTGAACTACTGGGTGAACGAGTAGTCTTTGGGGTACTGCAAGTCTGTGTCTTTATTGATGCTTTGCTGCATGCTTGAGTGCTAGGTGGCGGGGGGGGGTGCCGATGCTTTTTTTGCTGCTGGGGGAGGGGGATTGTTGCTTTGCTGCTGCTTATGCGTGGCGGGGGGGAGGGAGTTGGGGGGGCCGACGTCAGAGTTCTAACATTTAACTGTCATTCATTCTTTGGGGCACTCTGTTTTCGTGGATGTTTGCAAAGAAAAAGAATTTCAGAATGTATATTGCATATATTTCTCTGACATTAAATGTACCTTTGAAACCTTTGAAGGATATCTTCCACATTACTCTCAGATGATTAGCAACCTAAATCACCATTGGCAATTCACTCAAAGGAGTTGCTCATGGACGATTGAACGGCTGTAACAATATGCAAGAGAGAATGGTTGGGAAACAGATAAATGAGCATTAAAGAAGAAGGGACATTATTCTGGTTTAAAATTATTCTAAGTTTAAAATATTAATGAAGTGAATTCACTTTTGTAATATGCAAACTTGGCGATTAACAGAACATGTTCCAGAAAGACAATGGGCAGTTCATCAATTTTGTTGAGAGGAAGTCTTGACCGGGACACTGGGAACTGAAGTGTGCCTCTAAGTGTTTCCGTGGGATTATGTCCACCTGAAAAGTTAGCTGGAGGGTTTCTTTTGATGGTTTGTTTAAATTAAGGATCCCTTGGCAGTGCAGCATACTTTCAGTACTCCACTGACAAAGAGGGGCTTCAAAGGGAATCCCACTGGCTGTCAAACATTCTGATATTTCTTGAAAAGACACAGAGGGAAGAAAAGCAAGAATCCTGGAAATTAAGAGCTAAATGGAAAGAATGAAACTTGATGGGTCATGGTTTGGAATTACTACTCAGGTTGTAAGCTTTTTAAAATAGGGAGAAGGAAATTGAATGAAGAACTAGAATGGTGTGAGTGTGAAGGATTTCCCTCGTTGGAAATTTATTTCAGCAATCATTCTTCAGGAATATGAGGTGTTCTTTCTGTAGCTTGCACTGGGCTTCATCCTGGCAATGGAGAAGGCTGGGGATAGACAGATTAGTGTGGGGATGGGAAGGGGAATTGAAATGGCATGCAATCGGAAGTTCAGAATAGCCATTCCAGACAGAGTCGCCTTGTAGTATGTATAGGCACACCTGTGCCTAGCGTCAATTTATGGACAATGAATCTATGTATACAAGCTATCTTATGTATTTATGTTGATTGTGTTTTATGATTATTGTGTTCCTCATTTTATAGTGTTGTTTTTTTGTGCTGCATCGGATCCAGAGAAACAATTATTTCATTCTCCTTTACACTTGCGTACTGGAAATGACACTAAAAAATCTTGAAACTGTGACTTGGTCACTAGTTTGTGCTTGGACTTAGACTATCTCTGTCCTGTATGCAGAAGGGTGGGGTGAGAGCAGAAGTACAAGAAACAGAGGAAATGTGAGAGAGGGCTCTATCAACCACAATAGAAGGGAAGTTGCATTTTCTGAGAAAGGAGGACTTTTCAGATGTCCTGGAACTGCAGGCTTCATCTCAAGACCCAATGCTGAAAATGGGCTGGCACCCTTACAAGAGATAGGATGGGAAGAGGTATCTCCTGGAGTCAGTGGGTTTGTAGGAAATATCAGTTGGTAGTTTGTCTTCGAAGAGAGAGACTGATCTGGAAAAGGAAAGGAAGTGTCAGAAATGACCATTGATCCGTTACACCCAGAGATGCTGCTCAGCCTGCTCAGTGCATCCAGCTGATGGTCTTGTGGCCGTCTCCAGCATCTGCAGCATTGTATCTGCAGTATGAGTGAGTTGGGGCTTTTGGTAGGCTAAATATACCAACTGTTAGTAACACCCACTCTGGTGTTTCTCTTGGAGCAATCAAGAAAAAGGACAAGACATGGCAAAACCTTAGAGTAGAGATAGAGCATTGAGATTAGATGATGAAGGACGATAGTTTGAAAAACAGTAAGGTTTCACAAGATGGTAAGGATAATCCTCACTGGATGAGTTCAGAACAAGGAAAGGTTGCTGGTAAGTACTTTTTGTTTTTAAAAACTGTTTATTTTTGCTTAAAAAAAAAGCTTACCTTTGAATAGAGGCATGTCAGGGTAACAGCTTGCAGAACGAGTATCTTGTGCCATGTGGAAAATATCTAGGATATTCCATATCTCAGAAACTGCAGGTGCCAGAAGTATTAACGGTCAAAGGATATCAAGGTTTAGCTTAATGTCATTGCACACTATTGACAAGACTCTGTGTGTTGTAGAAAGCATGCTTCACAAGGTGGTCATCTTACAGCTGAGAGTATAGGCAGAGAGAGACCAAGCAATGGGTGAACAGACAGAAAAAGGGAAGTATATGGTCTGGAAAGCTTCTGAGGGCATCTTGCTCTCTTCTTAGAACTTGGTTCTGAATACTGACGTGGCAGTGAATTCTCATGGGGAATAGAAGAAATAGACCCACAGAAAGGTTAAGGCAGAGAAGGCCTTGTCAGTGCTAATAAAAATAGATCTATCTATCCTATTTCCCTATAGAACTAGTTCCATAGCCATTCATTAACAACTCTTTATGTTCTTATCTACATAGCTAAAATGTGATAAACATTTATTCATCCGTTCAGTCACTGAGTTCCAAATTCCTATCACCCTTTACGAGAGAGATTTTGTTTCCTCATCTCCTTGTAATCCTCCCAGTCATTGACTATCCATGTGCTCAGATTGGCATATCTTTTTCTCATTCTCTATTCAGCCCCCTCATAATCTCATACACTTCAATTAAGTGAGAAATGTAACATTAGGAACACAAGAGATTCTGCAGATGCTGGAAATCCAGAGTAACAACAGACAAAATGCTGGAGGAACTCAGCAGTCCAGGCAGTACCTACGTTTTGGGCCGAGACCCTTCTTCAGGAGTGGACAGGAAGCGGGAACATGCCAGAATAAAATAAAGTGGGAGGACAGAAAGGAGAACTAGCTGAAAGGTGATAGGTGAAGCCAGCTCGATAAGAAATGTAAAAGGCTGGAGAAGAAGGAATCTGATAGGAGAGGAAAGTGGACCATGGAAGAATAAGAAGAAGGACGGGCACCAGGAGGAGGAGGAGGTAAGCAAGTAAGAAGCCAAATTGGGGAATAGAAGAAGAGGGAAGAGGAAATAAAAGTAATTTTTACTGGAAGGAGGAATTGATGCTATCAGGTTGGAGGCTACCCAAACAGAATATGTGGTGTTGCTCCTCACCCTGAGTGTGGCCTCATTGTGGTAAAAGAGGAGGCCATGGGCCAACGTGTGGGAATGGGAATGGAGATAGAATTAAAATGGTTGGCCACCAGGGAATTCCACTTTTGGCAGATGGAGCGGAGGTACCAATTAACATTAGTGTTTACCAGTGTAGAAGAGGCTGTATCAAGAGCACTGGATACGACAGACAACCCCAACAGATTCACGGGTGATGCGTTGCTTCACATGGATGGACTGTTTGTGATCCTGAATGGAGGTGAGGGAGGAAGTGAGTGGGCAGTGTAGCATTTCTGTTGCCTGTTGCTGATATGTACCAGGAGGGGGATCAGTAGGGAGGGAGCAAATGGACATGTGAATCACAAAGGGAGTAATGCCAGCAGAGAGTATGGGGGACAGTAAAGATGTGTTAGGTGGTAAGAACCCTGTGGAGATGGCAGAGGTTGCAGACAATGATGTGTTGGATGCGGAGGCTCATGGGTGCTAGGTGAGGGCAAAAGCAACTCCATCCCTGTTAAGGCAGCAGGAAGATGGGGTGAGCACGAATGTCTTGGAAATGGTGAGAGCAACATCAATGATGGAGGAAAGGGAACCTCATTCTTCAAAGAAGGAGGACATCTCGGATGCCCTGGAAAGAAAAGCCTCATGTTGGAAACAGATGTGATGGAGATGAAGGAACTGAGACAGGGAAATAGCATTCTTTTACAGCAAGCAGGGTGGGAAGAAATATGATCAAGATAGCCACGGGTATTGGTAGATTTATAAAAGATATCAGTAGGCCATTTGTCTCCAGCATTGGAGACAGAAAAATCAAGAAAGGAGAGGGGTGTGTCAGAAATGGAGCAAGTGAATTTAAGGGCAGGGTAGATGTTGGAGGCAAAATTGATGAAATTGACAAGTTCAGCATGGGTGCATGAAGTTGCACCAATGCAGATGCCAATGTAGTGTAGGAAGAGTTGGGGAGCATTACCAGGGAAGTCTTGGAACATGGAATGTTCCAGTTCCATGTAGCAATGAAAAGGCAGACATAACTGAGACCCATGCGGAGACCCATGAGACCCATGGCTTCCTGTTGAGTTTGGAGAAAGTGGGAAGAGCCAAAAGAATAATTGTTGAAGGCAAGGAGTAGTTCTAACAGAGGAGGGTGGTAATGGAGGTGAGCATGTTGTATCTTCTGTTGAGAAAAAAAGTGGAGAGCTTTAAGGCCTTCTTTATGGGGGATAGAATTGTATAGGGACTGGGCATTTATGGTGAAAATGATGTGGGCAGGGCCAGGGAATTGAAAGTTGTTGAGCAGATCATGAGAATGTGAAGTGTCATGGATGTAGATTGGAATGGACTGAGCCAAGGGGATAGAATTGATTCAAGTAAGCCTTTCCATTGATGCTGCCTGACCTGCTGAGTTCCTCCAGTATTTTATGTGTGTAAAATTAGAACAGCTTTCTTAATTCTTACCAAACAATCAAGCTCATCTGGTTATTCCTTGTAGCTACTAATTTCCAGTCGTGGTATATTTTCTCTACGTGTTCTCCAGTTCTCATATAATTGTACAATATTGAAAACAGATACTTCAATGAAACTCATCCATCCCTACCAGAGCAAGTCACATGGACTGCATTTGTCTCATTTCCCTCCAAATCATTCCAAGCATATAGCTGTCCCAATATCTTTCAGACGTAATTGAAC
This sequence comes from Mobula hypostoma, assembly GCF_963921235.1. Taxonomy (NCBI): domain Eukaryota; kingdom Metazoa; phylum Chordata; class Chondrichthyes; order Myliobatiformes; family Myliobatidae; genus Mobula; species Mobula hypostoma. The sequence goes on from NC_086106.1 coordinate 59,900,278, forward strand.
ACACCTCTTGCAGCTTCCTCTAACATGTTGTTCCAGATACTCACCACATCCTTCCTGTTCAGAGTGGTGACCAGAACTGTATACATTTCCCAAGTTATGTCTTACCAAGTATTGTATACAGTTCTGGCATAACCTTTTTGTTATTATATTCTGTGCCTCAAATAATAAAGTGGCATTTCCTTATATCTTTCAACTAAACTGTTCTTCTATTTTTAAGCATTTATGAGCATAATCTGAAAGGCCCATTTGTTCCTGATTGCATTCAGTATCTTTCTAATGGTTTAGTATTCCATTATTTCATTGCATTTTACCTCACATCTCTCTGCATTAAATTGCATTTGCTCTTTTTCCTGCACATCTTTATCTTGCAGTCTGAACAGTTTGTGCCCATATCAATCACATGGTCAATTTTTGTATTGTTATGAACTATGGTAGTCCCGATGAAAGAGCCTTTACTTCCAGAGTGGAAATATCAGATTCCAGAGAGTGAAGACCATGCACAGACAGAGAATAGAGGGTTATGGACCATGTACATACAGAGAGTAGAGGGTTATAGACTGTGTACAGACAGAGAACAGCGAGTTATAGACCGTGTATGGACAGGGAACGGAGAGTTATAGACCATGTACAGACAGAGAACGGAGAGATATAGACCATGTATGGACAGAGAAAGGAGAATTGTAGACAGTGTACCGACAGAGAACAGAGAGTTACAGACCGTGTACTGACAGAGAACGGACAGTTACAGACCGTGTACGGACAGGGAACGGAGAGTTACAGTCCGCGTACTGACAGGGAATGGAGGGTTAGACACCGCGTACGGACAGGGAACGGAGGGTTAAAGACCGCGTACGCCCAGGGAACGGAGGGTTACAGACCGCGTACGGACAGGGAACGGAGGGTTACAGTCCACATACAGCCAGAGAACGGAGAGTTACAGACTGCATACTTACAGGGAACAGAGGGTTACAGAATGTATACGGCCAAAGAACGGAGAGTTACAGACCACGTACGGACAAGGAACAGAGGGTTACAGACCGTGTACGGACAGGGAACGGAGGGTTACAGACCGTGTACGGACAGGGAACGGAGGGTTACAGACCGCGTAGGGACAGAGAACGGAGAGTTACAGACCGCATACCGACAGGGAAGGGAGAGTTACAGACCGCGAACGGACAGAGAACAGAGAGTTACAGACCGCGTACCGACAGGGAACGGAGTGTTACAGACCATGTATGGACAGAGAATTGTGAGTTATACACCGCATACGGACAGAGAATGGAGAGTTACAGACCGCGTACCGACAGGGAACGGAGTGTTACAGACCATGTATGGACAGAGAATTGTGAGTTATACACCACATACGGACAGAGAATGGAGAGTTACAGACCGCGTACAGACAGGGAACGGAGAGTTACAGACCGCATACGGACAGAGAATGGAGAGTTACAGACCACGTACTCACAGAGAACGGAGAGTTACAGACCATGTACGGACAGAGAACGGAGAGTTAGAGACCGCATACAGACAGAGAACGGAGAGTTACGGACCGCGTACAGACAGGGAACGGAGAGTTACAGACCGGGTACCGACAGGGAACGGAGAGTTACAGACCGTGTATGGACGGGAACGGAGAGTTGCAGACCGGGTACAGACAGAGAACGGAGAGTTATAGACCGCGTACCGACAGAGAGCGGAGAGTTACGGACGGAGAACGGAGAGTTACAGACCGCGTACGGACAGGGAACGAAGTGTTACAGACCGTGTACCGACAGGGAACGGAGAGTTACAGACCGTGTACTGACAGGGAACGGAGAGTTGCAGACCGGGTACGGACAGAGAACGGAGAGTTATAGACTGCGTACGGGCAGAGAACGGAGAGTTATAGACCGTGTACGGACAGGGAACGGAGGGTTACGGACAGAGAACAGAGAGTTACAGACCGCGTACGGACAGGGAACGGAGGGTTACAGACCGCGTAGGGACAGAGAACGGAGAGTTACAGACCGCATACCGACAGGGAAGGGAGAGTTACAGACCGCGAACGGACAGAGAACAGAGAGTTACAGACCGTGTACCGACAGGGAACGGAGTGTTACAGACCATGTATGGACAGAGAATTGTGAGTTATACACCGCATAAGGACAGAGAATGGAGAGTTACAGACCGCGTACCGACAGGGAACGGAGTGTTACAGACCATGTATGGACAGAGAATTGTGAGTTATACACCACATATGGACAGAGAATGGAGAGTTACAGACCGCGTACAGACAGGGAACGGAGAGTTACAGACCGCATACGGACAGAGAATGGAGAGTTACAGACCACGTACTCACAGAGAACGGAGAGTTACAGACCATGTACGGACAGAGAACGGAGAGTTAGAGACCGCATACGGACAGAGAACGGAGAGTTACAGACCATGTATGGACGGGAACGGAGAGTTGCAGACCGGGTACAGACAGAGAACGGAGAGTTATAGACCGCGTACCGACAGAGAGCGGAGAGTTACGGACGGAGAACGGAGAGTTACAGACTGCGTACGGACAGGGAACGAAGTGTTACAGACCGTGTACCGACAGGGAACGGAGAGTTACAGACCGTGTACTGACAGGGAACGGAGAGTTGCAGACCGGGTACGGACAGAGAACGGAGAGTTATAGACTGCGTACGGGCAGAGAACGGAGAGTTATAGACCGTGTACGGACAGGGAACGGAGGGTTACGGACAGAGAACAGAGAGTTACAGACCGCGTACGGACAGAGAACGGAGAGTTTCAGACCGCGTACGGGCAGAGAACGGTGGGTTACAGACTGCGTACGGACAGGGATCAGAGGGTTACAGATCATGTACAGACAGGGAACGGAGAGTTATAGACTGTGTACAGAGAAAGAATGGAGCTTTGCTGACTGTGCATGGACAGGGAATGGAAACTATAGACAAAAGTACAGTTTAAATTAGCATCATAGCTGGCACAGGTCTCATGGGCCAAAGGGCCTGTTCTTGTGCTCTATGTTGTAATTCATCCATACACAGAGCAATAAACAAAACAAATATTGAATACTAAACTGTGTGGAACCCCAGTGCTTCCAGCCTTCCATTCAGATAAACAGTTTTTCTGTGTTTACACCTTGCTTCCAGACTTGGCTCCATTTTGTTTCTCTCTCTTAAATTTCTGTTTTTTGATCATCATGCCATGTGAGTCATTATCAAAAGCTGTATAAATAGCATCAATGTTAACTCCTCAAAGATTCTGTCTCTGAATTAGTCTGTCCCTGATTTTTCTACTTCCTTAGGATTTAATGATCTATTGAATTTATGCTATCTTATATAAGAGTTACACCCCACCCCCAACCAAATAATTTTGCCTGGAAACTTGTTTCCCCAGTCACAAAAATCTCCTTCACTGAGTTTTAAAGTGAGAGAGGAAAGAGTTAAAGAGTGTTGGAGAGGTAATTTTGTTTTTCACACAGAGCATGGTGGATATAAGCAATGACTGTCAGAGAAGTAGTAGAGAGAGGAATATTTACAACATTTAACTGACACTTATACAGATACACGGATAGAAGAAAAACAGCAGGATATGGGTCTAACATAGGCAAGTGGGACTGCCTCAAGTTAGGCATCTTGATCAGCAACAATGAAGAATCATTATTGTACTGTATTGCCTACAGTGTAATAAGGGACTACTTTATGTTTTAGTAACACGTCGTTGAATGCGCTATTAGGTGCATATTGAACATGCGCTATTAGGCGTGTATTGATCTGTACGTGTGTGCCGAGTTCGGTTTCTGCCAGTAAAGAACCATGAACCTTAGCTCCCGTCTCCAGCGTTTTTATTAATAGCATTGCTGTGTAACCAGGCCACATACGCAGCAAATTGGCAACGAGGTTAATGAACCAACATCATATCGGAACACTGTGTTTTAATTGATAACGACACTCGGAAGAAGAGCTCAAGGAACGAGCCAAGGAGTAGCAGAAGGAGGCAGAGCAAGGCCGTGAATCTGAAAGGAAGCAGGAGCACAGTCGGGGTCGGGAACGTCAGGAGACCAAGAGACACCGTCAGAGCCGCAGCACGTCCAGCCAAGAACACAGCCGGCGCTGACCCCAAGGGACTAAGGGTCTGACTGCCCCAGAAGGGAGATAAAAATGAGCCACACACACACACACACACACACACACACACACACATCTAGACAGAGTGCGCTCGTGGCGGGTGCAAAAAGGACACGAGTCAAAAAGGAAAATAAGGGAAAAACGGAGCTTAATTAACATAACAAAGATTGCCGATGATTGGAACCATTATGGCATTTGATAGTGGCATTGTGGACTGGGCAACTTACATTGAAAGAGTGGAGTTATGTTGTGAGGCTAATGGTGTTAAGGATGAAAAGAAAGCTAGCGTCTTACTCAGTATTATAGGAACAAAAACATACGGCCTGCTACGGAGCTTATTAACCCCTGAAAAGCCAGCTGACAGAACGTTCAAACGAATAGTAGACACTCTCCAGCAGCATTTAACCCCCAAACCACTGGTTACTGGTAAAAGATTTAAATTTCACAATCGGAATCAGAGCAAAAATGAAAGCATTTCTGAATATTGTGCTGAATTGCGCAAATTATTAGAACATTGTCAACTTGGAGCTGGTCTATCGGACGCATTGAGGGACAGGTTAGGGTGTGGCATGCACTGTGAAACCACACAGAAGAAGCTCCTGGGCGAAAGAGACCTTACATTCGAGAAAGTGCTAAACATCTCAATATCATTAGAAACAGCCGCACGAGGTGCTTCAGAGATACAACAAAAATCTCTGGAATATGCTACGAATAGAATGTCACTGCACAGAAATGAAGGAAAGAAATGTTACCGTTGTGGGAATAGGTCACATGACCCTGATGGTTGTTGGTTTAAAGATAAAGAACGCCGAAACTGTGGCAAACAGGGCCACACTGGCAGAGTCTGCAAAGCTAGTAAACAGCAGGAAAAGGGCAAAATACAGAGAAACAAGAAACCCTGGAAAGGAAAATACAACAATGTGTACAAAATGAAAGAAAGCAGTTCTGATGAAAACGACTCAGACAAAAGTGAATTGTCTTGTCGGCAACTTCACAGCGTGAAAGAGACAGATGATCGAAGAGTAATAAGGATCACTCCACAATTGGCAGGCGTGAGACTGAAAATGGAGTTGGGCACAGGCTCAGCTTTAACAGTGATCTCTGTACACGACTACAAATGACTGTTTTCACACACACCTCTGAAACGAACTAAACTACTGCTAAAGGCTTACACAGGACAGAATGTGCGTCCCAAAGGTAAAATTAAAGTGACAGTGACTTGCGGAGACAAAACACAGCAGCTGAACCTCTATGTACTGAAAAATGGAGGATCACTGTTGCCGGGACGTGAGTGGCTCAGGAAAATTCAGTTGGATTGGCACACCATCAAGGCACTACGTGTGTCAACAAAGGAGGACAGCTTGGCGGGGAAGATGTCCACAGATCTCCTCTCACCCATTGTTGACTATTACGACGACGAGGAGGAGCCAGACAGCGTCAACGACGAGGACAAATGCAGTATCCATGGCCATGACTCGGATGAAGACACAGTGGATGCAAGGGAGACAGATATTGCCAATAAGTAGAATGATGAAGACTACCTGGAAGTAAAAGAGCAGATGTACCAGGAGAAATTGACATCTCTCAAGAGACAGCTAAGCAGTTACAGGAAGGCACTTTGCAGGAGTATCAGAAAAGGATGAAGAAACTAGATCAACAATACAGGGAAAGAATACGAAGTGCAGAGCTTTTTCTGTAACTGCAGACAGAACAAGTGGAAAGGAATTATATTAAAGAGAAGAAAGCAGCAGTGAAGTAATTTGAAGATAAAAAGATTGAGTTAGCAGAAAAGAAAAAGATGATTGAGAATGAGAGGCTAACAATGGAACTCAGAGGAGATTCTATGGAGGTAAGGTCAATAACGATTAGGAAGCTAAGGAGGAGACCTAATGACCCTGTTCCAATTACCGACAAAAGACGAAAACCTGCACCTGCGCAGTTAAATTACTTGTTAACAGTTGAACAGATAATGGAAGATCTGCTAACTCTCAATAAGCTTAAATCTCTGAAAAGACCAGCATCCCCATTCAAACAGAACAGCTTTCACACAAGGTAAATCTTGAACCAATCATTTCCTCCATTGAGAATCATACACTTAATCCTTTGCAGGAAAGTTTCTTTTACACGTACATATTTTGAATCCTCAGCCAATGTGTCTTGTTTTGTACAAAGAAGTTGGGAAACAGCATCAAAACAGAGGCGAATTCTGGCAACAAACTGTAAGGTTTCTATTGTTGTATCTTCACGCTTGTGCTGAATGTGCACCTGAAGGAATTCTCCCTCTTGAGCCAGACAGATAGCACTGCAGGTGCTTAATAACAACTTAAGAACAATGGAACGAACAACAGGATTTTGATCAACTGCTTCATAAAATGATGAACGATTACTGGTAAAGTAATGATCTTTCTGTGAGTCATTGGATTGCCCTGACTTTTGAATAACTAGCAGAGACAGCAGATCATCAACCACTTCTTTTGTTGGTGGCAAGTCATCTTTGAAGCAGACCATGGAAACCGAAGCTACGAAAAATGCATCACACCTCTTGCGAAATATGACTAATTTTGCTACAGCTTCACTCTTTTCTTCTGTTACCGCTGGTACATAATCACCATCTCATGAAGTACGGCACAGTGGGCAGAGTCGTTGTTCTGATTCAAGCCACCGCTTTATACATTTTAAACAATAAAAATGATCGCATGGAAGCAGGATGGGATCGTGAGTTCTCCTAAGCAAATTGTACATTCTTTCAGATCATACCTGAAGAACAGCCATCCTGCACTACTTTTACAGTCCCTGAGGACCTGAATCATAGCCCGAAAGAGCCCTCGGGATCTCATATCAGAGTTACTGTTCAAACTCTTTGCAAGTTGACCCGTGTAGAATGCAGTCTTGTTCTCTAATTTATCATGTATTTCTTTAACTCCCAAAGTGATGTGTTCCACAAAAAGTGACAGCATCTCTGTCTTCTCCTGACCAGCACAAAGATATGAAGTACAAAGAGAAGATGAGAAGTTATATGTAATGCAACTTAACTAGAGGTACCTGTACGTACTTAGCTTAGTTTGAACCTGTATTTGTCCTACAGTATTTACATTCTACTTTTATTCCAATAAGTCATTTACCATAAGTCTGATTCGGTTTGTTTGAAGCTGTATATTTTTATGTTTTATTAAATGTTTTTGTTGGAAATAAAATGTACGAGTGTATTTATGGTCTATAATTATCCCACTATTTCATTTATCAGTATATTACTCTATAAATAAACTGTAATAGTATTTGTAAAAGAGCGTGAATCGGGAAAACCTGGAAGTTCTCTCACCAGCACTCATTGTTTGAGCATGTACAGACTTTTTTTCTTGTCATTATTCCCTAAACAATACAGTATAACAACTAATTACATAGCATTTACATTGTATTAGGTATTATAAGTAATCTAGAGATGATTTGAAATTTACGAAAGGATATGTGTAGGTCTGGAGCTCCCCCGGGTCCTAAAGTCCATCGCACTGAACCAGATTAATTATCAATATAATTATCAATTTTCTGAATTCCAAAATGCAACTGGCCCCAAGGATTTCGGATAAGGGATTGTGGACCTGTACTACGATAAGAGATGGTATCATAAAGGGTAGGCTATCTATTTTGAATCTAAGGAGAATACGAAGATTGGCTGTGTAATTAGCTCAGTTGGAACAAATGAGATATGGGTAAGGAAGATAAGTGATAGCACAAAGATGCATATATGTCTAGGACAGCTGCACAGAGGAGTCTTCATTATATGGAGATGATCTGCCTAGAACTCTCAGCAAGTTGAGGCGCACATCTTCTTAACTCCCTATGCTCAGAGGTCAACTTTTCATAACTTTTATATGGAATTCTGTATTAAAACAAAAACGTTTATTGACAGCAACACACATAAAAGTTGCTGGTGAACACAGCAGGCCAGGCAGCATCTATAGGAGGAGGTACAGGCGATGTTTTGGGCCGAGACCCTTCGTCAGGACTAACTGAAAGAAGAGCTAGTAAGAGTTTTGAAAGTGGGAGGGGGACGGTGAGATCCAAAATGATAGAAGACAGGAGGGGGAGGGATGGACAGGTGATAGGCAAAAGGGATATGAGAGGATCATGGGACAGGAGGCCTAGGGAGAAAGAAAGGGGGAGGATCCAGAGGATGGGCAAGGAGTATAGTGAGAGGGACAGAGGGAGAAAAAGGAGAGAGAAAAAGGAGAGAGAAAAAGAATATATATACACACACAAATAACGGATGGGGTATGAGGGGGAGGTGGGGCATAAACGGGCATAAACAAGTTTATTGACAGACGTTTCCCTGAGAGGCAGAAAAGACTCCCCCAGAGACTTGAGTTATAAATGGGTCCTAGACCAAAAGTAAAAAAAAAGGCTTGTTATAATTCGATATTATTACATTACTTTGTTATAATTTGACATTATCAAGTTACTAAGTAAACAAATGGTAGGCATTTGTATGTTAAGGGTAAACATATTTGTTTAGCATAGTGTTACAGTACACACCTCTAACATGTCACAATCTCACTTTTTCTTTTGCTCCAAGGCAAACAATTCCAACCTGTACAATTTTTCTTATATCTCAAGCCCTCCAGTTCAGGCAACATCCTTGTGAATCTTTTTTGTTCCTTCTCTAGCTCAGTTATATTCTTCCTATAGACTGGCAACATTACATGCATTTACATTCTACTCTATTCCAAATCATTAATATGCAAGACAAGCAACACTGGATCCAACATCGATGCCTATGAGATACCACTGTGCACAGGTCTCCAATTTGAGCTCACAATGGAATCATGTGTTTCAGCCTTCTGGATCAGACTATCATGTGGGGCCTTGTTAAAGGTCTGGTAAAGATCCACCTAGTCAACATAAACCTCCCAGTCCTCTTCATTGTCCTGGGTCCATCAGCATCATTATGCGCCATGTCAAATGACGTAGACAATCATGTCCTATGACCATTAAAAACGCAAACACAAGGAATTCTGCAGATGCCGGAAATTCAAGCAACACACATCAAAGTTGCTGGTGAACGAATATGGAACGCTTCACGAATTTGCGTGTTATCTTGCGCAGGGGCCATGCTAATCTTCTCTGTATCGTTCCAATTTTAGTATATGTGCTGCTGAAGCGAGCAGACCCAACGCAGACCGGGAGATCATTTTGCTGAACACCTACGCTCTGTCCGCCAGAGAAAGCAGGATCTCCCAGTAGCCACACATTTTAATTCCACATCCCATTCCCATTCTGGCGTGTCTATCCACGGCCTCCTCTACTGTAAAAATGAAGCCACACTCAGGTTGGAGGAACAACACCTTACATTCCGTCTGGGTAGCCTCCAACCTGATGGCATGAACATTGACTTCTCTAACTTCTGCTAATGCCCCACCTCCCCCTCGTACCCCATCCATTATTTATTTATATACACACATTCTTTCTCTCACTATCCTTTTTCTCCCTCTGTCCTTCTGACTATACCCTTTGCCCATCTGAGTTTCCCCCCCCTCCCCCTTTTCTTTCTCCCTGGGCCTCCTGTCCCATGATCCTCTCATATCCCCTTTGCCAATCACCTGTCCAGCTCCTGGCTCCATCCCTCTCCCTCCTGTCTTCTCCTATCATTTTGGATCTCCCCCTCCCCCTCCCACTTTCAAATCTCTTACTAGCTGTTCCTTCAGTTAGTCCTGACGAAGGGTCTCGGCCTGAAACGTCGACTGTACCTCTTGCTAGAGATGCTGCCTGGCCTGCTGCGTTCACCAGCAACTTTGATGTGTGTTCCTATGACCATGATTGTTCTTAGCACATTTTTCTACAGCAGTGGTTTGCCATTGCCGCCTTCTGGGCAGTGACTTTACAAGGCGGGTGACCCCAGCCATTATCAATACTCTTCAGTGATTGTCTGCCTGGTGTCAGTGGTCGCACAATCTGGACTTTGTGATATGCTCTAGCTGCTCATGGCTTCACGTGACATTGTCTGGGGAGGTTAAGCAGGTGCTACACCTTGCCCAAGGGTGACCTGCGGGCTAGCAGAGGGAAGGAGTGCCTTACACCTTCTCTGATAGAGACGTACCTCTATCCCACAACCCGACTTATCATATATGATAAATTCTATCTGCTACTCCTTTTACCAACTTTTCCAGCTGTCTTAGATGCTGTTGTAACCCTTAGACAACCTTCATCAGTTCTCCACCACACCACCAGTTCTGATATCATCTGCAAACTTCCTGACTGCCAATTGCCTGCAGTTATGAAGGTTAATGATTACCCTTTGGTTCTTGTTTTTCTTGGATTACTGTAATGGGATCTTTTACATTCACCTGAGAGATATACACACCATTAATTTGTTAACTTATGTAATAGATTGTATGTCTGACTGTGGAGGCCGGCCTTAGAATGACACACTTCCTTCATCATTATCATCATCACTATGTGCCATGCCTTATGATGTAGACAATCATGGTCTTCAACCGTGATTCTTCTTGGCAAATGTTTCTGCAGAAGTTGTTTGCCATTGCCTTCTTCTGGACAGTGACCTTACAAGACCGGTCACCCCAGCCATTGTCAATACTCTTTGGAGATTGTCTGCCTGTTAGTTGTGGTCGCATAGCCAGGACGTGATATGCACTGGCTGCTCATACAACCATCCACCACCTGCTTCCATGGCTTCATGTGACCCTGACCAGGGGCTAAGCAGGGGCTACAGCTTGCCCAAGGGTGATCTGCAGGCTAGCAGGGGGCAGGAGAGCCTTACACCCCCTTTGGTAGAGACGTCTCTCCACTCCATCACCCCTCTTGGTTACTCCTTCAAAACAACTCCATCAAATTCCTGAGACAAGATTTTCCATGCATAAAGCTGACAATTGCTAATCAGTACTTGCCTTTCCTATTGAAAATAAAATGTAAGCAGGAAGGGAAAGAGGAATAATGAACTGGTACTGGTAGGCATGATTAAAGTAAATTTCAAAGCATTTTATCAGTACATTAAAGGCACAAGGGTAACAAGGGAAAGATTAAGGTCCAGGTGGCAATCTATGCAAAGATTCTAACTGAGCTCTAAAAAGAATGCTTTGCATTTGTATTTACAGTCATGGATACTATGGTTTGAGTATTCTTGATTTTGAATTTTGCAATGAGTTAAACAGGAGTGTAGATGAAGATAGTGCTCTTAATGCAGTCCACGTGCTGACAAGGACCTATGTGGGAAATTGACAATTTAGTCGATTGGACGTAAAATGAATGTTAATAGAGGAGGTGTGAATCTTAAATTCACAGTTGATACGAAAATTGATGGCGGTGTTGATGGTAAAAAAAAAAGCAGTTTTGGCTGCAGAACAATACTGATGAGTTGGCCGCAACAAATGGAATTTAACCCAGAAAATTTAGGGTCTTACATTTTGGAAGGGCTAATAATACTGGGATATAAAGAATCCAATGATGTTTTGAAGAATAGAAAATTCCCTAAGGCAGCAGCATCACTGGTTAAAAGGACAAATGGAATGCTTGCCTTCGTTAGCCAGGGTGTACAATATAAGAGCAGAGAGGTTATGTACAACTATGTAAAACACGGGTTAGGTGAAAGCCAGCCAGAGGGTGTAGCTCCAGTCACCACACTATACGAAGGATAAGACTGCACTGTAAGTGATGCAGAGGCAATTCACCAGTGCAGAAGTTCAAGTATAAAGTACATTTATTATCCAAGTACGCATACATTATACAATCTTGAGATTCATCATTTTACAGGCCGCCACAAAACAAAGAAACCTTAAAAAACAGACCATCAAACACTCAATGCACAGAGAGATTTTAAAAAAACAGATCATGCAAACAATAAACGTAAGCAAATAGCTTCAGAACTGAATTTCTACGAAAGACACGAAGCCAGGCATCACTACAGCTGGAGCAGGCCACAGCTCAGTTCAGTACAGATTGAATACATGTCGCAGGACTAGAGACATCAGGCCAGGCATCATCACAGGCAACATCCTCAGTTCAGTGCAGAGCTGAGTATGCATCATGGAGCAGGAGGCAAAACCAGCCTCGCCTCGCCTCTGGACTCAACACCCTGACCTTTTCAGTCTGGGTCAGTGTTTAACTCATCAAAACATCGTGTTGTTCTTGCCCTCGGCCAGCTCTGGGGCCTGGACCCCGCTGCCAGGGTTTGGCCTGTACCCAGCCTTTTCAATCCAGCCTGGCACATAAATTGATCAGACATCAGGATCTCCCCACTCTAAAGGACGTCATGATTCTGCCTTTACTCTGTCTAGACCCCACCTTCGCTTACCTCAGCCATGCTTACAATGGCCTCCGCCTTCACCTTCCTCAGCCATTTCTCACCTGCACCACTGGCTTCTCCATTGTTAGGGTTGATCATTATTAACAAAGTGTTATTAATAAGGTATTTAGTGGTTGTATCTGTTTTGTTTCTTGCTGCTGGTAAGTAGTCACTGGGCATCTCTAGCGCCATCTTAAACCGGAAGTACTGTGTGCAAATGAGCAGAAAGAGAGGCTGGGTTGTGTGAGTTTGCTTATTTTGGAGCAGAGAAGATTGAGAATAAGCAAACTTATGAAAGGCATGCATAACAAATACAGTAAAAAGCAGAGATATCTATAATCAGAGGCTAAAATTTTAAGGGAAGAAATTTAGAGGGTCTTGGAGAAAGAATTCTTCTTACCCAGATAGCAGTTAAAATCTGAAACTTTATGCCTGAGGGAGTGCTGAAGGACCGCGTCACTTAACAGTTAATAAGTACTTAGATGAACATTTGAAACGGCAAGGCAGGGAAGGCTTTGTGCCAAGTACTGGAAAATGGGATTAGTAATGATAATTACTTTGATGGCTTGAGCAGGCACAGCAGACTGAACGTAGAACATAGAACAGTATAGCACAGAAACACACTCCTTGCCCTACAATGTCTGTGCTGGCTTTGATTTCAAGCCAAGCTAACCCTATCTGCCTGCATGTAATCTATGTCACCTCATTCCCTTTCTGCTCACGTGGCCTGGTTGAGTGCCCTTTAATGTAGGTTGTAACCTTCTTCATAAATTTCTCTGACAGCACGTTCCAGGGACCTTCCACTGTCTGGCACGGAGGTAAAAAAATATTTGCCTCACACATCTCCTGTAAACTTTCTCCCACACTTTAAAGCTATGACAAATCCACCCTAGAAAAATGACTCTGGCTATCTAGTATCCATGCCTCCCGTAATTCTATATACCCTGTCTGACCACCCATGCTCCAGAGAAAACAATCAAGGTCCTACTCCCCAAATCTTACATGTGCTTCTTTTTCCTTTCCAACTATATTTGCAACATCGTACCATTAAACCATTTTTTCTTCCTCAGAACATGTTGGTCCTGACTTCAGACCAGTTGTTATTGGGTGGGCCAGATAGACGACACCCCACGGTTCTGAAAGTGGAAGCTGAAAAGATTGAGGAAACATCAGTGGTGAGCTTTCAAGAATCACCATAGTTTGGAATGGTTCCAGAGGACTAGAAAATTGCAGGTGTGACTCCACTCCTTAAAAAGGGACGGAGGCAAAAAACATCAGTGGGAAGATGTTGGAGCATTATTAAGGATGAGGTTTCAGAGATTTGGAGGCACATAATAAAATAGGCCCAAGTCAGCATGCATGGTTTCCTTAAGGAGAAATCTGGCCTGACAAATCTGTTGGAATTCTTTGAGGAAATAACAGACAGAATAGACAAAGGAGAATTGATGGATACACATAAAAGTTGTTGGTGAACGCAGCAGGCCAGGCAACATCTCTAGGAAGAGGTACGGTTGACGTTTCGGGCCAAGATCCTTCGTCAGGGCAGTTAGTCTTGGCCCTAAACGTCGACTGTACCTCTTCCTAGAGATGCTGCCTGGCCTGCTGCATTCACCAGCAACTTTTATGTGTGTTGCTTGAAATTCCAGCATCTGCAGATTTCCTTGTGTTTGAGAATTGATGGATGTTGTTGACTTGGATTTTCAGTAAGTCATTAACAAGGTGTCACATAAGAGGCTGGTAAACAAGACAAGAGCCCATGGTATGACAGGAAATACATGAGCATGGAGACTGGCAGACTGGCGAGGAGGCAAACGGGGAAAAATGAGGGCCTTTTCTGGTTGGCTGCTGGTGACTTTTAGTGTTCTACAGGGGTCTGTGTTGCGACCACCTCTTTTTATATAAAATATCAATGATTTTAACGACAGTGTTAATGGCTTTGTGGCCATGTTTGTGGGTGAAAAGAAGGCAGATGGAGGGGCAGGTAGTGTTGAGGAAGCAGAGAGTCTGCAGAAGGACTTGGAGGGTTTAGGAGAATGGGCTCGAAATGGCAAATGGAATAAAGTGTAAGGAAGTGTATGGTCATGCACTTTGATAGAAGGAATAAAGACATAGACTATTTTCTAAGCAGGGAGAATATTCAAAATTGGAGGTGCAAAGGGACTTGGGAGTCCTCGTGCATGATTCCCTAAAGATTGGCATTGCAGGCTGAGTAGGTGATAAGGAAGGCAAAAGTATATTTGTTACTGAAGTATGCATTCTACAGTACATACAACCTTAAGATGTATCTTCTTACAGGCAGTCACAACACAAAGACACAAAAGAACCCATTAAATAAAAAGTCCGTCAAACATTCAATGCGCAGAAAGTGAAAAGAAATAAACCATGCAGACAATAAACATAAGCAAATAGCTTCAGAACTGAAGTTTTATGAAAGACGTGAAATTGGGCATCACTGCAGCGAGGGCAGTGGACCTGAGGCCACACACCGTAGACACAAAGCCAGGCATCACTGCATTTCAGAGCAGAGCTGAGTAAACGTCATGGGTCAGCCAGCAGAACCAGCTCCCCCCCCCCCCCACCGCCTCTGGTCCTGACAGCCTGACCTTTACAGTCTGGCCCAGCACTTAAATCATCCAAGACATCGTGTTATTCCTCGCTCTCGGGCCGCTCTGGGTCCAGGACCCCCCCCCCCCACCACGATTCAGCCCGTACCCGAAATTTCCATTTCAGCCCAGCACTTAAATCAATCAGACACCGGGACTTCTCTCCCTCTTGGAGACACCACGACTCTGCTTCAACCCTGACTCTACCTGCTGTGACCAGGTTTTCCCTGTGCCAATGCTACCACTTGCCCTGGCCATGCCACGCCAGCGCCTCCACCTCCGCTTGCCTCAACCACCCTTCGCTCGCCTTTTGTTAGGATTGTTAATAGAAACATAGAAACATAGAAAATAGGTGCAGGAGTAGGCCATTTGGCCCTTCGAGCCTGCACCACCATTTATTATGATCATGGCTGATCATCCAACTCAGAACCCCGCCCCAGCCTTCCCTCCATACCCCCTGACCCCTGTAGCCACAAGGGCCATATCTAACTCCCTCTTAAATATAGCCAATGAACTGGCCTCAACTGTTTCCTGTGGCAGAGAATTCCACAGATTCACCACTCTCTGTGTGAAGAAGTTTTTCCTAATCTCGGTCCTAAAAGGTTTCCCCTCTATCCTCAAACTGTGGCCCCTCGTTCTGGACTTCCCCAACATCGGGAACAATCTTCCTGCATCTAGCCTGTCCAATCCCTTTAGGATCTTATACGTTTCAATCATATCCCCCCTCAATCTTCTAAATTCCAACGAGTACAAGCCCAGTTCATCCAGTCTTTCTTCATATAAAAGTCCTGCCATCCCAGAAATCAATCTGGTGAACCTTCTTTGTATTCCCTCTATGGCAAAGATGTCTTTCCTCAGATTAGGGGACCAAAACTGCACACAATACTCCAGGTGTGGTCTCACCAAGGCCTTGTATAACTGCAGTAGTACCTCCCTGCTCCTGTACTCAAATCCTCTCGCTATAAATGCCAGCATACCATTCGCCTTTTTCACCGCCTGCTGTACCTGCATGCACACTTTCAATGACTGGTGTATAATGACACCCAGGTCTCGTTGCACCTCCCCTTTTCCTAATCGGCCACCATTCAGATAATAATCTGTTTTCCTATTTTTGCCACCAAAGTGGATAACTTCACATTTATTCACATTAAATTGCATCTGCCATGAATTTGCCCACTCACCCAACCTATCCAAGTCACCCTGCATCCTCTTAGCATCCTCCTCACTGCTAACACTGCCACCCAGCTTCGTGTCATCCGCAAACTTGGAGATGCTGCATTTAATTCCCTCATCCAAGTCATTAATATATATTGTAAACAACTGGGGTCCCAGCATTGAGCCTTGCGGTACCCCACTAGTCACCGCCTGCCATTCTGAAAAGGTCCCGTTTATTCCCACTCTTTGCTTCCTGTCTGCTAACCAATTCTCCACCCACACCAATACCTTACCCCCAATACCGTGTGCTTTAAGTTTGCACACTAATCTCCTGTGTGGGACCTTGTCAAAAGCCTTTTGAAAATCCAAATATACCACATCGACTGGTTCTCCCTTATCCACTCTACTAGTTACATCCTCAAAAAATTCTATGAGATTCGTCAGACATGATTTTCCTTTCACAAGTCCCTGCTGACTTTGTCCGATCATTTCTCCGCTTTCCAAATGTACTGTTATCACATCCTTGATAACTGACTCCAGCAGTTTCCCCACCACCGACGTTAGGCTAACCGGTCTATAATTCCCCGGTTTCTCTCTCCCTCCTTTTTTAAAAAGTGGGGTTACATTAGCCACCCTCCAATCCTCAGGAACTAGTCCAGAATCTAACGAGTTTTGAAAAATTATCACTAATGCATCCACTATTTCTTGGGCTACTTCCTTAAGCACTCTAGGATGCAGACCATCTGGCCCTGGGGATTTATCTGCCTTCAATCCCTTCAATTTACCTAACACCACTTCCCTACTAACATGTATTTTGCTCAGTTCCTCCATCTCACTGGACCCTCTGTCCCTTACTATTTCTGGAAGATTATTTATGTCCTCCTTAGTGAAGACAGAACCAAAGTAATTATTCAATTGGTCTGCCATGTCCTTGCTCCCCATAATCAATTCACCTGTTTCTGTCTGCAGGGGACCTACATTTGTCTTTACCAGTCTTTTCCTTTTTACATATCTATAAAAGCTTTTACAGTCCGTTTTTATGTTCCCTGCCAGTTTTCTCTCATAATCTTTTTTCCCCTTCCTAATTAAGCCCTTTGTCCTCCTCTGCTGAACTCTTCCCAGTCCTCAGATGAGCCACTTTCTCTGGCTAATTTGTATGCTCCTTCTTTGGAATTGATACTATCCCTAATTTCTCTTGTCAGCCACGGGTGCACTACCTTCCTTGATTTATTCTTTTGCCAAACTGGGATGAACAATTGTTGTAGTTCATCCATGCAACCTTTAAATGCTTGCCATTGCATATCCACCGTTGATCATTATTAATAAGCTGTACAGTAGTTTCCTTCGTTTCGTTTTTTTGCCACCTGTAAGTAGTCACTGTCTTAAACCAGTGGCATCTTAAGAGAGAACCTTGCAATGTTAGCATGCATTTGGAGAGGACTAGAATATAAAAGTGAGGTGGGACGGAGATACTTCTCTACCAGAGGACATGGGACGTGTGAGACACTCCTTTCCTCTGCTAACCTGCTGGTTACCCTTGGGCAAGGTGTAGCATCTGCTTAGCCCCTTCTCCCCGATCGGGGTCCCGTAAAGCCATGGGAGCAGGCGGTGGATGGCCGTATGAACAACTGGCGCATATCACAAGTCCTGATTATGCGACAACTGACACCAGGCGTACAATCTCTGAAGAGTATTAATCCTGGCAAACCACTTTTGTAGATAAATTTGCCAAGAACAATCCTGATTATCGAGAGACCATGATCGCCTACATCATATGATAAGGGACATAACAAGCAAACAAGAATATGGAAGCAAGGATGTAATGCTGAGGCTTTATAAGGCAGTGGTCAGACTGCACTTGGAGTATTGTGAACAGTTTTGGGCCCCTTATCTAAGGAAAGATATGCTGACATTGGAGAGAGTCCAGAGGGTTCTGGGCCTGTGCTCACTGTAGTTTGGAAGAAAGGGGAATTTGAAAGATGTACTGTTGATTGAGTGCATAAGGAGAGGATGTTTCCCATTGTCAGGGAGTCTAGGACATCACTCTAGAACTGAGATCAGGAGGAATTTCTTTAGCTAGAGGGTGGTGAATCAGTGGAATTCATTGCCACAGACGGCTGTGAAGGCCAAGTAATTGGGTATACTTAAAGTGGAGGTTGATAGTTTCTTGGTTGTTAGGACATCAATGGTTATGGGCAGAAGGCAGGAGAATGGGGTTGAGAGGAATAATAAATCAGCCATGATGAAATAGTAGAGCAGACTCGGTGAGCAGAATGGCCTGATTCTGCTCCTGTATCAATGGACTTCTAGTCCTATGACATAAGACTTACCCAACAATGGTCATTCCCGATCTACTCTCCCCAGCTCCTGCCAAATACTATTGCAATTATTTTTACCAAATTTAGCACTTTCCCCCAATATCCAGTCCTTAACTTTAACTACCCGAAAACTTACCAAATTATGAGAAGCACACACAAAGCACTGGAGGAACATGGGTTGGAATAAACTGTTGATGTTTTGGCCAAGAAACTTCATCAGGCTGTCTCATTGAAAGTGCTGACGGTTTACTCCCCTCCATAGATGCTGCCTGACTTGCTGAGTTGCACCAGCATTTTGTGTGTTGTCCAAGACTTTCAGCATCCACGGTATCTCTTGTGTTTACCAAGTTATACTCACTATTTCCAAGATGTTCTCCCACTGAAAGAGGAATGAGCTGTTAGATTGTTTGGATCTGTGGTTGAGCCATAAACATTAGCCTTGTTAGTTCACATTTATCCTATTATTGAATAAAAATATATACATTTGAAAAGTGTAGGTATTGGGTTGTTGTATGCCAAATTTCACTGCATTGATTGCTTCTCTGTGTTTTACCTTTTAGAACCTGAAGACATATCAAAAGGCTAAAATGAATCTGGAGGTGGCCCCAACTAACAAATCAGGGGTCAGTCAGCTTGACTGCCCGATGATCGATGATTTTCGTAATCAAGTCTATTCCACGGTATACTCCCTAGTTTTTGTGGTGGGCTTAGCAGGAAATTCTTTTGCTGTCTATGTGCTGGTGAAGACTTTTAAACAAAGAACGGCTTTCAACATCTACATGCTGAACCTGGCAGTGTCAGATTTGCTGTGTGTGTGCACCTTGCCCTTGAGAGTGTTATACTACTCTTACAAAGGAAGGTGGATCTTTGGGGACATAATGTGCAGAGTCACCTCTTACTCTCTCTATGTTAACCTGTACTGCAGCATTTACTTCATGACTGCCATGAGTTTCACTCGATTCCTGGCCATTGTGTTCCCCGTTAAAAATATGAAAATAGTGAATATTAAGAAGGCTAAGATTGTCTGTGCAGTCATATGGAGTTTTGTGACATTGACAAGCGTTCCATTCCTGATGTCCGGCTCTCACAAAGCAGGAAACAAAACAAAGTGTTTTGAACCTCCAGCTTTTCGAGATAAAAAGGGCCTGAAAAACCTATTGATCATGAACTACGTATCTCTGGTCTTGGGCTTCATCCTACCCTTCCTCATCATCCTTATATGTTACACCTTTATCGTAAGGACTTTAATGAAAAGCACAGCAGCTATTCATAAGAAAAAAGCATCACGTCGAAGAGCAGTGCATCTAATCATAATTGTGCTTGCTGCCTTCCTGATCAGCTTCATGCCGTATCACGTACAACGTACAGTGCACTTGCACTTCCTGAACCGAGAGGTGAAGAGCTGTGAAGACATCATTTATATGCAAAAGTCAGTCGTGATCACGCTCTGTCTGGCTGCTGCCAACACCTGCTTTGACCCACTATTATACTTCTTCTCAGGTGAAAACTTCAGACGAAGGCTCACAATTTCTTTCAGCAGAAAATCGTCACTGTCAGGCCACCAAATATCTAACAAAAGGAAACGCTCGTTGATGCTTCAGGAAAATGAAAAGTCTGATGGAAATGCTTACACTCCTGCAGGGACGAGTGGAAGCAACAGCATCAACTAAATTCAATGTTGTACAGCTTTGGAACGACCTTTCAATTTGTGAAATAACTTTCGTTACTATCATGTTTCCATTATGCAAAACAAATACAAACCAAATTTCACTGTTAGGCCCTTAGATTCAATCAGAGGAGCAGTCAAAGAGTATCTCCTCATTTACAACAAAGACATCCCAGAATCCATGATTCTTTAAAAAGGCATTGCTTCCCCAAAAACATTTTGCTTATTTACAAGTGCTGGTGCTGAAGGTATCGGAAATGTAAATGCTGGAATAGATTCACCTTTCCTAGGCTGCTGATTGGGAGTTTTATGTGCCTTCTACATGCTGATTAATATTGGTTTAATGGCGACTGCTTCAAAAACACTGATGGTGAAGTTTCTGGGACTTTCACAGACTCCACAGCATCACAAAGCTTTCCTACATTGGATCGTGTCTATTTTCAATTTCTGTTCAATTCAACAAACTCTGAAAGGGGATATGATCTAATCTGAATGAATAGCCTCAAGTGTAGATTTTACCAGATTGTTGGGGCAGAATGTTGAGCTGGGGCTAGGGAGCACAAGTTTAAGATGAACCTGCATCAAAAAAAGGACGAAAAGGATTGTTTCCTTAAGAAGAATGGGCTATTAGACTGTCTGAAAAATCTGTGGAATTCTTTGATTGATAGCAAGGCTGAAGGGGAACTGTAAAATACCCTCACTTATTGAGGAGAGACAGTGGAATTGAAGACTGTCACCATATTGCACTATTGAGTTCAGCATCACAGCCAAGCCAGTATCCAATTATTATCGAATCACTTTATCTACTTGCTCATCAACGTGCACTGGAAGTGTTTATGACTCTGGTCTCATTGAGCCTTGTCTGTTAATTTACCTCACACTCAAAATGTCTGCTGATATCTATACTTCCCACATGTCCTTCTGTGTGAGAGTGGGTGAACAAGTGATGCCCATCTTTGCCAGTGAAGGCAAGGAAATAAAAACAGCTATTTGGCTCCAGTAAACAAGAAGAAAGTAGTTGATCACATTAATTCTGGTAGAAACAGCTTTTTATCCTTTAACAACTGCCTACTTTTGTTTATATTTAAATATGTACATAAATCTGTTTAAGACAAATGTTCCTAAGCACAAAAATAATAGTTGATCCACGTGGTCTAATTGCAAAACTAAAGGGTGTTCTGGAAAAATTCCACCGTCCTTTCACGCGCAGTATTTTATTGAAATTAAAGCTTTGCAGAGCAATGAAGCAAAATTGTCCAAAACAAAAACCTTTAAGTGAAGAAAAGGATTTGGGATGTCATACAAAATTATGTAAGCAGTTCAGGTATGGAGCGCAAACACGAGGAAATCTGCAGATGCTGGAATTTCAAGCAACACACATAAAAGTTGCTGGTGAACGCAGCAGGCCAGGCAGCATCTCTAGGAAGAGGTACAGTCGACGTTTCAGGCTGAGACCCTACGTCAGGCCTTGTGTGTTGCTCAGGTATGGAGTTAATGTTTCCTCTGGCAGAGGAACAACTGTGTGCAGAGTCTCAAAAGGAATTGGCATGCTGAGTAGAGATGGGGAAAAATACTTCCATCTTGCGAATAGTGAAGTTTTAAAACTCATATGTCCAGAGGATTATGGAGACTCAGTTGCTGAGTAGGTTCAAGGTAGAGATTTTTGTATATAGTACTACAATAAGAAATTGGCACTGAGTTAAACTGTTGGCTATAATCTTACTGAATAACAGAACTGGCACACGGACCAAATGGTCTACTATTCCTTACGTA
The DNA here is from genome assembly GCF_963921235.1 of Mobula hypostoma. Taxonomy (NCBI): domain Eukaryota; kingdom Metazoa; phylum Chordata; class Chondrichthyes; order Myliobatiformes; family Myliobatidae; genus Mobula; species Mobula hypostoma. Next base: position 59,922,207 of record NC_086106.1, read on the forward strand.
GAGGCAGATGGTGATGACTGCTAGGTTAAGTGTTTAAAACAGTTACCATAGTTTGTTGCTAAAGTATCCAGATTACGTCTCTGCAATCCACCTCAAGCTAGTTTATGAAATTCTGTGTACTTTACAAATCAATTAAGACTTTACTCAGGTTGATTATATAAAGCTGGAAATTTTAATATAGTTATTCCTATTGATGTAACATCCTTGAAGACTAAATGATAAATAAAACACCAAGAGCTAGTGATAAGATCATCTTGACATTAGAGCAAATTAACTTAGAGTTGATTCAGACTTTGAAGATGGTGCCTGAGGGTCCATGAAATTCTCTCTCAAAATGTTTTGGACAACCTTGCTTCAGTGTAATGCACTCAATATCAATATGTATTGAAGTTCGAAGAATATTTATGATGAAAATGCACTGACTTCTAAATGTATAGCAGATTAGCATGTTGCACTTAGATATTGGCAAGCCTACTGTGTTCATAATTCTACAAATCACATCATGAGTAATTTCAGAGAATTCACAGCAGCAAAGAAATAACTGGAAAACATTATGCCTTTATACTCTGTCTAATAGGATTCTAACATCCTATTAAATACAGTTAAAATTAACCCAGTTATTTCTGGAAAATGATAGTTGGCCAGAACTGCAGATTCACAATGGGTTAAATGTCATAATTAATGAACTTTGGTTGTTTATTACAAGGAATTGACCTGTGTCCCACACAGTGATACTTCTGCAAGGAGACAGATAAATAAAAACGTGGGTAAAGGAATGTCAGGTCAATTTGACTAAGAGAGAAAAACACAGAAATAATAACCCAGTTTTTTAAAATTAATTTTACATACAATTTTGTATATTTTAATTTCTGAAAACCTCTGTTTTTAAACGTTGTAAAATTTCACTAAGGATGTGACCTATGTCTGAATTATTGTTGTAACTAGAATTTATAAATCTTTTTCTGGAGTGTATGATGTGGCCAGAAATAAATGCACAAAATGAAGGAAATATACAAAATGGAGGTCACACCATATCTGTCAATTAGCTAGAACTGCTCAAGAGAGATTTAACTAGTCTGGCAGAGGGTGTGACCCAAAGTACTGGTGTGGCAAATGAGAAAGCCAAGGCATATGTAAAAGTTAAAGCAGGAAAGTTGGGATGGGATAGGCAGAGGAATGATGAAGCAGAGAGTGACAAATTCCTTGTAAGTTAAATACCATTCATTTAATTCAAGAATGCAGGTAAGTCAGATGACCTCAGGTCAAGTATGTGCCCATGGAACTAGATATTATAGCCTTGACGGAAACATGGTTGAGGGATGGGCAGGACTGGCAGCTCAGTGTCATAAGGTATAGATACTCAGACATAATAGAGGTGGAGTTAAGAGAACATTATGGCAGTACTTAGGAAGGAAATACAGTGCTTGAGGGATCGCCCAGTGAGGCTAGATAGGGGGAATTTAGAAATATGAAGGGGCTGATCACTTTGATGAATATGCACTTTAAGTCAGCAGGAATTAGAAAATATCACAGATAGTTGTAGGACTGTTGTAATAGACGAATTTAGTTTTTAAAGTATTGATTGAAACTGCCATAGTACTAAGGGTTTGTATGGCATAAAATTTAAGTATATCCAGAAAAGTTTTTCCAGTGAATATGTAGATAATCCTACTAAAATAAGCAGTGGGGGCGTACTCGATCTATTAATGGGAAATGAGGCTGGGGAAGTAGATGGTGGTTGGTGGGAAAGTAATTTGGGACCAGTAATCATAATTCTATTCGTCTGAAAATAGTTCTTGATAAAGATAGGACTGATCCACATGTTAAAGTCCTAAATTCAGAAAGAAGAGTTTGCAAGGGAAGAAATTACAGGAGCCCTGCAAGGATTTTTGTATCTTCCTTAACCACAAGACATCAAGGCGACATTAATTGGGAGAGGCTTTGAGCAAGAAAAGGAATGTCTGGCAAGTGGGAGACTTCTAAAAGTGAGATAGGGAAAAGTTCAAGGCCAACATTTTTCTTAGAGTGAAGGGCAAGTCTGGCAGGATTAGGGAAGCCTGGTTGCCAAAGGGTATTGGGAGTCTGATCAGAGAAAGCAAAGAGGTATTTGTCGGATATGGGCAGCTGGGCTCAAGCAAGAGAAGTGGAAGGGATATAGAAGTGCACTTAAAGAAATAAGGAAGGCAAAAAGGAGTAATCCTAAACATATGTATAAGGTATATTAAGAGCAAAAGTGTAACTAGAGAGAAAATTGGTCCCTTTAAAGATCGATGTGGTTGTCCACATTTAGAGCCATTGGAGATGGGTGAGGACAAATCAATATGTGTGTTGGTATTGTTACGTACCCCGTAACTGGGTTGCCAAACCAGCAGAAATGGATCACTCAGTTGGAGTCTGGAGTACTAGAACTAAGAAAGTTTTATTAAAGAAACAAGCAACACAGTAATCGAAAGGATAATAAATGCAACAATTCAACAATGATAACCACACATGTGCACAGAATTAAGATAACAGCATCAATCAAGCTCTATCGTTGTCTAGGGGTAAATGACCAATTTCAAAATGACTCAAAGTTCAGTCCAGTTTGTAGTTCAGTTCGCAGTAATCATTGCCATGGCGATGGACAAGGTGGGGGAAGAGAGACAGAATAGGAACAACTGATCATTCAGAACACTGCTTCACTCACAGACCAGCGGGATGGCTCACAAACAGCTTTCGGGCGGGTCCTTGGTGATGTCACCTGAGGTCACCGACTGTGACCCCTCCTCCAGATGCGGTCGATCCTCTGCAGTGAACCCGGCACCCAGGCAAGGGCGGACACACACCGGGTTCCCGCTGATCGTACCTTTCCACCCTTGTCGTTGTCTGGTACTTCTCACCCACTCGTGAGAAGCGCACCGCTTCCAGGGTCTCGTTACCTCGGGTGGCGTGTGTGTCTGTCTTAGCGAACCTGTCCCTTTTTATCCCCCTGCTGGGGTATCGCCTGTCCATCACTTCAAACAGTTCAGGGTTCAAAGGGGGGAGCCGCTCCAGACAGCTCTTCCTCCCACATCCCTTCATTACACATCTCCAGACGCTGCTCCATTGTTCCTTACCTCTCCTTCCCCTGAGGGCAGGTGGCAGACCAACTGCTGATGCCACTGATGCTAGCCCAGGCCAGCAAACATCTTAATTTTATGTGTATTCTCGTAACAGTATTTACTATGAAGAAGGTCAGAGAAGGTAGGAAATTTGGGAAAGACAGCAGTGATGTCCTGAAACATACTAACATTTTGAAAGAATTGCTGAGGCATATAAAAGTGATTAAACCCCATGGCTAAGTAGCTGTCTCCTAGGACATTGCAGGAAACAAGGAAAGAAATTGTAGGATTTTTGTATCTTCCTTAAGCACTAGACATCAAGGCAGCTTCAGATTAACTTTAACATCAAGTAGTTCTGGCTAAATTGGAGTCAATGGGAATTAGTGGAAAATCCTCCACGGTTTGGAATCACACCTAATACAAAGGGAGATCATAATAGTGTTTGTGGTGGTTGGTGGTCAATCATCTCAGACACAGGAGTTCCTCAGTGTAATGCTGTAGCCCAACTATCCGGAGCTGCTCTGACAATGATCTTCCTTCTTTCATAAGTACACAGTTCAGCATTATTCACGAGTACTCAGATGATCAGGCAGCTCACAACTCAATGCAGCAAGTCCTGGGCAAAATCAGCAATTCAAGAAGGCAGCTCAGCACTACCTTCTCAAGGGTAACAACGGAAGAGCAATTCAATGCTGGCCCAGCCTGTGAAACCCACATCCCTGAAGTGGATGCAAAACAATTCTGTTGATCCATGAGGAAATTGGTGACCCTGAGAAGACTGAGAAGATTGGTAGAGATGGGCAGAATTGAACTCTTGGAAAGCTACTGGATGCCTCAGACTCCATAGGCACAGAGCAGCTTAGGTTACTATACATACCTTCCTTCTCCGCTTCAGCCAACGTTGAAAGAGAACGCTAGGATTTGTTTCACTGATGGATTCCCTGATTATGATTTGGGTAGGAACAGCTACTCAACCTGTGCTGTGTCCATTGCCATTGTAATTTCTAAACGCATATTCCAGAAAATCAATTCAAAAAGATGTGTTGAATATTGATCGACATCACTGTTGCATATCTCATGGACTCTATGTTTAAATGCAACACATGTACATACAGTATTTCCCAGAGCTACAATTTTGACAAGATCCCCCCCAAATTGGCTTTCAATTCCAAAGCTACGCTCAAATAAATACACAGATTTTTTATGTCAATTAGTTATTGGAATAGAATCAGAATAAGTTTATTGTCACTGAGATACGTTATGAAATTTGTTGTTTTGTGGCAGCATTACAGTGTAATTAAAAAGAATTACTGTGAGCTACAATAAAAAATACACACTGCAAAAGAGGAATAGTCGGGTAGTATTCCTGGGTTCATAGACCATTCAGAAAGCTGATGGTAGAGGGGATGAAGCAGTTCCTAAAATGTTGAATGCGAGACTTACCTCTTCCTTGAGGGTAGTAATGAGAAGAGAGAAAATTGGAGGTGATGAATGTCCTTTACACCTTGCACAGGCCACCAGCTTTTGAAGGTATTCTCAATGGTGAATAGATAAACTCAATTCTCAAAGAGCTTTTACAAGTATATTAAGAGCAAAAGGATTGTAAGGGATAAAATTGGTCCTCTTGAAGATCAGAGTGGTCGGCCTTGTGCGGAACCAAAGGAAATGGGGGAGATCTTAAATAGGTTTTTTGCGTCTGTATTTACTAAGGAAGCTGGCGTGAAATCTATGGAATTGAGGGAATCAAGTAGTGAGACCATGGCAACTGTACAGATTGAAAAGGAGGAGGTGCTTGCTGTCTTGAGGAAAATTAAAGAGGATAAATCCCGGGGACCTGACAGGGTGTTCCCTCGGACCTTGAAGGAGACTAGTGTTGAAATTGCGGGGGCCCTGGCAGAAATATTTAAAATGTCGCTGTCTATGGGTGAAGTGCCGGAGGATTGGAGAGTGGCTCATGTTGTTCCGTTGTTTAAAAAAGGATCAAAAAGTAATCCGGGAAATTATAGGCCGGTGAGTTTAACGTCAGTAGTAAGTAAGTTATTGGAGGGAATACTAAGAGACAGAATCTACAAGCATTTGGATAGACAGGGGCTTATTAGGGAGAGTCAACATGGCTTTGTGCGTGGTAGGTCATGTTTGACCAATCTATTAGAGTTTTTCGAGGAGGTTACCAGGAAAGTGGATGAAGGGAAGGCAGTGGATATTGTCTACATGGACTTCAGTAAGGCCTTTGACAAGGTCCCGCATGGGAGGTTAGTTAGGAAAATTCAGCTGCTAGATATACATGGAGAGGTGGTAAATTGGATTGGACATTGGCTCGATGGAAGAAGCCAGAGAGTGGTGGTAGAGAATTGCTTCTCTGAGTGGAGGCCTGTGACTAGTAGTGTGCCACAGGGATCAGTGCTGGGTCCATTGTTATTTGTCATCTATATCAATGATCTGGATGATAATGTGGTAAATTTGATCAGCAAGTTTGCTGATGATACAAAGATTGGAGGTGTAGTGGACAGTGAGGAAGGTTTTCAGAGCCTGCAGAGGGACTTGGACCAGCTGGAAAAATGGGCTGAAAAATGGCAGATGGAGTTTAATACTGACAAGTGTGAGGTATTGCACGTTGGAAGGACAAACCAACGTAGAACATACAGGGTTAATGGTAAGGCACTGAGGAGTGCAGTGGAACAGAGGGATCTGGGAATACAGATACAAAATTCCCTAAAAGTGTCGTCACAGGTAGATAGGGTCGTAAAGAGAGCTTTTGGTACTTTGGCCTTTATTAATCGTAGTATTGAGTATAAGAGCTGGATTGTTATGATGAGGTTGTATAAGGCATTGGTGAGGCCGAATCTGGAGTATTGTGTTCAGTTTTGGTCACCAAATTACAGGAAGGATATAAATAAGGTTGAAAGAGTGCAGAGAAGGTTTACAAGGATGTTGCCGGGACTTGAGAAACTCAGTTACAGAGAAAGGTTGAATAGGTTAGGACTTTATTCCCTGAAGCGTAGAAGAATGAGGGGAGATTTGATAGAGGTATATAAAATTATGATGGGTATAGATAGAGTGAATGCAAGCAGGCTTTTTCCACTGAGGCAAGGGGAGAAAAAAACCAGAGGACATGGGTTAAGGGTGAAGGGGGAAAAGTTTAAAGGGAACATTAGGGGGGGCTTCTTCACACAGAGAGTGGTGGGAGTATGGAATGAGCTGCCAGACGAGGTGGTAAATGCGGGTTCTTTTTTAACATTTAAGAATAAATTGGACAGATACATGGATGGGAGGTGTATGGAGGGATATGGTCCGTGTACAGGTCAGTGGGACTAGGCAGAAAATGGTTCGGCACAGCCAAGAAGGGCCAAAGGGCCTGTTTCTGTGCTGTAGTTTCTATGGTTCTATGGTTCTATGGTTTCTATGGTGGGAGGGCTTGTACCTGTGATGAAGCTGGCTGACTCTACAAACCTCTGCAGCCTCTTTCGATCCTGCAAATTGCAGCCTCCATACCAAACGGTGATGCACCCACTCAGAATGTTCTCCACGGTACATCTAAGAAGTTTGCTAGAGTATTTGGTGACATACCAAATCTGCTCAAACTCCAAATGAGGTACACCCACTAGTGTGCCTACTTCATGATCTTCAGATGTGTTGGGCCCGGGATAGATCTCTTGAGATGTTGACCCCCAAGAACTTGAAGCTGCTCACCCTTTGCAGTGCTGGCCCCTCGATGAAGACTGGTGTGTGTTGTCCTGACTTCTTCACAATCATTTCCCTGGTCTTGCTGATGTTGAGTGTAAGGTTGTTGTGACACCATTTAAACAGCCAATCTACCTCCTGTACACCTCCTCATCGCCATCTAAGAACCTGTCAACAGCAGTGGTGTCATTGGCAAGTTTATAGATGGCACTTGAGCTGTGCCTAGCCACACAGTCATGAGTGTCAAAAGAGTAGAGCAGTGGACAGGTGTGAATCCCTGAGGTGTACCTGTGTTGATTGTTACACCAAAAGAATGAGATGTGACTCATACATATCTGATGACCTTCTGTGGTGTCAGTAGATATCTAGCATGGAAAGCAATGCAGCAATTAGTCCTGACGAAGGGTCTCGGCCTGAAACGTCGACTGCACCTCTTCTTAGAGATGCTGCCTGGCCTGCTGCGTTCACCAGCAACTTTGATGTGTGTTGCTTGAATTTCCAGCACCTGCAGAATTCCTGTTGTCAGCAATTGTAAAGCAGGGAGAAAGCAATCCATCAAATGTGTTTGAACAAACTGGATCAGCCAACGTCACCTGACAGAACTAGCAGTTTTTAAAAAAATAAAAATAATAAAATGCAATCAAAAGCAGTTGAATTCCTTTCAGAAGATTTTGCAAAAGTTGGTTTCAGGCTCTGTAAGCCTACTAGTGACTTCTGTATAATTATTCATGTAGCAAAAATTTGGAGAAATCTGTAAGAAGATTGCCTGTGGCATTGCTCTGGCTAAAACCTACTAAGTGATTATCATCCTGAAACTGTCAGAGCACTACACAGGTCAGAAACAGTTCCTTTGGCCCAGCTTGTCTGTGCTGACCAGATTGTATTCCTGAGCTATCCTATTTTCCTGTTAACTATGATTAGACCATTAAGACCATAAGACATAGGAGCAGAATTAGGCCATTCAGCCCATCAAGTGTGCTCTGCCATTCAATCATGGCTGATGCCAGATCCCACTCAAACCCATACACCTTCTCACCATATCCCTTGATGCCTGGACCATTCAGGAAACTTATCGATTATCACTTTAAGTATACCCACAGGCTTGGCTTCCACAGCTGTCTGTGACAGAGCATTCCACAGATTCACTGCTCACTGGCTAAAATAAAATTCCTCCTTACGTCTGTTCTAAAAGGTCACCTCTCAATTTTGAGGCTGTGCCCTCCAGTTCTGGATACCCCCACCATAAGAAACATCCTCTCCACATCCACTTTATCTAGTCATTTCAACATTCACTAGGTTTCAATGAGATCCCCCCTGCATTCTTCTAAGTTCCAGTGAGTACAGATCCAAAATTGCCAAACACTCCTCATATGTTAACCCCTTCATTCACGGAATCATCCTCATCAACTTCCTCTGGACTCTCTTCAATGACAACACATCCTTTCTGAGATATGTGGCCTAAAACTATTGACCATACTCCAAGTACAGCCTGACCAGTGGCTTATAAAGCCTCAGCGTTATCTCTTTGCTTTTATATTCTATTCCCCTTGGAATAAATGCCAGCATTGCATATGCCTTCTTTACTATAGACTCAGCCTGTAAAGTAACCTTCTGGGAGTCTGGCATGAGGCTGCTAAGTCCCTCTGCACCTCTGATGTTTGAATTTTCTCCCCATTTAAATAATAGTCTGCATCTTTGTTCCTTTTACCAAAATGCATTATCATACATTTCCCAACACTGTATTCCATCTGCCACATTTTTGCCTATTCTTCCAATTTGTCTAAGTCCTTCTGCAATCACATTACTTCCTCAGCGCTATCTACCTCTCCATCTATCTTTGTATCATCTACAAACTTTACCACAAAGCCATCAATTCCATTATCCAAATCATTGACAAACAATGTGAAAATTAGTGGTCCCAATGCTGATCCCTGAGGAACACCACTAGTCACTGGCAGCCAACTAGAAAAGGGCCCCTTTATTCCCATTCACTATCTTCTGCCTGTCAGCCATTCCTCTATCCATGCCAGTATCTTTCCTATAATGCCATGGGATTTTAACTTTGTTAAGCAGCCTCATGTGTGGCACCTTATCAAATGCCTTCTGAAAATCCAAGTAAATGACACCTTTTGTCCACTCTGCTTCTTTCTTCCTTGAAGAACTCTATCAGAATTGTCAGTCAAGATTTTCCTTTACAGAAACTATGCTGACTTTGATTTATTTTATCATTGGTTTCCAAATACCCTGAAACCTCATCCTTAATAATGGATTCCACCATTTTCCCTACCACTGATGTTAGACAACTGGCCTATAATTTCCTTTCTTTTGCCATCCTCCCCTCTTAAAGAGTGGAATAACCTTTGCAATTTTCCAGTCCTCCAGAACTATGCCAGAATCAAGTGATTCTTGAAAGAACATGATCAATGCATCTGCTATCTCTTCAGCAACCTCTCTCAGGACTCTGGGCTGTAGTCCATCTGGTCTAGATGACTTATCCACCTTAAGACCTTTCAGCTTGCCTAGAACATTTTCCTTTGTAATAGCAATGGCACTCACTGCTTCTCTTTGACACTCACGGACCTCTGGCACACTGTTAGTGTCTTCCACAGTGAAGGCAGATGCAAAATAATCATTAAGTCCATCTGCTATTTCTTTGTCCCCCATTACGACCTCACCAGCATCATTTTCCAGTGGTCCAATATAAACTCCCACTTCCCTTTTATGCTTTATATAACTGAGAAAACTTTTAGTGTCCTGCTTTATATTAATGGTTAGTTTGCCCTCATATTTAATCTTTTCCCTTCTTATTGCTTTTTTAGTTGCCTTTTGTGAGATTTTAAGAATTTTCCAGTCATCCAAATTCCCATTATATGCCCTTTCCTTGACTTTTATGCAGTCCTTAACTTTCTTTGTCAACCACAATTGTCTAGCCCTGCCATTTGAGACCTTCTTCTTCTGTGGGATATATCTATCCTGCACCTTGTGAACTATTCCCAGAAACCAACCACCTTTACTCTGCCATCATCCCTGCCAGAATCCTCCTACAATCCACCTATGCAAGCTCCTCTTTCATGCCTCTGTAATTCCCTTTATTCTGTTGCAATACTGATACATGTGACTTATGCTTCTCCTTTTCAAATTGCAGTATAAATTCAATCATATTATGATCAATGCATCCTAAGTGTTCTTTTACATTAAGCTCCCTAATAAAATTTGGATTATTAAAAAACATCAAATCTAAAATAGCCTTTCCCCATATAGGCGCAAGCACAAGCTGCTCTAAAAAGCCATCTCATAGCCATTCAACAAATTCCCTTTCTTGCAATCTGACACCAACCTGATTTTCCCAGTACCCTTGCTTATTGAAGTCCTCAATTATAATTTTGACATTACCCTTACTACATGCCCTTTCCACGTCCCTTTGTAATCTCAACCGCACATCTTGGCTACTATTTGGAAGCCTATATATGATTCCCATAATATTTTTTTCTGTTCGTGCAGTTTCTTAACTCCACCCACAAAGATTCAACATTCTCTGACCCTATGTCACCTCTATGTCAAAATGTGATTCCACCTCTTACCAACAGAGACACACCACCGCCTATGCCTTCCTGCCAGTCCTTTTGATACAAAATATATCCTTTGGCACTAAGCTCCCAACCATGACCTTCTTTCATCCACGACACAGTGATGCTCACAACGACATGCTGACCAATCTCTAGTTGCGCCATGATTTCATCCACCTTATTCCAAATTCAAAGCACATTAAAATACAACATCTTCATCCTTTGGAATTTTGTCTCTGTGATACAATATAACTCTTTGCACTGTCTGCATTGGTACCCAATCATTGGCTTGTCCTTCCTTACATTGATATTACTTCCATCATCTACTGGTAAACCTGCTGGCTCATGCTCAGCTCCATCACACTGGTTCCCATCCGCCTGCCATTTTAGTTTAAACCACTCCCAACAGCTCCATTAAATTTGCCCACAAAGATATTGCTCCTCCTTGGATTCAAGCGCAGCCTGTCCCTTTTGTACAGGTCACTTCAACACCAGATTGTTACACCTTTTTTCCCTAGGTGGGAGAACCTAAAACGAGAGGGCATAGGCTTAAGGTGAGAGGGCAAAGATTTAAAGCTCCACACATTGATTGCCCACTTTCCCCAAAGCAACCTACTCTTTCACTGGCTTCCTTTTTGCTCCTCCTAAACTTACAGAATGTCTTGATATTCTTCTTAATTTTATTTGTCAAGAATGTTTTCAAGGCACATTTTTGTCCTCCTATTGAAATCAGTTTTCTTCCAATTCAAGATCTTAACTTGGGACCAATCTTCTTCCTTCCCATAAGCACCTTAAAACATATAGAATTGTGGTCACTGTTCATAAAGTGTTCCATCACAACACTTCCATCATGTTCCCAGTTTCATTTTCCAAGACAAGGTCAAATCCTTCCCCATGTCTCTAGTAGGACTATTTACAGATTGTCTCAATATATTTTATTGGATGTGCAAAGTGAAGTTTGTCCTGTCTACGCCCATTGCACTAAGACAATCCCAATGAGTACAGTTAAACTCCCCCACTACTATAATCCTAATACACCATTTCGCAATGTGTTTATATATCTGTTCTTCTTGTTGGCTATTGGGAGACCTATGTTTTAACGATTGCCTTCCTCTTTTTCCTGAATTTTACCCACATGGTCTCATTGAATGGTCCTTCCAAGATCTTATTTCCATGTGCCTTTGTCTTGTTTTCTCTAATCAATGGTATGACCCCACCTCAATTGTATTCATCTCTGTCACTTTTGAAAGTTTAGGACCTGGAAAGTTAAGCTGCCAGTCCTGCATTTCCCTCACATTCCCTTGCAATAACATCATAATTTCAAATGGTGATCCAAACTCTAAACTCGCCTAACAAGCTTACCTGTGATGCTCCTTTTATTAACATAAGCACAGTTGAGTCCATCAGCCCTACCATGCTCCTTAGTCTACCTGTGTTTGCATTGCCCAGTGACATTTTATTTATCCTCCACATTTTCTTCTCCACCATCTGCAATTCTTTCTACCTACCCGCAGCACCCCTCCAACCCCTGTAAAATTAGCTTAACACCCACCCCACTGCACCCAATCTGTAGCATGAGCAAATCTCCCTCCAAGCATTCTGGTCTACTTACAATTCAGTTTACGTGCAACCTGTCCTTCCGCTACCAGCCCTACCTACTCCAGAAATGATCCCAAATGATCTAAGCACCTAATACAAACCCTCCTGCACCACATTTTTAGACAAGTATACATCTGTTCCACCCCCCTATTTTCATCCTCACCACCACGGAGCATCGCGAGTAATCCTGAGATTAAAACCCTAGAGGTCCTGCTTTTAAACTTCTGCCTAATTCCTTGAACTCACATTGCAGAATCGCTTCAGTTTTTCTATCTATGTCTTTAGTACCAATCTAAACTTTGACCTCTGGCTTTTTTCCCTCTCCCTATAGAATTTTCTATATCTGATCCAAGATTTCCCTGACTTTTGCAGCAGCAAGGCAAAATCCCACTTTAGAATTTCACTCCTGTTGGATTCAGAAATACCTGTCCATTCCCCTCTAATAATTCTGTAAGCATTAATGCTCCAAAGAACTCTTCCCTGCTGCTTGCCCCCAGGAAAACATCCCCTGACACTGTCTAGAATAACAGATCTGTTTGAGTGGTCATCCATCTTCTCTCTTTCTGTGCCCGTGTCATAACCATTGCCATTTTCTGCATGCTCATAGCAAGTTTAACCATAGCTCCTCATAGAGGGATCAGAAGTGGAGAGAGAGAGCAGTTTCAAGTTTCTGGGTGTTAAGATCTCTGAGGACCAACCTAACTTGGTCCCAACGTATTGATGCAGTTATAAAGAAGCCAAGACAGCAACTTCATTAGGAGTTTGAAGAGATTTGTTATGTCAACAAATACACTCAAAACCTTCTATAGAAGTACCATGGAGAGCATTCTGACAGGCTGTTATGGTGGGGGGGGGGTGCTACTGCACAGGACCAAAAGAAGCTGCAGAGGGTTGTAAATTTAGTCGGCTCCAACTTGGGTACCAAGTACCCAGCACATCTTCAAGGAGCGGTGTCTCAGAAAGGCAGCGTCCATTATTAAGGACCTCCAGCACCCAGGGCATGCCCTTTTCTCACTGTTACCATCAGGCAGGAGGTACAGAAGCCTGAAGGCACACACTCAGCGATTCAGGAACAGCTTCTTCCCCTCTGCCATCCGATTCCTAAATGGACATTGAACCCTTGAACACTACCTCACTTTTTAAACATAGATTTTTTTCTGTTTTTGCATCATTTTTAATCTATTCAATATATGTATACTGTAATCGGTTTACTTATTTTTTTCTATATTATGTATTGCACTGAACTGCTGCTGCTAAGTTAACAAATTTCACAACATATGCCAGCACTAATAAACCCAATTCTGATTCTGATCCTGAAAGCTGTAACTGCTTTATGCACGCTGTCGGTCATAGGGTCAAACAGCACACAAGTGGGGTCTTCAGCCCACTTGATCCATGCTGACCAAGATGGCCCATCCAAGCTAGTCCCATTTTCCAGTGTTTGGCCCATAACCTTCTAAATCTTTCCATGTAACTGCCCAACTGTCTTTTAACAGGAACTGCATTAATGCATTTCAATCATTTTCAGGGGAGGGGTTGAAGTTTCAGCATTCAGTGTTTGCGGAAGTCTTGAGACTGAAGGAGTTTAGCAGAAAAACTTTTATTTTTACCAACTAAATGCTTCTGAGAAGTTCTGCAAAACTTCTCTTTGGATCAATCACATTTGACCTTTTACATTGTGCTCAGCATTGCCTTGGAGTTATTTGCTAGGCTACAACGCTCATAGATTGTGATAGTTCACTGATATTTCTCAACCCAAAGGATCTCAGCAATTTATACTTTTCAGAATATATCGATGATTTGTTTTAAGCTGATTAATCATTGTGTCTCTGATTATACTGGACTGGGCTGGACTGGAGCCAATGTCCTAGGGGAAGTGTTTGCTACTGTTGTTCAGGAGGATTTAAACTAATGTGGCAGGGGGATGGGAACAAGTGCAGAGAGACAGAGGGGTGTAAAATGAGGGTAGAAGAAAAAGTAATAAGGTGAAAAATAAAAGTGGCAGGCTGGCAAATCCAGGGCAAAAATCAAAAAGGGCCACTTTTCAACATAATTGTATAAGGGCTAAGAGTGTTGTAAAAGCAAGCCTGAAGGCTTTGTGTGTCAATGCAAGGAGCATTCATAATAAGGTGGATGAATTAAAAGTGCAGATTGTTATTAATGAATATGATATAGTTGGGATCACAGAGACATGGCTCCAGGGTGACCAGGGATGGGAGCTCAACATTCAGGGATATTCAATATTCAGGAGGGATAGACATGAAAGAAAAGGAGGTGGGGTAGTGTTGCTGGTTAGAGAGGAGATTAACGCAATAGAAAGGAAGGACATTAGCCTGGAGGATGTGGAATCGATATAGGTAGAGCTGCATAACACTAAAGGGCAGAAAACGCTGGTGGGAGTTGTGTACAGGCCACCTAACAGTAGTAGTGAGGTTGGGGATGGCATTAAACAGGAAATTAGAAATGTGTGCAATAAAGGAACAGCAGTTATAATGGGTGACTTCACTTTACATATAGATTGGGTGAACCAAATTGGTTGGGGTGCTGAGGAAGAAGATTTCTTGGAATGTATGCGAGATGGTTTTCTGAACCAACATGCCGAGGGACCAACTGGAGAGCAGGCTATTCTAGACTGGGTATTGAGCAATGAGAAAGGGTTAGTTAGCAATCTTGTCGTGCGAGGCCCCTTGGGTAAGAGTGACCATAATATGGTGGAATTCTTCATTAAGATGGAGAGTGACATAGTTAGTTCAGAAACAAAGGTTCTGAACTTAAAGAAGGGTAACTTTGAAGGTATGTGACGTGAATTAGCTAAGATAGACTGGCAAATGATGGTTGACGGTGGATATGCAATGGCAAGCATTTAAAGATCGCATGGATGAACTACAACAATTGTTCATCCCAGTTTGGCAAAAGAATAAACCAGGGAAGGTAGTGCACCCATGGCTGACAAGGGAAATTAGAGATAATATCAACTCCAAAGAAGAAACATACAAATTAGTCAGAAAAAGTGGCTCACCTGAGGACTGGGAGAAATTCAGAGTCCAGCAGAGGAGGACAAAGGGCTTCATTAGGAAAGGGAAAAAAGATTATGAAAGAAAGCTGGCAGGGAACATAAAAACTGACTGTAAAAGCTTTTATAGATATGTGAAAAGAAAAAGATTGGTTAAGCCAAATGTAGGTCCCTTACAGTCAGAAACAGGTGAATTGATCATGGGGAACAAGGACATGGCAGACCAATTGAATAACTACTTTGGTTCTGTATTCACTAAGGAGGACATAAATAATCTTCCAGAAATAGTGGATGCATTGGTGATAATTTTTCAAAACTCTTTAGATTCTGGATTAGTTCCTGAGGATTGGAGGGTGGCTAATGTAACCCCGCTTTTTAAAAAAGGAGGGAGAGAGAAACCGGGGAAATATAGACCAGTAAGCCTGACATCGGTGGTGGGAAAAGTGCTGGAGTCAGTTATCAAGGATGTGATAACAGTACATTTGGAAAGCAGTAAAATCATCGGACAAATTCAGCATGGATTTGTGAAAGGAAAATCATGTCTGTCGAATGTCATAGAATTTTTTGAGGATGTAACTTTTAGCATGGGTAGGGGAGAACCAGTGAATGTGGTATATTTGGATTTTCAAAAGGCTTTTGACAAGGTCCCACACAGGAGATTAGTGTGCAAACTTAAAGCACATGGTATTCGGGGTATGGTATTGGTGTGGGTGGAGAATTGGTTGGCAGACAGGAAGCAAAGAGTGGGAATAAATGGGACCTTTTCAGAATGGCAGGCAGTGACTAGTGGGGTACCGCAAGGCTCAGTACTGGGACCCCAGTTGTTTACAATATGTATTAATGACTTAGAAGAGGGAATTAAATGCAGCATCTCCAAGCTTGCGGATGACACGAAGCTGGGCGGCAGTGTTAGCTGTGAGGAGGATGCTAAGAGGATGCAGGGTGACTTGGATAGGTTGGGTGAGTGGGCAAATTCATGGCAGATGCAATTTAATGTGGATAAATGTGAGGTTATCCACTTTGGTGGCAAAAATAGGAAAACAGATTATTATCTGAATGGTGGCCGATTAGGAAAAGGGTTAGTGCAACAAGACCTGGGTGTCATTGTACACCAGTCATTGAAAGTGGGCATGCAGGTACAGCAGGCGGTGAAAAAAGCATAAAATCGTATAAAATCGTGAAACGTATAAAATCCTAAAGGGATTGGACAGGCTGGACGCAGGAAGATTGTTCCCGTTGTTGGGGAAGTCCAGAACGAGGGGTCACGGTTTAAGGATAAAGGGGAAGCCTTTTAGGACCGAGATGAGAAAAAATTTCTTCACACAGAGAGTGGTGAATCTGTGGAATTCTCTGCCACAGGAAATAGTTGAGGCCAGTCCATTGGCTATATTTAAGAGGGAGATAGATATGGCCCTGGTGGCTAAAGGGATCACGGGGTATGGAGAGAAGGCAGGTACAGGGTTCTGAGTTGGATGATCAGCCATGATCATACTGAATGGCGGTAATCATATCAAAGGGCCGAATAACCTACTCCTGCACCTATTTTCTATGTTTCTATGTTTCTATACATAAAAAAGAACTGATTTTCATAATCAATTGGATTATGGAACTCCCTAGTGTTGGCTTCTTGAAATTGTGTGTCACAATCTGAGATTTCCAAAAGCTTAGTCCTCATTGCGACATCCAATTGATGGTAAAAGTGATTTCCTGTGCTTGCTTATGCTTTCTGATCAGAAACCTTGTTTCTCCTATTTTGGAAAATTACTCCATATCTCATTTTTGTAATCTGAATCTTATCCATCCCCCCTCCACCCCCGTTGCCGTTAAAGTTCTTCATTCATCTTCCTTTTCTTCTTTGTGTAATGTCCTGGTTCACATTTTTACTGTTATGCTTTATGTATTTCATTTTGGCAGATCTGTAAGAGCAGTCTATTCTGTTTTCATGCTTGTTTGGGTTACTCATGAAGGTAAGAGAGGGGAGAGATGTGCGCCATCCAATTAGGATGGTCAGATTAAGTGGAGGTTTCTCTGGTGAGGGATACTAAGTTTGGGTTTGGAGCTTTTGTTTGAGAGGAGGTGAAGAGAGAAGACACTGGGAAGAACCGGTCATTGCATACGATCTGGTGGGAGACCCGCCTGTTCGAGAAGGATTGCGAGCGATGTTTGGAAGGTGGTGTGTGCTTTCACGTTGACCGAGGGCCCAGCGTGTGAGTGTCAGAGAAGTTCAAGATGAGATCCAACTTGTGCACATTTGACTATTTAATTAGAATGGGCCCTTTTCTTTTTAAAATGCTTTGCTAAACCTTTAGTTAAGATTCATATATATAATTCCTTTAATTGTATGCAGTGTACTAGCTGTTATTTCATGGCATTAATTTGTAACAGGGTAGCAAATGACACAGTATCCACACACACCGGGGTTTGGGGTGGGATTGAGCGCGTCTCAATCTCAGAAGTTTGACGGGGCCAAAGTTTGTCTTTCCTAGCTAGACTCACGCAGCCAAGGAAACCAGGGTGTTTCATTTGTAAGCCTACAGATGTAGATCTGTCAAAAATGGATTTCAAAAGCCATCTCATCTGGTTAACAGTGCATCCTTTAACAACATTAAAGTTTGGTGTTTTTAAGGAAAATGAAGCATTGTAAACATATTATCAGCTTGAATAGAATTCTAATACTGCCATGATTTCCTTGGACTGTTTATGTTAAAATGCACAATAGGTCATATTCTCTTTGTCTGTCAGATCTTAGGATAAAATATAACCTCTGAAGGAACTCATTGAGTCAGGCAGCAACTGCGAACGCAGGGAAACGGCCAACATTTCAAGTGGAAATTCTGCAAGAAGACTGAGAGGTGGGGGATGGTCAGCATAAGGAGCTGAGGTGGAGGGGTGAGGCAGGAGCAGGCAGGTGACATGTAAGGAGGAGATGATGGGCACTTCGAGTCAGATGGGGAGAGGGGAGAGAATGGAGGTAGTTACAGAAGCTGGAAGGTGATAAGAAGGGACAACAAAAGGCTACTGGTTCTGGGATCTGTTAAGTAGAGAAGATAAATGGCACCAGGTAAGTGAGGGATGATAGGCAGATAGAACCATCTGGGGAGGAAAAGAGGGATCCAGTGGTTGACAGATTAGATTAGGTTGTTATCATATATACCACAGAGCAATAACATTTACTGTTCACATGAAGATCACAGCATAAGCAGTATACATGGTAGTCATAAAAACAATAGGCACAAAGTGGCAGAATGGTGCAAAGATTACTGTGCAGTTTTGAAGTTGTAGAATAGCCAAGAGGGGCAAAGTTAAGAAAAGGAGAAGGTGGCAGCACTGCCGGTAAGGGAGTGTGAAAATGGTGCGTGCTTCAGAGTCTGATAGCAGTGAGGAAACTGTTCTGAAGCCTTGACATCCAGGCCTTTCTCCCCTGGCCATTCACATAGGACTCTGCCTGCTCCTCACACAGGGACTTCCAGGCTTTTGGCCAGGAATTCCCACTAATTATTGGGGATATTACAGTTTTTCAAAGAGGCTTTAAGAACATCATTGGATCATTTTCACCAGGACCAAGTGAATTTCTACCTGGACTGGATCAGAGTCAAGATGAAGGCTGTCCAGTGTCCATTCCCCTCCACAGACACTGCCTGACCTACTGAGTTCCTCCAACACTATGTGTATTGCTTCAGATTCCATTATCTAGAGCCTCTCATGACTCAACCTGGAATAGAGTGTTCACTTTTGAAGTCTGGTGTCCGGGATACAGACAATATGGCATCAAAGATGACTGAGTGTAATTAGAGCCTCAGTCCTGAGGATGATGGCCTGGAAGGGAACACTGCTGTTGGTTTGTTTATCCCTTGCTGAGAGAGCATTCATGGTACCTCTCTCTCTTGCTTGGAGATGACTGCAGTAAACAACCATTCTTCAAATGGCCATAGGCTGTGTTGGCACTGGTGCATTTTAACAATGATATATGTCTTTATTGTGAGGTGACTTCCAGGATAGAGAAAGTGTTGGGAGAAGGGAGCTGGTGTGTTCCAGTGGGCCAGTTTGGTAGCAACACATATAAAGTGCTGAAGGAACTCTGCAGGCCAGGCAGCAACTATGGAAACAGCCTGAAACGCCAATTGTACTTTTTTCCATAGATGCTGCCTGTCCTGTTGAGTTCCTCCATCAGTTTGTGTGTGTTGCTCAGATTTCTAGCACCTGCAAATTTTCTCTTGTTTCTGTTTCCAGGATTTTTGCTTTGTAGAAGATGAAGGAAGGTCCCATTCTCCTAACATCCTTGCAAACACTTTCAACTTGGGTGAACCAGAGAAATGCACTTTCTTGTGAACAATCATTTCTATTCTCTGACCATTGGTGGCAAACCTTGGGTCCATGTGTCAAGAACCTGAAAACCTCAAGCCCTTGACTTAGGAGCAGACATAAATTTAACATTGGAGGGACCAAAACTCCTTATGTAAAAGTAAGACCAATACAAGGCAAATTTTCTTCTTTCGAAGGGTCATGGATTTTTGGAAATCGTCTCCCTGAAAGGCACTGGAAGTGGAGTCTTTGAGTATCTCTAAGGCAGAGGTAGATAGGTAACTATTTATTATGAGTAGAGAATGAGGCCATTCAGCCCATTGGGCCTGTGCAATTTTTCAGCACAGCAATTGCATCAGTCCTGTTCCCCTTCTCTTTTTCACGGTACTGCTTGCAACTTATTCTCTCTCACATACCCACCAACACTTTGGCATTTACAGCAGCCCTTCAATCAGCAAAGGAATGAATGGTTCTTGCAAGCCATGGTCAGAACCAGGTGTAATATCACTGGTATATGTCCTGAATTTATTTGTCTTTGAGGCAGCAGTACAATGCAATACATAATAATAGAGAAAAAGGCATAAATTACAGTAAATATACATATGAATAGTTAAATTAAATAAGTAGTGCAAAAATAAGAATTTAAAAAATTGTGAGCTGGTGTTCATGGGTTCAATGTCCATTCAGAAATCTAACGGCGGAGGGGAAAAAACTGTTCCTGAATCACTGAGTGTGCGCCTTCAGGCTCCTGTACCTCCTCCCTGATGGTAGCAGTGAGAACAGGGCAAGTCCTGGGTTATTGGGGTCCTTAATGACGGGTGCCACCTTTTTGAGGCATCACTCCTTGAAGGTGTCCTAGATACCACGGAGGCTAGTGCCATGATGGAAATGACTAAGTTTACGACTCTCTGCAGCTTATTTCAATCCTATGCGGTAGCCCCCGCCCCACCCCATACCAGAAGATGATGCAGCCTGTCAGAATGCTCTCCATGGTACATCTGTAAAAATTTGCAAGTGTCTTTGGTGACGTACCAAATCTCCTCAAACCCTTAGGGAAATATAGTTGCTGTTGTGCCCTCTGCTGGTTGACCAGAATGTGAATTTGGGCTAACAATCGGATCAGCCATGATCTTGTTAAATGGTGCAGGAGGCTTGAGGGGACAAACTTCTTTCCCTAGTTTATACATTCATATTCCACAGTCACTATATGGAATTACATTAAAAGAAGAGTAGCTACTTTAGTGTGGGGGAATAACTTTTGCCTAAAACTTGCGACTTGAATTGACTTTATATCATGATTAAATCTATCTATAACATTTAAACTGTGCCCTACTTTTTACTCTGTAGACTAATAACAGAACTACCAAGTCATTTCTCACTGGTACAGAAGTTACAGTTAACAATATGTGGTGAAATACTGACTGCTGATTTCTAAAGAATTTTCAGCAATGATTTTGTTCTCATCCTGAAAGGCTAATTATATTAGCTCCGTTCTGATACAGCATCAGACTTACCAGTCGTTCCATTCTCAAAGTACTTCCTCTTTTGTTCAATATTTTCTGCAACTCTATTTTCTTTAGGTTTGAAAGAGAAGAAGAGTTAGATTCGCCATTAAGCAGTACACACTCTGCGCACTAATTCCCTTGGGTATTTTGTGAGAAATATGTGGTACACAAAAAGTACTTTAAGTAGAGTAAATGACCTTTTCATTTTGCTGAATTAAAACGAAAGCATCATTATTCTTTAGATACGTTTCTACTCTGTGGTTAAGAAGGCATACAGTGCATTGGCCTTCATCAATCATGGGACTGAGTTTAAGAGCCAGGAGGTAATGTTGCAGCTATATAGGACCCTGGTCAGACCCTACTTGGAGTACTGTGCTCAATTCTGGTCGCCTCACTACAGAAAGGACGTGGAAACCATAGAAAGGGTGCAGAGGAGATTTACAAGGATGTTGACTGGATTTGGGAGCATGCTTTATGAGAATAGGTTGAGTGAACTTGGCCTTTTCTCCTTGGAGCAACGGAGGATGAGAGGTGATCTGATAGAGGTGTACAAGATGATGAGAGGCATTGACCGTGTGGATAGTCAGAGGCTTTTTCCCCAGGAATGAAATGGCTAGCAGGAGAGGGCATAGTTTTAAGGTGCTTGGAAGTAGATACAGAGGAGATGTCAAGGGTAAGTTTTTTACACAGAGAGTGGTGAGTGCTTGGAATGGGCTGCTGGTGGCGGCGGTGGAGGTAGAAATGATAGGGTCTTTTAAGAGACTCCTGGATGGATACATGGAGCTTAGAAAAATAGAGAGATAAGGGTAAACCCTAGGTAGTTCCAAGGTAAGAACATGTTTGGCACAGCTTTGTGGGCCGAAGGGCCCATATTGTGTTGTAGGTTTTCTATGTCCTATGTTCTACGTTCATTCTGCTATAAAGGTGAGTGATGTGAGGTCTGTGGAAAGGGGTGTCAGTGGAGTGACAGAGTAACAAGCTTTTATCAGTGCAATTCTGAATTTACTGCTAAAAGATGTCGAGAAGAGTCTAGACCAGATACAAGTAGATGGGGCTAGACAGAAGGCAAGCTTGGCACAGGTTAAATGGGCCAAATGGCTTGTTTCTGTTCTGTGACTATGACTCTATGATGGTGTGACCGCTTTCATTTTGGAAAGTGGTTTTCTTTGGCACCACACCCTTTTTTGTTAATTAACCAACACTATTGACTCAGCATGTATGAAACTAGTCAGAGGAAACCACATTCTAGCTTCCTGTGCCACGCTGAAATATTTGGACAGCATGTCACTTGTAGAACATATAATTTTATCTTGCATTAACAAAGGAACACATATTTTGTATATCAATGGCATGAGGCAGAAACTTCAGAAACTGATTGATAGAGGCTGCTGCAGGTGATAGGACATCTGACAAAAGGGGAGCTTTTAAAAGTGAGACAGGGAGTTCAGGGCCCACATGTTCCTGTAATAACGAAAGGAAAGAATGTCAAAATTTGGTTGATAAGCAATATTGAGCCTCTGGGTCAAGTAAAAAAAAAAGAGACGTATGGTATGTAGGCAAAAGGGGTTAAACTAATCTTTTGAAGAGTGCAAGGGAAGAAGGAGTACACAAGAAAAAAATTAGATGAGCAGAAAGATACCATGAGATATTCCTGGCAAATAAAATGAAGAGGATTTATGAGAGAAGGTCGCGAGATATTGTCCTCATGGATTTAAGCAAGGCCTTTATCAAGATACTGTACAGTGGACAGTGAAGAAGGTTGGCAAAAATTACACAAGATTATAGATCAATTGGGAAAGTGAGAAGCTGCCAGAGGAAGTACTAGAGATTGGTGCAATCACAATATTTCAGAGAATATGAATAGGAGAGGTTTAGTGGGATATGAGCCAAACATAGGCAAATGGAATTCTGTTAGAATGGCATTTGTTTAGCGTTGTCTTTAGGCTTGTGGATCATTCATATAAATACTGCTCTAAATTGGCTTCTTTAGTACTGGAACTTCTCAGAAATAATGAAAAAATTAATCAGGAGATGCATTATGGGTGTATTTGTAATATTTCTTTTGACATTTGCATGTTCTCTGACCTTGACTCAGCAGAGAATGAAGTAGTAGTTTATGAAAGAGCTTACCTGACATGCACCCAGACTGATCGGCTCTTGCAGCTGGGATTTAATAACTGTGAATAGCTACTTAGCGATAAATTTGTGCTGATATTCAGTTACCTCTCACAAGTCCAAAAAACTTCAGTTCAAGACTTGATGTTGAAAGATTCAGTCACCCATGAACCCAAAGTGTGTACCACTGAACTAACTTTGAAAAATCAAAGGATAATCTTTCACACATTCTGCTAGTGTACAAAGAAAATTAGGTAGGTTTGGAGTCAGAGTGAGAAATTAACATTTTGGGATTGGGGGTTTAGATCAAGGTTGGGTCCAATAGATGTTTATAAGAAACAGGTTTTTGGAGAGAGGGTGGTGGGGTAAAAAAATGGCATTCCACATATTAATCTTTTATTCCTTTAACATCTAAATATCTATTGATTTTGTCTTCAGGACACCACAACAGTCTTTTGTACAGAATTCCACAGGCTCACTCTACCATGGGTAAAGACGCTTACCTCAGGGCTGTCTATAGTTCCGTGGAAAGATACTTCTACAGTTGTACCGTGGAGAGCATTCTGACAGGCTGCATCACTGTCTGGTGTGGAGGGGCTACTGCACAGGACCAAAAGAAGCTGCAGAAGATTGTAAATCTAGTCAGCTCCATCTTGGGCACTAGCCTACAAAGTTCCCAGGACATCTTTAGGGAGCGGTGTCTGAGAAAGGCAGCGTCCATTATTAAGGACCTCCAGCACCCAGGGCATGCCCTTCTCTCACTGTTACCATCAGGTAGGAGTTACAGAAGCCTGAAGGCACACACTCAGCGATTCAGGAACAGCTTCTTCCCCTCTGCCATCCGATTCCTAAATGGACATTGAAGCTTTGGACACACCTCACTTTTTAATATACAGTATTTCTGTTTTTGCACATTCTTTTAAACCTATTCAATATACGTAATTGATTTAATTGTTTATTTATTATTAGTTTTATTTTATTTATTATTATTATTTGTTTCTCTCTCTGCTAGATTATGTATTGCATTGAACTGCTGCTGCTAAGTTAACAAGTTTCACATCACATGCTGGTGATAATAAACCTGATCCTGATTCTGATTCTTGAGTGATTGACCCTGCCCCCTTATATTGAGATTAATCCTTGGTTCAAGACACCCCCACTTGATGCGATCACAATTCCATAATAGACCCTATCATGCCACTTCCAGATTTTGTATGATTCAATAAAATCACCTCACAGTCTTCTAAGCTCCAGAGTATCAGCACAGTCTGCTTAATTTCTGACATACTGTATAACAAAACAATGCTCCAGGAATCAATCAAATGAATTGTTGCCGTACTTCAATTATTGCAAGCAGATAATTCCTTAAGTAGGGAGATTAGAGCCTTGGACAACATTGCAGCTGCTTTCTAAACAGGGTCCCATAAAATTTGAGCAAGATATCTCTGGTTCTGTACTCAAGTCATCTTACAAATATCATTTTTCTTCATAACTAGTCACTCAAGCCAAGTGTTAACGTTTAGTGATTTACCCAGGTCCCCCTGAACACCAACATTATTCAATTTCCCACTATTAGAAAATACTAAACATTTCTATCTTTTTCTAACAGTCTTACGCATTTACTTAACCTGCCTATATGCCCATGAATCTTTTTTTTCACAGTCCTGCCACCTAGAAAATCTTGATTTATTACATGCGATAGTCTTGGGTAGGACTTCCAGGTTTGGGGATTGGTAGTTGAAAGAGTGTAACTAATGGCATGGCTGTGGCTGATGAATTTTAGAATGGCCATCTGGTGGTAGAGGGTAATGGTGGTCACATGAAGGGAGAGAATCACTTTGGGCTGGGGTGCTAAAGGACGGGTAAGATCCTACCTTAAACGGAATCTATCTGAATTAGGTCAGGTCATGTAAAAGTAGGCTTCTCTGATTCTGTGAAACTCTGCTGCTGCATAAATAGCCTACGGCCAGTGCAACCCACTCATATGACATTGAAAACTACATAGGTCCCAAATGTTGCATGTTGTGGATGCAGTTGCATATGTTCTGAACGGTCATGCATGGAGGGCCCAAAATGAAACAAAGTTTCATTTTTCATTGAAATGAGTTGCAGAGTGCATGAGAATATGGTGCCACAAGACCCTTCTTCGAGGTTAGTAGATCTTATTGTTCAAGGCAAAGCAGTGTCTACATAAAGAACAAAACAGAAGTTCATGTGATGGGCTGGAACGGAGAAATATTAAAAAGGTAAAAGAACAATGCTGGCATGGGACTGGTAAAAGTATAAAAGATAGATGCATCTCATCTCCTCATGTCGAGTAAAATATAAGGGACTTGAGTCAAAGAAGCACAGTTTTGGCATGGGATGGGCAGTTATACAGCACAATAAGAACTCAAATAGAAGGAATTAGCCTCGAGTAAATTGGGAGAGATACCTAAATAGGAAATATCTAAATGGGATATCAATCAAATGAAGAAAAACGGTACTAAATTAGATGGGCACTATGGTTCTAAATACTAGATGAATATCCACTAGATCAATTAAATTAATCAGGCTACATTTGTTTTTTGGCGGGTTTGATGGCCTAACTCGTAAAATATTCATATTTTTAAAGGATATTTTAAATACAAACAGCAGCAGGGCTGGTAGAGTTACTGCCTTACTAGAAACCATAGAAAACATAGAAAAACTACAGCACAGAAACAGGCCCTTTGGCCCTTCTTGGCTGTGCCGAACCATTTTCTGCCTAGTTCCACTGACCTGTGCATGGACCATATCCCTCCATACACCTCCCATCCATGTATCTGTCCAATTTATTCTTAAATGTTAAAAAAGAACCTGCACTTACCACCTCGTCTGGAAGCTCATTCCACACTCCCACCGCTCTCTGTGTGAAGAAGCCCCCCCTAATGTTCCCTTTAAACTTTTCCTCCTTCACCCTTAACCCATGTCCTCTGGTTTTTTTTCTCCCCTTGCCTCAGTGGAAAAAGCCTGCTTGCGTTCACTCTATCTATACCCATCATAATTTTACATACCTCTATCAAATCTCCCCTCATTCTTCTACGCTTCAGGGAATAAAGTTCCAACCTATTCAAGCTTTCTCTGTAACTGAGTTTCTCAAGTCCTGGCAATATCCTTGTAAACCTCTCTGCACTTTTTCAACCGTATTAATATCCTTCCTGTAATTTGGTGACCAAAACTGAACATGATACTCCAGATTCGGCCTCACCAATGCCTTATACAACCTCATCATAACATTCCAGCTCTTATACTCAATACTTTGATTAATAAAGGCCAATGAACCAAAAGCTCTCTTTACGACCCTATCTATCTGTGACACCACTTTTAGGGAATTTTGTATCTGTATTCCCAGATCCCTCTGTTCTACCACACTCCTCAGTGCCTTACCATTTACCCTGTATGTTCTACCTTGGTTTGTCCTTCCAACGTGCAATACCTCACACTTGTCAGTATTAAACTCCATCTGCCATTTTTCAGCCCATTTTTCCAGCTGGTCCAAGTCCCTCTGCAGGCTCTGAAAACCTTCCTCACTGTCCACTACACCTCCAATCTTCGTATCATCAGCAAATTTGCTGATCCAACTTACCACATTATCATCCAGATCATTGATATAGATGACAAATAACAATGGACCCAGCACTGATCCTTTTGGTACACCACTAGTCACAGGCCTCCACTCTGAGAAGCAATCCTCTACTACCACTCTTTGGCTTCTTCCATTGAGCCAATGTCTAATCCAATTTACCACCTCTCCATGTATACCTAGCGACTGAATTTTCCTAACTAACCTCCCGTGTGGGACCTTGTCAAAGGCCTTACTGAAGTCCATGTAGACAACATCCACTGCCTTCCCTTCATCCACTTTCCTGGTAACCACCTCGAAAAGCTCCAATAGATTGGTCAAACATGACCTACCACGCACAAAACCATGTTGACTCTCCCTAATAAGTCTCTGTCTATCCAAATGCTTGTCGATTCTGTCTCTTAGTACTCCCTCCAATAACTTACCCACTACCGACGTCAAATTTACCAGCCTATAATTTCCCGGATTACTTTTCGGTCCTTTTTTAAACAACAGAACAACATGAGCTATTCTCCGATCCTCCAGCACCTCACCTCCGACATTTTAAATATATATAATTGCCAGGGCCCCTGCAATTTCAAACTAGTCTCCTTCAAGGTCCAAGGGAATACCCTGTCAGGTCCTGGGGATTTATCAACTTTAATTTGCTTCAAGATAGCAAGCACCTCCTCCTTTTCAATCTGTACAGTTTCCATGGTCTCACTACTTGTTTCCCCTAATTCCATAGACTTCATGCCAGTTTCCTTAGTAAATACAGACGCAAAAAAACCATTTAAGATCTCCCCCATTTCTTTTGGTTCCGCACATAGCCGACCACTCTGATCTTCAAAAGGACCAATTTTATCCCTTACAATCCTTTTACTCTTAATATACCTGTAAAAGCTCTTCGGCTTATCCTTCACTTTGACTGCCAAGGCAACCTCATGTCTTCTTTTAGCCCTCCTGATTTCCTTCTTAAGTATTTTCTTGCACTTTTTATACTCCTCAAGCACCTTATTTACTCCCTGTTTCCTATATATGTCATGCAACTCTCTATTCTTCTTTATCAGAGTTGCAATATCCTTTGAGAACCAAGGTTCCTTATTCCTATTCACTTTGCCTTTGTTACGAGAATACACATAAAATTAAGATGTTTGCTGGCCTGGGCTAGCATCAGTGGCATCAGCAGTTGGTCTGCCACCTGCCCTCAGGGGAAGGAGAGATAAGGAACAATGGAGCAGCGTCTGGAGATGTGTAATGAAGGGATGTGGGAGGAAGAGCTGTCTGGAGCGGCTCCCCCCTTTGAGCCCTGAACTGTTTGAAGTGATGGACAGGCGATACCCCAGCAGGGGGATAAAAAGGGACAGGTTCGCTAAGACAGACACACACGCCACCCGAGGTAACGAGACCCTGGAAGCGGTGCGCTTCTCACGAGTGGGTGAGAAGTCCCAGACAACGACAAGGGTGGAAAGGTACGATCAGCGGGAACCCGGTGTGTGTCCGCCCTTGCCTGGGTGCCGGGTTCACTGCAGAGGATCGACCGCATCTGGAGGAGGGGTCACAGTCGGTGACCTCAGGTGACATCACCAAGGACCTGCCCAAAAGCTGGTTGTGAGCCATCCCGCTGGTCTGTGAGTGAAGCTGTGCTGAATGATGAGTTGTTCTCTCTGTCTCTCTTCCCCCACCTTGTCCATCGCCATGGCAACGATTACTGCGAACTGAACTTTGAGTCATTTTGAAATTGGTCATTTACCCCTAGACAACGATAGAGCTTGATTGATGCTGTTATCTTAATTCTGTGCACATGTGTGGTTATCATTGTTGAATTGTTGCATTTATTATCCTTTCGATTACTGTGTTGCTTGTTTCTTTAATAAAACTTTCTTAGTTCTAGTACTCCAGACTCCAACTGAGTGATCCATTTCTGCTGGTTTGGCAACCCAGTTACGGGGTACGTAACATAAGTGGGGTTCTCGTCCGCGATTTTGAACGCTAAATTTGGGACGGAGTAAATTGATTGGGTTAAAATTCCCGAAAGAAAGAAAAGACAAACAGCAGAAATGGAGGTTGAGGAATTTATAAAGGCGCCGACCTTGGAGGCATTAGAGGATGCCAGGAAATCGGAATTGATAGCTGTGGCCAAACGGGTGAATCTTGCTAAGGTGAAGTCGACAATGAGGAGAGAGGAGATACACAGAGCTATTGTAGAGCACTATGTATCTAAAGGTGTGTTTCCCCAAGGTGAGCTGGGGGAGGTGTCTATTGAAAAACCTGCTGGAGACGCGGTACAGGTACAGCTTGAAAAACTGAGACTCGAGCACGAGTTCCGGGTACGGCAGTTAGAACACGAAGAGAAGCAGTTAGAAAGGCAGGAGAGAGAGTTAGAAAGGCGGGAGAAAGAGAGAGAGTTAGAAAGGCGGGAGAAAGAGAGAGAGTTAGAAAGGCAGGAGAAAGAGAGAGAGTTAGAAAGGCAGCAGAAAGAGAGAGAGTTAGAAAGGCGGGAGAGAGAGAAAGAGGTAGAAAGGCAAGAGAGAGAAAGACAGTTGGAGAGAGAGGAGAAACAGAGGGAAAGGGAATTTGAGCTGGAGAAGTTAAAGATAAGGGCCGAGCAGGGGCTCGTGCCGAACCAAGGTGGAGGGTTCCGGGCGACCCAGGAGGTTAGGCTGGTTCCCCCATTTGACGATACCGATGTGGATCGGTACTTTCTCCACTTCGAAAAAGTAGCTATAAGTCAGGACTGGCCGAGGGATAAGTGGGTTGTTTTACTTCAGAGTGTACTGAAAGGGAAAGCCCAACAAGCTTACTCCGCTTTATCCCCGGAAGATGCCCAGAAGTATGAGGTGGTGAAGGAGGCCATCCTCAGGATTTATGAGTTGGTCCCGGAGGCATACCGGCAGAGGTTCCGGAATGCGAGGAAGCGGTGGGACCGCACGTATTTGGAGTTTGCTCGTGAGATGCAAACATATTGTGAGCGTTGGTGCGCCTCGAAAGGGGTAGAGGGGGATTATGACAGACTGCTGCAACTGGTTCTGATTGAGCAGTTTAAAGGTTGTGTCCCTGAGGGTATGAGACCCTACCTCGATGAGAAAGAGGCAGCCACGTTAGCCGCAACTGCTAAGTTAGCGGATGAGTATGCGTTGACGCATAAAATGAAGGTTGCCCCGAGTAAAGGCTACCAGAAGGGTAGTCAGGACGGCGGGGAGAGTCCGCCGGAAAAGTCAGAAAGTAAGCCGGGGACTAGTGAAAAGGATAAGGTAGACCGGGAGCAGTCTGGTAGGAAGTCTCCTGGAGTCGTCTGTTATAATTGTGGGAAAGTCGGACACTTTGCGTCCAGGTGCTTTGCCCCAAGGAAGGAGACGGGGAAAGGAAAAGCGGAAATTTTGAATGGCTGTATTGAGCTGTTAAGCGAACCGCTAGGGAAGGACAGGTCTGAAAAAGTCCAGGAAGGGCGCGAGAGGTTTATCTCGGCCGGACTGGTGTCAGTGAAGGAGAGGTTAAAACCAGTTCCAGTGCGGATCTGGAGAGACACGGGAGCGTGTCAGTCACTAATACTGAAGAGTGTATTAGAGTTTAGCTCAGAGACCCAGATTGGGGAAGGGACAGAGTCAGTCCCTTTGCACCAGATACATTTACAGAGCAACCTGGTCTCTGGACTAGTCACGATCGGGGTGAGGTCCGAATTACCGATGCAAGACGTGGAAGTCTTGCTCGGTAATGACATCGCCGGAGGAATCGTGTTCCCAGTCGTGAGATTGACGGGTCAGCCTGCCAGCATGGAGGCCCCGCCCGCGATGGTGAATTTGGCTGAAACATTTCTGCCAACCTTGTATGAGACAGGGTGTAGTGAGATAAGAGGTAGTGAGGGAGCTGGGACGGACGTAGCAGTAGCCAGGAAAGAATTTGTGCAGACGCAGGAGCGAGACGAGGGGCTGATGGTTTTGGCCGAGACAGCTCTCTCTGACACAGCCTTGACAAGGGAACTAGTAGGCTATTGTGCGGATGAGGAAGTGCTAAGGAAGAAAGGGAAATCAAGTACAGCATCCGCAGATGAGGAGTGGGGGGTGGTGCAAAAGAGTTATGGGGATGAGGTTTTTAACATGGCCCACGAGGTACCCCCCGGTGGACATTTTGCGGTGCTGGAGGAAACAGTTGGTGGAATCATGAAAGAGAGTTACCGGCTGCCCAGGGGGAAAAATGTTATTGATCATGACCGACGCGAACTGAGACGGTCACCGGCTTTTGATATGCTAACAAACCTAGTCGGTGTTAGCGTGGAAATCAATGAAGCTAGGGGCCCCCTGTTAAGAGAAAAGAACCATTTTGAAAAGATTAGGATGGGATCGGTCAGATGGGAGAAGGCTATTGTTTTGGCCAGGTCTACTGATAAGGTCTCTCCCTTAATCCCCGAAGGAGTAATTAAACGACTCGCACCCATGTGTTTGATTGTCCCGAGGAAATGCAAAGAACTGGGACGTTGGGTTATGTCTGTTACAATAGGGCAGCCAAGCAAACAACACCCATATTTTTTGAGTAATTCAGTGACTAAAGGGCTGATGAACACAGAGGTGTGTATTGGCAATTTAACACGGCTGTCTGAAGCCAGCGTGATAGTGAGCCTTGGAAAAAATGAATTCGGCCACACGAATGTCACTTACCTGGGAATTGTGGTGACACAGGGGCAGCTGGCAGTGATGCAAGCTACAGTGCAGGCTATCGCTGACCTCCCAACCCCGACAGACAAGAGGGCCCTCAGAAGGCTTTTGGAGATGGTGGGGTACTGCAGGAAGTTTTGCAATAACTCTGCGGTCAATACCCGTCCCCCTCCTACTAAGCCCTTGCGAGAGAAAACTGAGTCGGAATGGGACGACCCTTGTTATTGTGGTCCGGGACAAAACCAAATGAGAGGTTACATTGGTCGCAATTCATCAGTGTTTTTGGCCACTATGAAGTTTGCTGAGTTGGAGCCTGGTCTAAGGAGTTATTAATAACACGTGTAAAAGGAACAGAAAATGTGATGACTGTCTGTCAAGGTGTTGACAGCTTCAAATTCTCTGTATTAGCTAAATAACTGTTAAAGATGTATATTGTGTATGTATCAGATAATGTAGTCATGTTTGTAATTTTTACCTCCCGGTAAAAATCCTTAAAGGGGGGAAGTGTTACGAGAATACACATAAAATTAAGATGTTTGCTGGCCTGGGCTAGCATCAGTGGCATCAGCAGTTGGTCTGCCACCTGCCCTCAGGGGAAGGAGAGAAAAGGAACAATGGAGCAGCGTCTGGAGATGTGTAATGAAGGGATGTGGGAGGAAGAGCTGTCTGGAGCGGCTCCCCCCTTTGAGCCCTGAACTGTTTGAAGTGATGGACAGGCGATACCCCAGCAGGGGGATAAAAAGGGACAGGTTCGCTAAGACAGACACACACGCCACCCGAGGTAACGAGACCCTGGAAGCGGTGCGCTTCTCACGAGTGGGTGAGAAGTCCCAGACAACGACAAGGGTGGAAAGGTACGATCAGCGGGAACCCGGTGTGTGTCCGCCCTTGCCTGGGTGCCGGGTTCACTGCAGAGGATCGACCGCATCTGGAGGAGGGGTCACAGTCGGTGACCTCAGGTGACATCACCAAGGACCTGCCCAAAAGCTGGTTGTGAGCCATCCCGCTGGTCTGTGAGTGAAGCTGTGCTGAATGATGAGTTGTTCTCTCTGTCTCTCTTCCCCCACCTTGTCCATCGCCATGGCAACGATTACTGCGAACTGAACTTTGAGTCATTTTGAAATTGGTCATTTACCCCTAGACAACGATAGAGCTTGATTGATGCTGTTATCTTAATTCTGTGCACATGTGTGGTTATCATTGTTGAATTGTTGCATTTATTATCCTTTCGATTACTGTGTTGCTTGTTTCTTTAATAAAACTTTCTTAGTTCTAGTACTCCAGACTCCAACTGAGTGATCCATTTCTGCTGGTTTGGCAACCCAGTTACGGGGTACGTAACACCTTTAATCCTGATAGGAACATACAAACACTGCACTCTCAAAATTTCTCCTTTGAAGACTTCCCACTTATTGATCACATCCTTGCCAGAGAACAACCTGCCCCAATCCACGCTTTTTAGATCCTTTCTCATTTCTTCAAATTTGGCCCTCTTCCAGTTTAGAACCTCAACTCTAGGACCAGATCTATCTTTATCCATGATCAAGTTGAAACTAATGGTGTTATGATCACTGGAACCGAAGTGCTCCCCTACACACACTTGCGTCACGTCCTAACTCATTTCCTAATAGGAGATCTAATATTGCATCCCCTCTAGTTGGTACCTCTATATATTGATTTAGAAAACTTTCCTGAACACATTTTACAAACTCTAACCCATCTAGATCCCTAACAGTATGGGAGTCCCAATCAATATATGGAAAATTAAAATCCCCTACCACCACGACTTTATGTTTCCTGCAGTTGCCTGCTATCTCTCTGCAGATTTGCTCCTCCAATTCTCGCAGACTATTGGGTGGTCAATAATACAACCGCACTAATGTGGCCATACCTTTCCTGTTTCTCAGCTCCACCCATAAGGACTCAGTAGACAAGCCCTCTAATCTGTCCTGCCTGAGCACTGCTGTAACATTTACCCTGACAAGCAATGCTACCCCCCCATCTTTCAGTCCTCTGCCTCGATCACATCTGAAATATCGGAACCCTGGAATATTAAGCTGCCAGTCCTGCCCCTCCTGTAGCCAAGTTTCACTAATTGCTATAACATCATAATTCCATGTGTCAATCCACGCCCTCAACTCGTCTGCCTTCCCCGCAATACTCCTAGCATTGAAATATATACACCTCAGAAGATTTTTACCACCACTCACAATCTTTCTATTTGCGGCTTTGCTTGAACTTATAACATCATTTATTTTCACCCCAGCCACACTGTCAGCTCTGGCACTCTGGTTTCCATCCCCCTGCAAATCTAGTTTAAAGCCTCCCCAATAACACTAATAAACCTCCCTGAAAGGATATTGGTCCCCTTGTAGTTCAGGTGTAACCCGTCTCTCTTGTACAAGTCCCACCTGCCCCAGAAGAGGTCCCAATGATCCTGAAATCTGAAACCCTGCCCCCTACACCAGTTCCCCGGCCACTTGTTCATCCTCCAGAGCATCCTATTCTTACCCTCACTGGCACGTAGCACAGATAGCAATCCTGAGATTACCACCCTCGAGGTCCTGCTTTTCAACTAGATGGCTAACCTCGGGCCCTGCCTAAATGGAGTTTGCACATTCTCCCTGAGTGGATCCCTCTAGACTCTCAGATTTCCTCCAACATTTCGAAGAACTGCAGGTTTGTAGGTTAATTGGCCACTGTAAATTGTCCCCAGTGTGTAGGTGAGTACAGAATCTGGCAGTTTATGAGAATGTGGTGTGAGAAGGAAAGTGAAAATGGAAAAAAAGTCAAAGAACAGTTGTACATTCATTGGCCATCAACTTGATTTGCCTTTTCAGTAACTTCCTCAGTTGGAGACTTAATGAGCAGGGAATGGGTGCTTAAATTACAACTGCTACAATGCCATATTCTGGCCCGTTTACCTACTTCACTATCTATGAGATGGGAACTCTGTTAAAGATACTTAAAGCAGATCCTGCTACTAACTTTTCCAGAATCTGTTGCAAACTTGTAGTTCAGGTTTCCCATTAGAAAGATGACCATCGTTCTAATGTAGATGTCAACTGAAGTTCAGCAGTGATGTAACTCTGTGTTATGACATAGTCTTTAAACAATGGCATCTGCACTCCTAGTTACATTGTTTGGAACTAGATAATTTGGTCCAAAAAAGTTCACTGGATGATCAGTTCCTCCTCAGCAGAGAAGAGCTTGTCCCCAAGCCATACCTTCCTTTCAAACGTGGGTTTACAATTGCATTTATTGCAATTTGCTGGCCATCAGTCACATTATAAATATTTTGCATAGAAACCCAAAACCTAAAGAAAGAATAGCAAAGTGACCCCTCTATCCCAGATTTTCCTGTCAACTTAAGCAGAAAGCCATAACTTCATGCATTCTACAAATAAGGACATGAAAGATTGTAAATAAAAACAATATCTATGTCATTTTCCTTACTGTCCAGATGAGCACAGACCAGTATTATCTTATATTTGACCTTTACTATTAAAAGAACTGATCCCACTATAATTTTTTTTTATTTAATGGCTAGCTTGGGACAAAATAAACAGACAAGACTGCTCCTTACTAGCGATGGCCCTTATTAGAAAGAGTATGCTTCCCAGTGTCACAAGGGAAGAGTAACACGCTCAGCTTCAACACTCATCAGAAAGAGAGACTGAGATCAACTTCACAGACCTTTGTAAAGGGTTCTGCAAACTATAACAACTGTATTCTGTCTGATTCATAGTAGCAAAGAAGAAGTCCAAATGAGTTTATGCAAATTGGGTATGAATGATAAGTATTGATTTAAGGTTGTCACACCTTTAAGAATTGTGTTTTATGACTAACCTCTCTCTATACTACAAATAAGTTTTGAGAATGCTCCAGAGGTAATATTCGAATGGAAGAAGGACCCCACCTTGGCTGACAAGTGAAGTCAGAGCCAAAGTAAAAGCGAAAGAGAGGATATACAAGGAAGCCAGAGCTAGTGGGAAGATAGAGGATTGGGGAGCTTTTACAGACTTGCAGATGGAAACTAAGAAGGTCATTAGAAAGGAAAAGATGAATTATGAAAGGAACTTGGCGACTAATATCAAAGATACTAAAAGCTTTTTTAAGTATATAAAGGGCAAAAGAGAGTTGAGGGTAGATATAGGGCCAATAGAAAATGTCGATGGAGATATTGTAATGAGAGATGCAGAGATGGCAGAGGAACTGAATGCGTATTTTGCATCAGTCTTCACAGTGGAAGACACCTGTAGTATACCGGACATTCAAAAGTGTCAGGGAAGTGAAGTATGTGCAGTGAAAATTACAAGTGAGAAGGTGCTCAGGAAGCTTAATGGTCTGAGGATGGATAAATCTCCTGGACCTGATGGAATGCACCCTTGGGTACTGAAGGAAGTAGCTGGAGAGATTACGGAGGTACTAACAATGATCTTTCAAGAATCGATAGATTCTGGCATTGTACTGTATGACTGGAAAATTGCAAATGTTACTCCGTTATTTAAGAAAGGTGGGTGGCAGCAGAACAGAAACCATAGACCTGTTAGCCTGACATCAGTGGTTGGGAAGTTGTTGGAATCAATTGTTAGAGATGAGGTCACGGAGTACCTGGAGGCACATGACAAGATAGGCCAAAGCCAGCATGGTTTCCTGAAAGGAAAATCCTGCCACAAAAACCTACCGGATGGGCAAGGGTAGTCCCATGATCCTCTCATATCCCTTTTGCCAATCACTTGTCCAGCTCTTGGCTCCATCCCTCCCCCTCCTGTCTTCTCCTATCATTTCGGATCTCCCCTTCCCCCTCCCACTTACAAATCTCTTACTAACTCTTCCTTCAGTTAGCCCTGACAAAGGGTCTCGGCCCGAAACATCGACTATACTTCTTCCTAGAGATGCTGCCTGGCCTGTTGCATTCACCAGCAACTTTGATGTGTGTTGCTTGAATTTCCAGCATCTGCAGAATTCCTTGTGTTTGAAAAACCTACTGCCATTTTTTGAGGAAATTGCAAACAAAGGAGGTGTAGTGGATGTGGTGTACTTGGATTTTCAGAAGGCTTTTGACAAGGTGCCGCACATGCAGCTGCTTAGCAGGATAAGAGCCCATAGAATTACAGTGAAGTTACTCGCATGGGTGGAGCATTGGCTGGTCAGCAGAAAACAAGAGAGTGGGAATAAAGGTATTCTGGCTGGCTGCTGGTTACCAGTGGAGTTCCACAGGGGTCGGTGATGGGACCACTGCTTTTTACAATGTATGTATGTAATTTGGACTATCAGATTAATGGAATTGTTGCTAAATTTGCCGATGATACAAAGATAGGTGGAGGAGTGGGTAGTGTTGAGGAAACAGAGAGCCTGCAGAGAGACTTAGATTAAGAGGACATGACTTCAGGATTGAAGGGCTGTTCATTTAGAACAGAGATGCAGCGAAATTATTTTAGTCAGTGTTGGTTAATCTGTGGAATTTGTTGCCATGAGCAGCTGTGGAGGCCAAGTCATTGGGTGCATTTAAGGTAGAGATAGATAGGTTCTTGATTAGCCAGGCATCAAAGGGTATGGGGAGAAGGCAGAGGAGTAGGGATGACTGAAGAATTGGATCAGCCCATGATTGAATGGCGGAGCAGACTCGATGGGCTGAATGGCCTACTTCCACTCCTATATCTTATGGTCTTATGGTAATACACGAAGATTCTTGGAGTAAGCTGTATATTTTTTTTGAGGCCTTGGCGTCTCATGTATATGCCTTTGGTTATTTACCAGGTTAATTTATAGGGTAAATTTATCACCATAAGTATTCCAAGCAATTATGGATAAGATCCTCCAGAGAACTCAGCACCATTTGTGCAAAAGGATATCAAGTCGAGTTCAAAAAGGTTCAAAGGTTCATTTATTATCGAAGTATACAACTCTGAAATTCTTCTTCTCCTGTTACCTAAGAAACCAAGAATGAAGTGAATGGCAGCAAGATCATCAACCCCCAAATGCCCCTCCCCGGCATACAAAAATAGTGAGAAAGATCTGGCAAAAATACAATATGTAAAAAAACAATATTTAAGACTGAAAAAGTAGTTGGTAATCCAAGTCCATATGCAAAATACAGAGAATCTGTGTTTCATTTTCCATGGCCAGCGGCAGTCTCTGATAGCAGAACGATCCCCCAGCGATCAGAAGTTCAAATCAAATCCAAGTTCACTGTCTTGGCCGTACATACATGGGGTATAAATGCCATGAAAATTTGTTTTGACAGAAACAGCGCACATTATAAACATAAGCTAACATTCAGTAAATTATACTTGATTGGCAGTAATATTGCTATGTTTATTTTATTATTTAAATTGAGCAAGATAAAAGAAATATATTCAGAGGTAGCATTAGGGTTTTTCATGTCAGTTGAAGAACCTGATAGCAGTGGAGGAGAAGCTGTTGCTGAAATCTGAGCTGTGGATCTGCAGCTTCCTTTCCCTCCTGTTCAATGGCAGCAATGAATAGAGGAATGACCCATATGGGGTGCTTAATAATGGATATTGCTTTCTTGAGACATCATTTCATGTAGATGCCCTGGAAGGTAGGGAGAACTGTACCTATGTTGGAAATGGCTGAGTCAACTTCCATTCTTGTTTATTGGAGATTCTTGAATTCTTGTGAATTGAAGATTCCGTACCATACCGTGAAGGCATTCTGACTGGTTGCCTCATGGAATGATATGGAAATTCTTGTTCGAGTGTTCAATGACATGCTGGATCTTCTTAAACTTCTAAGAAAATAGATATGTTGGTGCACTTTCTCCATGGTTGCATCTCTGAGCTGGGACGAGGATAGATGCTCTGAGATGTTGACACTCAGGAAATTGAAGCTGCTCACCTTGACTCCACAGACCCTTCAATGAGGACTGGTGCATGTTCACCTCACTTACCCTTCCTAAAGTCCACAATCTGGTTGTTATAATGACGCCAGTCATTTACTCCTGTACACCACCTCATTACTATCCAATGGTGTAATCAGCAAACCTGTAAATAGCATCCTAATTACCATAGCTGCAAAAGCAAAAAAAAACCTTTAGATATTTGAGGAACTGTTCTGAAGACTTCTTCAACTTCTACCAATTGACACCAAAAACAATTAAGCCCTGATAATCAAAATAAACTTAGTGACAGATTAAAAGGAATGGTGTAAAACTTTACTAAATCAAGAGGAGCATAGTTAAGGTGAATGGTCACAGTCACTCCCAGAGCAGGAGACTCTAAAACCAGAGGTGAGAGGGGAAACGTTTAAAGGAAACCTAAGGAGCAACCTTTTCAGAAAGAGGGTGGTAGTGGGTATGTGGAATGAGGAACAAGAAGAAATGGTAGAGATGGGCATAATTATAATGATTAAAAGATATTTGAACAGATACATAGATAGCAAAGGCTGAGAGGGTATGAGCCAAATTACAGGTAAATGGTAGACAACTAGGTCAGTGTGGACAAGTTTAGGCACAAGACCTGTTTAGGTGCTATATACGAGGGGTGATTGATAAGTTTGTGACCTAAGGTAGAAGGAGTCAATTTTAGAAAACCTAGCAAATTTATTTTTCAACGTAGTCCCCTCCTACATGTACACACTTAGTCCAGCAGTCGTGGAGCATACGGATCCCTTCTTTGTAGAAGTGGTCCACAGCAGGGGTGAATGATAAGTTCGTGGCCAATGAAGAAGGAGATAAGTTATACAGCTCTCATTATATGCACGTGCAGTTCAACTCTTTGAGTAAAAATGCAGAAAGTTTGAAGTTAGTAACTCATCTCCTTCTACTTTAGGCCACGAAGGAGATGAGTTATTAACTTCAAACTTTCTGCATTATCACTCAAAGAGATGAACTGCACATGCATGTAATGAGAGCATCTTGGATTTCCAGGTGGTCCACAGCAGGGGTGATTGATAAGTTTGTGGCCTCGGTTAGAAGGAGATAAGTTATACAGCTCTCGTTATATGCACGTGCAGTTCAACTCTTGACTGAAACTGCAGAAAGCTTGAAGTTTCTCCTCATCTTCTTCTACTTTAGGCCACAAACTTATCAATCACCCCTGCTGTGGACCACTTCTGGAGGTCCAAGACGCCGACTTCTACAAAGAGGGGATCCGTATGCTCCACGACTACTGAACTAAGTGTGTAAATGTAGGAAAAGTAAATGTGCTAGGTTTTCTAAAATTGACTCCTTCTACCTTAGGCCACAAACTTCTCAATCATCCCTCGTAACATGATTTGCACAGACATGGAGGGCTGCAGGGCCAGTTGCTATGTTTTTCTGTTCTATCATTGGCAAAATAAACATGAATTTATTAACGATAAATCTGACAGATACGCTAGAAGTTTTTGAGTTGTATCTGGCAGACTAAAAAAGGGAAACAAGATGATGTAGTGTTTCAAAAGGTCTTGTATAAAATACCACACAAAGTTGGAACACATGGGAGTAATACATTGAAAAGGATTAAGCATTCATTAATATTTGTTAATAGGCAGAGAGTTAGAATGGAAGAGTCATATTCAGGATCAGGAGACTGTGATTTCTGGAGAATCAGTGTTATACAGTATTTCAGCTACAGCATTTCCTTAGTTTTAATAAGCTTTTAAAAAGAGCATTGGGTTGTATTACTCTGTGGGTCTTAATGAGGTTTACCTCACCTGCGTGGGTTCAAGCTGCAGTCTGGGAATAGGGAAATGAAAACACTCAGCAAGACACTCAGCTTCGTTCCAGGAATACTGAATGCTTCTAATATTCTCTGCTGTTAATATCTGAACATGGGTAGAAAGGAGAACTATCTACACCTAGAACTACGCAGAACTTTATGAATCCTCCTCAGAAGCGACTGTACAAGCTCAGATGCTGAATAGGGTCATAAAGTCATAGAAAAGAACAGCACAGAAACAGGCCCTTCAGCCCATTTAGTCCATGTTGAACCATTTAAACTGCCTACTCCCTTCCACCTGCACAAGCATCATAGTCCTACCATCCATACAGCTATCCAAACTTCTGTTAATCATTAAAATCGTGCTCGCATATACATTCAAGATAGTTTTGTTAGTCTGAGAGCATGGCAAGATGGTGACAATGATTGTAGGAGCCAAGTATCTGCTTTCTATTTGCATCGTACTTCGTGTTGCATCTTAATTATGTTTGTCTTTAGTTCAGTTGAGCTAAGGGCGTGAGCTAAGGGTGATATCTTTCTTTGTTGACCACTTAATTACATTTAAATCACCTAAAAACGCAAATACAAGCAAATCTGCAGAATCTGGAAATTCAAGCAACACACATAAAAAATGCTGGTGAATGCAGCAGGCCAGGCAGCATCTCTAGGAAGAGGTACAGTCGACGTTTCAGGCCGAGACCCTTCGTCAGGACTAACTGAAAGAAGAGATTTGAAAGTGGGGAGGGGGAGGGGGAGATCCGAAATGATAGGAGAAGACAGGAGGGGGAGGGATGGAGCCAAGAGCTGGACAGGTGATTGGCAAAAGGGATACGATGCTGGAGAAGGGAGAGGATCATGGGACGGGAGGCCTAGGGAGAAAGAAAGGGGAGGGGAGCCCAGAGGATGGGCAAAAAGTTATAGTGAGAGGGATATAGGGAGAAAAAAAGAGAGAATGAATGAATGAATAAATAAATAAATAAATAAACAAACAAACAAACAAATAAATAAGTGATGGGGTACGAAGGGGAGGTGGGGCACTAACAGAAGTTAGAGAAGTCAAAGTTCATGTCATCAGGTTAGAGGCTACCAAGATGGAATATAAGGTGTTGTTCCTCCAACTTGAGTATGGCTTCAACTTGACAGTAGAGGAGGCCGTGGATAGATATATCAGAATGGGAATGGGACATGGAATTAAAATGTGTGGCCACTGGGAGATCCTGCTTTCTCTGGCGGGCAGAGCATTGGTGTTCAGCGAAACGATCTCCCAGTCTGTGTCGGGTCTCGCCAATATATAAAAGGCCACATCGGGAGCACCGGACGCAGTATATCACCCCAGCCGACTCACAGGTGAAGTATCGCCTCACCTGGAAGGACTGTCTGGGGTCCTGAATGGTGCTGAGGGAGGAAGTGTAAGGGCATGTGTAGCACTTGTTCCACGTACAAGGATAAGTGCTGGAAGGGAGATCAGTGAGAAGGGATGGAGGGGGGTATGAATGGACCATGAAGTCGCGTAGGGAGCCATCCCTGCGGAAAGCAGAAGGTGGGGGGGAGGGAAAAGTGTGCTAAGTGGTGGGATCCCATTGGAGGTGGTGGAAGTTACAGAGAATTATATGTTGGACCCGAAGGCTGGTGAGGTGGTAGGTGAGGACAAGGGGAACCCTAACCCTAGTGGGGTGGCAGGAGGATGGGGTGAGAGCAGATGTGCATGAAATGGGAGAGATGCGTTTGAGAGCAGAGTTGATGGTGGAGGAAGGAAAGCCCTTTCTTTAAAAAAGGAAGACATCTCCCTCGTCCTGGAATAAAAAAAGCCTCATCCTG
This sequence comes from Mobula hypostoma, assembly GCF_963921235.1. Lineage (NCBI taxonomy): Eukaryota > Metazoa > Chordata > Chondrichthyes > Myliobatiformes > Myliobatidae > Mobula > Mobula hypostoma. Next base: position 59,963,787 of record NC_086106.1, read on the forward strand.
AGAGCAGATGTGGCAGAGACGGAGGAATTGCGAGAAGGGGATGGCATTTTTGCAGGAGATAGGGTGGGAAAAGGAATAGTCCAGGTAGCTGTGAGAGTCCTTAGGCTTAAAGTAGACATCAGTAGATAAGCTGTCTCCAGAGATAGAGACAGAAAGATCAAGAAAGGGGAGGAAGGTGTCAGAAACGGACCAGGTAAACGCGAGGGCAGGGTGAAAGTTAGAGGCAAAGTTAATGAAGTCAACGAGCTCAGCATGCGTGCAGGAAGCAGCACCAATGCAGTCGTCGATATAGCAAAGGGAAAGTGGGGGACAGATACCAGCATAGGCACGGAACATAGATTGTTCCACAAAGCCAACAAAAAGGCAGGCAGAGCTAGGACCCATACAGGTGCCCATAGCTACACCTTAGGTTTGGAGGAAGTGGGAGGAGCCAAAGGAGAAATTATTAAGAGTGAGGACTAATCCCACTAGACGGAGCAGAGTGGTGGTAGAGGGGAATTGATTAGGTCTGGAATCCAAAAGGAAGCGGAGAGCTTTGAGACCTTCCTGGTGGGGGATGGAAGTATATAAGGACTGGACATCCATGGTGAAAATAAAGCAGTGGGGGCCAGGGAACTTAAAATCATTGAAAAAATTCAGAGCGTGAGAAGTGTCATGAACATAGTTAGGAAGGGATTGAACAAGGGGGGATAAAACAGTGTCGAGGTATGCAGAAACGAGTTTGGTGGGGCAGGAGCAAGCTAAGACAATAGGTCGGCCAGGACAGGAAGGCTTGTGGATCTTGGGTAGGAGTTAGAAACGGGAAGTGCGGGGTGTGGGAACTATAAGGTTGGTAGCAGTGATTGGGAGATCCCCAGAGCTGATAAAGTTGGTGATGCTGTGGGAGACAATGGCCTGGTGCTCTTTAGTCAGGTCATGATCGAGGGGTAAATAAGAGGAGGTATCTGCGAGTTGTTGCTGTGCCTCAGCAAGGTAGAAGTCAGTACGCCAGACTACAACAGCACCCCCCTTATTGGCGGGTTTAATAGTAAGGTTAGGATTTGTGCGGAGGGAGTGGAGAGCAGAGCGTTCGGTAGGAGTGAGGTTGGAATGGGAACAAGGAGTGGTGAAGTCGAGACGATTGATGTCCTGATGGCAGTTAGCAATAAAGAGATCCAGAGCAGGCAGAAAGCCAGAGCGGGGTGTCCATGAAGAGGAGGAGGGTTGAAGACGGGAGAAGGGGTCATCGGTGGGGGTGAGAGAGTCCTTGCCGAAGAAATAGGCTCAAAGATGGAGCGGGCGGAAGAAGAGTTGAGTGTCATGGCACACATGGAACTCGCTGAGGTGCAGATGAAGGGGGACAAAGGTAAGGCCCTTACTGAAGACAAAGCACTCTGCCTCAGAGAGTTGAAGGTCAGAGGGGATGGTAAAGACCCGGCATGGATGAGAAGTGGGATCAGAGGGGGGAGGGGGAGGGAGGGTTGGGGTGAGAGGAAGATGGAGCCTCCGAGGGCCCAGGAGCTGTCGGTGGGATGTGAGGGAGACGGGGTTGCAGAGTGGTGGTGAGGGAAGGGGAGACTGGAGTCACAATAGCAGCACGTGAAGACCCGGCCTGGAGTTCAAGGCTGGAGTCGCAGTTGGTGGTTGCGCAATCGCTTTGAAGGTGTCCATGGTTGTTGGAACCTGCATTGATGGTATTGATTCAAAACCCGGACTCCAGCACCATCAACGCAGGTTCCAACGACCATGGACACCTTCACAGCGATTGCGCAACCACCAACTGTGACTCCAGCCCTGAACTCCTGGCCGGGTCTTCACGTGCTGCTATTGTGACTCCCGTCTCCCCTTCCCCCACCACCACTCTGCAACCCCGTCTCCCTCACATCCCACCGACAGCTCCTGGGCCCTCGGAGGCTCCATTTTCCTCTCACCCCAACCCCCCCCTCTCCACTGACACCACCAGCCTCCCAGCCCCTTCCCCCTCTGATCCCACTTCTCATCCGTGCCGGGTCTTTACCATCCCCTATGACCTTCAACTCACTGAGGCAGAATGCTCTGTCCTCAGTAAGGGCCTCACCTTTGTCCCCCTTCGCCCACATCTCAGCGAGTTCTGCGTTCGCCATGACGCTGAACTTTTCTTCCGTTAGCTCCGTCTTCAGGCCTACTTCTTCGGCAAGGACTCTCCCACCCCCGCCGATGACCCCTTCTCCCATCTCCAACCCTCCTCTTCTTCATGGACACCCCGCTCTGGTCTTCTGCCTGCTCTGGATCTCTTTATTGCTAACTGCCGACGGGACATCAACTGTCTCGACTTCAACACACCTTGTTCCCATTCCAACCTCACTCCTTCCGAAAACTCTGCTCTGTACTCCCTCCGCACTAATACTAACATATAAAACCCACCGATAAGGGGGGTGCTGTTGTAGTCTGGCGTACTGATCTCTACCTTGCTGAGGCACAGCGACAACTCACGGATACCTCCTCTTATTCACCCCTCGTTCATGACCCTACTAAGAAGCACCAAGCCATTGTCTCCCACACCATCACCAACTTTATCAGCTCAGGGGATCTCCCAACCTCGTTGTTCCCACACCCTGCACTTCCCGTTTCCACCTCCTACCCAAGAGCCATAAACCTGCCTCTCCAAGTAGACCCATGGTCTCAGCTTGCTCCTGGCACACTGAACTCATTTTCTGCATACCTCGACATTTTATCCCCACTTATTCAATCCCTTCCCACCTATGTTCATGACACTTCTCACGCTCTGAATTTTTTCAATGATTTTAAGTTCCCTGGCCCCCACCGCTTTATTTTCACCATGTATGTCCAATCCTTATATACCTCCATCTCCCATCAGGAAGGTCTCAAAGCTCGCCGCTTCTTTTTGGATTCGAGACCTAACCAGTTCCCCTCTACCATCACTCTCCTCCATCTAGCGGAATCAGTCCATACTCTTAATAATTTCTCCTTTGGTTCCTCCCACTTCCTCCAAACTAAAGGTATAGCCATGGGCATCCATATGGGTCCCAGCTACGCCTGCCTTTTTGTTGGCTTTGTGGAACAATCCATGTTCCAAGCCTATACTGGTATCTGTCCCCCACTTTTCCTTCGCTACATTGACGACTGCATTGGCGCTGCTTCCCGCACGCATACTGAGCTCGTTGACTTCATTAACTTTGCCTCCAACTTTCACCCTGCCCTCAAGTTTACCTGGTCCATTTCCGACACCTCCCTCCACTTTCTTGATCTTTCTGTCTCTATCTCTGGAGACAGCTTATCTACTGATATCTACTACAAGCTTACAGACTCTCACAGCTACCTGGACTATTCTTCTTCCCACCCTGCCTCTTGCAAAAATGCCATCCCCTTCTCGTAATTCCTCTGTCTCTGCCACATCTGCTCTCAGGATGAGGATTTTCATTCCAGGACGAAGGAGATGTCCTCCTTTTTTAAAGAAAGGGCTTTCCTTCCTCCACCATCAACTCTGCTCTCAAACACACCTCTCCCATTTCACGCACATCTGCTCTCACCCCATCCTCCCGCCACCCCACTAGGAATAGGGTTCCCCTTGTCCTCACCTACCACCCACCAGCCTCCAGGTCCAACATATAATTCTCCGTAGCTTCCGCCACATCCAACGGGATCCCACCACTAAGCACATCTTTCCCTTCCCCCTCCTTTCTGCTTTCCACAGGGATCGTTCCCTACGCGTTCATTCGTTTCCTCCCATCCCTTCCCACCGATCTCCCTCCCGGCACTTATCCTTGTACGCAGAATAAGTGCTACACATGCCCTTTAACTTCCTCCCTCACCACCATTCAGGGCCCCAGACAGTCCTTCCAGGTGAGGCGACATTTCACCTGTGAGTCGGCTGGGGTGATATACTGCGTCCGGTGCTCCCGATGTGGCCTTCTATATATTGGCAAGACACAATGCAGGCTGGGAGATCATTTCGCTGAACACCTATGCTCTGTCCGCTAGAGAAAGCAGGATCTCCCAGTGGCCACACATTTTAATTCCACATCCCATTCCCATTCTGACATGTCTATCCACGACCTCCTCTACTGTCAAGATGAAGCCACAGTCAGGTTGGAGGAACAACACCTTACATTCTGTCTGGGTAGCCTCCAACCTGATGGCATGAACATTGACTTCTCTAACTTCCCTTATTGCCCCACCTCCCCCTCGTACCCCATCCGTTATTTATTTGTTTGTTTGTTTATTTATTTATTTATTTATCTCTCCCTTTTTTTTCCTCCCTCTGTCTCTCTCACTATATCTCCTTACCCATCCTCTGGGCTCCCCTCCCCTTTCTTTCTCCCTGGGCCTCCTGTCCCATGATCCTCTCATATCCCCTTTGCCAATCACCTGTCCAGCTCTTGGCTCCATCCCTCCCCCTCCTGTCTTCTCCTATCATTTCGGATCACCCCTTCCCCCTCCCACTTTCAAATCTTTTTAAATCACCTAAGTTAGCTTAAGTTACCTTAATTATGATTAATTACATTGAAGAAAGCTTAAGTACATTTACTATGCTAAGACTATTTATCATATTATATCTACTTTTAGTTTAATTAGTTTAGATCACTTCATGATGGGTTTGCTTGTTTCATAATAAAAACATGAATGCATTCTTAACTTTGCAAACTCTGCTGAATCAGGATTTGAGAGTAAGTAATACAGATGTCACCGCACCCCTCCCCCCAAACCTTGCTTATGCTCTAAGCAGTGTTTGTTTGTTTGTTTGTTTGTTTGTTTGAGTAGGCGCTACACTTGATCAACAAAAAAGGATTGACAGTTATAACACACGAACATCCACATTCAGACTTGGCAGTGAAATTGGAATTGCAGCATTGATAAGCCGGAAGCAACTTGTGGCAAGCAATGACCTTTTGTTGTCTCATGCTGTGTATTGGGGTTGGGAACACAGTTTTGAATAGTCATTGCTCAATAGTTTGGTATTTGCCTAAGGGTTCATCACTTAGTTCTACTGAAATGCCGAAATATTTCAACTGCTGACATTTGAATCAAACAGTGTTTGTTTGGCCTGGTTCACACAGGTGTAAAAGCAATATGAGTCAAGCTGATGGCAGTGATCTTGAAGTCAGGACGAAAAGGAAATAAAACTTACTGAGAAAGCTCCAGTGAATATAAATGAAAGTTTTCAAAAGGAATATAAGAAAATTGTGATCAACATTGAAAATTTAATATCATTAATTGGAAGTCTTATGCTAGAAAAAGAAAATCTCTCAAGAGTGCTGCCTCATTTTAACGGCCTCGTGAAATTGTTGCTAAGCAACATAACATGGTGTTGTCTTTAATTCCTATCTCAGAGGAAAGTAAGTATATTCCAAGCTTTGAAAATATTGAGATTCTTATTCATACAGTCATAGCAGAAGCTGAACAATGACAAACAAATATGCGGTGATGAAGGACATGTTCCTGAAACAAATGAAAATGTTTCTCCAATTCCAGAGCATGCTTTGACTATGTATACGACTAAGAATTTATAGGGTGATGTACACCCATGACAGTAGATCAAATGCACATGCTCCAAGTTTTATTCCTGGCAGAGTGTTCCATGTGTCTGGTACCTCCTTGGCACATGCTAGAGGGGAGGTTGATTTAGCTGAGTTATTTGCACAACAAAAAACTTTGAAGGATAAACATGTGTTAGAAGAATAAGCAGAGCAGATATGAAGAAAGTTGGGGCAGCTTAAGTTGCAGGAGGTAATTGCAGCCAAGTTGGCCAAAGCTGAAGCGCTAAAGGCTTCAAGTGCTGTGTGTGCTACGTGCTCCAGCAAGACAGTTCTATAGTGTGAGGTCCTATGTCGACATGGCACAGAGAAAATCCAACTTAATGTCAATGTGAATCCATTTGTTTTGCAAACATCTCATGAGCCAGGAGTTAGGACAGCAAGATGTAGTTGAGGGTGTTCATTCTCTGCCTGCACTAAGGAAACACTCTGAACCTATGTCATATTCAACAGCTCAAGGGGCTTCTAGGGACATTAACACAGTATGGAAACACTCATTGTTACCAGGTTCAGACTGGCCCAAGTGCGGAGTAAGAGACACTGAAGCAGGTCAATAGTTCACAATCTTTATTGTGAACAGTGTTTAAGGGAAAATAAACAATAAACGCTAGACAAAATAGGGCTGTTAACTAAAGCTCTCAAATGGGAATCAAAGCCTATACTGCGGCTGAAAAGAAAATTTAAACATTAAACAAATACTGCTAGTCTTTGAAGTCAGTTGACTCAGAAGTCCAGTTTCTCGGGGAAAAGACTGAAAGCAAAAGAGACAGTGAAGCATTGCTGTTCTCTGTTCAATTCTCGACAAGCACTACGACGACAGGTTAAATATTATCACGATTAAATGATTAACTGACAAGCGCAATTGCCGTATCTACCTCACTGCCGAATCCATGGCTGTGACACTCATGTGATATCCAAAGAGTGCACTGAAGGCCATAAAGAGTGCAAAGAGTGCACTGAAGGCCATAAAGAGTGCACTGAAGTGCAAAGAGTGCACTGAAGGCCATAAAGAGTGCACTGAAGTGCAAAGAGTGCACTGAAGGCCATAAAGAGTGCACTGAAGTGCAAAGAGTGCACTGAAGGCCATAAAGAGTGCACTGAAGTGCAAAGAGTGCACTGAAGGCCATAAAGAGTGCACTGAAGTGCAAAGAGTGCAAAGAGTGCACTGAAGGCCATAAGAACGCAAAATGAAATAGCAGCCTTATTGGTACAACAACAGCGCATTGCATTTCTGCCTAAGAGAGAGATTCAAAGGTTCAATGGCAATCTATTGCAATAGCATATATTCATGAGGGCTTTTAGGAGTAGTGTTAAAGGCGAGACTGACAATTAGGGTGACCACCTTTATTTCCTTGAACAGTTCACTGGAGGTCACTCTAGGGAGCTTGTCAAAAGTTGACAGTAGGTTAACCTGGAGGAAGGATATCTAAAGCCCAAAGCTTTACTGCAGGAACATTTTGTTGATGAGCAGAAAATTGCATTGTTCTACATGCAAAAGGCCCTTACTTGTCCACCTTTCAAACCTGAAGATGAGAGAGTTCTTCAAGACTACGGTCATTTTCTTAGAGGTTGTTGTAATGCAATGGGAGATGTTCAGCATCTGTAAGAGCTGGACATGCCTATTAATATATCCACTGCTTTGCAGAAGTTGCCTTATATTCTTATGGATAAATGGAGATGTGTAGCCTGTAAACTACAAGATAAGTACAACCATGAGGCTACTTTCACCAACCTTGTTGAGTTTATCAAAAAAACTAATAAGGATTTCTGCACACTTTGTGTATGGAAATATACAGTATACTACATCTCCTGCAGTAAGCAAAGGAATGAAAAAACTACGTCACAAATTTGTTCCAAGGCTAAAGGAAGCAGCTTTGCCACTACTGTGGCCACTGTGAAAGTAAGACTAGATCTAATGAAAGGAAAATGGTTCTGTCAGCCAAAAGGGATTGTCTGTTCTGTGATGGTGGACGTATATTGGATTCATGCTCCCAGCAGAAGAAAAAGATTCAAAAAAAGAAAATGGTGTCTGCTTTGGCTGTTCGAGTGCAGGATTGCAGGAAGCATCTTTCATGCAAGGTATACAGTGGCAAACATCCTAGCATACTTCATATTCACTTTGAAGATTTTAAACAGACTGTGAATGAATCTAACACAGCAGTGAGTACTGCCCTGGTTTCTAATGGATTTACAGGGGCTGGCGATCAGGATTGTAAACTTCCTATAATTCCAGTTCAGGTGAAGTCTAAGAAGGGTAACAAATGAGTGTTTACGTATGCTTTCCGAGATGAAGGAAGTACAGCAGTGTTCTGCGTAGACGCAACATGGGTCAAGAGAAGGTTATAAGTAGCCACATTATTTCAGGATTGGAAGTAGCAGGCTTAGACTTCTGTGAACTACCTAACATCTATACGCAGGGAAGTATGCCTGTCCACAAAGGGGATATCCTTCATCAGAGGGATCTTGAGGAATGGTCTCACCTGAAATATTTTCATTTGCCAGAAATTGAGTTAAAATTTAAGTTGCTGATAAGGATGCATGTGCCTAAAGCACTGGAGCCATTGCAAGTGATTTGCAGTGCTAATGATGGACCCTATGCAAATAGAACAATGTTGGGTTGGACTGTGAATGGGCTACTGAAAGGAGACCATTGTGATGAAAGAGACTGTGCACAGCCAGAGCTGACAGTTAACAGGATTTCAACTTTGATCTTGGATGGACTTTGGCAGCAGCAATTCAAGACAGGTTTCCCTGAATGCAGTTAAGATGAACAATCTGGTTTGTCAAAGGAGGATCACAGTTTCATGGAGGTGGTGGCAATTCTGCAAAACTGGTGCATGGTCACTACCAGATTAGTTTATCTTTGGGAAAGAAGGAGGCTAACATGCCTAATAATAGGAAGATTGCTGAGAAATATGCTTTGAATCTAAGGAAGAGTTTCAAGAAGGACATATCATTTCACATTGACTACACAGCTTTCATGAAGGATGACATTACCAAAGCTTATGCCAAGAGAGTTCCAGAAAAGGATCTAGAATGCAGTGATGGGCAAGTCTGGTATATTGCACATCATGGTGTTTATCATCTCAGAAAAAAGGAAACTTCCTGTTGTGTTTGACTTTTCAGGAATGTAATTTAATGCTCAGTTATTACAGGGACCAGATCTTACTGGTACATTGATTGGAGTCATAACAAGACCCAGAAAAGAACCTGTGGCAATTATGGTGAATATTGAATCAATATTCCATCAGGTTAAAGTATCATTAGAAGAGACCTATTCAGGTTTCCTTGATGGCCTGATGATGACCTCAACCAAGATATGGTAGACTTTAAAATGGTGATACATCTCTTGGGAGCAACTTCATCACCAAGTTGTGCCAATTTCACTCTTAGGAAATGTGCAGAAGACAATGAAGAACAGTTCAGCTGGAGACGCTGGATAAGGTTTTGAATTGCTTCTATGTTGATGACTGCCTTGTGTCAGTATCTCCTGAGGAAGAAGCAGTGACTCCTTATCAGCATCTTGTATCCATTTGTGCTAAGGCCAGTTTTTGGCTCACAAAGTGGATAAGCATAAGACATTGTGTGCTATCTGTAATACCAGAAAAGCAAAGAGTGAAAGACATGAAGGATTTGGATTTAATCAAGATATTCCTTTAGTTGAGAGAATACTAGGTGTGCAATTGTGTATTCAGTCTGATACTTTCAAGTTTAAGATCACAATCCAAGACAGACCACTTACCAGAAGGGGGAATCCTCTCCATGCTTAGCTCCACGTATGATCTCTTAGGAATTTTGAGTCTGGTGGTGTTATCTGCTAAGAAGATTTTACAAGACCTATGTAAGAAAGGGCTTGGCTGGGATGACGCTCTACCAACATCAGATCGTCATGAGTGGACAAGCTGACTGGAAGAAACTTGCCAATTGGAAGACTTCAGGACTGCTAGGTGCTTGAAACCCTTGGATTTTGGAAAAGTTGCGACTGCACGGTTACAAGTGAAGATGCAGTGACTATCTATTGTTGCGTGACTCATGTTCGCAAGTGCACAGTGCTTTTATCAAGAGAAGATCTAGGGTAGCTCCTTTGAACTCAGTTCCCATCTCTCACGTAGAGCTCATTGCTGCTACGATGGCAAGCTATGTGGACACATTGTGGAGGAAGGAGTTGTACGTGCAGTTTCAGGACTTAGTTTTTTGACTAATAGCACTTCTGAAACCTCCAGGTTCTGAATCGTAGTTGCCAACAGTGTTTCAGATATCCTTAATGTCTCACAGACATCTCAATAGAGGTCTGTAAATACTTCAAACAACCCAACACATGTGGTCTCTAGAGGGCTGAAGGTGAAGGCTTTTCTGAAGAATAAGGCTTGGGTGCCAGGGCCTCGGTATCTTCTTCAGCCTGAAAGCGAAAGGCCTGTGAATTTGGATTGCTCTGGAGAACTTGTGCTAGATGATCCAGAAGTCAAGGGGATTGTTATGATGAATGCCCAGAAGACTGAAGAGGAGTTGGACGTGGTAACATGTATAATCCATCACTTCCCGTCTTGGTCCCAGTTGAGGAAGACAGTGGGCTGCATTCTTAGGTTTAAGACTTGCTGATATTTCTTAGTAGGAAGAGGAAACGATTGAATATTGTTTAGTCCCAAAATTACTTGGATGAAGAACATGAAGGGCATTTGGGGAGAGAGATGGAGAAGGCCAAACGTCAGATTGACCAAGATTCTCTCTTAGTGGAGGAGCTCAGAAAGGCTGAAATGGAGATAACTGGTTCTTTGTTAAAGAAAGAGGTTTCCAGATGAATTCTCGAGTTTGTAAAGGGGAGAAAGTGTGAAAAGCAATGGTCATATTTTCATGCTCAATCCAGTTCTTGAAGATGATGCCTTGAGAGTTGGTGGATGGCTTAGTAGGGTGGCCATGCCTGAAGAGTCTAAACATCCTGTTATGCCGGCAAAGGATCTGCATATCTCAGACATCATTCTGAGGCATGTAGATCAAGAAGTGGAACATGGTTGTAACCTCATTTTATCCAGGTTGCACCAACATTAATGAGATTCTTGGTGCTACTACGGTTGTAAGAAGAATCCTGTCTAAAGGTGTTGTTTGCCGATGGTTGAACGCAACTGCAGGATGTTAGCGCATGGTAGATCTATCTCTATGCAGGGTCTCCCAAGATGAACCTCCATTCATATGTGTAGGAATGGGCTACTTCAGACCTTTGGAGGTGAAAATCAGAAGGAGTACAGTGAAGAACTAAGTGAACTATTCATACTGAAATGGCATTTTCTTTGTATACAGATTCCTTTGTTAATGCACTTCAACACTTTATAGCAATACGAGGACAGGTTCATGAACTGTACAATGATGGAGTCATAGAGTCATAGAAAAATACAGCACAGAAACTGGCCCTGCAGCCCATCTAGTACATGCCGAACCACTGAAACCACCTATTCCCATCGACTAGCACTGGGACCACAACCCTCTATACCCCCACCATCCATGTACCTATCCAAACTTCTCTTAAACATTGAAATTGAGCTTACATGCACCACTTGCACTGGCAGCTTGTTCCACACTCTCATGACCCTCTGAGTGAAGAAGTCTCCCCTCATGTTTCCCTTAAACTTTTCAACTTTCACCCTTAACCCATGACCTCTAGTTGTAGTTCCACTCAACCCAAGTGGAAAAAGCCTGCTTGCATTAATCCTATCTATACCACCCATAATTTTGTATACTCTGTCAAATCTCATCTGAATTGTCTTTTTTAAGCAATAAAATCCAAACCTTTCTGATCTTTCCTTGTAACTCAGGCCCTCCAGTCCCAGCAACATCCCTGTAAATCTTCTGTGCACACTTCCAACCTTATTTACATCTTTCCTGTAGATGGATGACTAAAACTGCACACAATACTCCATATTAGGCCTTACCAATAGTGGGACAAACTTTACTGGAACTGAGCATGAGTTGGGAGAAGCCATTGTGAAGTGGAATCATTCTCAGGTCAATGGTGTACTTCTCCAGAAAGAAATTAAGTGAATTTTTAAACCCCAGGCTGGTTCACATCATGGAGGAGCATGGGAGAGATTGATCATCTCGATAGTAAATGTTCTTAACTTTACCATGAAGGTGCAGAATCTTGATGAAGAGGGTCTTCACACATAATAGAAGCTATTATTGATGATCATCTGATTACAAAAGCATTATTTGATCCCAATGACACACAACAATCTGTTGCTTCTGAAGACCTCACCATCATCACCACCAGGAGAGTTCCAAAAAGAAGATGCTTATGTTCATCGTTAATGGAAGCAAGTCCAATACATGTCAACCTTGTTTTGGGAACAGTTGGTCAACGAGTATTTACCCCAGCTATTGGAACATCAGAAATGGTCAAGTATAGGACATGATTTCTCCCAGAAAATATTGTGCTTATAGTCAAAAATACAGTACCACAAGACTCATGGGTCATGGGAAGAATCATTCAAGCTTTTCCAGATAGAAAAGGATTTGTGCAACAGATACCCCCATCAAGACCCAGATCAATTGTTAGGGTTGGCCTTTTAACCAAGATCTGTCTTCTACAGGAAGAAGAGGTTTGAGCAGCTACAGCTCGAGAAGCTTCATGATTCGGTCTTGTCAAAGAGTGGTGATAACGATCACTCTGTACTTGTCTAAGTGCTGGTAAACTCTGGCCTAGATGATGTTGCATGACTTGTCTGGAAGAAGAAAGATGAAATATAATATTTGCATGAATGTTAATGATTTCATGTCTCCTGTTTTTAGTAGTATGTAGTTGTAATCGAGATGTATGGGGTGGTTGGGTCCTGACTAAATATCAGGAAATGCCAGTAATGATTATATAGCTTCTACCACCCGAGACAACTCCACCTTCACGTAGGACTTAGGTCCGGGTGCACCATGTCTTGCTGAAGGCGAGTGTTTGGTGCCAGAAAAATAACCAGACCAATGGTGGTGGTGTCACCTAAAATCACTGAAGTTTTTGGCAGCAGGGAGATGGATTCCCAGCTTTGGTGGAGGATTGTCTTTGTACAACAACAGCAAAGGTTGGGCGACGTCTAGTGTATGATTCCCAATTAAGAATATCAGTAGAAGTCAAATGCTCTAGTTAGTTGAGCACTGCGGCAACAGAAAGCAATGACAAACCACAGTTGTAATTTCTGCCTAGTCAATCATGGAAAGAAACAAAAGACAGAAACCAGACAACAGCGTGAATGGAGTTGATTCTAATCAACAGAACAACACCTTGCTTGGTAGGGGTAGTCATGTGCTGCAGGTGACACCAGACCGTCATCCAGAGACTGTAAGCAATAGGGAAAGGCTAAGGGTAGCAACATCGAACATCCATACACTTTACCAGAAAGGAAAGTTGGACAACACATTAAAAGAAATGAAAAGGTTGGAAGTTGATATCTTAAGCCTGTCAGAACTTAGATGGACTGACAGTGACAAATTCACTAAGAATAGTTCTCTGATAATGTATTCTGCAGGTCAACAGCATATGTACTGAGTTGGAATTATTTTAAATAATCAAGTATCAGAATGTCTTATGGGATATTGGGCAATATCCGACTAGCTGCTTTTAGTTAAGGGATAACCCTTTTAACATTAGCATAATCCAAGCCTATGCACCAACAAATAATGTGGATGAAGATGATATCGACAAGTTTTATGAAGATCTCGATAGTGCTTATGAGCAATGTAAATCTCAGGATATAAAACTAATCATGGGAGATTTTAACTCCAAAGTTGGACAGGAAAGGGCTGATAACATCATAGGACCTTTTGGATTAGGGGAGAAAAATGAAAATGGAGAAAGGTTTACTGATTGGTGTGTCAGAAACAACCAAGTGGTCACCAATACTTGGTATAAAAACCATCCACGTAGATTGTGTACTTGGATTAGCCCTGGAGATAGAACAAGGAATCAAATAGATTTCATTACCATCAATGAACACTTTAGAAATAATATCACAAATTCTAAAGCCTACCCCGGAGCAGAATGTGGTTCAGATCACCATCCAGTAATAGCTACCATCAAAACAAAATTAAAGAAACTGAAACGTGGAAAAAAGACAGAGAAGTATATATTGGGAGAACTTAAAAATGATAGCATACTTAAGTAACAATTTAAAACAGCTGTGGAAGAACACCTCAACGAAAACGAAACAACATCTATTTAGGACAGATTTAAATATGCTATACAGCAATCAGCAGAAGAGATAATCCCAATACAAGAAATCCAACACACCAACAAGGGGTGGATAACCCAAGAAATTCTAGATCTGATGGAACAAAGAAGGTTAGTGAAGAATAATGAAGTGCAATACAGACAGCTAGACAGACGATCAGACAATTGTGCAATATTGCAAAGGAAGAATGGCTGAATCAAAAATGCAATGAAGTAGAAGGCCATTATTAACAACAGCAAAGAAATGCTCAAGAAAATTAAGGAAATTACTGGAATTAAGAAAACCTCCTCTACAGGATGCATAAGATCAGCAGACGGATCCATACTAACAGATCCAGATAAAGTATGTGAGAGGTGGATTCAGTATATAGAGCAGCTTTTTGAAGATAATAGAGGGGAACCCCCAGATATTAAACATCTTAAGTCTGGCCCACCTATTACCAAAGAAGAAATAACTAAAGCAATGAAAAGCATGAAACATGGTAAAACCACTGGACCTGATGAAATTTCAGTGTAAATGATACAAGCCCTAGAGTATCTGGGCATAGATATTCTTTTTGAACTGATTAATGACATATATGAGTCTGGTGTACTGCCTGACAATCTCTTGAAATCAGTATTTATAACTCTGCCATAAATTTCTGGAACTATTGACTGTGAAAATTATAGAACAATCAGTCTCATGAGTCACATAAAAAAGATTTTGTTGAGAATTGTTCTGAGTCAAATTAAAAACAAGTTAAGGCCAGAAACTTCTAAACTGCAATATGCTCTTTTCAAAAGCACGGTTCATAGGGGTAATTCAGGATCCTGTCACACCCCCTTTCTTCAGAAAAAAAATTTCAATGAAGGCGAAATTTTTAGTCTAAATATAAATTACAGAGTTTGAAACAATACATGTATGATCATCAGATAACAGAGCAAAAATGTGTACAATTTCCAACAATATCTGGATAAGCAATCAGCTATAATATTGTCAGTACCTTTGACATGTTTGATTGTCAGATCAAATTCTTGCAATATCAGACTCCAATTTAACAACCTTCCATTCTTATCCTTCATCTTAGTTAGAAGTTAGAAACACTAACAGATTATAGTACATGTAAACCACAAGTGGTCTCGGGGCAACAGAGAGATCTTGAGGTCTCTGAACACAGACCTCAAAATGTTGTAAAGCCAGAATAAGTGCTACCAATTCCTTTTCAACAGTTGAATAATTTTTCTGGTGCACATCAAATTTCTTTGAGAAATAAGCTACTGGATGCTCAATGTCATCCACACCCTCCTGTAACAGAATGGCCCCAGCAGCTTCATCACTAGCATTGGCTGCTATAGAAAATGGCTTTCAAAAATCAGGTGCTTTGAGCACAGGATGGTTTTCAGACATTCAAATGCCTCCTGGCAAAGGTCATTCCATACAAATCTTTCACTCTTCCTTAGGAGTTTTGTTAGGGGGAGCGCGATGTCAGCAAAGTTCTTACAAAACTTATGATAAGACCCAAACATTCCTAAAAATCTTCTCAAAGCTTTCTTGCCGGTCAGAACAGGAACTTCAGCAATAGCTTGAAACTTGGCCTCTACAGGAGCCAGTTGGCCCTGGCCTACCACATAGCCAAGATAAATAACAGTAGCATGGCCAAACTCAGTCTTATCAAGGTTCACAGTAAGATTGGCCTTGGAAAGTCTGTCAAACAGTCTTTCTACCCCTGCAATATGCTCCTCCCACATGTCAATCCAGACCACTACATCATCAATATAAGCCCCTGTGTTTTCTGTGTTTTCACAGAATTGATCATTCTTTGAAATGTCTCTGAAGCATTTTCCATCCCGAAGGGTAAAACATGGTGCTCATACAGTCTAGATGGTGTCACAAATGCTGATACGTCATTAGCCCTCTCTGTTAAAGGAACACCCCAGTATCCTTTTAACAGGTCAATCTTTATAAGGTATTTAGCCTTCCCCACATCATTAATACAGTCATCCATTTTCTTTCCTTGTTCTTTCTTGTTTCTAATTCCTTCTTCAACCATTTTACTTTTCTCAAAGTTCATTCTGTGAAGATGCTGTTTCATGGGCCGGGCTGAATTGATAATGACGTAATGCACTGCACCTGTGCATCGCTTCAAAATGCCAATTAGTCCTTTCACTTGTTTTTGCAGTCCAGGGTCCAACTGATGGACATTATCAGTAATATTTCTCAAAACAGTGGAATTCTGACATCTTGGTGAGACTAGATTCAGTGGGTAAACATGTTTTTCCATCCCATTATCAGATTCCACGACTCTATTTTGTTCCATAACCATTCTCCCAGGTGCCATTCTAGCAAACAAATGTTTTATTTTAATTTGACCATTCTGTAAACTTCCCTTTGCAAGGTCACAAATCTTATTAAATCCCTTCCAGAGTCCTAAAACATAATTAAGCACACTGACACGTTTCTAAATCAGACCACAGTTCTCTGAGTAGGGTCAAAGGTCCTTTTGGTCTGTAACTGAACACAGGTTCCAACAGACTACCCTTCAATGCCTTCTGAATAGAATCTCCAACAATAAATAAGAGGAGAGGAACCCCCTCATCCCAATTTTTCCCATTTCTCACACAATATGCTTTAATCATGGTCTTAAGAGTGGAGTTGAACCATTCCAAGGCTCCCTTGAACTCTGTGTGATATGCGGATGACTCAATGTGCTTAGCTTCCAATTCTCTAACTATCCCCTGGAATGTTCTCGAAGTAAAGTTACTGCCCTGGTCAAATTGAATTTCTTTGGGCAGACCTACCAGTGTGTAAAACTTACTGAATGACCTCACCACAGGTCTTGGCCTTGATATTTTCAAAAGACACGGCTTCAGGGGGCCTAGACACAGCACACACAATTGTTAACACATACTGATAACCAGCTGCAGTCTTTGGCAATGGGCCTACACAATCCACTATGACCCTAGAAAAGGGTTCACCGAAAGCAGGTATCAGTTTTAGTAGTGCTACTTGAATAACCTGATTAGATTTCCCCTCAACTTGACAGGTAGGCAAGTCCTGTAAAAATTCACAACATCCTTCCTTAAACTAGACCAGTAAAATTCCTTCATAACCCTGTTCACTGTCTTCCTCACTCCATAATGTCTACCTAAAGGCATACTGTAAGCCAGGTTTTAAATTTCAGCCCTGTAAACTTTCAGAACCACCACATGATGTTCAATAACCCGGTCCACTTGCATGCACAGTTGCCGGTCTCCACTTCCTCATTAACACCCCATCTTTAAGGTAATATCCCACTGACTCTCTCTGAACCTCCTCTCCTGTGACAGCTATCTCCTTTAAAGCCACCATTTCACAGTGTCCATATATTTTCTTCTTTGCGTTCCTCTACTGCATTTCCCAGGCATACAGCCTGGTAATGTAATGCATTCTATTTCTCCCTTTCCGATGACATGGCCCAGGAATTTAAGTTTCCTCTCATTTAATGTTCTCATTAAAGATCTCTTTGTATGGGCACATTGGAGTACTATCTCTATATGATATTTTCAGCATTCGTCAAAGAAACCTCATTTCTGTTGCGACAGGGATGCATTGCCTCACCGGAATTATTTAATATCTATAGTGAAATAATTCTCAGGGAAATAGAAGACCTAGATGGGATAAAAATTGGAAGTGTTAACATCAACAATATAAGATATGCAGACGATACCACCCTAATAGCAAGTGCTGCAGGAGACCTACAAATCCTCCTAGATAAAGTAGTACAAACAAGTGCAGATTTTGGTCTAACCATCAACTGTAAAAAAACCAGATGTATGGTAATATCAAAACAGCAGGATACTCCCAACTGCCAATTGTACATCGGTAACCAAGAGATTGAACAAAAGACCAGCTTTAATTACCTTGGTAGTTTTATGTCACAAGGTGCTTGAAGTAAAGTAGAAGTAAAAAGAAGAATTGCCATTGCCAAAACCAACTTCCAAAAAAATGAAACCCACTTTTACCAACAGACACATTTCTATGACAATAAGGCTTAGGCTACTAAAATGTTACATCTGGTCAATCTTGCTATATGCTTCCGAAACATGGACTATAACACCAGAACTCCAAAGAAACTTAAAAGCAACAGAAATGCAGTTTCTTAGAAGAATGCTGAAAATATCATATGGAGATAGGGTAACTAATGAGACAGTACTCCAATGTACCCATACAAAAAGATCTTTAATGAGAACACTAAGTGAGAGGAAACTTGAATTCCTGGGCTATGTCATCGGAAAGGGAGAAATAGAATGCCTTACATTACAAGGCTGTATGCCTGGGAAATGCGGTAGAGAAAGGCAAAGAAGAAAATATATGGACACTGCGAAAGATCTAACAGATCTAAGTGTGCGAGATGTCATTGATGCCGCAAGGGATCGTTCAAGGTAGAGAGCCATGATCGCCCGGGCGTGTAACGTGCAAGGCACATGAAAAAGAAGAGTAGTTGTAATCATTATAGTATAGTAATTAAGGGGCTGGGATATATGGATCTGCATTATATGTTGTGTTGAATGTTTATTATGTATATTATGGTAGTTAGTCATGTGGGTGGAGATGTGGTAGAAGCAAAGAGTTTTAGTTACATATTCAGGCTTTTGTCTTTAGTTCAGTTGAGCTAAGGGTGTGATACCTTTTTTGTTGATCACTGAGTTACAAAATACACATGGACTAAGATGTTAACTGTCCTGTGCTATCACCAGTGGGATCATCAGTTGATCTGCCACCTGGCTTCAGGAGTTTCAGCCCGCTTATGATCAAGACTCCCTCGAGGTGGTGGGCCAGCAGTGCTAAAGCACCACCTCCCACTGGTGAGCTTAAAAACTTGGCATCTGCCTCTATCAGAGTTGTTGGTCACTTCCATTCAACAGATAGTCTGCTCTTCAGGTGTCTATGCAACTGCTGAAGGGTTTACAAGATATGTATACACTGTCTGACTATCTGCCCCTCTGGACATACTTGGTCCACGCCCATGCTGATCCTTTCTCTGCTGCCTCAGCTACAGCCCTGCTGGTTGACTTGATCTCTCTTATAGTGAAGCTAAGGTCACGCAGCCACTTCTGGAGAGTGAACGCAATAAACCCACGGCAGCCTACTTCAAATGGATAGCATGAGACCTTCCACCCTCTGTCTCTGCACTCTGATCTCAACTCTGCATACATGGTTAACTTGCACTCATGGGCTTCATCGATGTTGTCTTCCCAGGGGACTGTGAGTTCACCAATAACCGCTTCTCTACTGCTGTCAGACCATACGATTATATCTGGAGACAATATGGTGAAAGCTATTCGCTCCGGGAAACTGCCTTTCCCGTCCAGGTCGGCCTTGATACACCAATCATTGGCTGAAGAAAGTATGCTTGATCGTGAGCCTGTGTTGTATACCCTTGACTTGGAGCCTTCTTTTACAAATGATATGCAATGTTCTGTGCAGCATGGGGCATGAGATAAGTTGTGCTGTGTACTCTCTGCTCAACCGCTTCTGTTACAACTTTGAGAACATTGTTATGTCTCCAAGTGTACATGCCGCTGGAAAGATTGACTCTGCATGCACTCAAAATATGTTGAAGTGTTCCCTTCTCGCCACAAGCAGCACACCTGTCTGTCTTATCTTCATACCAGGTGCTGAGGTTGGCAGGTGTTGGGAGCAGATCGTACGTTGTTCTGCATAGAAAAGAAATGCGGAACGGTTCCATCTGCCACAGAGCATTCCAAGATAGATGTCGTTGTTCAACACCTTCCCACCGGGTCCAAGCCCCTTGTTTGGCTAGGCCAGCTGTTTTAGTTAACCTCTTCTACCTCTCGTATTTCTTGTGTTACAAGCTCACGGCGCTCCTTACCTGTAGAAGATGACCACCACTTGTGGGTTGTCCATCCAAGTCCCTGGCGGCCTAGCTGGATAGCCCCAACCATCTCCTTGTGCTTCAATCTGGACTCTGCCTCATCAACTGCTACACAGGCTGACCACTTCCTGCCTGATCTCACATCTGGCTGGGTGTTCTTGATGACAGGGTCTTTTGAGTCTCGAAGCATCAAGAATGATCTTACCTTGGCTACCTTGACTTCCTCAACAAGGGATTGCACTGGGATGTGTAGCTTTGTCTGGCTACTGTGGATTGCAACATTGGCAAGGCTGCTCGGTACTCCAAGCCACTTCTTCACATACTTGTTGATCTTCCGTTCCATTGCCTCAACGTGGGACATTGCCACTTCATAGACAGTTAGCAGCCACATTATCCATGGCATCAGTCCGTACTGCAAGCACCACAACTTCAACTTGCCAGGCAAGCCACACTTGTCAACAGACATCAGACCTCTGCTGATCTGTTCTGCTGTCTCTTGAACCCTCTTGGTGTCTCTCAGCTCCTCTGTGTACCATTGCCCGAGGCTCTGAACTGGTTGGTCTTGAATGGATGGAATTTCCTCTCCACAAAGGGTGAAATGAAAGTCAACCAGCTTTCCTCTCCTAAGAACAAGGCTGCTTCACTTCTTTGTCTTGAAATTCATTCTTCCCCAATCCATTAACTCCTAGAGTCTAGATAGTATATTTTCCACTGCCTCCGTGCTGGGACCCAAAAGGGTAAGATAGTCCATGAACGTTCGTATTGGTGGTAACTCCTCTCCGCCATCAAGTGCGACACCTGGTCCCACTGATTCTGCAGCCCTCACAATGACCTCCATGGCTAACAAAAGGATGGGTGAAATTGCACATCCCATTGGGATTCCAGCATCCAAGCTCTGCCACCTAGTTGTAAACTGCTGAGTGGAAAACCTCATCCGGAAATCGTTGTAGTATTGCATAACGAAGTTCCTCACCTTCGCAGGAATCCGTAGGAATTTCATCACAAACTCAATCAGGACATGGGGAACAGAACCATACACATTTGCCAGATCAAGCCAAACTACACCCCAGATTTCTTCTCAACCTTTTTGACTCCTGGATGGTATGCCATATCATACTAGAATGTTCAAGGCATCCTGGGAAGCCTGGTATTCCTGCCTTCTGCACAGATGTATTTACTAATCTATTCTCCATCACAAATGAAGATATTCTTTCTGCCAGAATGCCAAACATAATCTTCCCCTCTACATTCAGGAGTGAAATTGGTTGGAACTGATTCAAAGTAGAAGAATTCTCTTCCTTCGGGATGTATACTTCTTCAGCTTCACTCCATGACAAAGGAACAACACCTTGTCTCCACACCACCTTTAACAATCTCCCCAAGTATTTCCTCAGCTGTTCACACTTCTTGAACACCTTATACGGCACTCCATTAGGTCCTGGCACTGAGCCTGACCTTGCCTTTCTGATGAACCATTTGACTTCTGCCAGTTTGCGTTCTGATAGATCGAACTTCACTCCTGGCCTGGTAGGCTTCACAAGCCCTGAAATGTCAAGCAAAGGAGCCTCCTGCTGTTCGTTAGAGTAAGTGCTTGCTAGGTGATCCTCAAGTTCTTGTTGAGGGATGTTAAGCTGCCCGCTCTTACTTTGTTCAAACAGTTTCTTTGTGAACTCGTGATGGTTCTCAAAGAACGACTTTCTTGCCTTCTCTCTCTTCTTTCTCTTTTTACGTTGTGACTCTGCACGACGGAGTGATGCTAACTTTATTCGAAAATGTTCTCGGAGATCAGCAAGCCCTGGCTTGTCACCCTCACTTGCTACCTTCCACCTCTGTCTCAACGATCTAAGCTCTCTCCTCAACCTACTAATCTCCTTCTGGCACCTGCTCGGTTGCTGTGTAGGCTTTGTTTTCTTCAACTCAACCAAACCAAACCTGTACTTTCAAACATCGTAAATCATATCGCCCACCACTTCCAACTTTCTTTTTGATGTTCCGCTGAGCGTGTTCTCCAACATCATACTGATATCTTCATCAAATACACGCCAAGCCTTCTCATCTGCCATTGCTGGCCACTTGACCTTCCTCTTCTTCTCTACCTCCTCACCACCGCCATCATGCAAAGAATCTACCTGGGTACTGTGGTCTGAAACCTGACCTGGGTTATCTCTCGTCTGACCTGGAGTATGCTGATGCTCTCCAGAGCGAATCGCTGTGGCTTGTGAATGAGTGGTTGAAAAGACCAGATCATCTGTGCTTGGTGAAGAAATCTCATCTTCATCCACCGGGATGGAATAGTACTTCAACTTTGCTTGGTGGACTCATAAACCTTTAATGCTGGAAAATGCTCTCCCACACCAACACACTGGACACTCAGAGCCTCTTATCCTAGCTCTTGGTCGTAGTCGTTCCCTGTAATTAACTGTATCCGTCCGATTGGGTCCATCATTCTCCCTCCCTCTCGGAGGACCCCGAGGGTATGTATCTCCATGTAAACTAGAAACTTCAAGGGGTGGGTGCTCTTCTGAGCTGGTGCCCGGACTGCCAATCCCGACACCCCCGGTACCAGTCTTTCCTGGCTGTCCGCTGTCTCTCCACGCTGTCACCGGACTATTCCCGGTAGTCACTGGTGTCCAGAACAAAAGAGTTACAAAATACACATGGACTAAGATGTTAACTGTCCTGTGCTATCACCAGTGGGATCATCAGTTGATCTGCCACCTGTCTTCAGGAGTTTCGGCCCGCTTATGATCAAGACTCCCTCGAGGTGGTGGGCCAGCAGTGCTAAAGCACCACCTCCCACTGGTGAGCTTAAAAACTTGGCATCTGCCCTATCAGAGTTGTTGGTCACTTCCATCCAACAGATAGTCTGCTCATCAGGTGTCTATGCAACTACTGAAGGGTTTGCAAGATATGTATACACTGTCTGACTATCTGTCTAATT
The DNA here is from genome assembly GCF_963921235.1 of Mobula hypostoma. NCBI lineage: Eukaryota > Metazoa > Chordata > Chondrichthyes > Myliobatiformes > Myliobatidae > Mobula > Mobula hypostoma. The sequence goes on from NC_086106.1 coordinate 59,986,302, forward strand.
ACATTTAAGCAAGCTTAATTTACCTTAATTATATTTAAGATAGCTTAAGTAAACTTAATTATATTTAATTACATTGAAGAAAGTTTAAGTACATTTAATATGCTAAGACAATTACTTTGTTATATTGTTGGTTTTAGTTTCATTACTTTTTATTGCTTTCAGATTGTTTGTTCTGCTAGTTTCTTAACAAAAGATTGAACATTTTTTCAACTTTGGAGCCTTGTTATTAGATCAAGATTGGAGAATGAGTCTCTGAGGATTAACCCCCTCTCCGCATACCCTTCCCTGTGCTTAGTCTCTAAGCAATGTTGGTTTGTTTGAGTGGTTTCCACACCGAAAAATAGATCAACAATGAAAATACTTAATGGAATAACAGGCACAAGAAGCATAATTACTTATTTTTGCTTTTATTAACCTTCTCATGATTTTTATCAAGGAAGTGGTTTAGGTTTATACATAAGACTATAAGATATAGTAGAATTAGGCCATCTAACCCATCGAGTCTGCTCTGCCATTTCATCATGGCAGATCTATTTTGCCTTTCAGCCCCAATCTCCTCCTTTCCGTCTGTATCCCTTCATGCCCTGACTAATCAAGAATGTATCAACTTCTGCCTTAATACACACAATGACTTTGCCTCCACAGCTGCCTGTGGCAATGAATTTCACAGATTCACTACTCTCTATTTGAAGAACTTTCTTCTCATCTCCATTCTAAAAGGATGCCTTTCTATTCTGAGGCTGTGTCCTGGTCTTAGACTGCTCCAGCACAGGAAAACATGCTCTCCACATCCACTCTAACTAGGTCTTTCACCATTCGATAGATTTCAACGAGTTCACCCTTCATTCTTTGAATTCCAGTGAGTGGAGTCCTAGAGCCATTAAACATTCCTCATATGACAGGCCTTTCATTTTTGTGAAACTCCTTTGAACCCTCTGCAATGTCTGCACATCCTTTCTAAGATAAGGGGCCCAAAACTGCTCATCATACACCAAGTGAGGCCTCATCAGACCCTTATAAAACCTTAACATTCTATCCTTGTTTTTATATTCTAGTCTTCTCAAAGTAAATGTTAACGTTGCATTTGCCTTCTTCACCACCAATTCAAAATTCAAATTAACTTTTAGGGAAACCTGCACAAGGACTCCCAAGTCCCTTTGCACCTCTGATTTTTGAATTTTCTACCCATGAAGAAAATAGTCTACCCTTTTATTTCTTTTACCAAAGTGCATGCCTATACACTTCCTGACACGATTATATCTGCCATATCTTTTTCCATTCTCCTAATAAGTCTCAGTCCTTCTACAGCCTCTCTACTTCCTCAAAACTACTAGCCTCTCATCCTATCTTCATCTCATCTACAAACTTGGCGACAAAAGTATCAATTCCATCGACCAAGTCATTGACATACAACATAAAAAACAGTCCTAACACAAACCCTTGTGAAACACCACTAGTCACTGGCAGTCAACCAGAAAAACCTCTGTTTATTCGCACACTTTGCCACCTGCCAATTAGATAATGCTCTATCCATGCTAATGTCTGTCTTGCAATATCATGGGCTCTTAACTTATTAAGCAGCCTCATGTGTAGCTCCTTGTGAAAAGCCATCTTAAAATCCAAGTACACAATATCCACCAATTCTCTTTTGTCTATCCTGCATGTTATTTCTTCCAAGAATTCCAACAGATCTGTCAGGCAAGATTTTCTGTTAAGGAAACCATGCTGACTTCAGCCTATTTTATCATGTGCCTCCAAGTTCCCTGAAACCACATTCTTAACAATCGACTACAACATCTTCGTAACCACTGAAGTGAGACAAACTGGCCAAAAATTTCCTTTCTTCTGTATTTCTTGCTTCTTGAAGAGTGGAGTGATATTTGCAATTTCCCGTTCATCCAGAACCATGCCAGAACCAACTGATTCTTGAAAAATCAGTACTAATGCCTCCACAATCTTCTCAGCCACCTTTTTGAGAATACTGGAGTGTATGCCATCTGGTCCAGGTGACATCTACCTTCAGACCTTTCAGTTTCCCAAGAACTATCTCCAAAGTAATAGCAACTTCACACACTTCTGCCCCCGACACTCTCAAACTTCAGGGATACTGCTAGTATCTTCCACAGTGAAGACTGTTGCAAAGTACTTAGTCACTTAATCCACCATTTCCTTGATCCCCCTTACTACTTCTCCAGCATCATTTTCCAGTAGTCCAATATCTACTCTTGGCTCTCTTTTATACTTTATGTATTTGAAGATACTTTTGATATCCTTTTTAGTATTATTGGCTAGCTTACCTTTGTATTCCATCTATTCCTTCTTAATCATTTTTTTAGTTGAGAAGTCAATGTTCATGCCATCAGGTTGGAGGCTACCCAGATGGAATATAAGGTGTTGTTCCTCACCTTAAGGAATAAGGTGACTTCTCAAACTTCCACTAATGCCCCACCTCCCCCTCGTACCCCATCCATTATTTATTTATATACACACATTCTTTTTCTCTCTCTCCTTTTTCTCCCTCTGTCCCTCTCACTATACCCCTTGCCCATCCTCTGGGTTTCCCCACCCCTGCCCTTTTCTTTCTCCCTGGGCCTCCTGTCCCATGATCCTCTCGTATCCCTTTTGCCAATCACCTGCCCAGCTCTTGGCTCCATCCCTCCCCCTCCTGTCTTCTCCTATCATTTTGGATCTCCCCCTCCCCCCCCCACTTTCAAATCTCTTACTAGCTCTTCTTTCAGTTAGTCCTAACGAAGGGTCTTGGCCCAAAACGTCGACTGTACCTCTTCCTATAGATGCTGCCTGGCCTGCTGCGTTCACCAGCAACTTTTATGTGTGTGACCTTAGCTTCTCCTTCTTAAATTGCAAAGTGAGTTCTATCATATTATCGCAAACAACAGGAATTCTGCAGATGCTGGAAATTCAAGCAACGCACATCAAAGTCGCTGGTGAACGCAGCAGGCCAGGCAGCATCTCTAGGAAGAGGTACAGTCGACGTTTCAGGCCGAGACCCTTCATTTAGGCCGAGAGTCCTGACGAAGGGTCTCGGCCTGAAACGTCGACTGTACCTCTTCCTAGAGATGCTGCCTGGCCTGCTGCGTTCACCAGCAACTTTGATGTGTGTTGCTTGTCTATCATATTATGATCATTTACCCCTAAGGGTTTCTTTACCTTAAGCTCTCTAATCAATTCTGGTTTTCTGGTTCATTGCACAACACTCGATCGAGAATAACTGATGCCCTAGTGGATTCAACCATGAGCTGCTCTAAAAAAATTCTCGTAGGCATTTTAGAAACTCCCCCTCTTGGGAAGCAGCATCAACCTGATTTCCCCAGTCTACCTGCATATTGAAATCCCCATAGTATTCAGATATAGAGAATAAATTAATGAAAATGCACCGGTGCCAGATAGGAGTAAAATCACAGCCAATAAACATCACTGAGCTGGAGGCTTGATCTAACAGTCTGCCAGCCTTCCTCTCAAAGAGCCGGATTCTGGAAAGCTCCTTCCCCTCTGCCAACCGATTCCCAAATGGACATTGAAACCAGGAACACCACCTTATTCTTTCAATATATATTATTTCTGTTTTTGCATGATTTCTAATCTCCAATATACATATATTGTAACTGATTTACTTATTAATTTTCTTCTATATTATGCATTGCATTGAACTGCTGCTGCTAAGTTAACAAATTTCATGACACATGCCGGTGATAATAAACCTGACTCACAGTTTGACTCGAATTCTGATTCAAAGACTAAATAAAGAGAAACTGCAGTCTGTAAAATGGATTTGAGAAGATTAATCGGGACCCTTTCTTTTGGGCATTAATAGGGCATACCCTATGCTTAGGGCCACATTTTACACACATATCCTGGTAAAATTCCAGCCTTCAGAAAATTCCTGCAATGATGGTAACTAATGTCAACTTATGGAAATCTCTCTGTTTATTTCAAATATCTGAAATTGATTAAGGAACCAAGAATTATGACTTGGGTTATAGGCACACAGTTCAACAAGGAAAGTACGGCACTGAAAGTACAGAAACGTGTATAACTTAAAATAAACTTCATATTTAAGAAAATGTTCTTTCTTTCAATTGTTTTAATTTAATAGAATTATCAGTCAGCAGTGAGAAAGTTTTGGACTGTGACTGCTGAATTGTCCCAGGTTCGTTCCTTCATTCATGCAACCTAACTGCGAAAGATCTGGGCAATCAAATCTATGTGCTGATTGGATCTGTTTTATTGCTAAGGCAATGTGTTGGGATCTCTTCTGAGGGAGTGTAGACTGTAGAAGAGGGATGGTTTGGACCTGAACCAGAGCCGGACCAATACTCTGGCGGGCAGCTTTGTTAGAGCTACTGAGCAGGGTTTAAGTTAATTTGGCGGGGGGGAAGGGGGTTGGGAACTGGAATGAAGGGACTCAGGGTAGGATGGATGGTAAAAAAGCAAAGATAGTGTGCAGTCAGACTGTCAGGAAGGGCAGGCAGATGATAGAACAAAATTGTAGCCAGCAGGGTGAGTATTAGTGCATTAGGGATGCAGAATCAAAAAGGGTAGCAAATACAGCACTCAAAGTGTTATATCTCAATGCACGGAGTATAAGAATTAAGGTGAGTGATCTTGTTGCACTATTACAGATTATCAGGTATGATGTTGCAGCCATCACTGAAATGTGGCGGAAGGATGGTTGCAGTTGAAAGCTGAATGTCCATTGAATCAGAGGGATAGGAAGGTAGGCAGCGGGGTTGGTGTGGCTCTTCTGGTAAAGAATGACATCAAATCTGTGGAAAGATAGGATCGGAAGATGTTGAATCCTTATGGGTTAAGTTAAGAAACTGCAAGGGTAAAAGGACCCTGATGGCAATTATATACATGCCTCCCAACAGTAGCTGGGATGTGGACCACAGATTACAATGGGAAATAGAAAAGGCTTGTCAATAGAAAAGGGCGATGTTATGATAGTCATGGGAGGTTTTAACATGCAAGTAGATTGGAAAAATCAGGTTAGTAATGGATCGCAAGAGAGTGAGTTTGTTGAATGCCTACAAGATGGCCTTTTAGAGCAGTTTGTCGCTGAGTCTACTAGGGGATGGGCTATACTGGAATGAGTGTTGCGTAGTGAACCAGAGGCGATTAGGTAGCTTAAAGTAAAAAAGCGCTTAGGAGCCAGTGATCACAATATGATTGAGTTCAACTTGGGATTTGATAGAGAGAAAGCAAAGTCGGACCTGGCTGTATTTTGGTGGAGTAAAGGAAATTACAGTGGTATGAGAGAGGAGTTGGCTAAACTAAATTGGAAGGAGCTGCAGACAGGGATGACAGCAGAGCAACAATGGTATGAGTTTCTGGGAAAATAATGTATTCCAAAAACGAAGAAATACTCAAACAGCAAAATAGTACAACCGTGGCTGACAAGGGAAGTGAAAGCTAATGTAAAAGCAAAAGAGAGGGCATACAACAAAGCAAACAATAGCGGAAAGATTCAAGATTGGGAAGCTTTTAAAAAGCTACAGAGAGCAACTAAAACAATCCTTAGAAGGGAAAAGATTAAATATGAAAACAAGCTCGCAAACAATATCAAAGTGGATAGTAAAAGCTTTTTCAAGTATGTAAAAGATAAAAGAGAGATGAGAGTGGATATAGGAACACTAGAAAATGAGGCCAGAGAAATAATAACCAGGGACAAAGAGATGACAGATTAAGTAAGTGAGTATTTTGCACCTGCCTTCACTGTGGAAGACGCTAACAGTGTGCCAGATGTTGTAGTGTGTGAAGGAAGAGAAGTGAGTGCAGTTACTATTACAAGGGAAAAGCTGAAAGACCTAAGGATACAGAAGTCACACAGACCAGGTGAACTGTACCCTCGGGTCCTGAAAGAGGTAGTGGTAGAGATTGTGGAAGCACTAACAATGATCTTTCAAAAATCTCTGAGCTCTGGCATGGTGCCAGAGGACTGGAAAATTGCAAATGTCACATCACTGTTTAGAAAAGGAGGAAGGCAGCAGAAATGAAATTATAGGCCAGTTAGCCTGACCTCAGTTGTTGGGAAGATGTTGGAGTCACTTGTTAAGGATAAGGTTATGGAGTAATTGGTGACACAGGGCAAGATAGGACAGCGTCAGCATGGTTTCCTTAAGGGAAAATCTTGCCTGACAAACATGTTGGGATTCTTTGAGGAGATTACAAGTAGGATAGGTAAAGGTGATGTAGAGATTGCTGTATACTTGGACTTTCGGAAGACCTTTGACAAGGTGCCACCCATGAGGCTGCTTATCAAGTTAAGAGCCCATGGTATTATAGGAAAGTTACTAACATGGTTAGAGCATTGGGTGTTTGGTAGGAGGCAGCGAGTGAGAATAAAAGGATCCTTGTCTGGTTGGCTACCGTAGACTAGAAGTGTTCCGCAGGAGTTGATGTTGGGACTACTTGTTTTTATGCTGTATATTAGGGATTTATATGATGGAATAGATAGCTTTGTTGCCAATTTTTCAGATGATACAAAGATTGGTGAAGGGGGAGGTAGTGTTGAGGAAACAGTAGGCTACAGAAGGACTTAGACAGATCAGGAGAATAGGCAAGAAAGTGGCAAATGAAACACAATGTTGGAAAATGCATTGTCATGCACTTTGTTTGTAGAAATAAATGTGCAGACTATTTTCTAAGTGTGGAGAAAATCCAAAAATCTGAGATGCAAAGGAACTTGGGAGTTCTTGTGCAGACTGCCCTAAAAGTTAACTAGCAGGTTGAGTCAGTGGTGAGGAAGGCAAATGCCATGTTAGCATTCATTTCGAGCGGTCTAGAATACAAGAGCAAGGATGTGATCCTGAGGTTTTATAAGGCACTGGTGAGGCCTAACTTTGAATATTGTGAACAGTTTGGGGCTCCTCATCTATGAAAAGATGTGCTGGCATTGGAGAAGGTCCAGAGGAGGTTTGCAAGGATGACTCTGGGAATGAGAGGTTTATCATTTGAACAACATTTGATGGGTCTAGGTCTATACTTGCTGGAATTTAGAAGGATGAGGAGAAGATCTCATTGAAACCATTCAAATGTTGGAAAGCCTAGACAGAGTATATGTGGAAAGGATGTTTCCCATGGTGGGGGAGTCTAGGACAAGAGGGCACAGCATCGGGATAGCAGGGTGTCCATTTAAAACAGATATGTGAAGAAGTTTCTTTACCCAGAGGGTGATGAATTTGAGGAATTCGTCACCACATACAGCTGTGGAGGACAGTTCGTTGGGTTTATTTAAGGCAGAGATTGATAGGTTCTTGGCTGGACAGGGCAACAAAGGTTACAGGGAGAAGACTAGGAAATGGGGTTGAGGAGGAGGAAAAAAGGATCACCATGATTAAATGGTGGAGCAGACTCGATGGGCCAAATGGTCTAATTTTGCTCCTGTGTCTTATGATCTTAAGTTTTGAAGTTTTCCCTCTGTACCCCATTTTCCTCCTCGCCTGTCATACTTCCTCTCCACTCTCCTTTCTTATCTAACTTAATGTACTCCAAGAGACCCAACATCTTCTTCTTGATATTAATATGTCTTAGACTGTTAACATACCCTTTCCTAAACCCACTGTCATCCATGTCCTTCTCCCTGGTGAATACCAATACAAAATATTCATTTAATACCTCACCCATTTCCTCAGGCCCCAGACACAAATTCCATTGCAGCGTATACTTACAATTTCCCAAGCTATGCTCTTGATTTTAATTTATAAATAAAATGCTTTCAGATTTTCCTTAATCCTACATGCCAAGAATATTTCATGGCATCTTTTAGCCTTCCTGGTTCCTTGTTTAAACCTTCCAACAAAAGACCTCTCCAGTATATCGGAGTGTCACAGAGTCAGGGAACTGCATAACATGAAAAAGGCATACAACTCAACACCTCCAGGCCAATAGGGGCACCATTCCATATTAAGCCCTTTGTCCAGCACTTAAACTAGAATCCTCTAAGACAAAATGATTCAGGTCTTTACCTAGACAGCTTCAACTACTGGGTGAAGCAGATCATATCTCCTCTGAATCTCTTTCACCTTACTCTATCTTTTCTCATTTTTTCTCCTTCTTCCCTGGTTACCTACAGGCTACTCTATCAATACCCTATAAATACCCTTCCCTCTTAACCTCTCTCTCAAGGGAAAAAAGATCTAGCTTCTCCAGACTGAACTGCTCCTTCCCAAGAAACAGCATATTGATGGGGAATCTCCTCTGCAACTTCTGAAGTTGTTTAAATCTTCTCTTTGGTGGAACGTCAGTGAAACTCTTTTGTCACTACTCCCCCTCTGTGTTCTCTGCAGTCCTCTGACTCACCGCCTCTCCTATCAGAGTCCTTCTTCTCCAGCCCTTTGCCTTTTCCACCCACTTGGCTTCACCTATGACCTTCTAGCTAGCCTCCTTCCCCTTCCCTACCTTTTTATTCTGATGTCTTCCCCCTTCCTTTTCAGTCCTGAAGAAGTGTCTCGGCCCGAAAGGTTAACTGCTTACTCTTTTCCATAGACGCTGCCGGACATGTTGAACTTCTCTGGCACTGTATGTGTGTTGCTTTGCTTTTCCAGCACCTGCAGACTTTCTCATGTTTATGATTTGATTCTCTCCATGTTTGTTTTAACTCCCCCGGATTATACCATTCGCCTACACACCAGATGCAATTTACAGTGGCTACTTAACTGCCCAGTCAGTATGTCATTAGGACGTTTGAAAGACACAGGAGCACCCAGAGGAAACTCACCAACATTTGTAGGGAGAATGTGCAAACTCCACACAAACAGGACTCAAGATCAGAACCGAACATGGCCCCTGTCAGTGTGAGACATCTCTTTATGGTACTATGAAGTTTTGCCCCTAGCACCCTCTGCTCTACAATACCCTCCACATCCCTGCCATCTACATTGTAAATATGTACACCAAGATCCTCTGAACACCAACTGCCTTCAGTTTTACCACTCTCTGAGAACACACTCTGGCTGTTTTTTTAACCTAAAGCAACACACACAAAATGCTGGAGGAACTCAGCAGGACGGGCAGCATCTAAGGAAATGAATGAACAGTTGATGTTTCATGCTGAGACCCTTCTTCAGTTCAGCTTTTTGTGTGTGTTGCTTTGGATTTCCAGCATCAGCAGACTTTCTCGTGTTTATGCCTTTTTATCTGCTCTCTAACAATTTTTCCCACACTATATTCATTCTCTATTCACCTGTCCTATTTACATTGTCTTCAAAAGCTCCCAGAATCCACCTCAGAGCCCACAGCTAACTCTGCATCTTCATAAAACTTGAATATATTAAACTTGATCTCTCATTCAATTCATTGATTGTAATTTATAAACATTTGGGCCTTAGTAGTAACTCAAGCAGATGCTGAATAAGTTTGGTATAAGAACGTATGTACTAGGAGAAGGCCACTCAGTCTGCATTGTCATTCAACACCTATCGCCTTCTGATCTAACTGAATGCAGATAAGTTTAGAAACGGTTCAGGATCATGCTGCCGTATGAGTAGATGCAACGTCACTCTCGGTGGGGAGAGTAAAAGCCCAGCATTTAGGAGAAGGTGTCCTCATGGTGTGATATGGGCCATTCTTATGGGTTAGAAACAAATTGGAAAATGGAACGGATTGGGAGGGAGATCAAAACTCCGAAACACAGTCTGAGAACAGGGCCATGAGACCTTAAGATCTGACTGATAATGTTAATTGAAACTGTGTAGTGACTAGGGAGTGCAGTAGGCCCATACACAGATCCTGGGATCAGATCTCAGGTGGGGCATCATGCTGGAGGCTTCTGGCCTGGGATGGGAGTAAGCTTCAACAAATAGTACATGGAGAATAGCCTGAATGTCATAAAGTAGATGTGGGTGCAATGCAGCACTTTACCCCTGTAGAAAAACAGAAAAGTAATTAAATAAATAGGATCTACGTAGGGTTCCGATAATAGGATTTATTCTAGAAGTGTCAAAGTAACTGTCACCACCAATAAAAAAAATGAAATAACTAAAAGAACTTGGCCCAGAACACACGCACTCTTACAACTCAAATATTCCTTTTATTTTACTTGTGCACTAAGAGAACAGCATGGAGCTTGTCACCCAGACTGAACAGAAAACTGCTATTTTTATACAGAATTGGCTTCTGAGTTGCTGATATTAATCATTGTAAATTATACATGTTTGAATTCCTTACTTACAAGATCAATCACCATTCAGAAAAGGGGTGTTAACGTCCATCGAGACTTCGAGCGTACATCTAATGATAGTTTGCAGTTAGTAAGGACAATAGAGGCTTAGTTGTTGAGTATGTTTCAGATCCATCTGCTATCCTGTCTGTCTCTAGCACCCCCTATTGTGTAAAGGAAGCCATTTTTTGGGAAAGTTTCAAAGTTATATCTATAATCAAAGTAAGTATGCAGTTCTGAAATTCAACTTCTCCAAACAGACACGAAACAAAGAAAACCATGAAAGCTATTCAAAGAAAAACATCAACGCACAGAAACAGCACGCAAATAGAAACTTGATTACTAACCCCCATGCGAAAAAGAAATCACACAAATGGCAACAAGAACATCAAAACCCCCCACATCAAAAAAAACAAATTGTGCCAAGGTCAACAAGAACGTCCAACTCCAACCACCCCCACAAAAAGAAACAAATCATGCAAACAGCAACAAGAATGGGCAAAAACACAGAATACAAAAAAGCATAAAGCTGAAAGAGTCGTATTTGAACCATAGTTCACAGTCTGATCCATAAATCACAGAACTTTCCTCCAACAGCATTGAGGGAGAGAAGGTCCACTCGAACACAGTGGACTTCCCTTGGAAGCAACAAGCAAGAGATCTGACACACGCAGACATCTTCTCCAGCAGCGAGTGAGAGACAGGTAGTTGGCGCTGAACACTTGCTCGCCTCCCGCATTCACCTCGATGTTTCGGTCTTCCTTGATGCTTTAATTGGCAAGAAGTGGAGTCGATCATGGGCTCATGCCCCGTCTCTAAGCTTCTTTGCCTTGAGACCGCTTGCCTCCTGGAATTTTCTCGGAGAGCAAAGCACTAGATCACTCACTCAATCTTCAATCTGTAAATTGCAGGCTCTAATGGTACCAGAAACATATTTAAAACAAAAACAAAGACAGAGAAGAAGGAAACTAGACAGCTTTGTGGAGTATCTGACAGATGTAGCTCGAGGAAGTATTGTTTGCAGGCGCTATCTTGACCATGTCCTTTCTGGAAAAGTCTCACAACAGAAGCCTCATTCATTTCACTTGAGGACCCACTATTTTGTCTGTAGTAAGCAGAGGGGGCTCTGGTGGTCTCATTTCAAAGGTCTTGCTTGTCTGCAATTGCCCCAGGCTATCCTTGCTTTACTGTTCCTTCAACACTCCCCCCTTTTTGTCCTGCAGACAACAACATAAATCTTACTGAATTTCAATAGCGCAGAGTCTCTAAAACTCGGGGGTGATCAGCTGTAGTATCATGATGAAGGCAGCTGCTCTGGGCTAACATTCAACAGAGTAATCTCAGGCAAGAGACTGAAAGGAATATGACAACTAACAAGAATACGGCTCCAATTGCCCAGTGTGCAATGGAGCTGCCCCAGCTCCTGTGTAAAGAGTGAAGCCAGCTAGAAGGTCCTTAAGGTGAGGATGGAGTCTCATGCAGCTCTTTCCCAACCATTCCAACCTTAGCAGCTTCGACTTGGATGTGCACAGCTAAATTGTTGACATTCTCGGACCTATCAGGGATGTATGTGCAACACTCCGGGCCAGTGTTAGCACCTCTTTTTTTGGCCAACAAAAAGTCCAATGCTAATCAATTTTGAAGGGCCACAGTGCAAATTTGACGGTAATGATATTGAAGGCACTATGGCTGTATCATTAGCCAAGCTCTCCAGTGCTAGTGTACTTTGATGCTCTTGCAGGCTATGTCTGGCAGGCCCCCAGAACAGGGATGCTATTGTCTAGAAATGCTCAGTTTCTGTAATGTTCCTTTGATGGGGCTGTGCACAATGGGATACAGAGAGAGAGAGTGGGCAGCTGGTACACAAACCAGATAACAGCAACCCCTCCATGGCTTTGGTTCAGGTCAAAAATCCCTTTTGTTTTGGTTTCTTCTGGTAGCCAGTGATAGGCCTAGCAGCCTCACACCCAGTAAGTACCATTAACAAAATTGGGAGGGTTACCAGTTGTGTAGTCATTGCATGTACTGTTACCCCAGTCTAGTCCTGTCCTTTGCTGATCACAGTAACATACTTCACCCCTATCCCTATGAAGCATCTTCAATGCAGGGAGATTATTCACGCCATTGTAGGTAGGTTGATACCAACCCTCAAAACAGTTGCATTGGCAAGAGTCGTTCCTGTGGGCAGTGCAGCTCCCTGCTGTCTACACAGATTTAGCTTTGTTATCAAAGCAAAACACAAAATCAAACTCACTATAAGTCAGGGATATAGGCTGATTTGGCAAGCCACCTTCCAAATGTATGGGCCCTTTAGAGCACACCCAACAACCTGGCCAGTTAGTACACAATGCATTTTCATAACTACAAGGAAAAGTGTTAAGGAGTATTGATGTATTAGAATAGTTCTGCATTTAGGTAGAAAATAAAAGTCCAGATTACCCAAAGTGTTTAAAATATAGTGATTACTTAAGGTGGTAAATAGCAAAGATCGAGAGTTCAGTCCACCAGTCCTTGTCATTAAGTTTCTTCTGACCACCTGTTCCCTGGTCGGGTGGTACCGCTGGCCAGGCAGTTCTTTCATCACTAGGCTCTGACCAGTACCCAATCTCCCGGATGTTCAGTATGGCAAGAGCATGTTACTGCAGTTGTCACGACTTTTTGGGCTTCCGATAGCTGGTAGTGGAAACCTTTAAGAGTCTGCATTCTGTAACGCAATTTCACTCTTGGTATGGATGTCCATCTGTTTTACCAAAAGGGAGGAGTGACCAGCAAGCACATGGGACATCCCAGTACAACGGCACGCAGGGATAGTCCCGTTACACGGTTTGGTGTGCAGTGCATTGTCATGAGGGACAGTGGAAGTACTTCTGGCCACCTCAGTCCAGCTTCCTCACACAATTTAGGCAGCTTGCTTTTCAGGGCTCCATTCTACCCTTCAACTGCCCCAGTAGATTGAAGGTGGTAAGGACAGGCGAAATAATTCTTACACTGTAAGGCTTTCATTACTCCTGTATCACCTTGCCGTTATCACTCGAGATTCCAAACTTAGGAATAAATTCTTGTAATAAGAGTTTAGTGACAGTTAGAGCATCATTTCTACAAGCATCACTTCAACCCACCAAGAAAACAAACATACAATGACCAGCACATAATTATAAACCATACATCTGATAAATACGTAAAGTCTATTTGCAAGTCCATGAATAGTCCCCAGGGGGAAGGTCCAACACTGGTTGGTATTGGCAGTGTTTTTCCAGTATTACATCTCAGACAAATAATACGGTTCACTGCTACCTTTCTCACTAAGGCTGGAAACTCTGGCACGTCACACCTTTTCAACCATACCCGTCATTGCCCCTTTTCTCACATGTGTCAAATCCTATACTATACGGCAAGCCAGGGGAGGTGAGTGGAGGACACCCCAGGATGACCTTCGAGTGATGCCAGAGGCCCTGAGAACCTTGCACGCAATGTGCTTGAATTCATGAAGTCTCTTCAGCCTCAGGTGTATCACACAGATTTTGAAAAAGAATTTGAAGGGAGGTAGTTTGAATCACTGTTTCACAATTGTGGGTTCTCCATCTTCTTCAGGCAAAGGCATGGCAGGGCCCAACATCACACAGCAGACGATAGGAACAGAGGAGTCAGGCAGCGAACCAGCCTCATAACCAATCATTCAGATGGCTGTAAAATGTTGGGTGGTTGAATGATTAAAGTAAAGTAGAGGCAGCGTGAGGCACATGTAGCACAACTGAGTAGCCCATGCTCAGATTTTGAGACAAATTTATTGCATGTGGGCAGCTGCCACAGCTTTTGGGCAACTAGGATAGCCTTGAGCTATAGGGTCCAGGTGAATACTATAACAGGCTTTTGGATGATAGGCATTGCCATCTTGTTGAGTAAGTGCTGCTTAAAAAAATCTGGTTTCATGTACAAACAGATGCAAAGACTTACCATAATCTACAATAGTGTCTTTAAAGAGTCTCTTATATAGGTACATGAAGCTTAGCAAAATAGAGGGCTATGCGGTATGGAAATTCTAGACAGTTTCTAGAGTAGGTTATATGGTTGGCACAACATTGTGGGCTGAAGGGCCTGTAATGTGCTGTAGATTTCTACGTTCGGACGTAATCTGGGAGCCTGATGGCCGCTGCAGACATGAGAGCCGTAAAGGATCCATCAGTGTCAGTCGACCTCTTCATTTGTTCTGAAGCAAACGGTGAAGCAAAGTCCTGAAGGGGACAACTAATTTCGGTGTAGTTACGAGTCCACTGTCGTCAATACCCGGCCATACCCTGGAACTGGGCAATATCTCTCTTGAAGACTGATTTAGGCAAGCTGACAACAGCCTTCACCCTTTTGTCAGAAAATAAGCAGCAGGCCTCACTCTAGACATGGCCAAAGTAATGCACTTTGGGTTGACAAAACTTTGTGGCCCTTGTCAGACAGGTCTACAGTGGCTTCACGATCCCGAGGACGTGTAAGCATATGATCTACGTATTGCAGTCACGTGGATTCAGATGGGAAGACTACATCTGTCAAGTCCTTCTGCAGCATTCGAGAAAAGACCGCTGAGCTCTCAGTATATCCCCGTGAGAGTGGGTTCATGTTTACTGTTTACCTTGGTGGTGAAAGTGAACAAATATTGGGCATCTGGGTTAATTGGGATTGAAAAAATCTCCCCACATAAGTCAACAAATGAATAGTGTTTAGCGTTAGGGGGAAAGCACCTGAGGATCGTAGCTAGGTTTGGGACTATGGGATGGCCCAGTATCCAGATTCATTAACAGCCCTCAGATCTTAGACAAAAAAACCAGGTGTCCTTTCCTGGCTGCCACACTGGCAATATAGGTGTATTACATGGGCTCACAGATGGAATGACAATCTGCCTTTACAGGAATGTTTCCCATATAGGCTTAATACCTTTCTCTTCCTCTGGGTTCAAGGGACACTGAAGTATGTGTAGGAGTGGCTTTGCCAAATCCAGTCACACTTTAAAAGGTTTTGCACACAGTTCTCAGCCCACATTGTTATTTATCCTTTTGCCCACAGTGTTTCTGGTATTTGAGCAAGCAAGTGTTGGGTTGTTTAATCATCTCTTAGCCTAGAGAGTCTTAGGACTTGATGTTCAAACTCAGCAGAATAGGAAATAGATACTTTATACTTTATTGTCGCCAAAGAATTGATACTAGAACGTACAATCGTCACAGCGATATTTCATTCTGCGCTTCCCACTCTCTGGAATACAAATTGATAGTTAATATTAAAAATTTAAATTATAAATCATAAATAGAAAATAGAAAAATGGAAAGTAAGGTAGTGCAAAAAAACTGAGAGGCAGGTCCAGATGTTTGGAAGGTACGGCCCAGATCCGGGTCAGAATCCGTTCAGCAGTCTTATCACAGTTGGAAAGAAGCTGTTCCCAAATCTGGCCGTACAGCTTCTCATAGTTATCATAAAGTGATTGCATGGGGAAACATTGAAAAAGTTCCCTCCGATTAGGCATAGTTAACCTCCGATGGCTTATATAGGAGAGAATTAACCATGGATCCCAAATCCAGTGAGGGATTTGATGGTGCAGCTAAAAGGTCAATGAGCGGGCTCACATCGGGCAGCCATACGGCAACAGAAACACACTTGGGACACAAACAGAGGGCAAAAGTAATGAGGAAATGGCTCATTGACCTTCGAGCAATCAAGTTACTGTATGGGTAGTCTGGACCCTCCATGGATTTGTGAGCTGTACAGTCATGTGCCACAGACATTACTTATGTATATTTCTCTAGCACTACAGGGCTTTGGAAAGTCCTAACAGTTGCTTAATTGTATTGTATTAGCAGACAAAGATTCATCAGTGAAACGCCACCAACAGACCTCTGGTCATTTTCAAACGGAGTCTTTCAATGAGGCACAAACAATTGGGTAGACTGCCTCAGGCACCTCGAGGTGTACCCCTTCTTGGGGGGGTGGTATACTAATATAATTCCCAACTTACAAAGAAGATACTGGCCCAATAAATTAATCATTGATTCTGGTGCTATTAGAAACTGATGTTCCAAAAAGCTGATAAGTGACCTAACGGGAAGGGGTTAGAGAAATTGGTGTCCCATGAGTGCCAAGACCTTTATTGATTCATCACTGAGAGATGAGTGGATTGTAGAGAAAGAGGCTGCGGTACCAATCAAAAAGCCTAATTCTCTTCCATCTACAATTAAAGGGATAACAGGCTCAAAAATCTTAAGAACGGGCATGATTTGGGCATGGCTTTCCTAGTCTGGAGGCTGGGGATGTTTGCAAATGGGTTACTTGCAGTAAGTTGTGTAGAGCACTGCGCAGGTGGCGATGGAGGCAGGAGCTGATTGTTTTTAAAGTTACCTTTTTGGCTGGGGCATCTTCGAGCCCAGTGGCCAGGCTGCCCACAAACAAAGCACCTTTCCAACCCATGTATGTCTCCTTCCCATCCCTCTGCCGCATCCACCACCCCAACCAAACCCTGGGTGCGGAAAAAGTATTTTATCCTCATTTCCTTTAAAAGTTCTAATCTTCTGAAACTGTAACTGCCTCTGGTAATGTAAAGGTTGACTACTTTGTTTAACTCTTTCTCCTCCCATCCCACGCAAGTTGCAGCGAACATTTCTCCTAGCCTGGGCTTCAGTCTTCTCGCAACAACAGTTACCAAGGCGGGCATCCCCACCTTTGAGGGCAATTCAGAATATCTTTGAAATGCATCACGCACACGTTCCATGTATTCATCAACAGTTTTGTCTATTTGCTGCGTGACACTGTGCATCTTATGCTAATTACGATGTGAGGGAAATATTTCCTCAAAACTTCAGTAGATTAGCCCAGTGCATTAATCTCTTAGGCCTGCCCTGGTCGCTCAATGTGCTCTCTAGCTTGTTTCCACTTAACCGTCCCCGAATAGGCATCCAATTACTACATATATATCATAGGTATTTGGATTATGACATTTATGGAGGATTTCCATCTTGAAGATAACTCTTTCTACGTCCTTCTTAGGATTAAAAGTTGACCCTATTATAACTTGTAATTCAGAGCTAGACAATGGTCTGTAAGGATAAAGCAGGCACCCAAGCAGTCCTGCCACTACGGGCATATGGCACAGACCAACACTAGAGTTAATGTTCTGCCAACAGACCTTTATCCAGTGAAACGGTACCCCCCACCATGACTCCCTGTTGTTTTTCTCTACCTTTCAATAATTGTGAGGCAGCACCTGGTATAGGCTCTGTGGTAATGGTAATTGGCATACAGAGGATGATTATCATCTAATTCATCTTCAGATTCTGGGACTGATTGTTTTCTCCCCTTAAAACAGACACCATCATCTTTGCTTGTTCTCTTTGTTTCTTTACACTCACGCATACACACAGACACAGTCACATGAGTGCGCATGCACACACACACACTCACTTCAGAATTCCTCTTTTTTTAAAAACACTGAATTTTCCTGCAGACTTCAGCCCAGACCATGGCAACACCTCATGCAGGATCCAACCCTTAAGTCAGCTTCATCCTTTCTTTATAACAGAGCAGTTTTCCTACGTCAGTGACTGAAGTGGTGTACCAGACTGCTCCACACAGAAGAACATGTCTGTTCCAGCAGCAGACTCAGGCCTTTGCTCAAATATGAGCAGCCTAGGATTTAGGACTAATCAGCTACTGGGTCTAAATTCCTTTCTCCCTTAAGCCTGATTTATACTTCTGCGGCAAATCTACGCTGTAGGTACCGCATACCCTACGCCGTAGGGTGACGTGCACCTCCCCAAAAAAGTAACTCACACGTCGCAGCAACGCAGACTGCAACAACTGTGATTGGTCCGCTTGGTAGCATCGCATTTCCTGTTGCTTTTCTCCGCCACGTCTGTACACTGAAGCGAAATAAATGGTTAGAGACGAAGAACCAAATCATCAAATCTACCTGCCCACATCCGAAAATATTTGAAATGCATTTCCTCATCCATGTCTGTCAAGAAGAACCTCAACATAGTGGCATAGAAGCCCCACTGCCAACTAGCGTTTTGGCAGTGAATTGCAGAGCGACGCAGACACAACAATGCATGCTCGCTACAGTGTAGAGCTATGCAGAAATATAAATCAGGCCTTCGGTGTAGGCTACAACGTAGCCCTACGCATAAGTATAAATCAGGCTTTATGACTAATCCAGTGGAACCTCCAAGTAGCTGTTGTCCTCGATAATAAAATGAAATAACTGAGCCCCGAACACACACACTCTTACGACTCAAACCTTCCTTTCATTTTATTTGTGCACAAGGAGAACAGCATGGAGCTTGCTACCCATACTGTTCTGAACTCTGAACAGAAATCTGCTATTTTTAATACAGAATTAGTTTTGGTAAGTTTTACATGATTGTGGGACTGATTGTTTTCTCCCCTCCACCCAGCCAACAGACTTTTCGTCCCTCTTCCTTCTGAGAGAAGGTTCAGGAGCTTGAAAGACTCATACAGCCAGATTTGGGAACAGCTTCTTTACATCTGTGATAAGACTGCTGAACGGATCCTGACCCGGATCAGGGCCGTACCCTCCAAATATCCGGACCTGACTCTCGGTTTTTTTTGCACTGCCTTACTTCCCATTTTTAATATTTATAATATTTAATATTTGTAATCCAGGGAGTGTGAAGCGCAGAAGCAAATATCGCTGTGATGATTGTACGTTCTAGTACCAATTGTTTGGCGACAATAAAGTATAATGTATAAAGTATGATTGAATTCCTTATTTGCAAGAACAAACACCATTCACAAAAGAGGTGTTAAAGTCAATCAAAACTTTAAACAGACAGCCAATGATATAGAACTTAAATTGTTTAGTATAGTTCACATTCTTCTGTTTTCCTGTCCGTTTCTGGCATCCCCTATTGTGTAAAGGGAAGCCATATTTTAGGAAGACTGTTCTGGAAAGGTCTCACTTCAAAGGCTTCATTCCCTTGGCTTGAGTACACACTATCGTGTCAGTAGTAAACAAAGGTGTCTCCAGAGGGCTCACTTCAAAGATCTCGCTTGATTACAACTGCCCTAGGCTATCCTTGCATTCGCATGATGGTGTTCTAATTCATCCATTGATCCAAAAGCCCACCATAACAACTAATAAGTTTAAATTGCAGCAAATAAATGGCACAGGACATGAAATATAAAGTTTAATTATAATAATAACAAAAATGTTGGATCAACAGAAGCTCTGCAGGAGATGAAATCGTTCATCTTCACCTGGTCTGACACTAGTCTCTAGAATGTTAGCTGATCTCAATTAAGGTTTCAAAAAAAAGGAGCAGACAATAAATTCTGTCATTACCTGCATCCATCTATCACAAGTTCATCCTCCCTTTGGTGCAGATACCTGACCTACACACAATAGTCCAGTTGTGATTCATGCTACATGAGCAAAGAAATAAAATAAAGAGGCACTCCCGGGAACAGCGTGACCTACTTTTCCCATCAATAATCCCGGCTCATGTCTAGTATGGAATGCACATCATCCTTGGCAATCATGATGTGATTGAAATTGTTTTTTTGAATAACCGAAATATGGCACAACTTGAGCTGGAATACATCACATTTCTGACCACATTTTTTCCATGTGGAGCTAAAAATAAATTGCTTGATGCATTTGCATTTCTGGATCAGCCTGTTGACAAGAACGTAATTAAAATATTTAACTATGAACCCCTCATTCATGGGTTTAGTAGTCAAAAACTGGAATGCTGGTAAGGATAAAAATATGAAACTTGAAACAAAGAAGTAAAGAAGCCAGCAATTATAACTTCAAAGTGTCAGTTCCAATCAATTTCACAATGCAGAACATATTTTTGAAGTGCAGTCATTGATGCAGAATAATGCAGCAGCAAAGTTTTAGAGGGCAAAGCTTTAATACAGGTATTTATGAAGAGACAACATTGTTTAAATGCTTTGGGAATTTGGATAAATATTTTCCAGGGCTATGAGAGGAACTTCTAGTGTTCTTTCACAAAAGTGCAGGTAATCATTCTTATACACCACCTAAAAATAGACCCTGTTTTAATTCCTCAGCAGTGAAATAGTACTTGACAATGGAGAGCTCCTTCAGGAATACCCTGAGATAGCAGTTGAAATTGAACTCCAACACTTCGCCACTTGCAAAACTTGACCTCCAGCTCTGTTTGTGTGAAATTTGCATGTTCTCCTTGAGACTGCATGAGTTTCCACTGGGGGCTCTGGCTTCCGTCCACATCCCTAAAACATGATGATTGGTAGGCAAATTGTGGCTGTAAATTGCCCCAAATGCACAGATGAGTGGTAAAATTTGAGAGGTAGTTGATATGTCCTTTAAGATGTCTGTGAAGGTTCTCAGCCGTCCAGGCCATTGTGTATCAAGCAGTAGTAAATCAAGGCAACTGGACTTGCTGTGTTGTCAAGAAAACATTTCACCACTCATCTGAGAGGCTTCTTCAGCTCTGATCCATTATGCGTGGTTTTTCCAGTTTATAAACTCTGAGTTGTTTAAAGGTATAGCAACCACTTGAGGGCTGTTAAGAGTCGTAGAGATAATAAGAGGGTCATTAGTCTTATCTTTGCATGAATGGAGGGTGTGAAGACACCAGGGTAGGTAGAGGTGTTAGAACTGCTTTGTAAGTAGCTGATAGGTGTTGTTCAGGGATGGGTTTTCCAGTTTGACAAAGATGGCTTCTTCAACACCTCTTTCAAACCACCTGATAAGACTAATGACTTTCTCATTACCTCTTCAATTCTTAACGACCCTCATGTGACTGCTATAAATATTATAACCTTTAAACTACTCAGAGTTTATAAACTAGAAAACTGCCCACCATGAATCAGAACTGAAGAAACCTCTCAGATGAGGGGCAGGACATCTTCTAGACAACACAGCAAGTGTGAACACGAGGAAATCTGCAGATGCTGGAATTTCAAGCAACACACATAAAAAATGCTGGTGAACACAGCAGGCCAGGCAGCATCTATAGGAAGAGTTACAGTCGATGTTTTGGGCCGAGACCCTTCGTCAGGACTGGCGTTTCGGGCCGAGACCCACGGCCCAAAACGTTGACAGCAAGTGTGGTTGCCTTGATTTACTACTGCTTGAAATACTCCTTCAATGCTAGGAACTCAGGTTCACAAGTCATAACTGTCCTCAGAGGGGTAGGGTGGGGTCAATCTGTTAACAATCCAAAAACTTCTGGTGACTGATGTGTCCACCCTTCCCTGATTGCTGTGCTCTTTTGACTGAGAGGCTTTATATTTGAGGTTATCATTGCTGGACGTTGAATGATGTATATGTGTTTTCCCCCTTTTTCTCTGCTGCTACAGTATTCTCACTCAAGCTTAAAATCTGAACTTCATCTTGTACCTCATCAATTGTCTGATTTCTGGATGAGCTCCAAATACAACATTACCATGTCTCAATTGTGATTTAGATTTCAGATGATCAAACATAAATTTACAATGGGGTTAATTTTACACTACTGTGTCACATCAAACGGACTGTCAGTTACAATGGAGTTATGTATTTAGGGTGGTGTTACTTTTGTTGTTTCGTAAAGTAACCATATTAATGAAACATGATATGCTCTATCTGTTTCATATCATATATGCCCATGATTGTGTAGCCAAGTTTCCATTGAACTCAATACACAAGTTTGCTGATGACACAACAATTGTAGGCCGTATCTCGGGTAATGATGAGTTTGAGTACAGAGGGGAAATTAAGAACATGGTGGCATGGTGCGAAGACAATAACTTATCCCTCAACGTCAGCAAGACGAAGGAATTGGTTGTTGACTTCAGATGGAGTAGCGAACCGCACGACCCAATTCACATCAGTGGTGCGCAAGTGGAACAGGTCAAAAGCTTTAATTTCCTCGGGGTCAATATCACAAATGACCTGACTTGGTCCAAACAAGCAGAGTCCACTGCCAAGAAGGCCCACCAGCACCTTTACTTCCTGAGAAAAGTAAAGAAATTTGGCCTGTCCCCTAAAACCCTCGTTAATTTTTATAGATGCACTGTAGAAAGCATTCTTCCAGGGTGCATCACAACCTAGTATGGAAGTTGTCCTGTCCAAGACCGGAAGAAGCTGCAGAAGATTGTGAACACAGCCCAGCACATCACACAAACCAATCTTCCGTCCTCGGACTCACTTTACACCGCACGCTGTTGGAGCAGTGCTACCAGGGTAATCAAGGACACGACCCACCCAGCCAACACACTTTTCATCTCTCTTCCCTCCGGGAGAAGGATCAGGAGCTTGAATACTTGTACGGCCAGATTTGGGAACAGCTTCTTTCCAACTGTGATAAGACTGCTGAACGGTTCCTGACCCGGATCTGGGCCGTACCCTCCAAATATCCAGACCTGCATCTCAGTTTTTTTGTACTACCTTACTTCCCATTTTTCTATTTATGATTTATAATTTAAATTTTTAACATTTACTATCGATTTGTAATCCAGGGAGCGGGAAGCGCAGAATCAAATATTGCTATGATGATTGTACGTTCTAGTGTCAATTATTTGGCGACAATAAAGTATAAAGCATAAGTGTAAAAGTACACAAATGGTAAGCAAATAAAACAGATGTTGGAATCTGAAACAAAAACAGAAATTACCTGAAGAACTCAACTAGTCAAGCAGCATCTGTGGATAGAGAAACCAAATAACATTACTATCCAGGGTCAGAACTGAGGAAAGAGAGGAGGTGTGTCACTTTTCAAAGTGGAGTTGGAGGAATGAGGTGCAGGACAAAAGACCAGATGGAAATTGAATGCGAGAAATTAGAGTGTGAGAACTGACCCAAGATTTAAAAAAAACAAAATGCTGGAAACATTCAGCAGGTCAGGCCACAGTGGTGGAAAGAGAAATAGAGGTAACATTTCTAATCAAAATTCTGTCATGTATAACTATAGACACAAAAGATTCTACAGATAATGAATAAAACACAAAATTGTACAGGAACTCAGCAAGTCAGGCAGTATCTATGGGGGGGGGGAATAAACAGTCAACCGTTTGGTCCAAGACCCTTCATCAGGATTGGAAAGGAAACGTGCAGAATCTAGAATAAGAAGGTAGGGGGTGGGGAAGGAGTACAAGCTGGCGGGTGATGCATGAGACTGGGGACTGGGGGTGGGGTTGGGAGGGAAGGTGCATGTGTGTAGTTTGTAAACAGCACTATAACTACTTTGAATGCTAATTAAACAATGACGTTTACTGTCAAATATCCAGGCATCAGAATTACATGTCAACACTTAGAACTAGTGTCAATAAGTTCAATTAATTTTGAAATTCAGAACTGAATAGACCAGATTGTTGTTTAAGAACAACAGTTATTAATCGTTGCATTGTGCAATGTTATCTGTTCATTATTATGAATTTGTGAAGGTATTTCTCAATTTCAAATATGTCACAATTGAATAATTATTAACCCAGAAATACAGTATCAAGTTTCACATTTATGACTTGAGGTTGGAACGAATTGCTTACATCAGCTAGCTCACAGTTAGCATCTATCAGACTTTGTAAAGGACTGCACAGTTCAGTCAGTGTTTCATTTGTTTTAATTTTCTGGAGACCTCACACTTGCCGCAGATAATCATATAACCATATAACAATTACAGCACGGAAACAGGCCATCTCGGCCCTTCTAGTCCGTGCCGAACTCTTACTTTCACCTAGTTCCATCGACCTGCACTCAGCCCATAACTCTCTATTCCTTTCCTGTCCATATATCTATCCAATTTAACTTTAAATGACAACATCGAACCTGCCTCAACCACTTCTGCAGGAAGCTCATTCCACACAGCTACCACTCTGAGTAAAGAAGTTCCCCCTCATGTTACCCCTAAACTTTTGCCCTTTAACTCTCAACTCATGTCCTCTTGTTTGAATCTCCCCCACTCTCAATGGAAAAAGCCTATCCACGTCAACTCTATCTATCTGTCTCATAATTTTAAATACCTCTATTAAGTCCCCCCTCAACCTTCTATGTTCCAAAGAATAAAGACTCAACTTGTTCAACCTTCCTCTGCAACTTAGGAGATGAAACCCAGGTAAAATTCTAGTAAATCTTCTCTGTACTCTCTCAATTTTGTTGACATCTTTCCTATAATTCGGTGACCAGAACTGTACACAATACTCCAAATTTGGCCTCACCAATGCCTTGTACAATTTCAACATTATATCCCAACTCCTATACTCAATGCTCTGATTTATAAAGTCCAGCATACCAAAAGCT
Source organism: Mobula hypostoma (assembly GCF_963921235.1). Classification (NCBI taxonomy): domain Eukaryota; kingdom Metazoa; phylum Chordata; class Chondrichthyes; order Myliobatiformes; family Myliobatidae; genus Mobula; species Mobula hypostoma. Next base: position 60,010,739 of record NC_086106.1, read on the forward strand.
TTCTTCACCACCCTATCCACATGAGATTCCACCTTTAGGGAACTATGCACCATTATTCCTAGATCCCTCTGTTCTACGGCATTCTTCAATGCCCTACCATTTACCATGTATGTCCTATTTTGATTAGTCCTACCAAAATGTAGCACCTCACATTTATCAGCATTAAACTCCATCTGCCATCTTTCAGCCCACTCTTCCAACTGGCCTAAATCTGCCTGCAAGCTTTGAAAACCTAAATTCAAACCTTAATTCAAAGCGATATAAAGGTTAAAATTATGTTAAGTGCTCACACAAAACAAGGCAGCATACAATAAATACACTTTGTACTTAGCTTGAACCATCAGCCGCTAATGTAATTACTTATGGATTCCATGCCCTTCCTGTAAAAGTTCAAGGTGTCAACATTTTTGCTTCTTCTCCTTTGTCAAGCTTTTTGCTAAGTCCTTGATGCAGTGACCCAATCAATTACAAAGCCAAACCTCAGAGAAAGGTGTGAAAGACCACTAAGGTGCCAAGGAGCCTGAGAAAATAAAGACTTGCCAAAATGACCCAGGCGTATGATGGTGAGTGGAAGGCAAATGGTCAGAACTCTGGGTCAGAAAGTCATACAGCATAGAAACAGGCCCTTCACACAACTGGTCCATGCTAAGCAAGGAGCCATTCAAGCTTGTCCTATTTGGCCCATAACTTTCTAAACCTTTCCTATCCATGTACCTGTCCAACTATATTTTCAGTTGACTGAAAAAAGGTCTGAAGTTTGGAATATCGAAAAGTTCATTGATGAGCCTGAGGAGAAACTTTCTCTGAGTACGAGATGCACCAGCATCACCAGCATTGGGTATACCTTGTAAACTGCAACATATTCTTTCTCACTAGTAAGATTGCACAATCATAACCTCAAAGCATGGAAACAGGCCATTTTGCCCAGAACATCCATGCCAATCAGTGGTTATTCTTTTGTATTCATCTCATTTCCCAGCACTTAGTCCATACACCAAAGTGATGCAATTGCACTTCTAGACACTTCTTAAATACTGTCAATGACCCAGCTTCAACTATTCTCTCAAGCACTACATTCCAAATACTTACTATTCTGTGTGAACTGTGAAGTCCCCCTCATAATCTCTCTATATCTATTCTCCCTTACCCTAAACTTCTGATATGGAGAAAGGTTTCTGGCAGTCTTCCCTGCCCTAGCTATACCACCCATGATTTTATACATCTCAATCACAATTCCACTTAACCTTCTTCTCCAAGGAGTATAGTCCTAGCTTCCCCAGTCTCTCCTCATAAATGAACTGGCCTGTTGAATCTCCTCTAAACCCTCTCCAGGTCTAGTTCATCCTTCCTATACCTTGGTGACCAGAGCTCTGCCGCAATGAGGACGTTGAAGAGAGCTATGCAATCTCACAACTACTGAATCAGCTTACAGCTGTAATGTCTGCCATATCTAATCATGAATAATGGTGGATAAGTAATCAACAAAATCCCCATTTTCAGCAACAGAATTTAGAATGAGAGTATCAGAGACAAAGTGGAACAGCCATAATTGCCAAAAAAATGTTACATCCTGGCTTCCTGAAGAAATTCTTGTCATCATATAAACAACTCTACAGATCATTCCTAGTGGAAGTCCCAGGTGTCAGGCGCCATGAAGTGTATGAAGTTAACATAACTAGAGAGAAGATTCTTGGGAAACCTTCAAAGTAGATAAGTCACCTGGACCAGATGGTGTACATCCCGAGTTCTGAAAGAGGTGGCTGAAGGGCTTGTGGAGGCTTTAGTAATGATCTTTCAAGAATCATTATTTTCTGGAATGTTTCCAGATGACTGGGAAATTGCAAAAGTCACTCTACTCTTCAAGAAGGGAGAGAGGCAGAAGAAAAGAAACTCTAGGCCAGTTAGTCTGAACTCAAGTGATGAGGAAGATGTTGGAGTTGATTATTAAGGATGAGGTCTCAGGGTATTTGGAGGTACATGATAAAATAGGCCGTAGTCAGCATGGCTTCCTCAGGGGAAAATCTTGCCTGATAATTCTGTTGGAATTCTTTGAAGTAGTAACAATCAGGGTAGGAGGATCAGTTGATGTTACGTACTTGGATTTCAAAAGGCCTTTGACAAGACGCCACACATGAAGTTGCTTAATAAATTAAGAGCCCATAGTATGAAAGATTCTAGTATGTATAAAGCAGTGGCTGATTGACAGAGGGCAAAGAGTGAGAATAAAGGGAGCCTTTTCTGGCTGGCTGCTGGTGACTAGTGGTGTTCTGCAGGGGTCTGTGTTGGGACTGATTCTTTTTTATGTTATATGTCAATGACTTGGATGATGGAATAGATGGCTTTGTTAAAAAGTTTGCAGGTGATATGAAGATAGGTGGAGGGGCAGGTAATTTTGAGGAAGTAGAGAGGCTAGAGAAGGACTTAGATTAGGAGAATGGGCAAAGAAATGGCACATGGAATATAGTGTTGGGAAGTATGTGGTCATGCACACAGGTAGAAGAAATGAAAGGGCTGACTATTTTAATGGAGAGAAGATTAGATTAGATTCAACTTTATTGCCATTGTGCCGAGTACAGATACAAAGCCAATGAAATGCATTTAGCATCTGACCAGAAATGCAAAGAATAGTGTTATATGCAAAATAACTGCGAATAAAAAAAGTGCTACAGCACACAAATATAAAAGTACTAAAACAGTACAATACAGATGCAATACTGCTTAGCGCTGTGATGAGAGGTTCAGCAGTCTCTCCATTGCAAAAGGACTTGGGAGTCCTTGTATAGGGTTCCCTAATTATTAATTTGTAGGTTGAGTCTGTGGTGAGGAAGGCAAATACAATGTTAGCATTCATTTCAAGAAGTCTAGTATATAAAATCAAGGATGTAATGTTGAGACTTCATAAAGTACTGGTGAGGTCTCACTTGGAGTATTGTGACAGGTTTAGGCCCAACATCTTAGAAAGGATGTGCTGAAAATGGAGACGGTTCAAAGGAGATTTGTGAAAATTATTCCAGGATTAAATGGCTTCTCATACGAGAAGCTCTTGAAGGCTCTGGGCTTGTTTATTTGTATATTTAAGGCAGAGGCTGATAGCTTCTTGATTGGTCTGGGCCTGAAGGGATATTGGGAGAAGGCAGGAGATTGGGGCTGAGAGGAAAATTGGATCAGCCTAATTCTGCTCCTATATCTATGGCCTTATTATGGTCTAATTCAATTCATTTCATGAGATAGCATCTGAGTCTCCAAAAAACATCCAAGCTTCAGAGAACCAAACTGACCTCAAACCAAGACTGGAGCCTCAGTCCAATGATACTTTGAAATGTGAATGTGGCTGACTTTCAGGAGGGGGAACCCTCACAAGACAGCAGGCCCTGGTCGAGTACCTGGTAAGTGTGATGAGAGTCCTTGACAAGGATGGCTCGGACCCAAATTCTGGAGTATCCGAGGCTGGGATCGAGGCACATCTTAAACAGGATCAAAAAACTGAGCACAAAACAAACGCTACACAAAATTACTGGTAGCCTTACAATTGAACACTGAACTTGTGTTCTGGTGTTCCTTAAATACTCAATTCTTGGCACCCAAAACATGATTGTCAATTAACAGGAACTTCCCAAGTCCTTAAAGAGGCCACGCCAGCTATCTGTACTCTGGAGAGTTAGAACATTTAAATATCGGAAGCTGGCATGGTTGGGAGCATCTAGTAACAGGACCCCCTCCCTTATGGCTGTCTCCGGGCAGCCCTAGTTGCTTGATGAGTTGGTGATGGTCATCATGGATGAGAGTTGGATTCAAGATGTCTCTTTCTGCCACCCAGCACCTTTCCTCCGGTCCATCTCCCTTCCAATCCACTAGGTATTGCTAAACACCTCAAACAGTACACGAGTCCAAAAGCCTTTTCACTGTGAAGACCTGTTCCCCCTCGATAAATCTCTGTGACAACAGGGCCGATGATGGTGGAGTTAAGGGGCTGGTGAAGACAGGTTTTAATTTGGAGATGTGGAAGGTTAGGTTGATATTTAGGGTCTTAGGGAGTTGCAAGGTGTAAGCCACCAGGTTTACTTTCTTTCAAGAATTTAAAGGGACCAATGAACTTGGGCACCAACTTCCTAGATTCCACTCAGAGAGGCAAATCATGAGTGGACAGCCAGACCTGTTGCCCAGGCTGTAACATGGGTCCCAGACTTCTCCTTTGGTTTGCCTTAGTATCCATACTCTGTAGAGGCCAGCAAAGTCTCTCTTGCCCTCATCCATTTCTCCTTGCAGCGTTGGACAAGATCTTCCGCCACAGTGACCTGAACCTTGGCTTCTTGTTCTGTAAAGAGAGGCAGAGGATAACCAAATTAGCATGCGAATGGTGACATCGTATGTGCTGAGTGCTGTAAGGTGTTGTGGGCGATCTCTGCCCTCATCAAATGGTCACACCACTCATCAGGTCTTTCTGAGGCCTGGCATCTCGGGGTCCATTCTAAATCTTGGTTGGTCCACTCCGGCTGGCCGTGGGACTGTGATTGAAACCTGGAGGAAAGGCTTGCTATTGCACTTATCAGTTTACAGAAATCCTTCCAGAAATGTGATGAGTATTGAGGACCACGATCTGAGACAATGTCCACCATGAATCTGTAGACCCTAAAGACCAGATCCAGGACAATCTTAGCCATTTCTGTCACGAAAGGTTGCTTCTCCAAGGCAATGAACTTGCAGGCTTTCGAAAACTGATCAACAACCACCGTGATGACCAACTTCCCCTTGGATGGCGGGAGACCCATGACAAGGTCCATGGAGATGTGTGCCCAGGGTGTTTTCAGAATGGTAGGAGGTGGAGAAGCCCTTGAGGTTGGTATGGGGCTCCTTTTTCCAGTTGCACACCTCACATGCCTGCATGACCTGCCGAACTTCTGTCATCATTCCAGGCCACCAATACTTCCTCTTGATAAACTCGAGGGTCCTGGCATTCCCTGGGTGTGTAGTCATTCTTGACGAATGGCCTCAATGCAGTACCTGGGGTCGGAAGGAACTTCAGACGAACAGCCGACCCGGAGGACCGTCCTCAGGAATCTCCCCTTGTACTTGGACCTTGTGAACAAGAACGTCAATTCCCCAATGAATTGCTGCTATGACCCTGGCTTGGGGCAAAATTATGGTGGCTGCTGCTCCTGTTGTGGTCCATCAAACTAGTGGGACAAGGCATCAGAATTCTAGTTCTTGGACCCCAGTCGATAGGTCAGGATGAAATTAAGCTGGTTAAAAAACAAAGACCACCTCGCCTACCTGGAATTCAGCCTCTTGGCCTCCTGAATATAGGCTCGGTTCTTATGGTTAGTCCAGATGATAAAAGGGTTCTTGGCCCCCTCCAGCCAGTGACACCATTCCTTCAAAGCTAACTTAACTGCAAGAAGTTCATGATTCCTGATGTCATAGTTCCTCTCTGCCGGGGATATCCACCTGGAGAAGAATGCACACAGGTTCAGTTTACTGTCCGAATGTGATCGTTGAGTCCGATATCTGAAGCCTCCGCTTCCACAATGAAGGGAAGCTCTGGGTTAAGAAAAACCAAGATGGGAGCTGTAGTAAACTGCTATTTAAGCTCTGCAAAAGCAGCCACAGCTACAGTAGACAAAAGGCCTTGTATATTTCTTAGTTAGGGCTGTTAGTGGAACTGCCATTGAGCTGAAGTTGCTCATGAACTTCTGGTAGAAGTTAGCAAACCTCAGAACTTGTTTGATATTAGATGGTGGTGGTCAGTCTCTGACTGCCTGGGTTTTGCTAGGGTCCATCTCGAGATTACCATTAGAGATGACAAAACCTAAAAATGAAACAGTTATCACGTGAAACTCAGACTTCTCTGATTTGGGGTAAAGTCCATGGCCTAGTAGTTTCTTTACAATGTCCCTGATATGAGCAACGTGTTCCTCCATGGACTTTGAGAAGATTAAGATATCATCCAAGTCCAGAAAGTCATACTTCTGGAGAGTGTCTCTGAGCACGTGTTTTATTAAGGCTTGGAAAATGGCTGGGGCATTCACAAAGTTGAAGGGCATAACCTGGTATTCTTAGTACCCTGCCAGTGTATTGAATGCCATCTTCCCTCATTGCCCTCCCTGGTACAGAGCAGATTGTAGACACACTGGAGGTCTAATTTTGTGAATGCCCATGCCTCTTGGAGCATCTCAAAAACCTTATTCCTAAGAGGAAAGGAGTTGAAATTCTATGTGGTTTAATCCCCTGTAATCAATACACGGCTGCAGGCTCCCATCTTTCTTTTGTACAAAGAAGAAACTTGCATCAGCGGGCAAGTTAGAAGGCTGAATGATGCCTGTGGTAAGAGCTTCCATTATATACTCCTCCATGGTGCTTCTCTCTGACCCTGAGAGCACGTACAATTGACCCCGCAGGAGACAAGTACCAGGCAGCATGTCTGTCGCACAGTCGATGTGGTGGAAGAATCAAGGCCTTTCCTTTGCTGAAGATCTCCTCTAAGTCCTTGTAAACAGAGGGGATTTGACCCAGTTTGGGCATTGCTATCTGCTCCGGACTTCCTTTGAGCATGACTCCTGAGACTTCTTTGGTGATGGGGTGATTCAACTGGCTTCAGAGTCCTCTCTCTGAGCGCACAAAGTTCATCCGTGGAAACAGGAGCCAAATCAGGGTCCAACTTCCCATCTGTTTTGACAGGAAACAACTGTGAGGTGTTACAGAGGGTTCTTACATTCTCTGGAATAGGCTTCAAGGATCGGCTTAAAGGAGTCTTTCACTTCCTTGAGACCTGGCAGCTGGTTCCCTTCAGCTTAACGGCAGGTATCTCAGACTGCTCGGGCATCTTCTTCGTCTTCTCCTGAGCTAGAAGTTCCCTCTCTCTAGTTCCTGTGGGATTCCCACAAGATGGTGTCGGGACTTGAACTATCCTGTTGGCCAAAATTGGCTTGTAAGCTCGAGGACTGTATTAGGACTCCAGAAGGTCTCGGGTTCCCTTGCAGGGAAGCTTGCCCCCTTAGAGGGCATTAGTCACTAGAGAGTCTGGGTGTTGAAACACCGTACTGTAAACAAAGCATCTTACAAGAACTGAACCAAGCAATGATTCTCCCCGCTCTTCAGTCCATGGATGGCTTATGCTGGGGCAGCCAAGGATTCCTGAGAATCAGGAGAATGTGGACCGTCAATAATGTAGAAACTAATGTCTTTCGCTTGATCTTTTAGACTCATCTGCAATTCCAGTCTTCTGCTGGATCTGCCTGGAACCTACCAATCAGCTGTCCAAGGCAGTTGTGGGCAAGGACTGGCTCAATTTCTAAATCGAGAAAATTACCCACTGCCCCCGAGTCCATAAAGTCCTTCACCTCCCTCAAATTCTTCCCCCAGGTGAACTCTGCCTTCAGCACAAAACTAGAATCTGTGGGATTGGGAGTAGTGGCCCCTACCATCACAGACCTCCCAACACTGAATGGTCTTAGCAGTTCCCCAGGTGGCTGTAGGTTCAGATATTTGGCCTACGGATGACCCGCTTCCCAACAGGAAATGCAGCAACCATGACTCAGACGCCGGGACCTTTCATCGGTGGAGAGCCTAGTGCAACCGACCTGCATCGGTTTGACTGGATCTTGTGCAGGTGACGGGCGGGTCATGGCCCGCTGTTGCGGAGTGGAACTGCAACTTGTAGGGACTGGGCTCAGACCAGCTCACCTCGATCTTCTAAAGTGGCCCCACTTTTGTTCTGCCAGATGATTATCAAGACAGATGGACTGGTCGATGAGAACTTCTAAGTTCTCTTCTGGCTCTTCTTTCAGTTTGTCTTGGAGTCCATAGTGGTATACCGTGGCCAAAGCCTCCTGCTTCAACCACCCACCTGAACCAAGGACCAGAATTTGATCATGTCATCAGCCGCTGACCATCCCCCCCAATCGAATCTTTATCAGGCGGTCTGAGGCTCGGTTGGCTCTGGTGGGGTGATGAAACACCTCCCTCATGGCAGCCATGAGCTCCTCCGAATCCACGCAGATCTCTGACCTACATTCCCAATGCACTGTGGCCTGGGCCAGGGATCTTCCAGTCAGGAGAGAGATAATGAAGACCACTTTTCCATGCTCCAAAGGGAAATGGGATGGTTGAAGTTCAAATACTATTGAGCATTGAATGAGGAAGCCACGGCAAGAGCCCAGGTTACCGTTGAACCTCTCTGGGGTCGGAAGATGTACTGGCTCTGGAGTGGGACCGACTGGCTCTGTCGAGCGACTCTGCCTTCCTCCTTGCAAAAGTTGAGAATGGCTACCTGGAGGGTCATGGATCTCCAGGCTCTGTCTGGAAATATCTTCAACGTGGCTGGTCACAATGATACCCCGTTGGGTCCATGTTGGCTCAATCGTACTGTGATGAGAGCCCTTGATGAGGATGGCTTGGACCCAAATGCTGGAGTCTGAGGCTGGGATTGAGACACGGTCTCAAACGGGATTGAGAAACTGAGCACAAAACAATCGCTAGATGAAATCACTGGTAGGCTTACAAGTGAGCACTGAACTTTTGATCAGGGGGAAGGGGAACGTCAACTCAGACCACGAGAGGCCTGTGTCAGGCATTTTCATGCCTTACAAGGCGCAGATTGGAAGTCTGTGTGGGGTGCCACTCCTCACACAGACTAGAGCAATGTGTGATTAAGTGCCTTGCTCAAGGACACAAACACACTGCCACAGCTGAGGCTCGAACTAGTGAATCAAATCCCTAGATGAAAGCCTTAACCACTTGGCCACGTTTGTTCACGTATTCCTTAAATACTCAGTTCTTGGGGCCCAAAACATGGTTATCAATTAATGGGAACTCGCCAAGCCCTTAAAGAGGCTGTGCCAGCTATTCGTACTCCGGAGAGTTAGAGCATTTAAATTTCAGAAGCTGCAGCGGTTGGGAGCATCTTGTAACAGTAAGGCTCTGAAAACTTACGCCAACCAACTGGCAGGAGTATTCAAAGAAATTTTCAACCTCTCACTGCTATGGTTGGAAGTTCGCACCTGCTTCAAAAGGGCAACAATTATACCACTGCCCAAGAAGAATAGTGTGAACTGCCTTAATGACTATCATTCACATCTATAGTGATGCAATGCTTTGAGAGGTTGATCATGGCTAGAATCAACTCCTGCCTCTGCTAGGACCTGGACCCACTGCATCGCCACAATAGGTCTACAGCAGAAGCAATCCTAACGGCTCTTCACATGGCCTTAGATTGCCTGGACAATATAAACGCCTATGTCAGGATGCTGTTCATTGACTATAGCTCAACGTTTAACACCATCATTCCCACAGTCCTGATCAAAAAGCTTAAGAACCTGGGGACTCTGTACCTCCCTCTGCAATTGAATCCTTGACTTCCAAACCAGAAGACCACAATCTGTGCAGATTGGTGATATCTCCCCCTTGCTGATGATCCACATTGGTGCACCTCAGGGATATGTGCTTAGCCCACTGCTCTACTCTCCCCATGAGAGTGCGGCTAGGCACAGTTCAAATGCCTTCTATAAATTTACTGATGAATCAACTATTATTGGTTGAATCTGAGATGGAGATGAGGGTGTACAGGAGTGAGATATACCAGCTAGTTGGGTGGTGTTGCAGTAACAACCTTGCACTCAATGTCAGTAAGACGAAAGAGCTGGTTGTAGACTTCAGAAAGGGTAAGATGAGGGAACATATACCTATCCTCACAGAGGGATCAGAAGTGGAGAGAGTGAGCAGTTTCAAGTTCCTTGGTGTCAAGATCTCTGAGGTCCTAACCTAATCCCAACATATTGATGCAGCTATATAAAAAAAATGGCAAGACAGTGGCTATATTTTATTACACATTTGAGGAGGTTTGGTTTCTCAGATGAAACACTCAAACTTTTACAGTTTACCACAGAGAGTCTTCTGACAGGCTGCATCACTGTCTGGTATGTGGGGGGGGGGGGGCGGGGGGCGGGGGGGAGGCTACTGCCCAGGATCCAAAAGAGCTACAAAAAGTTGTAACATCAGCCAACTCCATCTTGGGTACTAGCTTCCGTAGTATCGAAGACATCTTCAAGGAGCGGTGTCCCAGGAAGATTGCATCTATTATTAAGGACCCCCAACACCCAGGACATGCTCTCTTCTCAAGGTTACTGTCAGGTAGGAGGTACAGAAGCCTGTAGGCACACACTCAACAATTCAGAAAATGTTCTTCCCCTCTGCCATCCGATTTCTAAATGGACGTTGAACCAATGAACTCTACTTCACTACTTCTATTATTTCTGTTTTTGAGCTATTTTTAACTTAACTGTTTAATATACATATATACTTACTGTAATTTATTTTCTATATTTATCATGTATTGCATTGTCCTGCAACCACTAAGTTAACAAATTTCACAACATATGCCGACGATACTAAAGCTGATTCTGAATTCACATCCAAGGCCAATTCCAGAGCTGTCAGATGGTCCCTATGTAAAAGCCAAGGGCCAAAAAAGGCAAGTTAAATTAATAGCTAACTATGTAAGTATGTATTTGAAGAGTGCTATAAGTTAGTTTAATTTTTTGGCAGTAGTTGTAAGTTTAGAAGGGAGTAAGAGGATGGAATGTTTGTAAAGTCAAATGCCAACCAAGAGAAAAAGGCAATTATTTACATGATATAACAACATTCCTTAATTTGTCTTGTATTTAAACATAAAATATGATTTACACATATAGGGATATGTGTGGAATTATGATATTATATACTTTCAGTCCAATTTTTTTTAAAACTCAGTTGACCAAGTCTATTCAGCAAATGTCCTGATTTATATTCACCTGGATGTACGTTCAGTGGCTCCTTTATAAGGTACATCTATATGCTTGCTCTTCAACGCAAGTATCTAATCAACCAATTATGTAGCAGCAACTCAACGCATAAAAGTATACTGACATGGCCAAGAGGTTCAGTTGTTCAAAGCAACCATCAGAATGAGTAAGAAATATGATCTAAGTGATTTTGACTGTGGAATGATTGTTAGTGTCAAATGCAGTAGTTTGAGTTTCTCAGAAACGGCTGATCTCCTGGGATTTTCACATACAATAGTCCCAAGAGTTTACAGAGAATGGTGCAAAAAAGACCAAAAAGAAAATCCTGTGAGCAGCAGTTCTGAGAACAAAAATGAGAGAGATCAGAGGAGAATGGTCAGATTAGTTCAAGCTGACAGGAAAGTTAGAATAACTCAGATAACCACGTGTTACAACAGTGGTGTGCAGAAGAACATCTCTGAATGCAGAACACATTGAACCTTGAAATAGTTGGGCTACAGCAGCAGAAGACTATGAGCGTCCACTTAGTGGCCACTTTATTAGGTACGGGAGTGTATGCCAAGTGATAGTCAATTTATATTGCATTAATAGAATTATTAAGAAACTGAAAGTGGGACTCTTTCAATTAGGGTGCAACAAATTAAAACACAATTTTATATGTCCAAATACATTTTGGAGGTTTAAGAGTGTTAATGAAATAAGCAATTCAAGAGTCATTTCTTAGGCTTCACTATTGAGAATTCAGTCATTAAAACTCAGTTGCCTGGTTAGTTTCAATCTTCCTATTTGATGGAATGGTAAGGCATCATTTAAATCACTTTTTTAAATCAAGATTAGGGTAGTAAAGACATGTGAATGTCCTCAAGTAAAATTCCTGAAAGCTTTAGCTCCAGTAGGATATCTAATATCAGTTAATATATACAGTGTCTCTGTATCTTTCAGGTCAAAACAGAATTACATATTATGCTGCTATCAAGATTGCAATGATGAAGATGTGACATTTGGTACATGGTGAATGGGAAATCCGAGCATTCTGGCTACTGCAGTACCTAAATTAAAGTGTGGTGACGTTTTCAACTTGCTTTAACTTAGAATGAGCTATAACGACTGCAGTTTCACCCAATTCTATTGTTTAGAGTCTTAGGATCACCAAGTGTTACAGCCTGGAATTAAGCCCTTTGGCCCAATACAACACGAAAACTGTGTTGCCACAGAGCTAGTTTTATCTGCCCTTATTTGGCCTACAGTCATTTAAGCTCTCCTTTTATGTACTTATAGCTATTAAATGTTCTTTGCCTCATCCATTATTTCTGGCAGCTCTTATGCTGCCTTTATTCAAAGTGCATTGCTGTGTCATTCCTTAAAGAAAACAGAACCTAGAAACTGACTAATAAGGAAAGCTTATACCATAATGCAACTTGAATTTAATTCAATTGCATCAACTACTTCTCCATCCTTTGTGGATCTTACTGTACAGGGAGTTGAGTAGAAAGTACAGGCACATATAATTAGAAGAAATTTATTGACCATGGTGTGCTTTGGGATATCATGAAAGTGCAATACTGTAAGTGTTAAGTTACCTCTTGAACAGAAACAGGAACTGATTTAATGGTTGAAGTAACAATAGTGAACAAGAACACTTGACAGAAGCATATTGAACAATGATTGTTACAATTAATCTATATGGATGTGAATAAGAAAAGGGTGAGGCTAATCAGAGACTGAAAAGGATACCTAGTAATGGTGCAGGGGGCATTGTAAGTGATATTTTACACAAGTCTTTACCAGTGAAGATGCTGCTTGAGTGTCAGCAAATAAAGATAAAGGAACATTCCTAGAGAGGTCAAACAATATTTTTTTTTAAAAGGGTATCAAAAGGAATAAATACACCTAAAGTAGGTAAGCCATCTGGTACAAAAAACTTTTCATCGTAAGTTGCTGAGGAAACCAAGGTAGGAAATTGCAGAGACACTGGTTTTAATCAACCAGGCATTCAGATTCAGGGATGAAGCAAGACAATTACAGATGCTACATCCTTGTTTAATAAAATAGTGATGAGATAAATAGAGTAATGACAGACCAGTAAGCCAAGAAAGTGTCATAAAAAAAAAACACAAAACTGAAGGCCACAGGCTTGGGAGAAGGATTTTAATGTGGTGGAATGAAGACTAATTGTCACACAGAAGAAAGTTTGTCATTTTCAAACAAGGACATTCAATTTAATGGAGTGCCCCAAGGATCAAGTCTGGATCATAATTCCTGATATTTTTAGATATATTTATGGATGAGAATAAGACTGGTCCCTGAGTGGAAGTGCGCAAATGCTAGACACTAATTGCAACAATAATAAGGCAGGGACTAGGGTGAGTCGATTGGAGAAACTGTTATTGAGTTCACATGTGCGAGTCATTTAAAGTCTATAGTTCAGGACCAACATGTTCCTTTGAGGAAGACAATTATTGCAGAGTTCAGGAACCTTGGATAATGAGGAATGTTGTAAACTTCAAAAAGAAAAAGGAAGATTGTGCAAGATGTAGGGAGCTGAAATTAGACAGGGACCTTGAAACACATAAAGGAAGCATGAAAGAACTACAGGCCGTGAAATATCCTTGGTCAGTTCGCTAACAAAGAATCCTAATGTATTTATACATACATTAAAAGGCAAAGGATACATAGGAAGGGGGCAAGACCACCTAAAGACAAAGAAGGGAAGCTAAGACTAAAGCTAGAGGAAGTAGGCAATGCAATGGTTTGCATTGGTATTCACCAAGGAGAATGGTAAGACCAAGGAGGAGATGATATTGGGCATGTTGATATCAAGGAGCTCTTGAAGTACATTAAGTACACAGGGCGTGATGGAATTCAACCCTGGAAGTCCTTTGTGCCCAGACAGAGATCTTCATATCCTTTTTAACCAGAGGTGAGGTACCAGTGGACTGGAGAATTGTAAAGGTTGTCCTTTGTTTGAGAAAGGAAACAAAGGAAATTAGATGGTGTTACATCCATGGTAGGGAAATTATTTAAGAAGAAGATTCTTGGGGATTGGATTTACTTATAACAGAAGAAGCATACACTTATTAGGGATAGTCAATATGAACCTTTGTGGGGTAAGACATGTCTTACAAACTTGGCTGAGATTTTTCAGGAGGAGAGAGGGAAGGACAATGGATGTTATATACATAGACTTTGCTAATTTACAAGATGAGGGACATACATTTAAAACTGAGGTGAGGTGTAACAATTTCAACAAGGTCCTTCATGGTTGTTTGATCCAGAGACTAAGGCACATGTTATCTATTGAAACTTGTCAGACTGGATTCAAAATTGGCCTGACCAATGAAGACAGTGTAGTGATGGAGCATAGTTATTCTAATTGGACGTCAGTAAGCACTGATCGTCTACAGGAAGAAGTTACTGCACAGTAGTATGTTTCAACTTTTTATTATCTATAGTGATGATTTCGAGGAGGGGGCAAAATGCAAGTTTCCAAGTTATTCCAAGTTTACCTGTGACAACAAAATTGGTGGGAAGGCAAACAGTAATTAGGATCTTCAACAGGAACATAGATTTGACAAATCTGTTTTTAAATAGTCAACTGCAAGAACATGCACTTTGTTAGGAGGAATCAGAGGATCTGAATGGAGACAAATGAAAGGGATCTACGTGTTCTTGCATAAACATAGAAACATAGAAAACCTACAGCACAATATAGGTCCTTCAGCCCACAAAATTGTGCTGAACATGTCCCTACCTTAGAAATTACTAGGCTTACCCATAGCCCTCTATTTTTCTAAGCTCCATGTATCTATCCAAAAGTCTCTTAAAAGAACCTATCATATCCGCCTCCACCACCGTTGCTGGCAGCCCATTCCACGCACTCACCACTCTCTGTGTAAAAAAAACTTGCCCCGACATCTCCTCTGTACCTACTCCCCAGCACCTTAAACCTGTGTCCTCTTGTGGCAACCATTTCAGCCCTGGGAAAAAGCCTCTGACTATCCACACGATCAATACCTCTTATCATAAAGAAAAATAAAACATAAAGAAAGTTTCTCTGCAAGTACAGGAGTGATTAAGGACACTAATGTCATGCTGGTCTCTCTTACTAGGAGTAGGGATTTATTATTATTCTGCAGCATGAGAATGGAGTACTGTGTCTAGAATTGATACTTTCATTTAAGAAAGAATGTATCAGCACTGAAGGCAGTCCACAAAAGATTCACTAGATTAACCGCTGTGAAGATAAGATTGTCCTAATAAAAAGTTATTCTTTGTAGTTTAGAAGAAACAGGTGGGATCCAAAGAGCAGATGACAGGGTAGATGTTGAGGTTTTTCCACTAAGGGAGAGTATAAAATGAGGGAATAAATTTACAAGATAAGGGGCACTCATCTAAAACTGAGGTGTAGCAATTTCTTCTTGCAGAGTTCTCTATATTGGATGATTGTGGAAGCTATATCACGAGGGTTATGTACACAAGAGGGAGATATATATTTTTCAAAGACAGGGAATTCAGGGCTATGGGGGACCTGCACCAAAAGGGACTGAGGCTCTGTGCAGATCAACTTCAATTTGAATTGAAAGGTTGGACAGACTCGAGGAGCTAATTGGCCTTCTCCTGGTGCTATTGAGTACTTTTGTTTATCTTCACTGGTGGGAAAGTTTCTGAGGCAATCTTCAAGGACAGTGTCAGCAATCACTTCAACAAGTGTAACTTGAGACAAAACCAATACGCATTACTAAAGGGAAATGAAGGCAGTCAGTGGCTAAATTGTGGTTGAAGTGGCTTCTATCAGCTTCCAAAAGCTATTGATACATGCCATATCATCAGGATTTTAGCTATATTGGCTAGCTACACAGGATGTAAAAACATGAAGAGAAAATTAGCTAAATAAGTTTCACACTCTGCTGATTATAGGAAGCTCATTGTGAATAAAAGAAATTGTACAGTGGAGTTCTCTGGTGGTAAGTTCCAATACAACATCTTGTCTTAATATATACTAATGGCTTTGTTGTCCAGTGTGTTCAGTCAGCAAAAGAGACATAACTTGCAAAGTAAGCTGAGAAATGTGGACAAACTGCAGGAATGGACAGACAGATGGCAGATAAAATTGAATGGTGTAAATTATTATTATTTGGCAAGATTGAAAGTTTCACAGCATCTTATTTAGCATCAGGAGTGCTATTTAAAGGGCCACAATCACTTTTCATGTAAGTGTCTGTGTGCTATACATGAGTTTTGAGGTAATCAGAGATGACAGGAAATATCCATCTATTAGAGTTTTGACAGAGCCATGATGTTATTTTTCCAGTTATGATCTATTTGACCTTACCAGTGGACTTGGTAGGAGTCACAGAGATGTTGTTGTAAGTGCGGAAACATGGCTTCACTTGTCACCAAAGCAAGAGGAAGGGACCTGGCCCATTTATTACCTCAAGTCTATAAGAAGCTATTCATCCATGTCAGGCCCTCTGAGGTGCAAGGTATTTGGTAACCAAGTTCTTTCAAAACAGCGGAAACATCTGCAGAAGGAACACCAGCCAGCATCTGGACAGCTCTGCCTGCTGACGTGACATTCTGAAACCCATAGCATCAGTATCATTCTAGCTCACTGTAGTTCGCAGCTATGATTCACCATCAAAATCAAATACAACAAAAAAAAATGAGGGGTTACATAGAAACGTGACTCATCATGTCCGTGCTATGTTGCTGGCCAGTGGGTGAGTGGGCCAGTGAAGGAGTGGAGCTTTGAGGCTTTGACTCGAGAGATTCTGGCAGTTTTGGCAGTTGGTCTGTGCAATCAAGTCAATCAAGATTTGAATAGCTCAGCAGAAAGCCATTGATTAGACAATCAAGATTTGACTAGCTCAGACTCAGCAGAAAGCAGCTGATTGGGCAATCAGTTTGAAAAGCTCAAACAAATAAATAGAGGGTAGCTCAAGCGGGGCGGCCAGTGACAGAGTGGGCCAGTGAAGGAGTGGAGCTTTGAGGCTTTGACTCAAGAGATTCTGGCAGTTTTGGCAGTTGGACTGTGCAATCAAATCAATCAAGATTTGAATAAAGGGGAGGGTTAACGCAATCAAGATGATTGTACTGCCACAATTTCTTCATCTTTTCCAGTCAATTCCATGTTTTATTCCTCTGTCATGTTTTAAGCGATTGGATTCAATTATTATACCCTTCATTTGGAATTATAAAGCAATTAGAATTACTAAAAAACACTTGTCAAAGCCCAAGGAAGCAGGTGGTTTTCCCTACTGAACATTAAAATGTATTACAGGGGTGCTCACCTATCCATTCTTGCATGGTGGAAAAAAGGACCACCCTCTACCTCAGACTCATGCCCAGCATGATTACTCAGAGCGAATGCTTTGTAAGAAGACTTCTTCACCAGCTCTCTTTAATAGCCCCACTGCAGTTAATAAGTCACATTTTAGTAACAGCTTCGTGGTTGGCAGCACTATAAGGATTTGGAAGCAGATTCAACTACACATGAAGGCCCCAAAAACTTATATTGACACTCCAATTTGTGACAATCATTCCTTTTTGCCTGGCCTGAATGATACTGTTTTTCCTACCTGGAAACAGAAAGGCATCTGTAGTGTAGGTGACCTACAACTTTGCCTCATTTGCGCAGTTACAAGCAGTTTATGATATCCCTGCATCTAGTTTTTTTTAGATATTTAAAAATTCAGGATTATGTTAGGAAATATATACCTAACTTCGAAGTTTTAGACAAACATGAGCCCCTGGAGGCAATAAATAAATTTGATCCTGTTACATGCAGTGCAGTATCCTATTTTTATCAGATCCTACATAATGGAGCTCGGGTGAATGCTGCAGGCCTTAAACAGGCATGGGTGGATGAATTGGGTATAGAACTGACAGAGGAGGTCTGGAATGAGTGTTTAAAGAGTATACATGATTGTTCGGTCAACGTCAGACACAGACTTATACAGTTTAAAACGATACATAGACTCCATTATTCCAAAGAAGAGTTGCACAGTTTCTACCCTGATGTTTCACCAGTTTGTAATAGATATAAATCTGTGAACAGTAACTTGTCACACTCATTCTGGTCATGCTGTAAGCTTTATGCATACTGGAAAAGTATTTTTCACAGTTTCTCTGAGGCTTTTGGGAAGCGGTGGGAACCAGACCTCCTCATAGCCATCCTTGGAGCAACAAGCTCTCTATCTTCAGCCAATATGTATGAAAAAATGGCTGTATTGTTTGGAATGGTGATTGCTAAGAAGTTAATCCTGCAAGTGTGGAAAATGGACTCTGTGCCTATGTACGATCTGTGGCTGAGAGAACTGGCAAATACTTCACATTTGGACAGACTGAGACTATATAATGAGGACAGAGGGGACATCTCTGAAAGGATATGGGGCCCTGTATTGGACTTTCTCACAGGGTGAGGACTGAGGTTTTTTGGTGCGGTGCACCTCTGCTGTGTGTGTTTACTTTTGCCTTTATATCAGAGGGAGGAGAAGATGGCGGCGCAACGCAGCGCGCACGGCCTCTCCAGTGAAATGATATCATATTTGTTTAATAAGGGCCATACATAATCCTGATTTGATGGAGATGGATGTGAGAAGCACGGAGGAACATCTGGAGAAACTTCTGAAATGTCCAGTTCGTACCGCTGCTACTGTGCGATCAAGAATCTCCGGAGGGAAGGCCCAAAATCCTCATCTTTGCCTGTTGCTGGCGGCCGGAACTGGGGTTGAAGAGCTCGGCAGAGATGGTGCTCGGTGTCAGAGGGCTGGTCAGAGGCTCGAAGCTTTCGGACGGACTGAGAGTCGGACTGTGGTTGGGTGCTTCCAGGATGCTGCATCGGCAAGTTTGAGGCGCTGGAAGCTCATGGCAGGGAGAGTTTCATCTTTCAACCGTCTGCGTGAGATTTTGGGACTTTCAAGAGACTTTGAGACTTTTTTTTACCGTGCCCATGCTCTGTTCTTCTATCAAATTATGGTATTGCTTGCACTGTTGTAACTATATGTTAGAATTATGTGGTTTTTGTCAGTTTTTCAGTCTTGTTCTGTCTTCTGTTTCTGTGATATCACACTGGAGGAACATTGTATCATTTCTTAATGCATGCATTACTAAATGACAATAAAAGAGGACTGCGTGTCCTCATAATCTAATCTAATCTAATAATCTAATATTTTTCTCCCTTTTGCAGCTCAACATTTAATTTGATTTTGTTATGGTTGTGGTTTTTGTGGAAGTGCTATATTTTGTTTGTTTCTGTTTGTTTGATTGTAATAAATAAAACAAATTTAAAAAAAATTTGAATAGCTCAGCAGAAAGCAGTTGATTAGACAATCAAGATTTGAATAGCTCAGACTCAGCAGAAAGCAGCTGATTGGGCAATCGGGGTCAGGTGACCAAGCAGTTTGAAAAGCTCAAACAAATAAATAGAGGCGTAGCTCAAGCGGAGTGGCCAGTGAGTGAGCGGGCCAGTGAAGGAGTGGTGCTTTAAAGTTTCGACAACAAGAGGCAGAGGACAAGCTTGCTCCCAGTTAGGCTTTACAATGCCTCCCGAGATGGTGATGTACCTCTCATGTGAGATGTGGCAGTCTTGGGGGAACGCCCCTCTCCCGCAGAGTCACATCTGCCAGAAGTGCATGTGGCTGGGTGATATGGAAGACTGTGCAAGGAATCTGGAGCAGCAGCTTAATGACCTTCGACTCACAAGGGAAAATGAGGCAGTCGTAGATGAGAACTACAGGGAGGTTGTCACACCTAGGGTGCCGGAAGCAGGTCGTGGGGTGACAGTCAGAGGGGGGAAAGCGAAAGTGAGTAGACAGGTGGTGCAGAGCACCCCTGTAGCCATTCCACTGAACAATAAGTTTACCTTCCTGGATACTGTTGGCGGGGATGACCGACCAGGTGTGAGCCACGGTGGTAGGGCCTCTGGCACTGAGTCTGACCCTGTGGTGCAGAAGGGTAGAATGGAGAAGAGGAGAGCTGTCGTCGTTGGAGACTGTATAGTCAGGGGAGCAAACAGGAGATTTTGTGGATGTGAGAAGGACACCCGCATGGTTTGTTGCCTCCCAGGTGCCAGGGTCCGGGATGTCTCTGACTGGGTGCATGACATCCTGGTACCAGAGGGAAAGCAACCAGAAGTTGTGATACATGTTGGGACAAACGGCATAGGCAGGAAGAGGGATGAGGTCCTGAAGTGTGAGTTTCGGGAACTAGGCAGAAGACTAAAGAACAGGACCTCAAGGGTGGCATTCTCAGGATTGCTGCCAGTGCTACGTGATTGTGATGGTAAGAATTGGAGGAGATGGCAGTTGAATGCGTGGCTGAGGAGTTGGTGCAGGGAGCAGGGTTTTAGATTTTTCGATCATTGGGATCTCTTCTGGGGAAGGTGGAACCTGTTCAGATTGGATGGGTTGCACCTGAACTCAAGGGGGAGCAATATCCTTGCAGGTAGGTTTGCTGGCATGGTTCGGGAGGGTTTAAACTAATTTGAAAGGGGGATGGGACCCAGAGCGATAGAACAGTGAAAGAAGTGCTTGGAGTAAAGCCAGATCTAACATATAGAGAGGCTTTGAGGAAAGAGAAGCAGAATAAACGGTGTAAAGACAGTAAGGCAGAAGGGCTGAAGTGTGTGTACCTCAATGCAAGAAGCATCAGGAGCAAAGGTGATGAACTGAGAGCTTGGATACATACATGGAATTATGATGTAGTGGCAATTACAGAGACTTGGCTGGCACCAGGGCAGGAATGGATTCTCAATATTCCCGGATTTCAGTGCTTTAAAAGGGATAGAGAGGGGGGAAAACTGGGGAGGAGGGGTGACATTACTGGTCAGGGATACTGTTACAGCTACAGATAGGGTGGGTAATGTAGCAGGATCCTCTTTTGAGTCAGAAGTCAGGAACAGGAAGGGAGCAGTTACTCTTTTGGGAGTATTCTGTAGGTCCCCTGGTAGCAGCAGAGATACAGAGGAGCAGATTGGGAGGCAGATTTTGGAAAGGTGCAAAAATAACAGGGTTGTTATCTTGGGTGACTTTGACTTCCCTAATATTGATTGGCACCTGATTAGATCCAATGGTTTAGATGGGGCAGAGTTTGTTAAGTGTGTCCAGGACGGATTCCTGTCACAGTATGTTGACAGGCTGACTAGGGAGAATGCCATACTAGATCTAGTACTAGGTAATGAACCGGGTCATGTCACAGATTTCTCAGTGGGTGAGCATCTGGGGGACAGTGACCACCGCTCCCTGGTCTTTAGCATTATCATGGAAAAGGATAGAATCAGAGGACAGGAAAATTTTTAATTGGGGAAGGGCAAATTATGAGGCTATAAGGCTAGAACTTGCAGGTGTGAATTGAGATGATGTTTTTGCAGGGAAATATACTATGGACATGTGGTCAATGTTTAGGGATCTCTTGTAGGTTGTTAGGGATAAATTTGTCCCGGTGAGGTAAATAAAGATTATTAGGGTGAAGGAACCATGAGTGACAAGTGAGGTGGAAAACCTAGTCAGGTGGAAAAAGGCAGTAAACATGAGGTTTAGGAAACAAGGGTAAGATGGGTCTATGGAAGAATATAGGGTAGCAAGAAAGGAGCTTAAGAAGGGGCGAGGAGAGCAACAAGAGGGCATGAGAAGGCCTTGGTGAGTAGGGTAAAGGAAAACCCCAAGGCATTCTTCAATTATGTGAAGAACAAAAGGATGACAGGAGTGAAGGTAGGATCGATTAGAGATAAAAGTGAGCAGATGTGCCTGGAGGCTGTGGAAGTGAGCGAGGTCCTCAATAAATACTTCTCTTCGGTATTCACCAATGAGAGGGAACTTGATGATGTTGAGGACAATATGAGTGAGGTTGATGTTCTGGAGCATGTTGATATTAAGGGAGAGGAGGTGTTGGAGTTGTTAAAATACATTAGGACGGATAAGTCCCCGGGGCCTGACGGAATATTCCCAAGGCTGCTCCACGAGGCAAGGGAAGAGATTGCTGAGCCTCTGGCTAGGATCTTTATGTCCTCGTTGTTCACGGGAATGGTACCGGAGGATTGGAGGGAGGCGAATGTTGTCCCTTTTGTTCAAAAAAGGTAGTAGGGATAGTCCGGGTAATTATAGACCAGTCAGCCTTGCATCTGTGGTGGGAATGCTGTTGAAAAGATTCTTAGAGATAGGATCTATGGGCATTTAGAGAATCATAGTCTGATCAGGGACAGTCAGAATGGCTTTGTGAAGGGCAGATCGTATCTAACAAGCCTAATAGAGTTCTTTGAGGAGGTGACCAGGCGTATAGATGAGGGTAGTGTAGTGGATGTGATCTACATGGATTTTAGTAAGGCATTTGACAAGGTTCCACATAGTAGGCTTATTCAGAAAGTCAGAAGGCATGGGATCCAGGGAAGTTTGGCCAGGTGGGTTCAGAATTGGCTTACCTGCAGAAAGCAGAGGGTTGTAGTGGAGGGAGTACATTTGGATTGGAGGGTTGTGACTAGTGGTGTCCCACAAGGATCGCCTAGGAAGGATGTGGAAGCATTGGAAAGGGTACAGAGGAGATTTACCAGGATGCTGCCTGGTTTAGAGAGTATGCATTATGATCGGAGATTAAGGGAGCTAGGGCTTTACTCTTTGGAGAGAAGGAGGATGAGAGGAGACATGATAGAGGTATACTAGATATTAAGAGGAGTAGATAAAGTGGACAGCCAGCACGTCTTCCCCAGGGCACCACTGCTCAGTACAAGAGGACATGGCTTTAAGATAAGGGGTGTGAAGTTCAAGGGGGATATTAGAGGAATATTTTTTTTTTACTCAGAGAGTGGTTGGTGCATGGAATGCACTGCCTGAGTCAGTGGTGGATTCAGATACACTAGTGAAATTTAAGAGACTACTAGACAGATATATGGAGGAATTTAAGGTGGGTGGTTATATGGGAGGCAGGATTTAAGGGTCGGCACAACATTGTGGGCCAAAGGGCCTGTACCGTGCTGTACTATTCTATGTTCTATAAACTAATCCCATCTGGCTGCACATAGTCTGTATCTCTATATCTCTATCTCCTGCTTGTTCATTTGTCTGTCTAAGTATCAGTTAAACATTGCTATTGCATTTGCTTCTACCAATCCCCTGGCAGCATGTTTCAGTAACAAACCACTCCCTATGTTAAAACTTGCCTTGCACAACATCTTTAAACTTGCCCTCTCTGTTTAAATCTATGCCCTGTAGTAATTGACATTTCCGCCTTGGACCAAAAACCTAGACTATCTACACTCACAATTTTATATCGTTCTCTCAGGTCACTCCATTGCCTCCAGCATTCCAGAGAAAATATTTCAAATGTGTCCAACTGCTTCCTATGGCTATTACTCTTCAATCCAAGCAACATCCTGGTGTACCTCTCTGAACCTTCTCCAAAACCTCAACATTTTTCCTATAGTAACATGACTAGAACTGCCCCCAATATTCCAAATAGGATCTAACCAAAGTTCTATTCGGGTGTAACAGCTTTTATACTCAAATCTCTGAATGATGAGGGCAAGCATACCACATTCCTTCTTTGTCTTTCTTTCCACCACAATGAACTTGTGCTCTAAGATAGGAACTCCTATAGTCCTTGATATTTACTGTAAAATTCTTGCATTTGACTCCCTGTAATGCAACACCTCTCACTTCACCAAATTAAACTCCATCTGCCATTTCTCTGCCCAACATTGCAACTATTGAACATCCTGCTGCATCCTTTGCTAACTTTCCCCATTATAAAGCATACTTGCCTTCTTCAGTCAGGGCACAAAGTATAAAAGTTGTCAAGTCGTGTTGCGGCTATGCAAAGCTTTGATAGGCCACATTCGGAGTATTGTGCACAGTTCTGTTCTCACACTGCAGAAAGGATATGGAGACTTTGGATAGGTTGCAGAGGTTCACTGAGATGTTGCCTTGATTGGAGAGTTATTATCTAGAAGGAGAGGTTGGACAAACTTGCATTGTTTTCTTTGGAGTGTCAGAGGCTGAGGGGTGACCTGATAGAATTTTACAAAATGATGAGGGATATACATAGGGCAAGTAGTCAGAGTCTCTCTGCTGGGGTGGGAATATGAGAGGGCATAAGTTTAAGGTGAGGGGGAAGCATTCAAAAGAGAACTTCATATCTAGAATGAACTGCTATTGGAAGTGGTGTAGGTAGGAAAAATAACAACGTATAAGAGGTGTTGTGTTCTTACTTGAGGGACAGTGCAAAGGACACACCAGGAGACCTACATGTGGGATATTCAACTAAACTTCATTGATAACTCTGCTTGTAGAGTACATAAGCTCCTCCTATGTGGGAGTGGCTAACTGAGTGGCATAACAATAACTCTATGAACCACCACAACATCTCCCATTCTTAAGAAAAAAACTAACTATGTAAACAACAGGAATTCTGCAGATGCTGGAAATTCAAGCAACATACATCAAAGTTGCTGGTGAACGCAGCAGGCCAGGCAGCATCTATAGGAAGAAGCGCAGTCGACGTTTCAGGCCGAGACCCTTCGTCAGGACTACTAACTATGTACTTCTTGTTCACAGATATGGATTGAAATTATAGCACTGAAATTGAGTGATTCTGTCTACTTTACCCATAGCATGTAACTTATGCTCCTTACATAACATAAAAAATTGCTCACATTCTAACAGTCTTTCTCTTTGTTTTCAACAGTCTCTCACTTTGTTTTCCTCCTTTTCTCACCAGTTCCTTTTATCTTAAGAACAGCTCCATTTTGTACAATGTTTTCAACATTAGAATTCTTTTTAAAAGACACTAAATCAAATGGAGGTTAGGTAAGACTACTTGAACACTCCGACAAAGTGAGAGGATTGCCCAAAGCTATTACGCTATGCAGTAAGTCTATCTCTGTGATCGAACAGATAAATTACCTGACCTGGTATAGGTTCCTGGAAGTGTTGGAGTGATGGAGATTCTTGAACAGTTGTATCCACCTCAGGTAAGTGGTCCTCGTCATAAGGATCAGGTCATTCTATTTCTTTCTCTATCTTTCGTGGACTTTGAAGATTCACGGACACATGCCTGTTCAGCCTGATTTCACCTTGTGATGTTCTGATCACAAACCATAGTTGTGCATACTGCCGGACTATTGTTCCTTTGGTGAGTTGGTCTGAAACCCAAACAGCTTCACCGCTCCTGAGCGGCAACAAAGTTTTTGCTCTGTGTCTGAGATCGTGCATGCTCTTCATTTTCTCACACTGTGTTGTCTCAAAATTTCTCATTTTGTCTAAGTGCAGTTAGTGAGGTTGGAGGGGGAAAGGAAGAATGGGCAGACTTGTTCACAGTCTCCATTGACAGTTCTGACAGCTCTCATGCGCGAGAGGTGTGGGGTGATAAGCTAGCAGTGCTTTGTAGGGGTCTTTTGACCTCAATAGGAGGCTCCTAATGGTTGGAACTGCTCTTTCTGCTTCTCTGTTTGCCTGTGGATACTGCAGACTGCTTGTCTGGTGTTTGAATTCAGCCCCTGGAAGAGGCTTTAAATTCTGAACAGCTGAATTGTGAACCGTTGTCTGACACAAACGTCTCTGGTATTCCATGGCAAACAACTACAGCTTTCAGGTGCTGTATAACTGCTGCTGAGGATGCAGAGGAGAGCTCGGACACCTCAACATTCCATGAGTAGAAATCCGCAATCAGAAAAGATTCTTGTCTCTCTTCAGCTCAGAAATTTCTGTGCCTGCAATTTACCATAGGAAGTCTGAGAATTCAGTGGGACAGAGAGATCCAACATGATTTTGTCTGGTTTTCTTCATGCTTCACATTGCTCTACATAATCTCCCAGCTGTGTGCTCAAACCGGGCCACCACACATATTACTTTGGCTCTTAGGTGACAGTTTTCAATGCCCTGATGTTCATCCACTCACTTTTGCATGGCATCCTCGACAGTGTCTGGTGTTGTGAAGGATTTGCCAGGGACATGTTCAATGTCACAACAGTATTGCATAAGCCTCATTCTGAATCTTTGCAGATATGGAGGCAAGTCATCCCAGTGTTTTGAGCTGAGGAGGCTGACAAGTGGCTGTGGTCTGTTTCAAGTAGGAATTTAGTGTCTTTCAAGTCGTAGCTGAAGCGTTCACAAGCCCACATGAGAGGCAGCATCTCCTTTTTGATTTGGGCATAACGCTGTTCAGTTGGAGTCAGTGCCGATGCCATCAGTTTCCATACACTATTGCAGTGTTACATAAGCACTCCCCTTAGGCTAACGGAAGAGGCAGCTGCTGAGACCTTGGTTGCTTTATTCACTTCAAAGAACGCCAGTGCCGGCAGAGAGATAAACTCTGCTTTAAGCTATGAAAATGACTTCTCCCGTTGTGCATCCCAGGTCCAAACATTTCTCTGACAGATGAGGTCTCATAAGGAGTTTTTTTTTTCCCTCTGCCAAATCTGTAGTGAACTTTCCAGTTGGTTCACCATGCCAAGGAAACTGCAGATCTCTGATGTATTTGTAGCTTGTTGCATATTTAGAACTCCTACCAGTTTGTTTGAATCTGGTTGCACTTCCTCTGAGGACAGTTGGTGACCCAAGATCTTCACCTCCAACTTCACAAATTCTTATTTCTTTTTGTTCAGGGTAATTCCAGCCAGTTTCAGTTTCTTCAAGGCAGCTTCCACTCTTTGGTCACGTTTCTCACGTGAGTCTCTGAAGATGAGTATATCGTCCATATAACAGACAACTCCTTCCGATCCCTGCAAAATTTGCTTCATCCTCATCTGAAAGAATTCAGGGGCTGATGAAATGTCAAAAGGGAGTCCCTTGAAGGCATAGCATCCATATGGTGTGATAAATTTTGTGAGCTTCTGTGACTCAGGAGCTAAATGGATCTGCCAGAATCCCGAGTTTGCATCTGGATTGGTGAAGAACTTTGCTCCACCCAGCACACCCAATGTGTGCTCGACAGAGAAGAGAGTAAACTTCTCCCACTTCACTGCATTTTTAAATTTTGTTAGATCAACACAGATCCTTACAGTGCCATCTGGCTTGGGAACAGGAATGATGCTTGTACACCAGTAGGAAGGTCCATTCACTCTAGTTATGATGTCAAGTGCCTCCACTCTCTCAAGTTCAGCTTTGACTTTGTTCATCAATGGGGCTGGTATATACCTTACTGTGGTCAGCGTGTAGGGCGTCAGTGCTGGTCTCAGTTGGATATGGTACTCGTCTTTCAGTACCCCCAGGCCTGTGAATAACTCCAAGCCCTTTTCCTGTCGCTGAATATTGTTTAGTGAATCCAAACCTTGCAATGAGGTTCAGCTTCCTGATGACAGTAGTGGTAAGAAGCAATTCTGAACAACATAGACATCCTCTTTTAACTGTTTCTCATTTTTACGATGGAAGACGTAAACATTCCTTTCACACTGAGCTTATGTTTCCCTGGCCCATGAATACTTTCTTTATTCAGCTTAGCATAATGCCAGTTTTCTTCACCAATTTTGTGAACAGACATTCGGGGACAGTTGTGACATCCACCACAGTATCCATTTTAAATATCATTGCCTCATTTTACAACTGAACCGTAGTACACCAGATTTGTCTATTTGAATCTGGAGTCCCAAGGAAATCTCAATTCATATGAATCATGGTCTTTGACCTTCTGAAGAGTCAGGACGCTAAAGCAGGGACCCAATCACAGACCAAGCATTATGCACACGGTGATATTTACTGAGTAGCAAATCCAGAGAGGCAACAAAGTCGGCATCAAAGCTCAGGCAGAGGCCAAAAGTTCCAGAGAAATCCAAAAACCAGAATTGGGAAACAGGCAGAGTCAATATTCAGATGGACAGAGTTCAGCTACAAATGCTGGAAAAGCTCAGGAAAACTCACTGGCATAATCTGGCAACAAACAGGTGAAAACACAGGACTAAAATGCACAGCAATAAACAAAGAGGCAGATGATAGGTGGAGCACAATTAGACAGAAGTGGCAGCGGAACAGGTAATAATGAGAAACAGGTGAGAGGTGGAGTAATCAGTAATACAGGGGCCGGAGTAGAGCAGGGACAGGGACAGGGACAGGGACAGGGACAGGGACAGGGACAGGGACAGGGACAGGGACAGGGACAGGGACAGGGACAGGAGCAGGGACAGGGACAGGGACAGGGACAGGGACAGGGACAGGGACAGGGACAGGAGCAGGGACAGGGACAGGGACAGGGACAGGAGCAGGGACAGGGACAGGGACAGGGACAGGGACAGGGACAGGGACAG
Source organism: Mobula hypostoma (assembly GCF_963921235.1). Lineage (NCBI taxonomy): Eukaryota > Metazoa > Chordata > Chondrichthyes > Myliobatiformes > Myliobatidae > Mobula > Mobula hypostoma. The sequence continues at coordinate 60,038,741 of NC_086106.1, forward strand.
GAGCAGGGACAGGGACAGGGACAGGGACAGGGACAGGAGCAGGGACAGGGACAGGGACAGGGACAGGGACAGGGACAGGGACAGGGACAGGGACAGGAGCAGGGACAGGGACAGGGACAGGGACAGGGACAGGGACAGGGACAGGGACAGGAGCAGGAGCAGGGACAGGGACAGGGACAGGGACAGGGACAGGGACAGGGACAGGAGCAGGGACAGGGACAGGGACAGGGACAGGGACAGGGACAGGGACAGGGACAGGGACAGGAGCAGGGACAGGGACAGGGACAGGAGCAGGGACAGGGACAGGGACAGGGACAGGGACAGGGACAGGGACAGGGACAGGGACAGGGACAGGGACAGGAGCAGGGACAGGGACAGGGACAGGGACAGGGACAGGGACAGGGGCAGGAGCAGGAGCAGGGACAGGGACAGGGACAGGGACAGGGACAGGGACAGGGACAGGGGCAGGAGCAGGGACAGGGACAGGGACAGGGACAGGGACAGGGACAGGGACAGGAGCAGGGACAGGGACAGGGACAGGGACAGGGACAGGGACAGGGACAGGGACAGGAGCAGGGACAGGGACAGGGACAGGGACAGGGACAGGGACAGGAGCAGGGACAGGGACAGGGACAGGGACAGGGACAGGGACAGGGACAGGAGCAGGGACAGGGACAGGGACAGGGACAGGGACAGGGACAGGGACAGGGACAGGGACAGGGACAGGGACAGGAGCAGGAGCAGGGACAGGGACAGGGACAGGGACAGGGACAGGGACAGGGACAGGAGCAGGGACAGGGACAGGGACAGGGACAGGGACAGGGACAGGGACAGGGACAGGGACAGGAGCAGGGACAGGGACAGGGACAGGGACAGGGACAGGAGCAGGAGGGACAGGGACAGGGACAGGGACAGGGACAGGGACAGGGACAGGAGCAGGGACAGGGACAGGGACAGGGACAGGGACAGGGACAGGGACAGGGACAGGGACAGGGACAGGGACAGGAGCAGGGACAGGGACAGGAGCAGGGACAGGGACAGGGACAGGGACAGGGACAGGGACAGGGACAGGGACAGGGACAGGGACAGGGACAGGAGCAGGGACAGGGACAGGGACAGGGACAGGGACAGGGACAGGGACAGGGACAGGGACAGGGACAGGGACAGGGACAGGGACAGGGACAGGGACAGGGACAGGGACAGGGACAGGGACAGGGACAGGAGCAGGAGGGACAGGGACAGGGACAGGGACAGGGACAGGGACAGGGACAGGGACAGGGACAGGGGGACAGGGACAGGGACAGGGACAGGGGGACAGGAGCAGGGACAGGGACAGGGACAGGGACAGGGACAGGGACAGGGACAGGGACGGAGCAGGGACAGGGACAGGGACAGGGACAGGGACAGGGACAGGGACAGGGACAGGAGCAGGGACAGGGACAGGGACAGGGACAGGGACAGGGACAGGGACAGGGACAGGGACAGGGACAGGAGCAGGGACAGGGACAGGGACAGGGACAGGGACAGGAGCAGGGACAGGGACAGGGACAGGGACAGGGACAGGAGCAGGGACAGGGACAGGGACAGGGACAGGGAGGGACAGGGACAGGGACAGGGACAGGGACAGGGACAGGGACAGGGACAGGGACAGGGACAGGAGCAGGGACAGGGACAGGGACAGGAGCAGGGACAGGACAGGGACAGGGGGACAGGGACAGGGCGGACAGGGACAGGGACAGCGGGACAGGGAGGGACAGGGACAGGGACAGGGACAGGACAGGGACAGGGACAGGGACAGGGACAGGGACAGGGACAGGGACAGGGACAGGGACAGGGACAGGGACAGGGACAGGGACAGGAGCAGGGACAGGGACAGGGACAGGGACAGGGACAGGGACAGGGACAGGGACAGGGACAGGGACAGGGACAGGGACAGGAGCAGGGACAGGGACAGGGACAGGGACAGGGACAGGGACAGGGACAGGGACAGGGACAGGGACAGGGACAGGGACAGGGACAGGGACAGGGACAGGGACAGGGACAGGAGCAGGGACAGGGACAGGGACAGGGACAGGGACAGGGACAGGGACAGGGACAGGGACAGGGACAGGGACAGGAGCAGGGACAGGGACAGGAGCAGGGACAGGGACAGGGACAGGGACAGGGACAGGGACAGGGACAGGAGCAGGGACAGGGACAGGGACAGGGACAGGGACAGGGACAGGGACAGGGACAGGGACAGGGACAGGGACAGGAGCAGGAGCTGCTGAGGCATGAAAACAAACAAGAGCACATGGCAATAGAAAACCACAGAATGTGGTCAAATAACAAGCCATGGGTGACACAGGACATTGAGGACATCCTGAACGCTAAAAAGAGGGTGTTTATAGATGGAAATAGGGAGGAGCTGAGGGCAATACAGAGGGACATGAAAGCCAGGATCAGGGAGGCTAAAGACAGGTACAGGAGGAAGCTTGAGTGGAAACACCAGCAGAACAACATAAGAGAGGTCTGGAGGGGGTTGAGGACCATCACTGGGTTCTGGCAAACTAGCAACAGAGGAGCTGAAGGCAGTGTGGACAGGGCCAATAAACTTAACCTGTTCTTTAACAGATTTGACATTGTGACCCCTGCCCATCTCCCACATGACGATCTGTTGTCGGCCCCCAATCAACATATGTTCCACTCTCCCCTCCTACCCCTCCTCACAGTCCCCCACCCTGCTCTCATGACTATACCCCTTCCCCACACGAAACCACCACGGTGGGCTTCACAGCTGAACAGGTGAGAAGACAGCTGAAACGTCTCAACCCAAGCAAGGCTGCAGGACCGGATGGTGTCAGTACCAGGGTGCTCAAAGCCTGTGCCCCTCAGCTATGTGGAGTACTTTGCCATGTATTCAACCTGAGCCTGAGGCTCCGGAGGGTTCCTATACTGTGGAAGACGTCCTGCCTCGTCCCTGTGCCGAAGACGCCACGCCCCAGCGGCCTCAATGACTACAGACCGGTGGCATTGACCTCCCACATCATGGAGACCCTGGAAAGACTTGTTCTGGAGCTGCTCTGGCCTATGGTCAGGCCACACTTAGATCCCCTCCAGTTTGCCTACCAGCCCCGACTAGGAGTTGAGGATGCCATCGTCTATCTGCTGAACCGTGTCTATGCCCACCTGGACAAGCCAGTGATCAGTGTGAGGGTCATGTTTTTTGACTTCTCCAGTGCGTTCAACACCATCCACCCTGCTCTGCTGGGGGAGAAGCTGACAGCGATGCAGGTGGATGCTTCCCTGATGTCATGGATTCTTGATTACCTGACTGACAGACCACAGTACGTGTGCTTGCAACACTGTGTGTCCGACAGAGTGATCAACAGCACTGGGGCTCCACAGGGGACTGTCTTGTCTCCCTTTCTCTTCACCATTTACACCTCGGACTTCAACTACTGCACAGAGTCTTGTCATCTTCAGAAGTTTTCTGATGACTCTGCCATAGTTGGATGCATCAGCAAGGGAGATGAGGCTGAGTACAGGGCAACTGTAGGAAACTTTGTCACATGGTGTGAGCAGAATTATCTGCAGCTTAATGTGAAAAAGACTAAGGAGGTTGGTGGTCGACCTGAGGAGAGCTAAGGTACCGGTGACCCCTGTTTTCATCCAGGGGGTCAGTGTGGACATGGTGGAGGATTACAAATACCTGGGGATACGTATTGACAATGAACTGGACTGGTCAAAGAACACTGAGGCTGTCTACAAGAAGGGTCAGAACCGTCTCTATTTCCTGAGGAGACTGAGGTCCTTCAACATCTGCCGGACGATGCTGAGGATGTTCTACGAGTCTGTGGTGGCCAGTGCTATCATGTTTGCTGTTGTGTGCTGGGGCAACAGGCTGAGGGTAGCAGACAGCAACAGAATCAGCAAACTCATTCGTAAGGCCAGTGATGTTCTGGGGATGGAACTGGACTGTTTCACGGTGGTGTTTGAAAAGAGGATGCTGTCTAAGTTGCATGCCATCTTGGTCAATGTCTCCCATCCACTACATAATGTACTGGGTGGGCACAGGAGTACATTCAGCCAGAGACTCATTCCACTGAGATGCAACACAGAGAGTCATAGGAAGTCATTCCTGCCTGTGGCCATCAAACTTTACAACTCCTCCCTTAGAGGGTCAGACACCCTGAGCCAATAGGCTGGTCCTGGACTTATTTCATAATTTACTGGCATAATTTACATATTACTATTTAACTATTTATGGTTCTATTACTATTTATTATTTATGGTGCAACTGTAACGAAAACCAATTTCCCCCTGGGATCAATAAAGTATGACTATGATTATGACTATGACTAATGATGGCTAGGGGAAACACATAAAAAGACAGAGTTCAACCTGAGGTACTGACACTGAAGAACTGCTCTTGAGTGACACAGGCTTTTATAAAGTCCAGATCTACAGCATTGGTACAGCAGTATTTCACTTCTTTTGCTAGACAGAGCTCTTTGACATGGAATGGAGAGTTGCCACATCTCCTGCAGTGGGACATCTTACCTGCTCTTTTTTTGCACTTGCCTGTTTTGTTTGAGCTGAGCTCTACTGTCACCTCTTCTGTAGCCTTTCTGACTGAACCTTGTTTCACCTCATATATCACATTTATATGTCATTTTCCGATGAAATATTCTTTGAATTTCTCCTGTAGTGTTTTGTACTCCTTTTCCTAAATATCTGAGTTCCAATCCACCCATTGTTTCATCTGCTTTGTGTCCCATGCAAGAAAGTGCTTACTTGATGCTCTTCTGAAGCCTGAGTGAGATTGCTTAGAAACATTTAGAAAACCTACAGCACAATAAAGGCCCTTCGGCCCACAATGCTGTACTGAACATGTACTTACTTAGAAATCACCTAGGGTTACCCATAGCCCTCTATTTTTCTAAGCTCCATGTACCTGTCCAGGCATCTCATAAAAATCCCTATCGTATCCGCCTCCACCACTGCTGCCCATTCCACGCACTCACCACTCTGAGTAAAAAATCTTACCTCTGACATCTCCGTACCTACTTCCAACCACCTTAAAACTGTGCCTCTCGTATTAGTCATTTCAGCTCTGGGAAAAAGCCTCTGACTATCCACACAATCATGCCTCTCATCGTCTTAGCTTGCAAACCTAAATCTCTGAAAGCTTCTGAGTCATCTGTCAAAGTCCTCTGGTTTGGAGAAATCAAATGTCTTGGGGGGGGGATGGTGTTTATTAGGTAAGTAGATTTAATTACTTCAGGTGTTCGCTCCATTTTCCTGTTTGTTTGTTTATTTATTATTTTATTTATTTGGACTGCAAAAGTCTTCTTTTCTCTCCCTGAGAGTTTGACTGACTTCTCTGCTGTGTTTGTGGCTCTATGCACTTCCCTAGGCTAGTTGCCCACAGATTATTTCAAATTATCCACTCTTGGGTGTAGCTAGAAGACATTGCCTAGCAACCCTGGCCAGTTGTCAGCTCAGTCTCATGGTGCATATAATTAGTAACTAGCATAAGCAGTTTAGGTTGATCAGTCTCTTGGTATTCTTCATAGATATAAGCAAACAAGAACAGTCTTATTGTAAATTCTTTCTTGTTGTCGGTCTGACTTGTTCTGTAGCACCAATGTATTGACAATGAACCACTTCTAACACCATGTTGCGTTGGTTATGAGGGAGAGCGCAGAGCACACCAGGAGGCCAGTACGCAGGCTATTCAACTGAACTTTATTGATAACTCTGCTTGTACAGTATGTAAACTCCTCCCATCTGGAAGTTACTAACTGAGTGGCACAGGAATAACCTATTAACCTATTAGCCACCACTACAAGAGGCACCTGGATAGGTACAAAATGCACAGTGGATGGAGTATATATAGGAATGACACAGGGGCTGCAGGGCCTATTTCTATGCTGTACAACTCTATGACTGGGGATAACCTTTATTTACTCCCATCTGACTTGGTTTTCTGAGCCCACTAATTCTGCCTAGTGCTAGACTAGTTAAAAGCTATGCTCGCGTAGTGGATGAAGTAGCGGGTGTCTCTGAAGACCAACAATAGGCCCAGATGATTGAGTTGGAGAAACTCTCGGTGTGTACAGCAGCATGGTGGCTCTACTGCCTGTGGGCTACATACAAAAGTATACCTGGAGTGCCAAGGATGCCAATGTGGATGCTGCCATTTGTTTCTTTCTCGCAGAGCCATTGGAACATTCAACAGACCAGGTAATAAATGGCTTTGCGACTTATGGAAGCCAGGTTTTACCACAGTCATCAATCCTGTGAAAATACTCGAGAGTAAAAGAAAATACACTGATGGAAAGTGACTGCTCCTGGATAGCAGCTGTCTGCACTTTGCCGGTAGAAAATAGCAGTTGGCTAACAGCAACTAGACCTCTGACGTGGCCATCCGAATTCCCACCAATGCATATAAACTCTGGATGAACTCTGCCTGTGTTTCAATAAAAGTTAAAACCTATCTAAGCCAACTAAGACCGGGAAGCAGAAGTGGGACCAGCAGATGAGCATTTTGCTGGTGCAGGAAGGAGGGCATTCAGTATTTGAGTCCTAGGGACTGCTTCTCTACAAGAGGACTGGATACCACTAGGCAGAGGAGATTTGTTCACATTCTCTGCAAGGTTTAAACTGATTTGGGAGGGAGATTAGAAGCATAATAGCAGTGAGACAAGAGGAGAGAAAAATGAAGCAAGACAAGGGGGCAGAGCAGATACAGGCAGCAAGGGAGGGTTGACAGGCTCAACTACATTCACTTCAATGCAAAGAGCCTCTCAGATAAGTTAGATGTGCTTGAAAGCACAATGTTATAACATCATGGAAATATAATTGAGGAAAAGGAAGGATTTCTAGTTTAATGTTCCAGGGTATTAAAGTTTCATGAGGAACAGAGAGGAATGTAGAAGAGAGGGAGTTACAAAATTGACTATGGACAACATAAGGACAGTACTTGGAATATCCTGAAGAGATAGTTTAATGAGGTTTATACTATACAGTGGCATGCAAAAGTTTGTGCGCCCCCGGTCAAAATTTCTGTTACTGTGAATAGCTAAGTGAGTAAAAGATGAACTGATTTCCAAAAGGCATTAAGTTAAAGATGGCACATTTCTTTAATATATTAAGCAAGATTACTTTTTTATTTCCATCTTTTACAGTTTCAAAATAACAAAAAAGGAAAAGGGCCCGAAGCAAAAGTTTGGGCACCCTGCATGGTCAGTACTTAGTAACACCCCCTTTGGCAAGTATCACAGCTTGTAAACACTTTCTGTAGCCAGCTAAGAGTCTTTCCATTCTTGTTTGGGGGATTTTCGCCCATTCTTCCTTGCAAAAGGCTTCTAATTCGGTGAGATTCTTGGGCCGCTTTGCATGTACTGCTCTTTTGAGGTCTATCCACAGATTTTCGATAATGTTTAGGTCAGGGGACTGTGAGGGCCATGGCAAAACCTTCAGCTTGCGCCTCTTGAGGTAGTCCATTGTGGATTTTGAGGTGTGTTTAGGGTCATTATCCTGTTGTAGAAGCCATCCTCTTTTCATCTTCAGCTCTTTTACAGATGGTGTAATGTTTGCTTCCAGAATTTGCTGGCATTTAATTGAATTCATTCGTCCCTCTACCAGTGAAATGTTCCCCGTGCCACTGGCTGCAACACAAGCCCAAAGCATGATCGATCTACCCCTGTGCTTAACAGTTGGAGAAGTATTCTTTTCATGAAATTCTGCACCCTTTTTTCTCCAAACATACCTTTGCTCATTGCAGCAAAAAAGTTCTATTTTAACTTCATCAGTCCACAGGACTTGTTTCCAAAATGTATCAGCCTTGTTTAGATGTTCCTTTGCAAACATGTGACACTGGATTTTGTGGTGAGGACGCAGGAAAGGTTTTCTTCTGATGATTCTTCCATGAAGGTTATATCTGTGCAGGTGTCGCTGTACAGTAGAACAGTGCACCACCACTCCAGAGTCTGCTAAATTTTCCTGAAGGTCTTTTGCAGTCAAATGGGGGTTTTGATTTGCCTTTCTGGCAATCCTATGAGCAGTTCTCTCAGAAAGTTTTCTTGGTCTTCCAGACCTCAACTTGACCTCCACTGTTCCTGTTAACTGCCATTTCTTAATTACGAACTGAGGAAACGGATACCTGAAAACGCTTTGCTATCTTCTTATAGCCTTCTCCTGCTTTGTGGGCATCATTTATTTTAATTTTCAGCATGCTAGGCAGCTGCTTAGGGGAGCCCATGGCTGCTGATTGTTGGGACAAGGTTTGAGGAGTCAGGGTATTTATAAAGCTTTGAAATTTGCATCACCTGGCCTTTCCTAATGATGACTGTGGACAAGCCATAGCCCTAACACGCTACAGTAATTAAGGTCTAAGAACTTGGTAAAAGGTATCTGAGAGCTTAAAACTCTTGGGGTGTCCAAACTTTTGCATGGTGCTCCTTTCCTTACTTTCACTCTAAAATTGTACAAAACAAAAATAATACACTAATCTTGCTTAAAATGTTGAAAAGAATGTTTCATCTTTAACTTTATGACTTTTGGAGATCAGTTCATCTTCTATTCACTGAACAATTCACAGTAACAGAAATTTTGACTGGGGAGCCCAAACTTTTGCATGACTCTGTAGGTCTCCCAAGAAGTAGAAAGAATTTGATTAACGGGTTTGTTAACAAAAATGTGAAAGCAGTGTGGGATTATAGTAGTAGACATAACATTCCCAGTATTCACCAAGATTGCTTCAGCACAAGGGGCTTCGATGGGCTGGAATTCACTTAGTGCAACCAAGAAAGTTCTCTGATACAAAATATAGCGAAATCCTATTAGAGACAGGACAATACTCAACCTTGTCTTAGGAAATGTAACTGGGCAGCTGGTGGAAGTGTCAATGGCAGAGTACTTTGGAAAAAGTGACCATAATTCTGTAAGATAGTTATGGAAAGGAATAAGATTGGTCCTTAAATTGGCAGAATATTAAATTCAATCATGTAAGAGAAGACCTGGCAAAAATAGACTGGGAACAGACGCTTCCAAGTAAAACAGCAGCCAACAAGTGAGAGTTATTTTGGAAGAGTTAGGAATATTTCAGGCTAGAATGTTTTGGTAAGGGTGATAGGCCAATGTGGCAAGATTATAGAAGTTACAAAGAAAATTGAAGGTTTTATCAGATGAATAAAATGAAGCATATGGCAGGTATAGGCTACTGGAAAGAATTTAAGAAGGAAATTAGGTGTGTGAAAAGGGGCTGAGAGATATTCTTCTCAAATAAGATTATGAGAACCCCATCTTGTAGATTAGGAGCAAGAGGGTGGCCAGAGAAAGAGTATGTTAACCTTACGGGCCAAAGGGTAACCTACATGTGGAGCCAGGAAATGCAGGCAAGGTCCTGGATGCGTACATCCCAACTGTATTCACCAAGTAGTAAATAGTGAGTTCATAGAGGGCTTTGTGGATAATTGGGAACAAGACAGTATTAAGGAGGAAGCATTTGATGTAATGGAATGTACAAGGGTTTATAAAACCCCAAAGTCAAATGTGAACTATTTTTGGTTACGGTGGGAAGCAAGGAAGGAGATAGCTCTGCTTATTCATTTGCTCCAAGTGAAATGCCAGAATTCTAGAGGTTGGCTGATATTGATCTTTTATTTAAGCAAGGCAACAAGGATCAGCAGGTAACTACAGATGAGTCTACCATCACTGGGAGGTAAACCAATGGAGAAAATCCTATGGGATAGCAGTAATGTAGTTTTGGAAGGACATAGGCTGATAACTCCTCATGACTTTGTCCGGGAAAATCTTGTCCAATTTGATTGAGTTTTTTGAGGAGGTAACAAAGAAGGTTGATGAAGATGGGATGATAAATGCAGTCCCTATGGACTTCAGTAAGGCATTTGCCAATTTCTAAGTGGTATGTTGATCTAAGTCAAGGCATATGGGATCCAAGGTTGGCTGGCTAATAGGGAACAAAATTGGCTTGGTGAAAGGGGTTAGAGAGTAGTAGCAGTAGTAGAAAGTATTTTTCTGATTGGAAGTGCTGTACCAACATCGGATGTAGGACCTTTACCATCTGTGATATATATTAATGACTTGGATGTTAAGGCAGGAAGTATGATTAGTAAAAATTTGCAGATGGCACGGAAGTTGGCAGTGTTGTGGATAGCAAAGAAGTTAAGTCCATAGACCATAAGACATAGTGGCAGATGTAGGCCATTTGGTCCATCGTCTGCTCTACCATTTGATCATACCCGATTGAACATAGAATATAGAGCATAAACATTTACAGCACATTACAAGCCCTTCGGCCCACAATGTTGTGCTGACCATGTAACCTATTCTAGAAACTGCCTAGAATTTCCCTAGCACATAGCCCTCTATTTTTCTGAGCTCCATGTACCTGTCTAAAAGGCTCTTAAAAGACCCTATTGTATCTGCTTTCACCACTGCCTCCGACAGCACATTCCAGACACCCACCACTCTGTGTGAAATGCTTACTCCGGCATCCCCTCGGTACCTATTTCCAAGCACCTTAAAACTATGTCCCCTTGGGTTAGCCATTTCAGCCCTGGGAAAAAGCCTCTGACTATCCACACGATCAATGCCCCTCATCAACTTATACACCTCGATCAGGTCACCTCTCATCCTCCGTCGCTCCAAGGAGAAAAGGCCAAGTACACTCAACCTATTCTCACAACCTATTCCCTCCAATCCAGGCAACATCCTTGTAAATCTCCTCTGCATTTATTATTCCCTTTCAACCTCGTTCTCCTATTTTCTCTCCATAACCTTTGACACCCTTACTAATCAAGGTCCTGTCAGCCTCCGCTCTAAATATACCCAATGACTTAGCATCCACAGCCTTCTGCGGCAATGAATTCCACAAATTCACCACCCCCTGGTTTAAGAAATTGCTCCTTATCTGTAATCTAAAGGGATATCCTTTTAGTCTGAGGTGGTGCCCTCTGATAAAGGCTATACCAGGATACATCGGGTGAAGCAATGGCAGATGGAATTTAATCATGACAAGTGCAATGTGATATATTTTGGGTAGTCAGATAGAGGTACAACTTAAATTATAAATGGAGTGCCAGGGAATACTGATGAATAGAGATCTTGGGATTCAAGTTCCTGAAACCTAGGTAGATGTGGTGGTGAACAATGCAGAAGGCATAATGCTTTCCATCATAGGTCAGGGCACAGAATATAAAAGTTGGGACACTATGTTGCAAATTTGTAAAATACTGGTTGGTGCCAGTCTTGAGTATTGGTATGCAGTCCTAGTCACCACTACACGGGAAGGATGTGGTTGAAATGGAGAGAGTGCAGAGGAAGATGTTGCCAAGATTGGAGAACCATAATTATGGTTAAGCTTTGGGTAAACAGAGCTTGCTTTCTCTGGAGCAAAAGAAGCTGACAGAAGTTAGTAAGAGTATAAGAGGCAAACATAGGGTAGATACAGTAGTCAAAATATTTTTCCTATGGCAGGGAAATCAAAGAACTTGAGGGTATAGGTTTACATGAGAGGAAAGAGTTTTAAAGTAGTTTTTATAGGTATAGAAAAACAACAGGAATTCTGCAGATGCTGGAAATTCAAGCAACACACATCAAAGTTGCTGGTGAACGCAGCAGGCCAGGCAGCATCTATAGGAAGAGGCGCAGTCGACGTTTCAGGCCGAGACCCTTCGTCAGGACTAACTGAAGGAAGAGTGAGTAAGGGATTTGAAAGCTGGAGGGGGAGGGGGAGATGCAAAATGATAGGAGAAGACAGGAGGGGGAGGGATAGAGCCGAGAGCTGGACAGGTGATAGGCAAAAGGGGATACGAGAGGATCATGGGACAGGAGGTCCGGGAAGAAAGACAGGGGGGGGGGTGGTGACCCAGAGGATGGGCAAGAGGTATATTCAGAGGGACAGAGGGAGAAAAAGGAGAGTGAGAGAAAGAATGTGTGCATAAAAATGAGTAACAGCTGGGGTACGAGGGGGAGGTGGGGCCTAGCGGAAGTTAGAGAAGTCGATGTTCATGCCATCAGGTTGGAGGCTACCCAGACGGAATATAAGGTGTTGTTCCTCCAACCTGAGTGTGGCTTCACCTTTACAGTAGAGGAGGCCGTGGATAGACATGTCAGAATGGGAATGGGATGTGGAATTAAAATGTGTGGCCACTGGGAGATCCTGCTTTCTCTGGCAGACAGAGCGTAGATGTTCAGCAAAGCGGTCTCCCAGTCCGCGTCGGGTCTCACCAATATATAAAAGGCCACACCGGGAGCACCGGACGCAGTATATCACCACAGTCGACTCACAGGTGAAGTGATGCCTCACCTGGAAGGACTGTTTGGGGCCCTGAATGGTGGTAAGGGAGGAAGTGTAAGGGCATGTCCAGATAGCTGTGACTATTCCTCTTCTCACCCTGTCTCTTGCAAAAATGCCATCCCCTTCTCGCAATTCCTCCGTCTCCGCCGCATCTGCTCTCAGGATGAGGCTTTTCATTCTAGGACGAGGGAGATCTCTTCATTTTTTAAAGAAAGGGGCTTCCCTTCCTCCACTATCAACTCTGCTCTTAAACGCATCTCCCCCATTTCACGTACATCTGCTCTCACTCCATCCTCCCACCACCCCACTAGGAATAGGGTTCCCCTGGTCCTCACCTATCACCCCACCAGCCTCCGGGTCCAACATATTATTCTCCGTAACTTACGCCACCTCCAACGGGATCCCACCACTAAGCACATCTTTCCCTCCCCCCCCCTCTGCATTCCGCAGGGATCGCTCCCTACACAACTCCCTTGTCCATTCGTCCCCCCCATCCCTCCCCACTGATCTCCCTCCTGGCACTTATCCGTGTAAGCGGAACAAGTGCTACACATGCCCTTACACTTCCTTCCTTACCACCATTCAGGGCCCCAAACAGTCCTTCCAGGTGAGGCATCACTTCACCTGTGAGTCGACTGGGGTGATATACTGCGTCCGGTGCTCCCGGTGTGGCCTTTTATATATTGGTGAGACCCGACGCAGACTGGGAGACCGCTTTGCTGAACATCTACGCTCTGTCCGCCAGAGAAAGCAGGATCTCCCAGTGGCCACACATTTTAATTCCACATCCCATTCCCATTCTGACATGTCTATCCACGGCCTCCTCTACTGTAAAGATGAAGCCACACTCAGGTTGGAGGAACAACACCTTATATTCCGTCTGGGTAGCCTCCAACCTGATGGCATGAACATTGACTTCTCTAACTTCCGCTAGGCCCCACCTCCCCCTCGTACCCCAGCTGTTACTCATTTTTATGCACACATTCTTTCTCTCACTCTCCTTTTTCTCCCTCTGTCCCTCTGAATATACCTCTTGCCCATCCTCTGGGTCACCACCCCCCCCCCTGTCTTTCTTCCCGGACCTCCAGTCCCATGATCCTCTCGTATCCCCTTTTGCCTATCACCTGTCCAGCTCTCGGCTCTATCCCTCCCCCTCCTGTCTTCTCCTATCATTTTGCATCTCCCCCTCCCCCTCCAGCTTTCAAATCCCTTACTCACTCTTCCTTCAGTTCGTCCTGACGAAGGGTCTCGGCCTGAAACGTCGACTGCGCCTCTTCCTATAGATGCTGCCTGGCCTGCTGCGTTCACCAGCAACTTTGATGTGTGTTGCTTTATAGGTATAGTTTTGTTTTCAACAGAGAGTGGGTGATATCTGGAACTTGCTGCCAGTGGAGATAGTAGAATCAGTTGCAATCACTACATTTAAGATATAGTCACTTGATTAGGAAAGGTATAGAAGGATGCAGACCAATTGTTAGTAAATAGGACTAGTCTGTAGCACACACAAAATGCTGGAGGAACACAGCAGGTCCAGCAGTATCTATGGAAATGAACAAACAGTCAATGTTTCTGGTCAAGACCCTTCTTGGAGATGGAAATGAAGGGGGAAGATGCCAGAATAAAAGGATGGGGTAGACGGATAAGTGGGTAGGAAAGATAAAGGGCTGAAGAAGAAAGAATCAGATGAGTGTGCATAAATAAGAAGTTTGGCATAAACATGGAGGGTAAAAGTGACCACTTTATAACTGCTGTGATGTAAGAGCTGAAATAGAAGTACAGTACTTACCTTTTTACAAGATTGCTCAGGGTCTATAAGACCGTAAGACACAGGAGCACTCCTCATATTAACCCCTTCATTCCTGGAATCATCCTCATCAACCTCCTCTGGACTCTCTCCAGTGACAACTCATCCTTTTTGAGATCTGGGGCCCAAAACTATTGACCATACTCCAAGTGCGGCCTGACTAGTGTCTTATAAAGCCTCAGCATTATCTCCTTGCTTCTATTTTCTATTACCCTTGAAATCAATGTCAACATTGCATTTGCTTTCTCTACCACAGACTCAATCTATAAAGTAACCTTCTGGACAGCTAGCACAAGGTCTCCTAAGTCCCTCTGCACCTCTGATGTTTGAATTTTCTCCCCATTTAGATAACAGTCTGCACGACTGTTCCTTTTACCAAAATGCATTATCATACATTTCCGAACACTGTATTCCATCTGCCACTTTTTTGCCCATTCTTCCAATTTGTCTAAATCCTGCTGCAATCGCATTGCTTCCTCAGCACTACCTAACCCACCACCTATCTTCATATCATCCGCAAATTTTGCCACAAAGCCATCAATTCCTTTATCTAAATCATCGAAAAACAATGTGAAAAGTATTGGTCCCAATATCGACCCCTGAGGAACACCACTAGTCACTGGTAGCCAACCAGAAAAGACCCCTTTATTCCCACTCACTGCCTCCTGCCTGTCAACCATTCCTCTTCCCATACCAGTATCTTTCCTGTAACGTCCCATGAGAAGTTGTTGAAGGATTTGCCCCACGCATCCCCACACTCCTTGACATATCTCACAGACTTTGGGCAGGCAGGGAAATGTGTCAGACGTATCCATCTGCTTTTGCATTGACATCCGCAGCGAGGCTTCCCTATCTCATTCAAGGCCTATGAAGTTGAATTTAGGAGTAACTTCATAACTAGTTTCCCTATTTCTTTGTCCTTACACTAGTTCTTGTATCACATTGAAAATATGTCTCTTTAATCCATGCTTTGCTTTTGAAAGATGCTTGGATTGTTAATCAAAGTGACACGTCCTCTGGCTGGAATGCTCTTTCTCAGGACTGGACAGGTGCGATATCCCGTGCTTTTGCATTGATAATGGGAAAAAGCATATGCCTTTTTGTGAAAACATGTGAAAATGACACCATGATGATCAATGGAGATGCACTTGGATAGAAACAGAGGACAGGATGCATTTGAAAGAGCAGATTATCTTCACCCATTGTATCATCAGTTCTGGTTGTAATTAGACACACAGAACCCAAACACACAATCTGAAGTGCTTGTCCTCCTATTATTAGGATTGGGAATTAAAATGGCAGATTGATTGATCAATAGTTATACAGCACAGAAAGAGGCCCTTTGGCCCATATCATCTATGTTAGCCAGGATAATAATCTAAGCTATTTGCATTGCCCGTATCCCTCTAACCCTTTCCTATCCATGAACTTGTCCAAGTGTCTTTTAAACATTGTATTTTATACCTGT
The DNA here is from genome assembly GCF_963921235.1 of Mobula hypostoma. Taxonomy (NCBI): domain Eukaryota; kingdom Metazoa; phylum Chordata; class Chondrichthyes; order Myliobatiformes; family Myliobatidae; genus Mobula; species Mobula hypostoma. The sequence continues at coordinate 60,054,323 of NC_086106.1, forward strand.
TTCTGCCACCTGTTCTGGCACTCATTCCATGTACCCACCACTCCCTCTGTAACAAAGTACCCCACAGCTTCCCTTTAATTCTTCCCCAATCTCACTTTAAACTTATGCCATTTCGTTTTAGACTCCTTACTCTGGAAAAAAACATTTACACCATCTATTCCCCTCATAAATTGATACACCTCTGTAAGGTCACCTTCAGTCTAATGGAAATAGTCCCAGCCTATCCAATCTCAGACCCTCCAGTCCAGAATTCTCTACACCTTCTCCAGCTCAATCATCCTATAATCTTTCCTACAGCATGGTGACCAGACTACAGACACCACTCCAATGCAGCCTATGACAAAGTAAATTCCAATGTATTAACAGGAAGATGATATTGATCATAGAGTAAGGTGATGAGAATTACTTTGTTTTTATCAGACCCTTGGAGACATTTACCTCTTTGTGACTCGCTCCCAGTGTCACTTCCTTCCATAGGTTTTTTTTCCAGGATCACATGTGGACCGCTTCCCTATGTTCCTCTAGCCTGGAAACTGGAATGCTGAAATCTGCTTCAACAGATTGAATAACCTGCTCCAGGTACATCCTTACAACCATTTAGTCAGAAAGCACCTGCAAGACTTCCAGGTGGTGTGCTTTACTGCTCAGGAACTCGAAAGCAGGAGTGCCAATATCAATTCAGTTCCCATATGCAAGGTACTGTTCCACCAGCAGGCATTTACATTCAACACTGGAAGGGCTATGTTTCATGCCTACAATGCACATTTGCACGAGGATCATAGTTAAATATCAGGCACTAGAGGCACCTGAGCAACCAGCACAGATTAACAAGTAGTGTTATGCAGTAAGGAAATTCTAGGCAGTTTCTAGAGTAGGTTGCATGGTCAGCACAACATTGTGGGCCAAAGGGCCTGTAATGTGTTGTAGGTTTCTATGTTTCTATGTTAGTGCTAATTTAACATAATTTCCTTAATTTCTGTGTCTTCCCCCTTCCTTCTCTGTCCTGAAGAAGGGTTTTGGCCAGAAATGTTGACTGTTTATTCACTTCTATAGATGCTCCCTGATCTGCAGAGTTCCTCCAGCATTTTGAGTGTGTTGCTTTGGATTTCCAGCATCTGCAGATTTTCTTGTGTTCATAATTTCCTGAAACCAAATGAATTTCTGATCGAGTTAGCTTGAGCCAAATCCAGATTAAACAACAGTTAGAAAACAGTTCAATATTATAACTAAAGGGTTGAATTAAAATTCTGTTCAGGTTCACAGAATCATAAAATAGCTTACTGCACAAGAGAATACTCAGGCCAAAAAATAAATGCTGGCTCTTTATCAGAGCAACTCTCTAGTTCCACCCACTGGCTCTTTCACTGTGGCCTTGCCAATTTTTCTCCACAATATATATTTTCAGTCCCCTCTTGGAGAGCACAATAGAACCCATCTCCAGAACATCTAGAGACAGTGTATTCCAGATTCCAACCACACACTGAATTAAAAGAAAGATTTTCTTGTGTTGGTCTCAATTCTCTATAAGTAACACACACGAAACACTGGAGGAACTCAGCATGTCAAGCAGCATCCATGGAAAGGAACGAAGAGTCAAGACCCTTCATCAGGACTGGAAAGGAGAGGGGAAGAAGCCAAAATAAGAAGGTTGGGGGAGGGGAAGGAGTACAAACTAGAAGGTGTTAGGTGAAGCCAGGTGAGTGGAAGATAGGTGGAGGGGGGAGAGGGGAATGAAGTGAGAAGTTGGAGGTGATAGGTGGAAAAGATAACAAGCCGAAGAAGGAGGAATCTGGTAGGAGAGGAGAGTGGACCATGGAAGTAAGGAAAGCAGGGGGAGCACCAGAGTGAGGTGACAGGCAGGTAAAGAGGAGAGGAGGAGTAAGAGGGGAATGGGGAATGGAAACAGAAAGAAAGGGCAGGAGGAAGAAATAACCAGAGGCTGGAGAATTCTTTGTTCATGCCATTAGGTTGGAGGCCTCCCAGGCAGAATATGAGATTTTGTTCCTTCAGCCTGCGAATAGCCTCATCATGGCAGTATAGGAGACTGTGGTTCCATGTGTCAGAATGGGAATGGGGATTGGAATTTAAATGGTTGGTTACCGTGGCAACCTGCTTATTGCAGACACGGTAAAGGTGCTCGATCAAGCAATCCCCCAATCTATGTCGGATCTCACCAACATAGTGGAGACCGCACTAGAAGCACCAGATTCAGTAAATGTCCCCAACAGATTTGCAGTGGAGTGTTTCCTCACCTGGAAGGATTGCGTTGGTCCCTGGATGGTGGTGAGGGAGGAAGTGAATGGGCAAGTGTAGCATTTCTTCTGCTTGCAGGATAACTACTAGGAGGAAGATCAGTGGGGAGGGATGAACGGAGAGATGTGGAAAACAGAGAGTAAGGGGGGAGGTAAAGATGTGCTTCATGGTAGGATCCTGTTGAAGATGGCAGAAGTTGCAGACTACGATGTGCTGCATGTGGACACTCATGAGGTGGTAGTTAAGGACAAGAGGTATTCTATCTCTCTTAAGGTGCTGGGAAGAGGGAGTGAGGGTGAATGCCTGAGACATGGAGGAGATGTGGGTGAGGGCAGCGTCAATGGTAGTCTGGGTAATGGAAGAGATGCGGGTGAGGGCAGCGTCAATGGTAGTCTGGGAAATGGAGGAGATACCCACCTGACAGCACATGAACATCAATTTCTCTAACTTTGTATCATTTCTCTCCCCTTCTCCATCTCTCTTTTTTTTCATTTCTCATTCTAGCTCCCCTCTTACTCCTTCACTCCTCCAAAATCTGAGCCCCTGTACCTCCTTCTGCAACTAGATCCTTGACTTCCTCACTGGGAGACCGCAATCTGTGCAGTTTGAAAAATAACAACTCATGCTTAGTGACAATCAACACCGGGGCACCTCAAGGTTGCATGCTTAGCCCACGGCTCTACTCCTTCTGCACCCTCAATTTTGTGGTTAAACACAGCTCAAGCGCTATCTGTAGATTTGGCAATGATTCAGCTATTGTTGGCAGAATTTCAGATGGTGACGAGGAGGTGTGCAGGAGTGAGATAGATCAGCTGGTTGAGTGGTGTCACAACAACAACCTTGCACTCAATGTCAGTCAGACTAAGGAATGATTGTGAACTTCAGGAAGTCGAGGGAACACGTACCACCCTCATTGAGGAGTCAGAAGTGGAAAGGGCGAGCAGTTTCAAGTTCCTGCACATCAACATCTCTGAAGATCTATCCTGGCTCCAACATATTGATGCAATTGCAAAGAAAGCACAAAAGCAGTTATATTCAATTAGCAGATTTTGAGGAGATTCCGTGTATCACCAAAAACATGTGCAAATTTCTACAGATTTGCAAGTACTGTGGAGAGCATTCTTACTGGTTACATCATCATCTGGTATGCAGGGGCCACAGCAGAATTGGAAAAAGCAGCAGAAAGTTGTAATCTCAGCCAGCTCCATTATGAACACTGGCCTCCCTGGCATCCAGGACTCCTTCAAAAGGCGATGTCTCAAAAAGACAGCATCTATTATTAATTTAAATTAAATGTTCTGGCATCACTCATCACATGCCCTCTTTTCATTGCTACCATCGAGGAGGAGGTACAGGAGTCTGAAAACACACAGTCAATGTTTCAGGAACAGCTTCTTCCCCTCCACCATCAGATTTCTGAATGGACAATGAACCCATGAACACTAGCTCAGTACTTTTCTCCCTTTTTGCACTACTTTATAAATTTTCCCCACCCCTTGTGGCTGGTGTGTATGTGCATTTTTCCCTCAATCTGAGAGGCCTGAGAGCTTGAGGGTTTGGCGCTATATCCTTGCTGTTCCCAGTAATGCGTTCTTCTGGACCGAGAACTTAGATATTGCTCCAGGGATTTGTTGGAGCCTTTTCCCCAGTCCAGGTATCACAGCTCCAAGTGTTCCTATCACCACTGGGATTACTCTGGCTTTAACATTCCACATCCTTTCCATTTGCTCTTTTAAGCCCTGGTATTTATATAGAACATATAGAATAGTACAGCACAGTACAGTCCCTTCGGCCCACAATGTTGTGCCGACCCTCAAACTCTGCCTCCCATATAAACCCCCACCTTAAATTTCTCCATATACCTGTCTACTAGTCTCTTAAACGTCACTAGTGTATCTGCCTCCACCACTGACTCAGGCAGTGCATTCCACGCACCAACCACTCTCTGAGTAAAAAACCTTACTCTAATATCCCCCTTGAACTTCTCACCCCTTACCTTAAAGCCATGTCCTCTTGTATTGAGCAGTGGTGCCCTGGGGAAGAGGCGCTGGCTATCCACTCTATCTATTCCTCTTATTATCTTGTACACCTCTATCATGTCTCCTCTCATCCTCCTTCTCTCCAAAGAGTAAAGCCCTAGCTCCCTTAATCTCTGATCATAATTCATACTCTCTAAACCAGGCAGCATCCTGGTAAATCTCCTCTGTACCTTTTCCAATGCTTCCACATCCTTCCTCTAGTGAGACGACCAGAACTGGACACAATGCTCCATGTGTGGCCTAACCAGAGTTTTATAGAGCTGCATCATTACATCACGACTCTTAAACTCTATCCCTCGACTTATGAAAGCTAACACACCATAAGCTTTCTTAACTACCCTATCCACCTGTGAGGCAACTTTCAGGGATCTGTGGACATGTACCCCGAGATCCCTCTGCTCCTCCACACTACCAAGTAGCCTGCCATTTACTTTGTACTCTGCCTTGGAGTTTGTCCTTCCAAAGTGTACCACCTCACACTTCTCCGGGTTGAACTCCATCTGCCACTTCTCAGCCCACTTCTGCATCCTATCAATGTCTCCCTGCAATCTTTGACAATCTATCTACAACATCACCAACCTTTGTGTCGTCTGCAAACTTGCCTACCCACCCTTCTACCCCAACATCCAGGTCGTTAATAAAAATCGCGAAAAGTAGAGGTCCCACAACAGATCCTTGTGGGACACCACTAGTCACAATCCTCCAATCTGAATGTACACCCTCTACCACGACCCTCTGCCTTCTGCAGGCAAGCCAATTCTGAATTCACCTGGCCAAACTTCCCTGTATCCAATTCCTTCTGACTTTCTGAATAAGCCTACCATGTGGAATCTTGTCAAATGCCTTACTAAAATCCATAAAGATCACATCCACTGCACTACCCTCATCTATATGCCTGGTCACCTCCTCAGGCTTGTTAGACACGATCTGCCCTTCACAAAGCCATGCTGACTGTCCCTGATCAGACCATGATTCTCCAAATTTCTCCAGCTTCTCATATTCTTTCTTCCTGTCATTCAGTATTGCCCCATCTAATACTATTGGTTTCTTCAGTTCCTTGTCCAGTATTACTATGTCCTGTTGGTTGGCTAGTACCTGCTTATCAGTCTGTACCTGGAAGTCCCAAAGGACCTTAGCACTGTCATTCTCTACTACCTTCTATCGTGTTTCCCATCTGGACTTGGGAGTCTCCAATCCATACTCAGTGCAGATGTTCCCGTACACAACTCCTGCAACTCGGTTATGTCATTCAGTGTATATTGTCCCTGCCTGCATCTTGCACCCTGCTAACATGTGCTGAATGATTTCAGCAGATTCCTTGACCAGTTTGCACCTCAGGTCTTGTCTGGTACGATAGAACCCTGCTTCTATTGCTCTTGCGCTTAGTGCCTGTTCCTGTGCAGTACCTCTGTATATAAATAAATTTTTTTTTAAATTTTGTTAATGAGCGAAAATCCGCAGATGCTAGAAATCCAAGTCACACACACAAAATGGCGGAGGAACTCAGCAGGTCAGGCAGCACCTATTAAAAAGAGTCAGCACCTATTAAAAAGAGTCAGCAGTCGATCTTTCAGACTGAGATCGATCACCAGGACTGGAGAAGAAAGATGAGAAGTCAGAGTAAGAAGGTGGGGAAAGGAGAGGAAGAAATACAAGGTGGTAGGTAATAGGTGAAATTGGGAGAGGGAGAGGCAGAGGGGTGAAGTAGAGAGCTGGAAAGTCAATTGGTGAAAGAGATAAAGGATTGGAGAAGGAGGAATCTGATAAAAGAGGACAGAAAGACTATGGATAAAAGGGAAGGGGGAGGAGCACCAGAGAGAGGTGGTGGGCAGGTAAGGAGATAAGGTGAGAGAAGGAAATAGGAACGGGGAAATGATGAAGGGGAGCAATTACCGGAAGTAGAAAAAATCTATGTTTATACCATCAAATTGGAGACTACTCAGATGGAATATAACGTGTTGCTCCTCCAACCTTAGTGTAGCCTCATTGAGGCAGTGCAGGAGGCCATAGACTAACATGTCGTAATGGGAATGGGAAGTACAATTAAAATGGGTAGCCACCGGGAGATCTCACTTTTTCTGGCAGATGGTACTCAGTGAAGTTCAAAATTCAAAGTAAAATTTATTATCTGAGTACATACATGTCACCACATACAACCCTGAGATTCTTTTTCTGTGGCATACTTAGCAAATCTATAGAACAGTAACTGTAAACAGGATCAATGAACAACAACCTATGCAAATGCAAATATAAATAAATAGAAATAAATAATGAACATGAAATAATAAGATAAAGAATCCGTAAAGTGAGACCATCAGTTGTGGGAGTGCCAGAAGTAGAAAGAAGTCGTGTAGTTACCCCTTTTTTTCAAGAGCCTGATGGCTGAGAGGTAGGGACTGTTCTTGAAACTGGTGGTGTGAGTCCTGAGGCTCTTGTACCTTCTACCTGATGGCAGCAGTGAGAAAAGATCATAGCCTGAGTGGTGAGAATCTTTGATGATGGATGCTGCTTTTCTACGGCAACATTTCATGTGAGTGTGCTCAATGGTTGGGAGGGTTTTACCCGTGATGTACTAGGCTGAATCCATTGCCTTTTGTAGGATTTTCTGCGGAAAGGCATTGGTGTTCCCATATCAGGCTGCAATGCAGCCAGTCAATACACTTTCCATCACACATCTATAGAGGTTTGCCAAGGTTTTTGATGACATGCCGAATCTCCGCAGACTCCTGAGGAAGTAAAGGTGCTGTTGTGCTTTCTTTGCAATTATATTTAAATGATGGGTCCTGGACAGGTCTTCTGAGATAGTGACACCCAAGAGTTTAAAGTTTACTGACCCCCACCACTTATGACCCTCCAATGATTACAGGCTCATGGACCTCTGGTTTCCCTCTCCTGAAGTCTCCAATCAGTTCCTTGGTCTTATTGACATTGGGTGAGAGGCTGTTGTTATTATACCACTCAACCAAATTTTCATTCTCCCTCCTGTATACTGATTCATCTCCCCTTTGATACAGCCTACAACAGTGGTGTCATCAGCAAGCTTGTATAGTGTTGGAGCTGTACTTCACCACACAGTCATAGGTGTAAAGCAAGCAGAGCAGGGGGCTAAGCACACATCCGGTGGTGTTCCTGTGCTGATGGAAATTGTGGAGGAAATGTTTTTGCCAATTCAAACTGACTGGGGTGTGCAAGTGAGGAAATCCAGGATTCAATTGCACAAGGGGATATTGAGGCCCAGATCTTGGAGTTTACTGATTAGTTTTCAGAAGGTGATGGTATTAAATGCCATGCTTAATTGATAAAGAGCATCCTGATGTATGCACCTTTGCTGTCCAAATGTTCCAGGGTTGCATAAAGAGCCAATAAGATGGTATCTGCTGCTTCAGTAAGAAAATTGGAGCAGATCCACTTTCCTAACTCCATAAATTTCTCCTATTCCTTTATGAATGTTCCATTGGACAATATCCACATCAAATACTCTCGATGTGATTCATCTCATATTCTAACCATTGTGGATAAAGTTCTCCGGAATCTACATATAAGCCAGTCCATAGAAGTGTATAAAATCATGATGGGCATGGATAGGGCGGATGCACATAGCTTCTTTTTCGATGAAGGAAGGTGAACAAAAACGTAGAGGGCATAGGTTTACAGGGAGAGGGGAAAGATTTAAAAGAGACCTGAGGGACAGCTTTTTCACACAGGGGGCAGTCATATAGGGAAAGAGCTTCCAGAGGAAATAGTTGAGGAAAGTAACATTACATCATCTAAAAGACATTTTGATAAGTATTTGCTTATCAAATACTTATTTTTGGAAGGATATGGGCCATAAGACAATCTCAAAATATAGGATCAGAATTAAGCAATTCAGCCAATTGAGTTGGCTCCACCATTAGATCATAGCTGATTTATTTTTCTCCTAATCAGAACCCTCGTGCATTCTCCTGCCTCCTCCCATAACCTTCAATGCTCTTACTAATCAGGAACCCATCAACCTCTGCTTTAAGTACCCTCGATGACTTAGCCTCCACAGCCATGTATGGCAATGAATTCCACAGATCCACCACCCAATGGGATTAGCTTAGATGGGCCCCCTGGACAAGTTGGACCCCTGCTTCAATGCTGTGACTCTTATATTTAAGACCATCAGTTTTCCCAGTCCTCCACAAATGGAAACATCTCTACACGTAATGAAACTCCTCCATCTTCTTGATGGGATCTGCCCGTTTATTCTGCAGGATATTAAGATGTTCCTTTACCTTCTTGCTGAATGGCTACTCCAGAATGAGATCTTATTTGCCCTTCATTTTGACCAGAAATAGAGAGAGGGTAGGTGTTTGCCCCTACTCCATCACCATTCAGGTACCTCGTCAGGCACAGCTTGCAGCTGCTGAGAGCAGTGAACAATGAATAATGCTGCAGGAAAGAGAAAGGCAATTGATAAATGGGCAGTCTGAAACTCCACTTGTAAACACTGCCTTGTCAAAAAAATTAGTTCTCATTTTTGCCCTACAAATCAATCTGCATCAGAATAGTATAACAGATTTTTGATTAGACCACATTTGAAGTACTGTGAGCTGTTCTGGTCACCGCATGTTAGGAGGCACAAGGTTAAGCCGGAGAGGGTACAGCAAATGTTAACCAGGATGTTGCCTAGAACATAGAACAGTGCAACAGTACAACCTTCAAGGTAGAAACTATCTTACAATGGTGCTAGAAAGTTAGTGAACACTGTAGGATTTGCTCTATTTCTGCATAAATCTGACATAAAATGTGATCAGATCTTCACACAAGTCCTAAAATTAGATAAAGAGACCCAATTAAATAAACAACATAAGAAATATTATACTTGTTCATTTATTTATTAAGAAAAATGATCCAATAATACGTATATTTGTTGGAAAAAGTATATGAACCTCTGGGGTAATGCCTTCCACAAAAGCTGTTTGGAGTCAGGTATTCCAATCAATGAGATGAGATTGGAAATATAGGCTGTAGAGGTGCCTTGCTCTGTAAAAAAGACAAAGTCAGGTTGTTGACAGAGCTGGCACTTCACAAGAAAGATCTGTTCATGTGCACCATGCCTTGATCAAAACAACTTTCAGAGGACCTTTGAAGAAGAATTGTAGAGATGCATGAAGCTGGAAAAGGCTACAAAGTATTTCTAAAGACCTGAGTATTCATCAGTCCTCAATAAGAGCAACTGTCTAGAAATGGAGGAAACTCAGTACTGTTGCTACTCTCCCTGGAAGTGGGCATTCTGCAAATATCACACCAAGAGCACAACGTGCAATACTGAAGCAGGTGAAAAAGAGCCCAAGGGTAACAACAAAAGACCTGCAGAAATCTCTAGAACTTGCTAAAATCCCTGTTCATGCGTCCACTATAAGGAAAACACTGAACAAGAATGGTGTCCATGGAAGGACGCCACGGAGGAAACCACCGCTCTCCAAAAAAAAAACTGCTGCATATCTCAAGTTTGCAAAAGACCACCTGGATGTTCTTCAACACTTTGGGGATAATGTTCTGTGGACAAATGAGACAGAAGTTAAACTTCTTGGCAGAAGTACACATTGCTATGTTTGGAGGAAAAAGGGCACTGCACACCAACACCAAATCCTCATCCCAACTTGGAAGCATGGTGGAAGGAGCATCATGGTTTGGGGCTGCTTTGCTTCCTCAAAGCCTAGACAGCTTCCAATCGTCGAGGAAACAATGAATTTAAAATTGTATCAAGACATTTTACAGGAGAATGTCAGCGTAGCAGTCCATCACCTAAAGCTTAATAGAAGTTGTTTAATGCAACAAGACAATGATCCAAAAGACAAGAGTAAATCAACACAACAGTTTAAAAAGAACATTCATGTTTTGGAATGGCCGAGTCAAAGTTCCGACCTTAATCCTACAGAGAAGTTGTGGAAGGACTGAAGAAAGCAGTTCATGCAAGGGTAAGGAAGCCCATGAATATCCCAGAGTTGAAGCAGTTTTGTAAGGAGGAGTAGCCTAAAATTCCTCCAAGCCGAAGAGCAGGACTGATCAACAGTTACCGAAACTATTCAGTAGAAGTTATTTGCTGTGAGAAGGGGTCACACCAGTTACTGAAAGCAAAGGTTCACATACTTCTTCCAACAAATACTTGTAATATTGGATCATTTTTCTCAATAAATAAATTAACAAGTATAATGTTTTTCGTGTTAGTTATTTAATTGGGTTCTCTATCTGGGATTTAGGACTTGCACAGAGATCTGATCACTTTTTAGATCATATTTTTTCTGTTTCTGCATAAGTTCTACAGGGTTCACAAACTTTCTAGCACCACTGTAAATAGCTTCTGGATTCTCTCCAATGTCTTTACAATCATTCTTCTGACACCATGCCCAAAATTGAACATAACACTCTGGTTGTGACCTAAGCAGCATTTTGTTCAGTAATTATTCCAGTTTTATACTCTGTGCCTCAAAGTGATAAAGTTCAGTATCATGTATCCCATATGCTTTCCAACCTGCTCTGTCGTTTTCAATAACTTGAGCACGCGTCTTCCAGTTACCTCTGCCAGTGGCTCTTTTTCAGAATAATGTTCTTTATTCTGTATCACCTCTCTTCATTTTTAGTAGCAAAGCAATTCACCTCACCTTTCTCTACATTAATCTTCTCTACATTCCACCAGCCTACTTATATCCCACTGCAATTTATTATCTCTTTATAGTTCACTCTCCTGCCAAGCTGAATGTCATTCACAAATTTAGGGACGTTAGTTTGTGTTACCAAGCCTAGGATTTATTAGACACATATAACAAAAATAATCCTATTGTGCCTTAGTGTCCATGATGACTTTTGTAACCATCTACATATATCTTGCTTGACTGGATTAGTATTGTCTTCTTCTGTGGCTTATTCTGTAGGTGTCTGTCTCAATGGCCCCTGTATGTAGTAATCACAGTCATTGATTTATTCAGCACCAAAGCAAGCCTTTCAATCTAACTCGTCCACGCTGACAAAGTTGTCTTCCTGAGTCATTTCCATTTGCAAGCATTTGGTCCCTAAAACTTTCCGAACTGAGATTGCAATACTTAATTCACGATGCGCAATACCAGCATGGTCAGGAGAATGGATTGGGGAATGCTGTGTTTTGTTGAACTAGATATATAACTATTATTATATATTTCTTATTTTTCACTTTTAGGTCAATGCAAGACCAGAAATTTTCATACATTCGGGTTACTTTTGTTGAATTATATTTCCATGGGAAAGCGCTGCCAGAATGGAAGACTGACTTTGAGAAAAACCATAAAGTCACACATTTAATCCTTAAATGTTATTCAGGAAGTGGGAAGGAGAACAGCCAGAGGTCATGATACATATTGGTACCAACAACATAGGTAGGAAAAGGGAGGAGGGCCTGAAAACAGACTACAGGGAATTAGGAAGGAAGTTGAGAGGCAGGACCACAAAGGTAGTAATCTCGGGATTACTGCCTGTGCCACGCGACAGTGAGTATAGGAATAGAATGAGGTGGAGGATAAATGCGTGGCTGAGGGATTGGAGCAGGGGGCAGGGACTCAGATTTCTGGATCATTGGGACCTTTTTTGGGGCAGATGTGAGCTGTACAAAAAGGATGGGTTGCACTTGAATCCCAGGGGGACCAATATCCTGCCAGGTAGGTTTGCTAAGGCTATTGGGGAGAGTTTAAACTAGAATTGCTGAGGGGTGGGAACTGAACTGAAGAGACAGAGGAAGGGGCGGTTGGCTCACAAATAGAGAAAGCTTGGAGACAGTGCGATAGGGAAGATAGGCAGGTGATAGAGAAGGGATGCGCTCAGACCGATGCTTTGAGATGTGTCTATTTTAACGTGAGGAGTACTGTGAACAAAGCAGGTGAGCTTAGAATGTGGATCTGTATTTGGTGCTGTGATGTTGTGGCCATTACAGAGACTTGGATGGCTCAGGGGCAGGAATGGTTAATTAGAGTGCCAGTCTTTAGAAGTTTCAGAAAGGACAGGGAGGGAGGTAAAAGAGGTGGGGGCATGGCACTGCTGATCAGAGATAGTGTCACGGCTGCTGAAAAGGAAGAAGTCATGGAGGGATTGTCTACTGAGTCTCTGTGGGTGGAAGTTAGGAACAGGAAGGGGTCAATAACTCTACTGTGTGCTTTCTATTGGCCACCCAATAGTAACAGGGACATCGAGGAGCAGATAGGGAGACAGATTCTGCAAAGGTGTAATGATAACTGGGTAGCCGTGGTGGGAGCTTGTCATCTCCCTAGAGCAAGGAGTTCAGATGGGGTGGAGTTTGTTAGATGTGTTCAGGAAGGTTTCTTAACACAATATGTAGATAAGCCTACAAGAGGAGAGGCTGTCCTTGATCTGGTATTGGGAAATGAACCTGGTCAGGTGTCAGATCTCTCAATGGGAGAGCATTTTGGAGATAGTGATCACAATTTTATCTCCTTTACCATAGCATTGGACAGGGAAAGGAACAGACAATTTAGGAAAGCATTTAATTGGAGTAAGGGGAACTGTGAGGCTATCAGGCAGGAACTTGGAAGCATAAACTGGGAACAGATGCTCTCAGGAAAATGTATGGCAGAAATGTGGCAAATGTTCAGGGGATATTTGCGTGGAGTTCTGCATAGGTACATTCCAATGAGACAGGGAAAGGATGGTACGGTGCAGGATCCATGGTGTACAAAGGCTGTTGTAAATTTAGTAAATAAGAAAAGAAAAGCTTTCAAAAGGTTCGAAAAACTAGGTAATGAGGTAATGTCACAGCTATATAGGACCCTAGTCAGACCCCACTTGGAGTACTGTGCTCACTTCTGGTCGCCTCACTACAGGAAAGATGTGGAAACCATAGAAAGGGTGCAGAGGAGACTTACAAGGATGTTATCTGGATTGGGGAGCATGCCTTATGAAAACAGGTTGAGTGAACTCGGCCTTTTCTCCTTGAAGCGACGGAGGATGAGAGGTGACCTGATAGAGGTGTATAAGATGGTGAGAGGCATTGGTCGTGTGGATAGTCAGAGGCTTTTGCCCAGCGCGGAAATAGCTAACACAAGAGGGCACAGTTTTAAGGTGCTTGTAAGTAAGTACAAAGATGTTAGGGGTAATTTTGTTTTTTACGCAGAAAGTGGTGATTACGTGGAATGGGCTGCCAGTGACGGTGGTGGAGGTGGATACAATAGGAGCCTCCTGGATAGGTACATGGAGCTTAGAAAAATAGAGGGCTATGGGTAATTTCTAAAGTAAGGACATGTTCAGCACAGCATTGTGGGCTGAAGGGCCTGTATTGTGCTGTAGGTTTTCTATGTTTCTATGTTTCTAGTCCCAGGGGTGTCAGGGAGGGGTAGCACCCCGGTGGGGGAACATGTCACGTCCTTTTCAAGGCAGTTAGTCCACCTTTGGTCCCCACCTGGAACTCAGCTCTCACCTGTGGCTCCCTGTAGCTGTTTGCATGCGACAGCAGCCACACTCCGGGCAACGGCTTCGACAAGCTGGTTAAACCAGGTGAGAGTAGCCAATTGATCTCAAACCCTTGATGAGATAGGGAGTTGTCTATCCCACATGTGAAGACAGACTCCGGCGGGCTGAGCCAACGAGACCAATGGAAGGTCCAACGGTCAAGAAGGCGGTCTCTGCAAGCGTCATGGAACGTGTAGAGCAGGACAAGACACAGAAGATGTCCTAGTCATCCACTGCGCCTAATCCCATCTCCAGCCGTCTCGAATCTGTCTTGCCACTGGATCCAGATGGGAATTGGGAAGAGAGAGAGTGAGGTTGACGCTGCGCAACTCTCCCTCACTTAAATCCAAATCACGTGCTAGTCTCGACACCATCATAATGGTGTCAAGGTCCTCATCGACGACAATGGACAAACACAAAAAAAATGCTTCTAAGAAAAGGGAGGGGTTGAGGAGCAGTGCAGGAGCTGAACGGTTCTACAAGTAGGACTAAGTTAGCTACAATAAGGGATAGACAAAATTACAGGAATGATCCACCCTTACAAATGGAATAGTTCCAGCAGTTATAGTCCATGGTGTTCTGAACATTAATGTTGTATGGTTAGTCGGTGCCAGAGTTCTGAGATTTAAATCCTACCTAGTAGTCTAATGGAGCACTGTCAGGTGAAACATGATCGTGTACCTCAGTTATATCTCATCACTGTTTCTTTTATTTCTAATCAGCTGCTCCTGAGGCGGGAGGAGAGAGAGCAGCGCGCCACGCGTGCGCAGCCCTCCAGTGAAAAATGATATCGTATCCGTTAAATAGGGGCCGTGGACAATTCTGTTTTGATGGAGACGGACGTGAAAGCACAGAGGAACATCTGGAGAACTTTCTGAAACGCTCGTTCGCTGCTATCGTTACTGCGTGGTTGGGAATCTTCCAGAGGGAAGGCCTCAAAATCCCCGGCTTTGCCTGCTGTTGGCAACCGAGATTGAGATCGAATCACTCGGACAGAGATGGCACTCAGTACTCGGTGTCAGAGAGCTGATTCGGAGGCTCGAAGTTTTCAGATGACTCAGAGACGGATTGTGGTCGGCATGGCAAGGAGAGTGTTTCTTCCTTCTCCCGTCTGCGTGAGATGTGGGACATTTGAGAGACTTTGAACTTTTTACTGTGCTCATGGACTTATGGTATTGCTATACTGTTTGTAACTATATGTTATAATTATGTGGTTTTGTCAGTTTTTTCAGTCTTGGTCTGTCCTGTGTTTTGTGATATCATACCGGAGGAAATACTGTATCACTTCTTAATGCATGCATTACTA
The DNA here is from genome assembly GCF_963921235.1 of Mobula hypostoma. Classification (NCBI taxonomy): domain Eukaryota; kingdom Metazoa; phylum Chordata; class Chondrichthyes; order Myliobatiformes; family Myliobatidae; genus Mobula; species Mobula hypostoma. Next base: position 60,069,380 of record NC_086106.1, read on the forward strand.
AATGACAATAAAAGAGGACTGCGTGTCTTCATAATCTAAAAATCATAATCCTTCAATCCTGGAGGCAGACTCATGAACGTCCCCTGCAAAAACAAATATCTCTTCATGCATTCCCACCAAAACTATATCATTGCTTATTTAGGTTAAACTTGTGCAATAGCTTTACCTTTACAACCTCAAACTAAAACAGAAGAGCACATCTAGCCACATGAACTTCGTTCAAGGAGCATAATAACAAACTATAGAGCAATCAGCTAAGGCCAAATAAGTATTTCACATTGTGTCAAAATTAACTCCATACTCCATGCAGAGAGGAACATATCTAAAACTTCCGTTACCAGCTTGCCTCACTATCTTTCTATATTTAGAGATCTATGGGCACAAATCTAATAGCCATGCATTCTTTACACTCATCAATGCCCAATATCTACTCTGTATACCCCAGCTTTGTTTTCTAACCACCCCACACCTCTCTGGATTCAATCAGCTAATTGTTTATTCATTGAACCAATCTTACTGTTATCCCCTACAACCTGCAACTTTCTGCTCTACTGTTGACCAGTTTCTCTGTCACTCCTGCTGCCAGAGGAAGGTGCCTGCAAACTACCGAACTCTTTCCCTCTCTTTCGATACTTCCAGAGGATGCTGCTGGAATCTTGGGTCTTGGCAAGGTTTAATTGATGTAGTTTGTGGCTTGAACTCTGTAGCTCATGTTATGATGCGTTTCTGGTTTCTAGTTACTCTTTTTACATAGAAACATAGCAAATAGGTGCAGGAGTAGGCTATTTGGCCCTTCGAGCCTGCACCGCCATTCAGTACAATCACGGCCGATCATCCAACTCAGAACCCTGTACCTGCCTTCTCTCCATACCCCGTGATCCCTTTAGCCACCAGGGCCATATCTAACTCCCTCTTAAATATAGCCAATTAACTGGCCTCAACTGTTTCCTGTGGCAGAGAATTCCACAGATTCACCACTCTCTGTGCGAAGAAGTTTTTCCTCATCTCAGTCCTAAAAGGCTTCCCCTTTATCCTCAAACTGTGTTCCCTCGTTCTGGACTTCCCCAACATCGGGAACAATCTTCCTGCATCTAGCCTGTCTAATCCCTTTAGAATTTTATACGTTTCAATCAGATCCCCCCTCAATCTTCTAAATTCCAGAGAGTATAAGCCTGGTCGATCCAGTCTTTCATCATATGAAAGTCCTGCCATCCCAGGAATCAATCTGGTGAACCTTCTTTGTACTCCATCTATGGCAAGAATATCTTACCTCAGATTAGGGGACCAAAACTGCACACAATACTCCAGGTGTGGTCTCACCAAGGCCGTGTACAACTGCAGTAGTACCTCCCTAATCCTGTACTTGAATCCCCTTGCTATGAATGCCAACATACCGTTCGCCTTTTTCACCGCCTGCTTTACCTGCATGCCCACTTTCAATGACTGGTGTATAATGACACCCAGGTCTCGTTGCACTTCCCCTTTTCCTAATCGGCCATCATTCAGATAATAATCTGTTTTCCTGTTCTTGCCACCAAAGTGGATAACCTCACATTTATCCACATTAAATTGCATCTGCCATGAATTTGCCCACTCACCCAACCTATCCAAATCACCCTGCATCCTCTTAGCATCCTCCTCACAGCTAACACTGCTGCCCAGCTTTGTGTCATCCGCAAACTTGGAGATGCTGCATTTAATTCCCTCATCTAAGTCATTAATACATATTGTAAACACTGGGGTCCCAGCACTGAGCCTTGCGGTACCCCACTAGTCACTGTCCGCCATTCTGAAAAGGTCCCGTTTATTCCCACTCTTTGCTTCCTGTCTGCCAACCAATTCTCTATCCACATCAATACCATACCCCCAATACCGTGTGCTTTAAGTTTACACACTAATCTCCTGTGTGGGACCTTGTCAAAAGCCTTTTGAAAATCCAAATATACCACATCCACTGGTTCTCCCCTATCCACTCTACTAGTTACATCCTCAAAAAATTCTATGAGATTCGTCAGACATGATTTTCCTTTCACAAATCCATGCTGACTTTGTCCGATGATTTCACCGCTTTCCAAATGTACTATTATCACATCTTTGATAACTGACTCTAGCATTTTCCCCATCACCGATATCAGGCTTACCGGTCTATAATTCCCTGGTTTCTCTCTTCCTCCTTTTTTAAAAAGTGAGGTTACATTAGCCACCCTCCAATCCTCAGGAACTAATCCAGAATATAAAGAGTTTTGAAAAATTATCACTAATGCATCCACTATTTCTTGGGCTACTTCCTTAAGCACTCTGAGATTCAGACCATCTGGCCCTGGGGATTTATCTGCCTTCAATCTCTTCAATTTACCTAACACCACTTCCCTACTAACATGTATTTCCCTCAGTTCCTCCATCTCACTAGACCCTCGGTCCCCTACTATTTCCGGAAGATTATTTATGTCCTCCTTAGTGAATACAGAACCAAAGTAGCTATTCAATTAGTCTGCCATGTCCTTGTTCCCCATGATCAATTCACCTGTTTCTGACTGTAAGGGACCTACATTTGTCTTAACTAATCTTTTTTTTTCACATATCTATAAAAGCTTTTACAGTCAGTTTTTATGTTCCCTGCCAGCTTTCTCTCATAATCTTTTTTCCCTTTCTTAATTAAGCCCTTTGTCCTCCTCTGCTGGACTCTGAATTTCTCCCAGTCCTCAGGTGTGCCGCTTTTTCTGGCTAATTTGTATGTTTCTTCTTTGGAATTGATACTATCCCTAATTTCCCTTGTCAGCCACGGGTGCACTACCTTCCCTGGTTTATTCTTTTGCCAAACTGGGATGAACAATTGTTGTAGTTCAACCATGCGATCTTTAAATGCTTGCCATTGCATATCCACCGTCAATCCTTTAAGGATCATTTGCCAGTCTATCTTAGCTAATTCACGTCTCATACCTTCAAAGTTACCCTTCTTTAAGTTCAGAACCTTTGTTAGTGAATTAACTATATCACTCTCCATCTTAATGAAGAATTCCACCATATTATGGTCACTCTTACCCAAGGGGCCTCGCGCAACAAGATTGCTAACTAACCCTTCCTCATTGCTCAATACCCAGTCTAGAATAGCCTGCTCTCTAATTGGTTCCTCAACATGTTGGTTCAGAAAACTATCCTGCATACATTCCAAGAAATCCTCTTCCTCAGCACCCTTACCAATTTGGTTCACCCAATCTATATGTAGATTGAAGTCATCCATTATAACTGCTGTTCCTTTATTGCACGCATTTCTAATTTCCTGTTTAATGCCATCCCCAACCTCACTACTACTGTTAGGTGGCCTGTACCCAACTCCCACCAGCGTTTTCTGCCCCTTAGTGTTATGCAGCTCTACCCATATTGATTTTTTATTGTTACTTTGTGTGATTTTGGCAGGGTGGACTAGTTCTGCAGCCTGCAGTCAATGAGCAGTGACAAATTGAACTGAGCTGAACTAACTGAGCATTCCTAAACTTTTTCAAAGACTTTATGATTTAATGTTTTATATTCTGTATTTTTTGCTCATTTTACGCCAATTGCGCAATTTGTTCTTTTATTTTGCACACTGGGTGTTTGATGTTTTTCTTTGAACTGGTTCCATGGTGTTTGTTTCATGGCTGTCTGTGGGAAGACAAATCGAGGGCTGTATACTGTCTACGTTCTTGGGTAATAAATCTACTTTGAATCTTTGAATTAACAAATCTCTTCAGTGTATTGGACTAATAGACAAGGTTCTGCATTAACGATCCAGATACCTGATTTAGAACACTACTTTGAAAGGCAGGGGATTTTAATTCAAGAAATTCATTTTAAAAGTTGTCATAAGTAACAATAATAATGAAACAACTGGATTTTCATTTAAGAAGAGACATCTGGTTCACAATTGTCTCCTTTTGGAGGAATCTGGCTTTCTCATTCATTCTAACCCATATGTGATGCCAGACTCATTTACGTGGTTCACTCTTAAAACTGCCTCAATTTAGGAGCAATTAAGGATGAGCAATACACATTGGCATTGTAAGTGGTGCCTACATTACATGAACTGAAGAAATAGCATTCAAACAAAACCCCACACACAACTCCAATCTCTAAAACATCAGTTCAATGTAACTCTTTGCCTTCTATCTCAGGAACAATTTTGGATCCAATTTGAACTTAGCCTAGGATTCCAAAGGTTTTTAGCTTTCTGATCAGTCATAACCCATGTTTCACACTCCTTGTTACTTAATTAAATAAAGCAGAAGTTTCATACTGTATGACATGACTAGATCTATGACTATATCTAGCCTAGTCTGGGCTAGATTTCACCTCATTCTGAAGAAGGGTCTCAGCCCGAAATGTTGACTGTTTGTTCATTTCCATAGATGCTGTCTGACCTGCTGAGTTCCTCCAGCATTTGTGTTTTGCTTTGGGTTTTCAGCATCTGCAGAATTTCTTGCATTCTGGTGACCTAACCGCTTTTAAAGATATAGGATTAATAATATATCTTTGATAATAAATAATAACTTGTATAATAAAACTATAGACATTATCAAAAGACATTATCAAATGCATTGGCACATGGCCAAGTGGTTAAGGCGTTCATCTAGTGATTTGAAGGTCGCTAGTTCGAGCCTTGGCTGAGGCAGCGTGTGTGTCCTTGAGCAAGGCACTTAACCACACATTACTCTGCGATGACACTGGTGCCAAGCTGTATGGGTCCTAATGCCCTTCCCTTGGACAACATCGGTGGTGTGGAGAGGGGAGACTTGCAGCATGGGCAACTGCTGGTCTTCCATACAACCTTGCCCTGGGCCCTGGAAACTTTCCAAGGTGCAAATCCATGGTCTCATGAGACTAACGGATGCCTATTATTATCAAAAGATAATTGATTTATCTTTATTTATACTTCATGCTTTCCTTCTTTATTGTTAATGTCTGCATCATCTCCCATTCTTGTGAAGATAAGAGACCATCCCACATACAAGGACCTTTTCTCAATTCACGATGGGAATGAACTCTTTCATAGTTGTACGGCATGGAAACAGGCCAGTCCACCACATCCATGTTAACAATAGAACTTAGAACACAATAGAAAAGGAACAGGACCTTTGGCCAACATTGTAGTGCAAGTCTAACTAAGCTAAGGCAAAAGGTGTAACTATGAGTTCTTGCATGGGATTCAGCTTAGCTATGCCTGCCTTTTTGTTGGATATGTGGAACAATTGTGTTCCAAACCTACACTGATAATGCTTGCCAACGCTTTCTTTGCTACACTAACAAATGCATTGGTGCCATATAATGCACTCATGTGGAACTCATCAATTTTATCGACTTCTCCACCAACTTCCTGAAATTCACTACCCCCAAATTCACTTGGACTATCTTCAACACTTTTCTCCCCTTTCTTGATCTCTTTTTCTCTATCTCTGGAGACAGATCATCTACTGACATCTTTTGCAACCCACTAACTGCCACAGTTACCCTGACTACACCTCTTTCCACCCTGTCACTTGCAAGGATGCCATTTCCTTCTCTCAGTTCCTCCACCCCTGCCGCATCTGTTGTCATGGTAATGTTTTCTGTTGTGGAACATCAGGAAACAATGTTTACCTTCCACTGCTATCAATGTCGACTTTACACACACATCTCCTCCATTTTCCATATATCTACCCTCAGCCCATACTGCCTCTGACATAACAGTTGTCCATATCCTCTATGTCCAAAATATCATTCTCTGCAGCTTCCATCATCTCCAATGGGATCCCACCTTCAGCCACACGTTCACCTCCCCTCCCCTCTCTGCATTCCATAGAAATCACTCTCTCCAGAATTCTCTTGCCCTTGTCTGCTTGCTCCTCCCCACCAAACCTCCTCCATGTACATATTCCTGCAACCATCCGAAACAAACACCTAAAATGGTCCTTCCAGGTGAGGAAGCAATTCGTATGTGAATCAGTCAGAGTCATGGATTGAATCTGATGCTCCCTGTGTGGTCTTTACTGCATTGATGATCCCTGATGCAGACTGAGGGACTGCTTGACTGTCCACAGCCTCCGCTACACCTAGTTGAGACTAACGCATATTAGAGCAATATCACCTCATATTCCATCTTGCTTCCCTCCAACTTGACTTCTCTAACTTCTGACAATCACACACCTCTCCCCCACCAGCCCCTTGTTTGCATTTATCCCTCCGGACCTATTACCCCTTCTTTGTCCCCTCCCTTCCCTCTGGTTTCCCATCTCCCTGCCTTTCATCCATATTGCACTGTCTTCTTCTATTGGATTTCATCCTTTGCCTCTTCCAGCTATCACTTCCCAGCTCCTGATGTCATTCCCAGACCTGCTCCCACCCCACGCCCATTTTTCCCCCTCGCCTGGATTCACACATCATCTGTCAGCTCATGCTCTTCCTTCTCCACCGCACCCCCCCCCCCCACTCTTCTTTTCTGGCTTCTGCCTTCTTCCTTTCCAGTCCTAAAGAACGGTCTCAGCCCAAAATGCCAACTGGTCATTTCCCTCCGGAAAGTCTGCCTGACCTACTGATCTCCTCCAGCACTTTATTGTACCCACTTAACTCATCTTTTCTGCCTGCACATTTATGTGTCTTTCTAAGAGCTCCATAAACACTTCCGTCGTACTTACCTCCACCACGATCCCTGTCAGCACGTTCCACTCTCTGTGTAAGTTACCCCCTTCCCACCTTAAATGGATGCCTTCTAGGATTACACAATTAGACCCTATCTACTCTATCTATGCCTCTTATAATTTTATAAACTTTTATCAGGTCCCTCTCAGCCTCCGCTGCTCCAGAAAACAACAACCTTAGTTTGTTCAACCTTTCCTTATAGCGCCTACCCTCCAATCCAGGCAAAATTCTGGTAAAACTCTACTATGCACTCTCCAAAGACTCCATGTTCTCACTATAATCGGTGACTACAATTGAATACAATAGTAAAGATGTGGCCAACAAGAATTTTATGAAACTGCAACTCTTGAATTTAGTACCTCGACTAATAAGAGGAGGTGTGCCATATGCCGGCTTTTCCACCCTATCAACCTGTGTAGCCACTTTCAGGGAACTATGAACTTGGACCCCCAAGATCCCTCCATACATCAATGCTGTTAAGGGTCCTGCCTTTAACCATGTACTATCCCTTCATATTTGATCTCCCAAAGAGTAACCCTTTATGTTGGCAGGTTAATCTCCAGCTGCCATTTCTCCATCCATATCTGCAACTGATCTATATCCTGCAGTATCCTTTGGCAGTCTTTGACGCCATCCACACATCACCAATTTTTATGTCATCTGCAAACTTATTAACAAATCTTTCCAAGTTTTCATCCAGGTCATTTACACTCAGTGACCACGTTAATAGGTACCAGAGGTCTTCTGCAGGCTACAGCCCATTCACTACAAGGCTTGACGTGTGCATTCAGAAATGCTCCTCTGCACACCACTGTTGTAACGTGTGATTATTTGAGTTATTGTCACCTTCCTGCCAGCTTGAGGCCGTCTGACCTCTCTCATTTACAAGTCATTTTTGCCCACAGAACTGTGGCTCACTGGATATCTCTTTGGTTCTTGCACCATCCTTTGTAAACTCTAGAGCAGAGGTTCACAACCTGGGGTCCATGGATCACTCGGTCAGTGGTAAGGATCCATGGCACATAAAAGGTTGGGAACCCCTGCTCTAGAGACTGTTGTGCGTGAAAATTCCAGGAGATCAGCAGTGTCGGAGATATTCAAATCACCCAATTTAGCACCAACAATCAATGCATGGTCAAAGTCACTTAAATCACATTTCTCTATTCTGAGGTTTGGTCTGAACAACAAATGAATCTCTTGACCATGCCTGCATGCTTTTACGCATTGAGTTGCATAGAATTACACACAGTAACTGACTAACAAACAATGTGCAAAGATGAAAAACTGCAACTAAAAATAGTTAATGTTATTTTCCAGGGCATTTTCCATGGCGACTTTCTAGGCCCACTATGGTTTTGTCTAGCTTTAAATCTCTAATTTACTGAATTGGATGAAAATAAGGTATCAATTCAGAGACAAGCTTGAATTATTCCTTGACACACCTTCTATACATGGACGATTTGAAATTACACACTCCTTCATCAGTAAAGCTAAAGCAATTAATTCAAATAGTACAACTAGTTTCTGAAGATACAAACATGAACTTTGGACTAGGTAAGTGGAGAACGTTCAACATAAAGAAAGGTGCAATGGAGCTAATAGAATACAAAACAGAGCAGCAGGATACAGTATAACTGACAGAGGAATATGAAACTTACAATTATCTGGGATATCAGCAAGCAAAGAAAATAGTTTATACTTTGAAAAAAGGAAAATGTTCGACAGAATTTACTTCAAGGCTTAAGAGAATCTACCAAACAAAAAGGCAATAAACACTTTCGCTGCACCCATATTAACATAATCTACAAATTTACAAAGTAAAGTAAGAACTGAAATGACATATTGTAGAAAACACTGTGTACACTCGAATGCACGTAGATTAACACTACCTAGGGCAAAAGTAGAAAGGTGAATAACAGACATAAAAATTTACACAACAGTCAGATAAAACTTATGAGGATATACTTTCATCAATGAAAACAGGAGTCAGCACTGCACACGAGCATATGCAATTCTGATAAGAAGTACACACTACTAAACTTAAATGAAAGCACAACCTAGATAAATGAAGAACTTATGTCTAACATGAGGGGGCATAGTTTTAAGGTGCTTGGAAATGGGTATAAGGGGGATGTCGGAGGTAAGTTTTTCACACAGAGTGGTGGGTGCGTGGAATGCACTGCCAGAAGTGATGGTGGAAGCAGATACAATTGGGTCTTTTAAGAGACTCTTAGATAGGTACATGGAGCCCAGAAAAATACAGGGCTATGTAGTAGGGAAATTCTAGGCAGTTTCCAGAGCAGGTTACATGGTCAGCACAACATTGTGGGCTGAAGGGCCTGAAATGTGCTGTAGATTTCTATGTTCTATGTTCTATCACTACAGAAGAAAAAGTTACCCAATGGACGAACATGACCCTCCATGGAAGACATCCCCACGATCTGAGCAGACTAGATGTCCACAAGGAAGCATCAAACACCTGGCTCAGAGTTGTGACAATACAAGAACAGGTGGTTAACACACAAAAAAAAACATAATAAAAGACCCCAATTCAAGATGATAAATGCATAAAATGATGAGAGAAACCAGAAACAATCCAACACATTACAGGATCCTGCAGCAGATTACTTAAACAGGCACAATCAAATGGCAAACATCATTCACCAAAAACTTGCTTTAAAATACAAACTCAGAAAAGACACCATAACTTGCCGTAAATACAAGTCTGATCTGGTTTTAGAGTCAAAGTTCCACAAATTATACTACAGCCATACCATTAAGACAGATAGGACAATCCCTAATTACCATCAGGATATAATATTACAGGATAAACCATAAGACCATAAGACAAAGGAGCAGAAGTCGGCCATTTGGCCCATTGAGTCTGCTCCGCCATTTTATCATGAGCTGATCCATTCTCCCATTTAGTCCCACTCCCCCACCTTCTCACCATAACCTTTGATGCCCTGGCTACTCAGATACCTATCAATATCTGCCTTAAATACACCCAATGACTTGGCCTCCACTGCCACCCGTGGCAACAAATTCCACAGATTCACCACCCTCTGGCTAAAAAAATTTCCTCGCATCTCTGTTCTGAATAGGTGCCCTTCAATCCTTAAGTCATGCCCTCTTGTACAAGACTCCCCCATCATGGGAAACAACTTTGCCACATCCACTCTGTCCATGCCTTTCAACATTCAAAATGCTTCTGTAGCCCCCCCGGCCAATCTCAGGGTTGCTCGGCTCGCTGTTGTCTAGGGAAACAGCCCTCAGCCCCGCCAAACTGGGGAATTAGTTTGTGTGGATGCTGTGTGATGTACCCCACCCCGCCCAAATAACAGACAATACACCAGATACGATTAAATGATTTACAGTTTATAGATATTGCTGGAACTATATAATTAAGAGAGAATAAAATATAAAAGGAAAATAAAAGGCACCACACTTATCAAAGTTCAATCTCTTTGTGCACAAACAGTTGGAGCTCAAGACCCTTCTTCTTCACCCTGCAACCCCTTGGACCACATCAACCGGCCGCCTGGGACTAACAACGGTGGTCGACCAGACGCTCCACACGGGTCCGTTTCTGTCTTCTCGCCGAATGCCCTCCTCGGGGTCCGACCTTGTTAGCGGACATCACAGCACCTGGTCCATCCTCTGTCTCTCTCTCCTGCATTTTGCCCCAAAACCCCGCACATACAGTATCTTCAAATACACCAAAAACATAACAACTATCCCAATTGGTTCGTAACATATTCTTATCACACTCTCAACAAAAACAAGCTGCTCGCGCAAAAACTTTCTCAGTGTTTAACATAACAAAGAAGGAGTTCCAAGAATAACATAACAAAGAAGCCATTTTAATTAACCTATGCAGTAAAATAAGAGACGAAACCCCCTTACACTCTCCCTCCACCAAATAAAGTCATGTCCTCATGACTTCTAAATAACTCACCAACCAGTCCTGCAGACACACAACACACACATACACAGATACACACAGTGACAGTGCTCCCCAAACAGTGGACCTTACGCCCGTCCCACGGGCGCTACATAAGCCAACCTATCTGGGAGCTTCTTAACCCAGCTCCGTACCCCCTCACCTAAACCCAAAAGGCTCAGACACTACTAGGGATACCTTGGGCCTGCTTGCCAACTCCTCTCTCACTCAGGCCACCATTACAGCTCAGAGCCCCCTGTCCTGTGTCCGGGGCCCTGCTTCTTTTCCTTCCTGGTCCTGCCGTGACTCAGACTGCCCACAGCTAGCCCTCCCCACTACACCTGACTCAGTGGGATGAGGGCCAAAGGTCTCTTCCTCAATCACGTGGAAGTTAGCGAAAAGCAGCATGTACCACACATGCAGCACATCATCCTTTGAACCCGTATTCTCCCTCATTCCCTCGATCGGTAGCTGCTGTTTGAGTTTCTCCAAACTGAAACATTTAGCCGGGGCTACCCCTTCGGCCTCCTGCAGTCGATACGTCAGCTTCTTCGGGGACTCCTTCAACTCTCGCCACAGCCTCAGCAGTTCTGACTCAGGGTTCCTGGCCATCTCAATCTGGGACGCAGTTACCCCACCAGCTTCTTCCACCCTGACCTGAAAAGCAGCAGTTAAAGAATGTTCAGCCTCCAGTTTACTCTTCCTGATGACGTCTTCCAGGTCAACTTTCAGTTTTTCCACTTCATTTAAACACGCAATAATCATCTCCTGGTTCTTTTCAAGTGTCCACCTCCCTTTTCCAAGATCTGTCCTCCATTTCTACACCTCGTCGGGAGTGTAGTCAAACTCCCCTCCCTGGGCTCTCGGTTTTCTGTTGGCCTTAGTCAGAACACTTCCTTGATCTTCCCCAACTTGTAAGTCTTCCAATCTTTTCTGAATGGACGTCTTGAGTTTCTGCTGATCCCTTAGAAGGTGGGTCATAGTTTCTTCTCGCTGGATTAATTCATCAGTACATGACCGCAGTGTCGGCTCGGAATTCCGTTGCTCCTTCTCCACGTTGACGAGCGTGAATTCCAAGTCTGTAATGGTCGTCCCACAAGTGCGGCACTCAGTCTCCGGCCGGCATTTCTGAGCACTCAGTTCAGCGGTGTAAATCCTCTCTCTCCTGTGTCTCATTCAGATTGATGACCTGGGTTTCTATCCCTAGGTCCATCAACATCTGTTCCAATGCCAGGAAGTTCAACTGGTATGTCGGGTCATTTTTCTCACATTGCACCAAACTTCGCCGGCCAAAAACACCTCCACATTTGACACTTTGCTTCTGTCGCCCAGGTTTAGCCACTCGCCTCGTCTCATAGTTCCCCCAGGCCAATCCAAGCTCTAGGCGGTCATCCACATATGTCAAAACTCCACACACCTTCACTTCCCCCATGGTCTTCCTCATGCCCCGTGGGAAGGATGCGGGGGCTCCAGATATGCCCTTGGGCATCTTTTCGGATCAGAAGAATTCTAGGGAACTAATAACGGCTATCTTCAGCTGAACAGCCGCACTCCTCAGGATCTGCAACATCCGCTCCTCAGATGCAGCACATTAAACCACGTCACATAATTCACACACACGCTGCCTCCATCTTCCACAGCGCCAGGATCCAGTTGCTGCGACCTCTCTCTCACTGAGGTGTCTTCAGCGGTCAACTCCCCTCCCTCGTGGTAGTTCGGAGCATCTACTAAGAGGGTCTCACCCTCAGCTACTTTCCCCAGGCCGTACCACCGCTGGGTCTCGTTTAAATTCGGTACTGGCTCAAGGCTGCTTCACACGTCCTCAGAAGCAACTCGACACGCTGGGTGCCCAGACAATGCCCCCCTGAACTCCAGGGTCATTAACCAATCATTGTCTTCTGGATAACTACTGGCACTGGTACCCAAAATCTCCGGTGCCCTTGCAGTTGTCAAGGGTAAATGCTTCAGACACCGGTTGTAAAACGAACTGTACAGCAACTTGACCTGCACCCCGGGGTCGAGGATGGCTTTAGCATCGCTTCCCTCTATCCATAACAACACCCTGGGGCGTGGTTCCTCTAAGCCTTCAGGAATAGGGTCTTTTCCTTGTGGAAGTTCATTGGTACATTGCTGGGAATGTGCTTCCCCAGAGATCCCAAGCCGTTCTCCCACTGGGCCTCTAATAATTTTCCCAACACCTCTCTGATCAGCTGAACAACTGAAGGAGGGGCTGATCCCCTGAAATGATCCCCCGGCACTGCAAGCAATTTAGCCGCCCTCCTAGCCAGAGAAGACACACTGAAAACTTTCCCCCCTCTTTCAAATAACTGACAGCTGTCACAGCAGTGTAAGTGAACCTGACAGCTCTAACACCATCACCAGCCCACCTACTTAAACTTTCAACCAATCCCTGTCGCTCTCCCTCAACCGAGCACTGCCACTCATCTAACAACTGAGAGATCCGCTCCGCCCACGTCTCGCATGCCTCCGCCTCTCTTGGGGTGGACACTATCCCAAATGCCAGGCAGAGCCTGCCAGAGCTAGAACATTTATTCGCAGACCCTACCTCCAAATCAGACCACTCTTTCCTCTCTCTCCTAACAGCATGGACAGCCCCGAGTGCCACCTCCAACTCGTCAATGCCAGCCTGAACTCGAACAAAAACTGCACCCACAACACATACAGCAATAACCAGCAAATAACCCACAGAGACACACATTACAGATTTAAACAGGGCACCCACACCGCATACCAGTAGACCCAATCCCGGACGAGCCCCAACAATGTAGCCCCCCCCGGCCAATCTCCGGGTCGCTCGGCTCGCTGTTGTCTAGGGAAACAGCCCTCGGCCCCGCCAAACTGGGTAATTAGTTTGTGTGGATGCTGTTTGACGTACCCCACCCCGCCCAAATAACAGACAATACACCAGATACGATTAAATGATTTACAGATTATAGATATTACTGGAACTATAAAATTAAGAGAGAATAAAATATAAAAGGAAAATAAAAGGCACCACACTTATCAAAGTTCAAACTCTTCGTGCACAAACAGTTGGAGCACAGGACCCTTCTTCTTCACCCTGCGACCCCTCGGACCACATCAACCGGCCGCCTGGGACCAACAACAGTGGTCGACCAGACGCTCCACACGAATCCGTCTCCGTCTCCTCACCAAACGTGCTCCTCGGGGTCCGACCCCGTTAGCGGATATCACAGCACCTGGTCCATCCTCTGTCTCTCTCTCCCGCCATTTGCCCCAAAACCCCGCGCATACAGTATCTTCAAATACACCAAAAACGTAACAACTATCCCAATTGGTTCGTAACATATCCTTATCACACTCTAAACCAAAACAAGCTGCTAGCGCAAAAAACTCTCTCAGTGTTTAACATAACAAAGAAGGATTCCTAAGTATAACATAACAAAGAAGCCATTTTAATGAGCCTACGCAGTAACAGAAGAGACAAAACCCCCTTACACTTCTATGAGGTCCCCCCTCATTCTTCTGAATGCCAAGGAATACAGTCCAAGAGCAGACAAACGTTCCTCATATGTTAACCCTCTCATTCCCAGAATCATTCTAGTGAATCTTCTCTGTACCCTCTCCAACGTCAGCACGTCCTTTCTTAAATAAGGAGACCAAAACTGCCAACAGTACTCTAAGTGAGGTCTTACCAGCACCTTATAGAGCCTCTCCTATACTCTATTCCTCTAGAAATGAATGCCAACATTGCATTCGCCTTCTTCACCACCAACTCAACCTGGAAGTTAACCTTAAGGGTATCCTGCACGAGGACTCCCAAGTCCCGTTGCATCTCGGAACTTCGAATTCTCTCCCCATTTAAATGATAGTCAGCCTGTTTATTTCTTCTGCCAAAGTGCATAACCATACACTTTCCAACATTGTATTTCATTTGCTACTTCTTTGCCCATTCTTCCAATCTATCCAAGTCTCTCTGCAGACTCTCTGTTTCCTCAGCACTACCGGCCCTTCCACCTATCTTTGTATCACCAGCAAACTTAGCCACAAAGCCATCTATTCCATAATCCAAACCGTTGATGTACAACATAAAAAGAAGCGGCCCCAACACCGACATCTGTGGAACACCACTGGTAACCGGCAGCCAACCAGAATAGGATCCCTTTATTCCCACTCTCTATTTCCTGCCAATCAGCCAACGCTCTATCCACATATGTAACTTTCCCATAATTCCATGGGCTCTTATCTTATTAAGCAGCCTCATGTATGGCAGCTTGTCAAAGGCCTTCTGAAGATCCAAATATACAACATCCATTGCATCTCCCTTGTCTAGCCTACTGGTAATTTCCTCAAAAAATTGTAATAGGTTTGTCAGGCAGGATTTTCCTTTAAGGAATCCATGCTGAGTTCTGCCTACCTTGTCATACGCCTCCAGGTACTCCGTAACCGCATCCTTGACAATCTACTCCAACGACTTTCCAACCACTGATGTCAAGTTAACAGGTCTATAATCTTCTTTTTGCTTCCTTGCCCCCTTCTTAAATAGCGGAGTGACATTTGCAATCTTCCAGCCCTCCGGAACCATGCCAGAATCTATCGACTTTTGAAAGATCATCGCTGATGCCTCCGCAATCTCCACAGCTACTTCCTTCAGAACACGAGGGTGCATTCCATCTGGTCCAGGAGATTTAACTATTTTTAGACTATTCAGCTTCCTGAGTACTTTCTCTGTCGTAATTGTGACTGTGCACACTTCTCTTCCCTGCCACCCTTGAGTGTCTGGTATACTGCTGATGTCTTCCTCAGTGAAGACTGATGCAAAATACTCGTTCAGTTCCTCCACCATCTCCTTATCTCCCATTACAATTTCTCCAGCATCATTTTCTATTGGTCCTATATCTACTCTCACCTGTCTTTTACTTTTTATATACTTGAAAAAGCTTTTAGTATCCTCTTTGATATTATTTGCTAGCTTCCTTTCATAGTTAATCTTTTCCCTCTTAATGACCTTCTGAGTTTCCTTTTGTAAGCTTTTAAAAACTTCCCAATTCTCTGTCTTCCCACTAATTTTTGCTTCCTTGTATGCCTTCTCCTTTGCTTTAACTTTGGCTTTGACTTCTCTTGTCAGCCACGATTGCATCCTTTTTCCATTTGAAAATTTCTTCTTTTTTGGAATATACCTGTCTTGCACCTTCCTCACTTCTTGCATAAACTCCAGCCACAGCTGCTCTGCCGTCCTTCCCGCCAGTGTCCCTTTCCAGTCAACTTTGTCCAGTTCCTCTCTATGCCACTGTAATTTCCTTTACTCCACTGAAATACCGACACATCGGATTTCGGCTTCTCTTTTTCAAATTTCACAGTGAACTCAATCATGTTATGATCACTGTCTCCTAAGGGTTTCTTCACCTCAATCTCTCTAATCACCTCCGGTTCATTACACAATACCCAATCCAGTACAGCCAATCCCCTAGTGGGCTTAACAACAAGCTGTTCTAAAAAGCCATCTCGCAGACATTCTACAAATTCTCTCTCTTGAGATCCAGTGCCGACCTGATTTTCCCAATCCACTCGCATGTTAAAATCCCCCACAATTATCATAACATTACCCTTCTGACAAGCCTTTTCTATTTCCTGTTGTAATTTGTAGTCCACATCACTGCAGCTGTTTGGAGGCCTGTATGTAACTGCCATCAGGATCCTTTTACCCCTGCGATTTCTTAGCTCAACCCAAAAAGATTCTGCACCTTCCGATCCTATGTCACCTCTTTCTAATGATTTAATATCATTTCTTACCAACGAAGACACGCCACCCCCTCTGCCTACCTTCCTATCCTTCCAATACGCTGTGTATCCTTGGACGTTCAGCTCCCAGAGACATGCATCCTTTAGCCACGTCTCAGTGATGGCCACAATATCAAACCTGCCAATCTGTAGCTGTACAACAAGATCATCCACCTTATTCCCTATGCTGCATGCATTTAAGTATAACACCTTAAGACCAGTATTTAGTACTTTTTGCTTTGATTGCACTGCAACTCATCCCAATGGCTACAAATTTGCCCCTTCACCTGCCTGTCTTTCCTGACATCTTTACTGCTCACTATCTTAGATTTATTTCTGTTTTCCCCTTCCTCCGTTCTATCATTCCGGTTCCCATCCCCCTGCCAAATTAGTTTAAACCCTCCCTAACAGCTCTCTTAAACCTTCCCGCCAGGATATTGGTCCCCTTCGGGTTCAGGTGTAACCCGTCCATTTTGAACAGATCATACCTCCCACAGAAGAGATCCCAATGATCCAAGAATCTGAAGCCCTGCCCCTTGCACCTGTCTCTCAGCCACGCATTCATCTGCCTGATTCTACTATTCTTGCCCTCGCTAGCACGTAGCACATGTAGCAATCCCGAGATTACTACCCCGGAGGCCCTGCTTCTCAGCTTCCTTCCTAACTCCCAGAAATCTCTCTTCAGGACCTCCTCCCTTCTCCTATCTATGTCATTGGTACCAACATGTACCAGGACAACTGGCTGCTCACCCTCTCCCTTCAGAATATTCAGGACCTGATCCGAGACATCCCATACCCTGGCACCTGGGAGGCAACACACCATGCGGGTATCTCTATCAGGCTCACAGAATCCCCTGTCTGTTCCCCTGACTATGGAATCCACTATGACTACCACATTCCTCTTCTCCCTCCTTCTCTCCTGCACAACAGTGCCAGGCTCAGTGCCAGAGACCCGGTCATCGTGGGCGTCCCCTGTCAGGTCATCCTCCTCAACAGCATCCAGAACAAGATACCTGTTGCTGAGGGGGACAGCCACAGGGGTGCTCTCCACTATCCGGGCATTTCCCTTCTCTCTCTTGACAGTGACCGAGTTTTCTGACCCCTGTAGCCTAGGGATGACTATCTCCCTGTGGCTCCTGTCTATCACCTCTTCACTTTCCCTAATAAGCAGTAGGTCATCAAGCTGCAGCTCCAGATCCCTAACACGGTCTCTGAGGAGCTGCATCTCGGTGCACCTGGCGCAGATGTGGCCATCAGGGAGGCTGGAGGTCTCCCAGGATTCCCACATCTGACAGCCTGAACAAAGCACTAACCCTACAGGCATGCTACCTAATTCTACAGGAATGAAACAGGAAAAATAAGTCTACTCACCCACTTACCTCGACAAACAGATGAACTTAAAGTGCAGACAAACAAACAAGCAAAGATGAACAAACAAGCAGAACAACTTACTTAACAAATATAGCTATTCCAAACACACATAAAATACAGAAATCAATAATTTGAAAAACACCAGAAATATGCTGAATTAAAAGAGGAAATTGAAAAGCTTTGGAACATGAACAGGGTATACATTATCCCAATAGTAATATCTACAACTGGTAACATCCCAAAGTCACTACACAATAGCATTAAATAATTAGGGCTCCATAGCAATATGTATGTAAATCTCCAGAAAGCCACAATTCTAAACACCACTAGAATAGTCCAAAAGTTCCTAGCAATTGAGAAATGAGTGTGCTTGGCTCTGCCTGTACCTTAGGTTTTACCAGCTTGAGCTAAGAAAAAAATAAAAATAATATTAATAATAAATAAGTAAATATATAATACTGAGAATATGATTTGTGGAGGCCTTGAAAGTTAGTCCATAGGTTGTGGAATCAGTTCAGAGTCGAGGTGAGTGAAGTTTTCCACCTGGTTCCACAGAGAGAAGAGGACATAACTCTATTTATTTTGTTTATTATTATTTATTTCTTTTTGTATTTTCTCATTTTGTTGTCTCCTGCACTTTAGGTGAATGCCAAAGTTGGGCAGATTTTCACTGATTCTGTTATAGTTATTATTCTATAGATTTATTGCGTATACTCACAAGAAAATGAATCTCATAGTTGCACATGGTGACATATATGTACTTTGATAATAAATTTACCTTGAACTTTGGTCCAGGAGCCTGATGGTTGAAGGGTAATAACTGTTCCCAATCCTTGTGCTGTGAGACAAAAGGCTCCCATACCTCCTTCCCGATGGCAGCAGCAAGAAAAGAGCATGGCCTGGACAGTGGGGTCCTTGATGATGGATGCTGCTTTTTTGTGGCTGTGCTCCTTATAGATGAGCTCAACAATGGTGAAAACATAATCTGTGATGGTCTGGGCTGTATCCACCACTTTTTATAGGCTTGTGGCGACCCACTTTCTGGCACACACGAACCGGCTCACAACAGCACGCGCAGGCAGAGGGTCGGCCCCAAAAAGGGCGCCAGGCCATCTTCACCAGCAGGGGGAAAATCCCGCCCGCAGAAAGGGTCTGGGAATATGCATTCCCCACAGCAGTCCCGCCCAGGGAGGGCGGGAACGGGAAGGCTTTAAAGCAGGCCGCGAAGTTTGAATAAATCTCTTTAGCGCAACTCTAACTCACCGACTCTGTGTGGTTATTCTAACGCTGTGTGTAGCACATCGCTACAGGCTTTACTTTTCTTTGAAATTGGTGTTTCCATACCAGGCCATGGTTTTTACTAGTCAGGGTACTCTCCATTATGCATCAATAGAAGTTTGTCAAAGTTTTAGATGGCATGCTGGATCTGTGTAAAGCTCTAGTAATGTAGAGGCTCTGTTGTAACTTTTTTATGCTAAGTCCGATGTGATCGGAGATATGATAACACCAAGGAATTTAAAGTTACTGACCCTCTCCACTTCCGATCCCTTAATGAGGACTGCCTCATGGACTGTCCTGACGAAGGGTCTCGGCCTGAAACATCGACTGTGCTTCTGCCTATGGATGCTGCCTGGCCTGCTGCGTTCCACCAGCATTTTGTGTGTGTTGCTGCCTCACGGACTTCTGGTTTCTTCCTCCTGTTGTCAATAGTCAGCTTTTGCTGACTTGATTGAGAGATGGTGATTGTGGCACCATTCAACCAGATTGTCAATCTCACTCCTTTATGCCAATTCATTACAATTCATTACAATTCATTACAATTCATTACAACCTTTGATTTGGCCAGCAACAGTGGTGTCATGAAAAAACTTAAATACGGAATTAGAGTTGTACTTAGCCACCAAGTCACAGGTATAAAGCGAGTAGATAGGGGGCTAAGCTCACAATCTTGTGGTACACCTGTGCTAATTGTGGAGGCGATATTGTTGCTATTCAGTACTGACTGGACCCTGCATGTGAGGAAATCAAGGATCCAGATGCACAGGGAGGTATCAAGGCTTAGATGTTAGAGATTGGTGATTAGTTTTGAGGGGGTGATACTCTTGAATACTGAGCCATAGTCAATGAAGCCATCCAGATGTATGCATCTTCATTGTCCAAATGTTCCAGAGCTGGGTGAAAAGCCAATGAAATGATATTTACTGCTGACCTGTTGTGATAGTTAGCAAAAATAGGCACTGCGAATTAGATTTATCACAGTGGATATGACTGCTACTGGATGATAATCGTTGAGGCAGGTTACCATGTTCTTCTTGGACACCAGTATGATTGATGCTTTCTTGAAGCAAGTGGGTACCTCAGAATGCCAAAGCGAGAATCAGATAACTTTCCAGCTGGTTGATTAGCACAGGTCAAGGCCCTTCAGTTTTGTCTCTTGTCTCTCTCAATAACCTTGGGTATATCCTATCAGGCCCTGGGGCTTGTCCACCATCACATTTTTTAAGTCATCCAACTCTTTATCTCAAAATGTCCACGTCAAAATGACCTAGCATGTTAGTATGCCTAGCACCGAATCCCGCCCCCCCCCCCCCAGTACTGCATGTCCTTCTCCTTGCTGAATACCAATGCAAAGTCATCATTTAAGATGTCACTCTCAGCCTCTGCCTCCAAGCACGTGTTCCTTCCTTTATTCTTGAATGGTCTTACCCTCTCCCTTGTTATCCTCTTGCTCTTGTTGATTATTTGGAATGCTTTAGGATTCTTTTTAATCTT
Organism: Mobula hypostoma; assembly: GCF_963921235.1. Classification (NCBI taxonomy): domain Eukaryota; kingdom Metazoa; phylum Chordata; class Chondrichthyes; order Myliobatiformes; family Myliobatidae; genus Mobula; species Mobula hypostoma. Next base: position 60,089,880 of record NC_086106.1, read on the forward strand.
ACTTACCAAAGACTTTTCATGGCCTGTCCTGACTTTTTCTAATTCCCTTAATGTGTTCTTTCCTGGCTTCTTTTTGTCTTTCAAGGGCACTGTTTGATTTCAGCTTCCTAAATCTTACATATCATTTCCCTTTCTTCTTGACTAAATTCACCACCTCTCTTGTCATCTGCCATCCCCTTACCTTGCTATCCTTGTCCTTCCTTCTCACTGGAACATATACTGGTCCTCAACTCTGTGTGGTTGGCCTTCAAACAACTGCTCCATGAAAAACAGCTATTTCCATTTCACTCTCCCTAGCTTCTGCCTAACATCCTCATAATTTATCTGCCCCCAGATTAGTACATTCCTGTAAGGTCCATACCTGTCCTTATTTGTTGCTATCTTAGAAATTATGGAGTTGTGACCATTCTTCCCTAAATGTCAAGATTAGTCTATACTGAGGAAGTTTAAATCTCCCACAATGATAATCTTGCTGTTTTTGCACCTTTCCTTTACCTGCCTGCATATTTCTTCTTCAACGTCCCAGTGACAATTGAGGGAGGGGTAGTTTGGTGGACTATTGTCTCACTCTGGGGACTCGTGCATTTTAGTCCCATTTTCCAACCCTTGATCCTTTTATGCCAAGGCAATTTGATGCCTTTGTAATCTTCCTTCCATTTATCATCTAATTTGTGTATATGTATAAAACTACTACCATTACTACATCAACTCAGGCCTAGGGGGCCGGACTCTCCACTTCTCCCTCTCCCTCATCAGTGTGTTCAGTTCATCTACATTAGCCGCGCCGCTGTCTTCTAGGAGAGTGTTGACCATAGTCTTGGGAGGGCGCCCAGGGTTCATCCTCCTGTGCTTGGGCTCCCATATGATGACTAGGCTGGCAGGTAGCTCGGGGTGGCGTAGACAGTGCCCCGCTAGTTGCAGTCTTCTCGGCTCAATTTTAGTGGTAAGCATCGGTAGGTCGTTATAGAGCTCGACGTTCGTCATGTGCTGTTGCCAACTCACGTCAAGAGCCACCCGGAGCATTTGTGTATAGCAGCCATCTAGAGACTTCCGCATAGTCTTGGTGAGTGTCCACATCTCGCATCCATACGTGAGAATGGACTCTATGACTGCTATGAAGCTCCACTTTTTAAGCCAGGTCAGGTTCAACTTCCAGATTTCCTTCATGTCTTTCACAGCCCTCCACGCCAGCACCTTCCATATCTTTATGTCCTTCTCCGAACATATATATTATGTCCTTCTCCGAATATATATTAAAAAATTCAAACAAATTGCCATGTTATGAAAGTCTTTTGGTGAACCCTCCTCAAAACAGAGTGAATACAAATTCTTAATCAATCTGTAAGAAAATATGATACATAAACAGAAGGCTGGGCAGCACCTGCAGAGAGGGAAATAAAATTTAAATTTCAAATCTTCAAGTTTAAGATTCTTTGTCAGTCCTGGAAAAAAGATCTCCAACCTGAAACATTAACTCAGTTTCTCTTTTCATAGATGATACCTGGCTAGATGATCCTCGTGTTTGAGCAGTTATGTAGTTAAGTTGTTCAGTATTTTCAGATTTCATAGAAACGTAGAAAACCTACAGCACAATACAGGCCCTTCGGCCCACTAAGCTGTGCTGAACATGTCCTTACCTTAGAACTACCTAGATTTACCCATAGTTCCGTGTACTGATCCAGGAGTCTCTTAAAAGACCCTATCAGTTCCACCTCCACCACCGCCACCAGCAACCTATTCATGCTAGCCATTTTAGCCCTGGGAAAAAGCCCCTGACTATCCACACGATCAATGCCTCTCATCATCTTCTACACTTCTATCAGGTCACCTCTCATCCTCCGTCGCTCCAAGGAGAAAAGGCTGAGTTCACTCAACTATTCTCTTAAGACATGCTCCCCAATCCAGGCAACATCCTCGTAAATCTCCTCTGCTTTCCATCAGAACTCTAAATGTCCTGTGAACCCATGAATATTTTCTCATTATCTTTCACTCTTTCTGCATTTACGTATTTTATTATATTTCTTACTGTAACTTTAATACTTTTTTTACGTACTTAAGTACAATTTTTCACAGTATTCTGCTGCAAAACAACAAAGTTCACAACATGTTGGCCAGTGATAAAAAAAACAATTCTGATTTTGGTTTTCTGTTTTTGTCTTACTCGGATAGTGGCATAGTCTCATGCTTACAAAAAGTGTTCTGGAGTCCAGCGAAGGGTTGTCAAATGTGTATATGGAACCGGACTCAAATGTTGGCTCATCCTGGTAAAACTGACTGATTTCCAAGAGGAATCATTGAGTGTTAATGGAACTGGCAGCTTTGTGATCACTTTTTAGGCAATACATCTATTTTTCAAGATTTGTTTTCCCAATTCCTCCCCTCAGGGCTGGCCATGACTCCAGCCAAAAGCAAGATTTTCCTTGCACAGCGAAGCAGCCCCTTTTTATATCCTTAAGAACCTCTAGCTTAATACTTTTTCATTTTTTATTTATTTATGGTATCAAACTATACCTGCACCTGCACTTCAATTTCTTTCACAGAAGAGCATGTTTTTCATCATTATCTACTCTCAAAGCCATGCACTGGTACTCTTTTACATTCTCAATACTTTCTTACATTCCAAACTGACACTATTTTGACTTACAACCACCATTTTGTCTTACATACTTTTGCACATACTAAGGAGGAGTCAAATACGACTTCTGGTAAATTTAACTTTCGGTACAGACGGAGGTGGACATAAAAAAGAGAGGCAAGTGAGGCCAGGTTGTGGGGTGTTTAATATTGAAGACAGCTAAACAGCTGGGAGGGAAAAAGAAGGAACACAAAGGCTTATGGTGCTGAAATCTAATAAGTAAGGTGACGATGGGAACGTTGATCGGCAGGTGAAAGATGACCCAGTTGCGGGAGAGGGGAAGAGCCAAGAGGTGATGTGTGTCAGTACTAAATTGATGGAACCAGGAGGGGGAAGGAAATAAAAATAGCTGATATAGTTCGGGAGGAGGGTATGATAAAAAGGACAAAAATGGAACCAAAGCAGGATCAAACGAGATGGTACTGAGCTGAAGTATCTGTTGATGTTGTGGTTCAGACTTACTGTAGATGTTTTATTTTTTGGTTAGAGGCAGGCATGAGGAAGAATGAAGAGTCTGAGTAGGACTCAGTGTTGGAAGTCCAGGTTGGCTGTTCCACAGTCAACAGGCGTTGAGGGCAGCAATCCCCAGGTTAGTGAGTCCTGGGTCAGAGGTCGAAGGTCTGTATGGGTAAGAGTCACAAGGGATGGTGATCATCCTTGTCACCGGGGCCAGAGACTGTGCAAGTCCAAGAGTCGATGCCAAAAATCCACCAAGGTCAAAGGTCAGTGATCCAGGAGGTCAAGATCCCCAGGCTGACATTCTGAGTGGAGGTTATTACGGATGGGAGTTATGAAGTACAGTGATCCCCTAGGTCTCTACGGTCGGAGGAATGCACGAATTTGGACATCAAGGCCCAGAGATCAAACCCATGATTGTCGAGTTCTGGGGGTGAGGCCTGAAGGTCAAACCAGTGACCAGCAAGCGCTGGGGTCAATACTTACTTTACTTACTTTATACTTTATTGTCGCCAAACAATTGGTACTAGAACATACAATCATCACAGTGATATTTGATTCTGCGCTTCACACTCCTTGGATTACAAATATTAAATATTAAAGATATTCAAAACAGTTAAAATTAGTAAATATTAAAAATTTAAATTATAAATCATAAATAGAAAATAGAAAAATGGGAAGTAAGGTAGTGCAAAAAAACCGAGAGGCAGGTCCGGATATTTGGAGGGTACGGCCCAGATCCGGGTCAGGATCCGTTCAGCAGTCTTATCACAGTTGAAGAAGCTGTTCCCAAATCTGGCCGTATGAGTCTTCAAGCTCCTGAACTTTCTTCCGGAGCGAAGAGGGATGAAAACCCATAGTTTGGCAAAGTCCAAAGGGCAAAGCCAAAGGTTGAAGTCCAGACCCCAGTGAAGTAGGAAGCCTGAAAGTTGAAGACCACAGTCAATAAGGTCAAAAGTCAAGGCTCAAAGATCAAGTCTGTGAGTCCAGGCCAGGGCCTGGAGGCCTGAAGCCTGGTGCCTTCAAGTCTGAGACCCTGGGGCTGGGGACCGAAGGCCCAGAGGAGGCCTGCCTTTGAGTGTGAGGTGGTGATAAAGAGGCTTGGTTTGCTGTTGTCTTGTTTTGCTCTGTTGTTGGTGTTGCTGTTAATTGAGTTGCTCTGCTGAACACTAAGGGCACACTATGTTGGCACCAGAATAGCGACACTTGTGGACTGCACCCTGCACATCATTGGGTTTGTTGGTTGTTAATACACATGATGCATTTCACTATATGTTTATTTATCAATACATGTGATAAATAAATCTGAATCTGAATTAGAATGGGGGGGGGGCGGGGAAACACCAAGGTGTTGGTTATCTGAAATTGGAAAATACATGGTATGTACCAATAGGCTGTGGTTTACTCAGGCAAAATATGAGCTGGTTTTCCTCTAATCTGCATTGGGCCTCACCCTGGCAATTAAGAAGGGCAACTCAGTGTAGGAAAGGGAAAGGGAATCAAAATGGCATGCAACTGGAGCCAGGGATGGCCATCTCCCTCTTTTTTTCTGTTTGCCTCTGAACTCCACTCATACCCCTCCGCTAACCGGCTCAATCTGCTAATACCCCAACTCTCACCCGCCCCCATCTTCCCATCCCTTTCTCATGACACAAGGCAAGTTCATTTTTCAATATATTGATCTAAAAAGCATCTTGTGTAGTCTAATTAATTCATCTTCTTCCTTATTACAGCAACTTTTGTTCTGACTGTGATCAAAGTCACTGGAGAGACACTGAAGCTGGTGATATCGAAGTCTTCATTCTGCACAACAAGCAAGCAGCAATTTGGAGACACCGTCGGTAGTGGCTAACAAACTCAACGTTATATAACAGTTTTGTACCTTTAATATCAAAGGTGATTCAGTACAATTTCAATAGTTACAATGATATTCTTTACTTCAGAACTTAGGGTTGATAATGCTTCCATTGAATTACATAGCAACAGTGACAGGTGCCTCCAGATGTTCAATCACCTTTGTCACAAGGTCATTCACACAAATAGTCCAAAAGCTTCTGGGGGCAGAAATCTCAGTCACACAAAACTAATGTTGTCAAGGCTGTCTCTGAGTACACAAATACGTAAGTACACAATAATTATTGCTTGCCTTTACCTGTGGCCATGTTTGATATGCTAAGAGACAACATCCATCTGCTCACAACAGGAATTCTGCAGATGCTGGAAATTCAAGCAACACACATCAAAGTTGCTGGTGAACGCAGCAGGCCAGGCAGCATCTCTAGGAAGAGGTACAGTCGATGTTTCGGGCCGAGACCCTTCGTCAGGACTAACTGAAGGAAGAGTTAGTAAGAGATTTGAAAGTGGGAGGGGGAGGGGGAGATCCAAAATGATAGGAGGAGACAGGAGGGGGAGGGATGGAGCCAAGAGCTGGACAGGTGATTGGCAAAGGGGATATGAGAGGATCATGGGACAGGAGGTCCGGGGAGAAAGATGGGGTGGGGGGAACCCAAAGGATGGACAAGGGGTATAGTCAGAGGGACAGAGGGAGAAAAAGGAGAGTGAGAGAAAGAATGTGTGTATATAAATAAATAACGGATGGGGTACGAGGAGGAGGTGGGGCATTAGCAGAAGTTAGAGAAGTCAATGTTCATGCTATCAGGTTGGAGGCTACCCAGACAGAATATAAGGTGTTGTTCCTCCAACCTGAGTGTGGCTTCATCTTTACAGTAGAGGAGGCCGTGGATAGATATGTCAGAATGGGAATGGGATGTGGAATTAAAATGTGTGGCCACTGGGAGATCCTGCTTTCTCTGGCAGACAGAGTGTAGGTGTCCAGCAAAGTGGTCTCCCAGTCTGCGTCGGGTCTCGCCAATATATAGAAGGCCACATCGGGAGCACCGGACGCAGTATATCACCCCAACTGACTCACAGGTGAAGTGTCGCCTCACCTGGAAGGACTGTCTGGGGCCCTGAATGGTGGTAAGGGAGGAAGTGTAAGGGCATGTGTAGCACTTGTTCGGCTTACAAGGATAAGTGCCAGGAGGGAGATCAGTGGGGAGGGATGGGGGGGACGAATGGACAAGGGAATCATGTAGGGAGCGATCCCTGCGAAAAGCAGAGGGGGGGAGGGAAAGATGTGCTTAGTGGTGGGATCCCGTTGGAGGTGGCGGAAGTTACGGAGAATAATATGTTGGACCCGGAGGCTGGTGGGGTGGTAGGTGAGGATAAGGCGAACCCTATTCCTAGTGGGGGGCTGGTGGGGTGGTAGGTGAGGACAAGGGGAACCCTATTCCTAGTGGGGTGGCGGGAGGATGGAGTGAGAGCAGATGTGCGTGAAATGGGGGAGATGCGTTTGAGAGCAGAGTTGATGGTGGAGGAAGGGAAGCCCCTTTCTTTAAAAAAGGAAGACATCTCCCTCGTCCTAGAATGAAAAGCCTCATCCTGAGAGCAGATGCGGCGAAGATGGAGGAATTGTGAGAAAGGGATGGCATTTTTGCAAGAGACAGGGTGAGAAGAGGAATAGTCCAGATAGCTGTGAGAGTCAGTAGGCTTATAGTAGACATCAGTGGATAAGCTGTCTCCAGAGATAGAGACAGAAAGATCTAGAAAGGGGAGGGAGGTGTCGGAAATGGACCAGGTAAACTTGAGGGCAGGGTGAAAGTTGGAGGCAAAGTTAATAAAGTCAGTGAGCTCAGCATGCGTGCAGGAAACAGCACCAATGCAGTCGTCGATGTAGCGAAGGAAAAGTGGAGGACAGATACCAGAATAGACACGGAACATAGATTGTTCCACAAAGCCAACAAAAAGGCAGGCATAGCTAGGACCCATACTGGTGCCCATAGCTACACCTTTAGTTTGGAGGAAGTGGGAGGAGCCGAAGGAGAAATTATTAAGAGTAAGGACTAATTCTGCTAGACGGAGCAGAGTGGTGGTAGAGGGGAACTGATTAGGTCTGGAATCCAAAAAGAAGCGTAGAGCTTTGAGACCTTCCTGATGGGGGATGGAAGTATATAAGGACTGGACATCCATGGTGAAAATAAAGCGGTGGGGGCCAGGGAACTTAAAATCATCGAAAAGTTTAAGAGCGTGAGAAGTGTCACGAACGTAGGTAGGAAGGGATTGAACAAGGGGGGATAAAACCGTGTCAAGGTATGCAGAAACGAGTTCGGTGGGGCAGGAGCAAGCTGAGACAATAGGTCTGCCAGGACAGGCAGGTTTGTGGATCTTGGGTAGGAGGTAGAAACAGGAAGTGTGAGGTGTGGGAACTATAAGGTTGGTAGCAGTGGATGGGAGATCCCCTGAGCGGATAAAGTCGGTGATGGTGTGGGAGACAATGGCCTGGTGCTCCTTAGTGGGGTCACGATCAAGGGGTAAATAAGAGGAGGTATCCGCGAGTTGTTGCTGTGCCTCGGCAAGGTAGAGGTCAGTACGCCAGACTACAACAGCACCCCCCTTATCGGCGGGTTTAATAATAAGGTTAGGATTAGTGTGGAGGGAGTGGAGAGCAGAGCGTTCAGAAGGAGTAAGGTTGGAATGGGAACAAGGTGTGGTGAAGTCGAGACGGTTGATGTCCCGTCGGCAGTTAGCAATAAAGAGATCCAGAGCAGGCAGAAGACCAGAGCGGGGTGTCCATGAAGAAGAGGAGGGTTGAAGACGGGAGAAGGGATCATCGGTGGGGGTGGAAGAGTCATGAAGAAGAGGAGGATTGAAGATGGGAGAAGGGGTCCATGAAGAAGAGGAGGATTGAAGACGGGAGAAGGGGTCCATGAAGAAGAGGAGGTTTGAAGATGGGAGAAGGGGTCAGCCAGCTCAGCCAGCTTGAGTTCAGTCACAATGGTACAAATAACTTGCCCATGTTGTCTGATTTGATCCAAGCCAATTAACACAAACCCATTGTCTTAACCTTTGGCTCTTTCATATACAATCTCTTAGTCTAAGGAACAGCCTGTGCTTTTGACTTAAATTTGCTGTATGCAATTTACAAAAAATTGAAGGTAATTGCTAGCTTCTCAAATTTATTTATATTTACAATAAGGGCTGAAGCCTGATTTCTGTTTGAATTAATAGGTGCTATATTCACACAACTCCAGAATACTCCCTAACACTGTCCAATTTGTATGTATGATAAAATTTGTCATGCTTATCATAATACTCCTGCTACACACATCTCTAATTTGGTGAAATATGCCATGCCAAATATTACTAATGCTATTTGGTGGTGTCTAATACTTTCTGCATTTTGCTACTTCTAAGATTGACCAAATTTGATTCTAGCTGAACTAAGTTCATTTCTCTGTTGTTCATTGATGTCCTCTCTTATTAACGGTACAGCATTGTCCTCTTTTCTTTATTGCATATCCTTCATAAATGTCAAGTGCCTTGGAACATTGAAATCTGAGATTTGAACACCCTGCAGTACATTTTGATGGTGGGAATTGGAACATTATCTATTCACTTCTATTTGTCTCATTGATCGATTTATCTATGCTTTATTCAGAGTACGACTCAGAGATGCTAGCTTTGTGATACAGTGTATTTAATTGTTATTTTAATATTTTTTCTGTATTTTAAACCCATTACTGTTTGACTTTGTTAATGTCTTCTTTTAATTACATTTTGATATCCCCCTCCTACTTTGTTTCTCTCCATTCCTAATTCCTTTTAATGTTTGTATTTTCTTGGCAAACTGGGTTGGGAGTTCCTAGTGCTTTTGGGTCTACCCCAATAGCACGAAGGAACTCCCACCCTGCTAAGGCCCAACCCTTCCCAATCATACAGGTGCAATCTGCATCAGCAAGATACAAAGCCTCTGATTGGGAGGAGAAGATGGTGGCGTGACGCAGCTTGCAGTGGCCACTCCGGTGAATGATATCTGTTATCTGTCAAGTAGGGTGTCGTGCACAATCCTGATTTGATGGAGACAGACGTGAGAGCACGGAGGAACATCTGGTGAAACTTCTGAAATGCCTGCTTCACTGTCGCTGCTACTGTGTGATCAAGAATCTCCGGAGGGGAAGGCCCCGAGTCCTCAGCTTTGCTTGTTGCTCTGCAGCCGGGGCGGGGTCAAAGCGCTCGGCAGAGATGGTGCTCGGTGTCACAGGCTCGAAGTTTTCAGACAGACTCAGAGTCGGCTGTGGTCGGGTGCTTCCAATGCATCGGTAAGTTTGCGGTGCTTCCGAATGCGCGAGATGATGGGGCTATCGGGACGTGAGACTTTTTTTTACCCTGCCCCTGGTCTGCTCTTTATCAAATCACTGTTGTAACTATATGTTATAATTATGCAGTTTTGTCAGTTTTAGTCTTGGTTTGTCCTGTGTTTCTGTGGTATCACTCTGGAAGAACATTGTATCATCTTTAATGCGTGCATTTCTAAATGACAATAAACGAGGACTGAATGTCCTCATAATCTAATCTAATCTAACCTAAGTACAAAACCCTCCCCTCCACAATGTTTCCATATCCAGCTGTTCGATTTCTGTACCTACGAGTACAGTTTGTGGCAGTAAGCTGTGGGTATCTGCTCCCTGTAAAACTCATCCTTTCAATTACTAAGTCTCCCTGCACTCACCATCTTATCCAATGGGGCTCTGTTTCTATCAGTCAGACCCTGTCTGCACACACCTTTTACTCACCCAGGTGTAGTATCCTATGCTCCTTTTAAGCAGGCCACTCTCTCTCCATCTCATAGTCTTGAAGAGATCGCTATACTTATTTACTGCCCTGGAATTTCTAAGCGTATTTTCCCTAAAATTTTGCGAAGATAAATATTATCATTATACTCTTAAATTTATTTATGACTGTCATGTTTTTTGCTTAAACTTGTGATGTGTACATATATAAATTAGATCTAATTACAGGACAAATTAGGCAGAAAGTAGTGGATTGTATGTTTTTTTTGTTCTTTTCAATTGCACTGATATTAGAATGTTATAGCAACTGCAGATAAAAAAGATGGAAGATTTGAATTTATCTAGGGATTTCCATGACTTTGGGAAATCCCAGATTATTTTACAGACAATGCACCCACTTTATTAGGCACACCCGTATACCTGCTTGTTAATGCAAATAGCCAATCGGCCAACTCAATGCAGATGCATTTGTTGTTTAGACCAAGCATCATAGGGGAAGAAATGTGATCTAAGTGACTTTGACTATGGAATGATTGCTGATGCCAGACAGGCTGGTTTGAGCATCTCAGAAACTGCTGATTTCCTGGGATTTTCATGCACATTTGTCTCCAGAACTTAGAGAATGGTGTGAAAAACAAAAGTCACCAAGTGAGCAGTCATTCTATGGGCAAAAATTCATGAGAGTGGTCAGAGGAGAATGGCTAGACTGGTTCCAGCTGACAGGAAGGTGACAGTATCTCAAAAAGCCAAGCATTACAACAGTGGTGTGCAGAAGAGCATCGTTGAATGAACACATCAAACCTTGAAGTGGATGGGCTGCAGCATCAGAAGACAGTGAATATCCAGAAATAAATTCAGTGGCCAATTTATTTGGTACCTCCTGTACCTATTAAAGTGGCCACTGGGTGTATATTTCTGAGCTGCTCTGATTTTAGAAATGCTATTTAATATTGGTGTCATGTTATTCATCAAGTCAGTTTATGTATGGGTACTATTTCAGTGATGGACATGAATTGAAAGTCAAAACATGGTTTCAAATACAAAAGAATAATCACCTTGTGTTAGTTTGAAAAAAATGAAATGAGTGTGTAATTGGGAAAGGTTTTTTTATGAAAGACTGTGAGATTGAACATTGAACCGTACAGCACAGCACAGGTTCTTCAGACACAATGCTGTGCCAACCTTTTAAACTACTCCTAAATCAATCGCACTGTGTGATTTTTGACAAACGATGCCCGGTCAGTAACACGCTTTATTGACAACTAGAACGGATCGTTGATGATGACACACACAGGAGGAATTCAGGCAGTGTCCATGCAGGTAAATGAGCAGTCAATATTTTGGGTCGAGACCCTTCATCTTGACTAAACTAAGTTCACATGAAAGGTCTTGACCTGATATGCCGATTGCCCATTCCCTCCTCAGATGCTGCCTGATTTGTTGAGTTCCTCCAGTGTCTTTTATGTTACTCCACATTCCAACATCTGCAGGTTCTTCATGATGACATTGAGCATCTTCAAACTGGTGAAATGTCTTTGAACGATGTCTTACAGAGATGGAAATGAAATCTCTGTTTTGACAATAGACATGTCTCTTACACTGTGCTCTTCTGTGTAGTAATATCAGAGTGTGCATTATGTTACCTATAGCAAATGTACAAATGGGTCTTTGTTTTCATTTTAACACATCTCCTACAAGGTCTTATTAATGTTAGTCTTTATTCTCCCCTGTAGTTTAAGAAACAAGTTTGGATCACAAAAGGTCACAACCTGCAACCTCTATGTAATTGAGCACTTTCAGGGCTGGAGAATTCAAAGCATGTAAAATTATACTGCGTGACTTTGTTTAATTAATAGTCCAAGTATAAACACAATGCACTTATTTGTCTTATTTTGTCAATACATTAACTACAAGCGATTGTTTCTGTATTAGTTCCTTAACTGCATTGGTAAATGTTTACTGAAGGACACTTATAACTCTTATATGGTGTCTGAATAAAATTCCTTTTAGATCGATAGAAAACTTCTCTTATTCCATCAATGAGTATTCACATATTGATTCTGATTTACAAGCTATGTACCAGATATGAGGTGTTTATCTTCAATCACACTTTTCCATAGATGACAAATGACAAGACGACACAGGAAAAAAGACGAATTCATGTAGAAGCTGGTGGCCAGATGTTGACATACTGAATACAGATTAATTTCTGGCAGAATAACAAACCCACTCCTTCCTGGAAACACAGAATTGAAATTTTACTCCATAATTGACATCATTCCATATGTGTGGCCATTCTTTCTTTTTTATACTTTCTTAGAATTGTTGTCCCAACTCCTTGGTTTCCAATGAAATGGAACAGCCTCTTCTTCATGACTAATTTTTTTCTGTTTTGGGGGCATTTAGATGTGCTCTGTGTGTTGTGAATTGTAGCTGATATTTGTCACATTAATTCTTTTAAACAGAACATGTGGTACAATATATCCTTACAGATTTAAGGATTCCAGCTGTGCAGTATACTTTACAGGGACAGAATTAATGAATATTGAAAACATTTGTTAATACAATGGATTCCATTTAAATGGGCCATCAGTTATTTGGGGCAGCCATTTATTTGGAACAACCCTGAGAGAACAAAAACTAATTCGAGAAAATAGCTGGGATTTGCTTTATTTATTTGGGACACTATGGTACTTAATTTGTGCTGGAGACTGTTGCCAAACAGTCCGTGAAACGAATCCATGCTTAGACAGATCAATTTTTAAATTAGTTGCATATGTTTGTAATCAGAAAGCTGTGAATTTTGTCAGTGATAGTTGGCAAGAAATAAGCAGCGAGACAATTTGGAACAGGTTTACTCACCATGGTTTCAAGCATTCAGGCTTGGAGATGCCAGAGATGGCTGGGAATGAAGGTGAAATGATTTCACTACTTCAACAAGTTAGGAATTACAAAGGTATCGACCAATCATCTTGAATTTTACAATAACATGGAAGATTTGGAGGATGCAATCGCTTAAAATATTACATAATGGCTGTTTATTATCTGCACAGTGCCTGCACTGATTTTCTTCACTTACAGTGCCTATGAAATATATTCAGCACCCTCCCCCCGCCCCCCCCCAGTAAGTTTTCATGTTTTATTGCTTTACAATATTGAATCACAGTGGATTTAATTTGGCTTTTTTGACGCTGATCAGCAGAAAAATATTATTTTGTGTCAAAGTGAAATCAGGTTTCTACAAAGTGATTTAAATTAATCACAAATATGAAACATAAAATAATTGATTGTTTAGGTTTTCACCTCCTTCAAGTCAGTATTTGTTAGATACATCTTTGGCAACAATTACAGCCTTGAGTCTGTGTGGATAGGTCTCTATCAGCTTTGCACATCTGGACACTGCAACTTTTCCCCCATTCTTCTTTACAAAACTGCTCAAGCTCTGTCAAATTGCATGGGGATCATGAGAGAACAGTCATTTTCAAATCCAGCCACAGATTCTCAATTGGATTGAGATCTAGACTCTGACTTGGCCACTCCAGGACATTAACTTTGTTGCTTTTACACTATTCCTGTGTCGCTTTGGCTTTATGCTTGGGGTCATTGTCTTGCTGGAAAACAAATCTTCTCCCAAGTCGCAGTTCTCTTGCAGACTGCGTTAGGTTTTCCTCCAGGATTTCCCTGTATTTTGCTGCATTCATTCTCCACCTTCACATGCCTTCCAGGGCCTGCTGCAGTGAAGCATCCCCACAGCATGATGCAGCCACCACCATGTTTCGCTGTAGGGATGGTGCATTATTGGTGATATGCAATGTTTAGTCTGATGGCAAAAAAGCTCAATTTTGATTTATCCAGACTGTAGAACCGTCTTCCAGCAGACTTCAGAGTCTCCCACGTGCTTTCTGGCAAACTCTAGCTGAGATTTCATGTGAGTTTTTTTTCCAACAGTTGCTTTCTCTTAGCCACTCTCCCATGAAGCTACGGCTGGTGAAGCACCTGAGCAACAATTGTTGTATGTGCAGTCTCTCCCATCTCAGACAAGGAAGCTTGTATCTCCTCCAGAGATGGCATAGGTCTCTTAGTGGCCTCCCTTGCTAGTTCCTTTCTTGCACAGTCACTCAGTTTGAGGACAGCCTGTTCTAGGCAGACTTACAACTGTACCATATTCTTTCCATTTCTTGATAATTGGCTTAACTGTACTCCAAGGGATATTCAGTGACTTGGGAATTTTCTTCTATCCATCCCCTGACTTATGCTTTTCAATAACTTTTTCTCGGAGTTGCTTGGAGTGATCTTTTGTCTTCGTGATGTAGTTTTTGCCAGGATACTGACTCACCAGCAGTTGGACCTTCCAGATACAGGTGTATTTTTACTACAATCAATTGAAACACTTTGACTGCACAAGGTGATCTCCATTTAACTAATTGAGTGACTTCTAAAACCAATTGGATGTCCTGACGAAGGGTCTCAGCCCGAAACGTCGACTGTACCTCTTCCTAGAGATGCTGCCTGGCCTGCTGCGTTCACCAGCAACTTTGATGTGTGTTGGATGTACCAGTGATGATTTGGTGCATCATATTAAAGGGTGAAGAGAATACTTAGGCAATCAATTATTTTGTGTCTTATATTCATAATTAATTTAGATCACTTTGTAGGGATCTGTTTTCACTTTGACAAGAATGAGTCTTTTTCTGTTGATCAGCGTCAAAAAAGCCGAATTAAATCCACTGTGATTCAATGTTGTAAGACAATAAAACATGAAAACTTCCAAGGGGGATGAATACTTTTTATAGGCATTGTACATTCAATCAAAAGAACACAGCAGGTGATGACCTCCATCAAAAATTAGTAGGAACTAATACACAGTTTTATAGTACTGTAGAGGTATTACATAAATAGTTACTCAGCTAAACAGGAGTTTGTCTATTTTTTTTCCTTTCAATGATTTCCATGAAATTTTAGCTAATTGGGGCAGCCACTTATTTGGGCCAAAATATACTGGTGCCAATGTGCCCCAATTAACCAAAATTCACTGTGTTTGTACTTGAGCATTATGTTGGTCACTGACAGATCTATCAGCTGGTAAAATAAATCCAGGGAATTATCACATTTAGAGCAGTCAGGATACTGAAATGTATGGATACAATAAGTAGAATGAAATGATGGTCTTCGCTGATAAATTAGGAATTAATTACGATTACATGAACATAGATAGCAATTTCCTCTCAATAACCTCAATGACATGACGTTAGTCAATCAGTTTTTGTATCCTTTCCCCTCGGTACTCTTATGTAATGACCCTTGCATGCTTATTATGTTACAAGTGCCAACTGGCATCTGGCATCTCACACAAAACTCATTCTCCTCTGTCTTGGCTACGTGACAGCTGATTCTATTTCTAAATATCTTTTTCCAGCACTTGCATTCTTCTTCTTAAATTTATTGGAAGGGCAGACAGGGTTTATTTGTATTTGGGGAAAAAAACACAGAAACTCATTAAGAATAGTCAGTGTGTCCCTCTGTATGGGAAATAGTGTCAAAACTGATGAACTTTTTCCAAGCAGTTTCCAAGAAGACTGATTCTGCCTACATGGCTTGCAGAGTCCTGCACCATAACTGACATCTAAGTTTGAAGTTTATGATCAAAACCATATATGTCACCATACACAACCCTGAGATTTGCTTTCTTGTGGGCAATCACAGTAAATAGAAGAAACACAATAGAATCAATGAAAAACCACACCCAACGGGGCAGACAACAATCAATGTGAAAAAAAACAAACTATGCATAAATACAAAAAGGAAGAGTAACAAAAGAAATAATAATAAATAAATAAGCAATAAATACCAAGAACTTGAGAAGGAGCTTAGAAACAAATAGAGAGCTCGGCGGTAGGGAGATGCTAGGCAGTTTCTAGAGTAGGTTACATGGCCGGCACAATATTGTGGGCCAAAGGGCCTGTAATGTGCTGTAAAATTTCTGTGTTTCTATGTTCTATGAGAAGAAGAATCCTTGAAAGGGAATCCAGTTCAGTGATGAGACAAGTGAAGTTATCCCCACTTTTTCAAGAACCTGATGGTTGAGGGGTTCCTGAAACTGGTGGTGCAGATCCTGAGGCTCCTGTACCTTCTTCATGGTGGCAACAGAGAGAAGAAAGCGTGGCCCTGCTGGTTCAAGATTGGGAAAGGAGTACGACAAGGCTGCACACTGTCACCCCACTTATTTAATCTGTATGCTAAACACACCATGAGGAGTGCTGGCCTAGAGGACTGAAATGTTGGAATCAAAATTGCCAGACGAAATATTAACAACCTCAGATATGTGTATGATACTACTCTAATGGCTGAAAGTGAGGAGGATCTGAGGAAGCTTCTAATCAAAGTGAAAGAAGAAAGTGCAAAAGCTGGCTTGTTGTTCAATATTAAGAAAACCAAGATCATGTCCACCAGCCCCATTAACTATGTGGTAATAAATGGAAAGGAAGTGGAAGCAGTAACAGATTTTGTCTTCCTCGGTTCAAAGATTTCTATAGATGGTGACTGCAGCCATGGAATTAAACGGCGCTTACTTCTGCAGAGGGCAGCAATGGCAAATTTAGATAAAATACTGAAGAGCAGAGATATAACATTGTCTATGAAGATCCGTACAGTCAAGTCTATGGTATTTCCAGCTGTGATGTATGGATGTGAGAGCTGGACTATTAGTAAGGTTGAATACAAAAGAATTGACGCCTTTGAAATTGGATGCTGGAGGAAAGTGCTAAGAGTTCATTGGACAGCAAGAAGATCCAACAAGTCAATACTTGAAGAAATACAGCCAGACTACTCACTATGAGGCTTGATTATGAGATAAAAGCTCAAATATTTTGGCCATATCATGAGAAGACAGGATTCATTGGAGAAGATTCTCATGTTAGGTAAAACAGAAGGTAAAAGGAGAGGACGACAGAGGCTACGATGGATAGATTATATTACTCAGACAATGTGTATGATCCTTGGGGGATCTTAGAGAGGCAGTTTCCAACAAGAAGGCTTGGTGTGCAGGAGTCCACAAGGTCACAAAGATTCGGACTCGACTTAACAACTGAACAACAAAACTTCAAGCAACACACATCAAAGTTGCTGGTGAACGCAGCAGGCCAGGCAGCATCTCTAGACTTCAACATGTTCAACATAGAACAAAACTTCAACATAATTTAGGCTATTCCAGAGGGTGAAAACACATAGGATCCAGGGTGACGTGGCCAATTGAATACAAAATTCACTTGGTGTAGGAAATGGAAGATGGTAGGAGAAGATAGTTTTTCAGATGGAAGGCCTGTAACCACTGATGTAACACTGGAATCAGTGCCAGGTGCCAGGTTGTCTAAGGCAACAACAAGATATACATCAATCGGGAAGATGTGCAAAGGGAAGGCAGATGGAATTTTATCTGGACAAGTATGAATTGATGCATTTTGGAAAGTTAAAATGGGCCAGGAAATTCTCAGTCAATTAGGGCATTGAGGTGTGTTGTATTCTAGGGATACATATACACAGTTCCCATGGTAATGTAGGTAGACGGGATGATGAAGAAGCCCTCATCAGTCTTGGCATTCAGAACAAGAATTGGAAACTCATCTTACAGTTGTACCAAACTTTGGTTAGACCACACTTTGATAATTGTGTACATTTTTGGGTGGCATGCTATGGGAAGGAAATGATTCAGCGAGAGTGTGTGGAGAAGATTCACAAGGATGTTGCCTGGACTGGAGCATAAAACAGAGCACAGGAACAGGCTGCTAGCTCACAATGACAATTTAAAGATTATCTGCCTGCCCATGGACTATAACCATCCATTCTCTGCCTGATCATGTACAGTCTAAATGTCCTTAAACTTTGCTGCCTCTACCACCTCCCCTGGCTAAGGTACCCACTAATCTCCGGGTATAAAGACTGCCTTGCAAATCTCCATCAAACTTTCACCCTCTCAGTTTTAATCTATGCCCTCTGCTATTTAACATTTTCATCCAGGGGAAAAGATTTCGAATATTTACCCTATTTATACCTCTCATAATTTTATATTTTTTCATCAGTTTGCCCCTCAGCCTCCAATGCTCCAGAGAAATCAATTCAAATAAGGACAGATTGGATAGGCTGGGACTGCTTTCTTTAGAATTGAAAGAGGCAGAGAGCAACTTGATAAAGATTTATAAAATGTTGAGGGTCACAAGTAGGATAGACAGTAACAGTCTTTTTCCAAGGGTAGGGAACTCTAGGATTAGAAGATTTAGCTTTAAGGAGAGTAGTGAAATATTTAAAGGGGATCTGAGGGACCAACGTCTCCACACGAAATGGTGGTGGGTATATGAAGAAGCTATCAGAGGAGATGATGTAGGTACATAATATACAAATATAATGTTTAAAGATCATTTGGACAGGTACATGGGTTGAAAGTGTTTAGCGAAGTATGGGGCCAAATGCAGGCAATTTGGATTAACCGAGATAGGCATCTTTGGTGTTACAAATGAGTTGGGCCAAAAAACATGATTCTGTGCTACACAGCTCTTAATAATTTCAATATGGAATCATCCAGCGTGGAGGCAGATCACTCAGCCCAAATTGTCCATGCCAACCAGTAAGCGCACTCCTGTTTTAATCCCACCTTCCAGCACTTGATCTGCAGCCTTTTATACCCAATTGATTCAGATGCTGACATAGATGTCTGCTAAATGTTCTTGTCAACCCAACTTCAACCTCTCTCTCAGGCAGTGCATTGCAGATACCAACGTTTTTCTGGGTGAATAATATCCCCCTTTACATCCTCTCCAAATCTCTCCATTTTACCCTGAGTCTGTCCTCTCTGATATGGAGAAAGGGTTCCTGCATACTACACAACCTATCTTTTGTATTTCAATCATGTCCCCATTTAACCCCCTCTGTTCCAAAACAGACCGAACTTCTCCAGTCTCTCCTCATAACTGAAATATTCCATCCTGCTGAATCTCCTCTGCATTCTCTTCAATACTTCAACACATTGTGACCAGACCATATATTCAGTGCCTTGACCAATGAAGGACAGCATCTCATATACCATCCAAAGCATATTATATTTGAGTTGTCACCTGCAAAAATATATGGACGTGTGCCAGTTCTTCAACATACCCTAAGAGCATACAGTTCATGGTGTATGTCCTCACTTCAATATCACTTCCCCTTTGTCTAGATTAAACTTCATCTGCTGATTTTCATACCATTTCAGCATGTCTATACGTCTCTGGAGCAAAAGTCAACCTTCCACACTATAAATAACTCTGCTAATCTTTGCACAAACAAGAGAAAATCTGCAGATGCTGGAAATCCAAGCAACACACAAAATGCTGGAGGAATTCAGCAGGCCAGGGAGCATTTATGGAAAAGAGTTCAGTCGACGTTTCAGGCCGAGACCCTTCGGCAGGGTCTCAGCCCGAAACATTGACTGTACTCTTTTCCATAGCTGCAACCTGGCCTGCTGAGTCTCTCCAGCATTTTGCGTGTGCTGCTCATCTTTGTGTCACTCATAAACTTACTGATCGTGCCTTTCACATCTATTACAGGCATCAAGCGTTCCAGCACAAATCCTGAGGGACACAAACTTGTCAGTTGTTGACTCGAAGGGAAATAAAAAGAGTAGCATCAACCATTACAAGCCTATTTTTATACTTCATTAATGTTTATATTAAATACTTCCTCTTGGCATACAATTTTTGTTTATTTGAATGGGTAACCACATAATCAATGTAGTGGAAATGTACTAGTAGAAGTGGAAGCGCATCTCCTGGTATCAAAGAGTCACTGTACTTTCACAAAAGAGAAGGAGTTCATTCAACACGTTGTTTTTATCCCAGTTAAAGAAGAGCCCCCCAACCTAGTTCCATCTTTCAGCGTCTAATGTATAGTATTGCAGTCATGCCTCCGTGTACACAACCAGGCATTTTTTCTTAAATGTGGTTTCTGCTTCCATCCTGCTTTCAAACAATGAATTACAATGCCTTGTTTTTCCTGTAATCTTTCTACCAATCCATGCATCTTCTTGACTCTTCAGCTATGATAAACAGATCTTTTTTACTTTATCTAGGCCCCTCATCATTTTACACACTTATATTTCATCTCTGAATTAGAGGAAACAAACCTAACTTATCCAACCTTTCTTCAAAGTCACAATTTTCCAAAGACTTCATAAATTTCCTCCACTTCAAGTCTTTCCTGTAATATAGTGACCAGTACCATACACAATCTTCCAGCTACAACTCGGCTATTGTTGGATTCAATTCCAGTAAAACCTCCATGCTTTGGATAATAAAGGAATACATCCACACATAAAGTGAGTCTGCAGGCTCTGTAGGTGAGTATTTTTTTACTAAGTAACTTATCAAATTTTTTCCTGAAATAAGTCCTGAAGAAGGTCTCAGCCTGCCACATCGACTGTTTACTCTTTTCCGTAGATGCTGCCTGATCTGCTGAGTTCCTCCAGCATCTTGTATGTGTTGCTTTGGATTTCCACCAGCTACAGAATTTCTCTTGTTTATCAAATTATTCTTTATACAGTCAGAATATGAATTTGTCAAACATGCTTAATAACCAACAAAAGAAAATCTGCAGATGCTGGAAATCCAAGCAACACACACGAAATGCTGGAGGAACTCAGCAGGCCGGGCAGCACCTATGGAAGAGAGTACAGTTGACGTTTCAAGTCGAGGCCCTTCATCAGGACTGAAGAAAAAAAGATGAGGAGTCAAAGAAGGTGGGGGGGGGGAAGGGGAAAAAGAAGTACAAGGTGATAGGTGAAACTGGGGGGGCGGGGAGGGATGAAGTAAAAGCTGGGAATTTGATTTTTGAAGGAGATACAGGCTTCATAATTCTGGGTTTCTAATCCAGTATCACTATCAGCAGCTTCTGAAGTATTGACCAGAAGGAACCATTTAGAAAACTATGAAATCTTTCTCAAGGAGACACAAAGAACATTAAAATAGAGAAACATTACAGCAGCAGAAATGAGAAACACAAGTTGCAGAGAAAAGAGTGGATACATCCCCAGGAACAGATGAGATCACTGCAAGGTTTCTAGAGACAGGCAGAGTAGCATAGTGGCGAGCACAATGCTTCACGGTTGCATTGACTCAGGTTCATTTCCAGCCTGCTGCTTGTATGGAGTTTGTACCACGTTCTCCTCATGACCGCATTGGTTTTCTCCAGTGTTCTCCCACAGTCCAAAGATGTACCAGTTGGTAGGTTAATTAGTCATTGTAAATTGTCCCATGATTAGGCTAGAATTAAATTGGGGGTGTAGCTTGAAGGGCCAGAAGGGCTAATTCTGCGCTGTATCTCAGTAAAATAAAAATGGGAAGCAAGGGAGATGACTTGTGGGGCTATGATGCAGATTTTTGCATCATAATTAACTACAGGCAAGATGCCAGAAGATAGAAGAATAGGTAATGTTGTTTCTTTATTTAATAAGAGCAACAGAATTAAGCCAGGAAAGTCAGTACAACATTGCGAGCCTTAATCAGGGGTAAGGAGGCTATTGGAGACAATTCTAAGGAGAAGCTTTTGTTGGCAGAGGATGATTAGAGATGCTTAGCATCGGTTTGTGACTCGGAAATACTGTCTCATTAATTTGTTTCTTTTCTCAGAAGGTACAAAGGAAACTGATGAAGGCAGCATTGCAGATGTTCTCTATATGGACTTGAATTATGCCCTTGACAAGGTCTTGTGTGGTTGGCTGGTTCAAAAAGTTAAGCCACATCTAAGGCATGTAGGCTAACTGGATACACAATTGGCTTCGTGAACGGAGGCAGAGGATAGTGAAGTTAGGATGTTTTTGTGATTGAAAGTCTGGGATGAAAAGTGTCTCACTGGGATCAGTGCTGGGACCTTTGTTGTTTGTAATATATATAAAAAACATTTTGATAAACATAGGGGGTATGATTAGTAAGTATGACCGTGGTATGAATACTGCTGATGTTACAGATAGAGAGGAAGTTTATCTAAGGCTACAGTACATCTAACTCAGCTGGAAAGCTGGGCAGTGATGGGGGATGGAATTTGGGAAGTTAAATAGGGGAAGACACATACAGTAAACAGTAGTGTTGACTATCATCAACTGATCAAGGTTAGGCAATTCACTACGCAACTCTTAATTAATCAAAGTTTGCACTTTATTGTCCCTGTACAAATACCAACGTAACCATGTTGACTCTGGGCTAACAACTTAAACCATGAATTCTATTGCTCCCTCCATGCCAATACTCATTCAGACTATATCTCCAATTTATAACACTGAAATGAGGATCTCCTGTTGACCAAATGTTTGATCCTTCTTCCCCCAACCCCCAGCATTGGGGGGAGGGGCTTCCTTGCAATAGTTAGTCTTCAGAGTTTCTCACTGCTTTGTATGCTAAGCTCCTCAATCTTACATTCTATCCTTATCAGTTCAAATGTTGTGTTTCTAGCTCATTGGCTCTGGCCTATCCGGCTAACATGTGTCAGCTTCCCATTGACTCTGGTCCGAGCCAGCATCATTTTATGGCCCTTCTCACAAGTAACGACTTGTAATTGACGTCACTTTGTTCCAAATCTGAGCAGACCTGCCAATTGTGAGGCTTGAGTTACTCAGGTCAGACACAGACTCCCCTATTCATATAAAAGTTGCTGGTGAATGCAGCAGGCCAGGCAGAATCCATAGGAAGAGGTACAGTCGATGTTTCGGGCTGAGACCCTTCGTGAAAGAAGAGATATTAAGAGATTTGAAAGTGGGAGGGGGAGGGGGAATGGAGATCCGAAATGATAGGATAAGACAGGAGGGGGAGGGATGGAGTTAAGAGCTGCAAAGTTGATTGGCAAAAGGGATACGAGAGGATCATGGGACGAGAGGCCTAGGGAGAAAGAAAGAGGGAGGGGGAAAGCCCAGGGGATGGGCAAGGAGTATAGTGAGAGGGACAAAGGGAGGAAAAGGAGAGAGAAGGAAAAAAATTAATAATAGTAATAATAAATAAATAAATAACGGATGGGGTACAAAGGGGAGGTGGGGCATTAATGGAGCCTGTACTGGTATCTCTCCCCCACTTTTCCTTCATGACTGCATTGGCGCTGCTTCCTGCACACATGGTGAGCTCTTTGACTTCATTAACTTTGCCTCCAACTTTCACCCTGCCCTCAAGTTTACCTGGTCCATTTCCAACACCTCCCTCCCCTTTCTTGATCTTTGTGTCTCTATCTCTGGAGACAGCTTATCTACTGATGTCTACTATAAGCTTATGGACTCTCACAGCAACCTGGACTATTTGTCTTCTCACCCTGTCTCTTGCAAAAATGCCATCCCCTTCTCGCAATTCCTCCGTCTCCGCCGCATCTGCTCTCAGGATGAAGCTTTTCATTCCAGGACGAAGGAGAGGTCCTCCTTTTTTAAAGAAAGGGGGCTTCCCTTCCTCCACCATCAACTCTGCTCTCAAACACATCTCTCCCATTTCACGCACATCTGCTCTCACCCCATCCTTCCACCACCCCACTAGGAAGAGGGTTCCCCTTGTCTTCACCTACCACCCCACCAGCCTCCGGGTCCAACATATAATTCTCCGGAACTTCCGCCACCTCCAACGGTATCCCAACACTAAGCACATCTTTCCCTCCCCCCTCCCTGCTTTCTGCAGGGACTGCTCTCTACATGACTCCCTTGTCCATTCGACCCCCCCCCATCCATCCCTTCCCACCGATCTCCCTCCCGGCACTTATCCTTGTAAGCGGAACAAGTGTTACATATGCCCTTACACTTCCTCCCTTACCACCATTCAGAGCCCCAGACAGTCCTTCCAGGTGAGGCGACACTTCACCTGTGGGTCGGCCGGGGTGATATACTGCATCCGGTGCTCCTGATGCGGCCTTCTATATATTGGCGAGACCCGACGCAGGCTGGGAGACCGTTTTGCTGAATACCTATGCTCTGTCTGCTAGAGTAAGCAGGATCTCCCAGCGGCCACACATTTTAATTCCATGTCCCATTCCCATTCTGATATGTCTATCCACGGCCTCCTCTACTGTCAAGATGAAGCCACACTCAGGTTGGAGGAACAACACCTCATATTCCGTCTGGGTAGCCTCCAACCTGATGGCACGAACACTGACTTCTCTAACTTCTGTTAATGCCCCACCTCCAGCATCTGCAGATTTCCTCGCGTTCCCCTATTCATAAACTTGCATGTTTTACCTTACCAAGGAACACCTCACAAATAACGTCATATTCGGAAATTATCTCTAGTTCAGCAGGTTATCAGAAGCATCATCGTATCGTCTTTAAAGCACTGATACAGCTGTTCCTGAGCAGAACAAAATGGAGGTTACAGAGGAAATTCACAAAATGGCAGCCTGCATTCCTTCAACCACTTGGCAAGAACAAAGACCATTGGTTTGTCTACTTCTATGTCTTTGAGTCATTCGAGTTCAATTTTTCTTCCATATTTTAATTCCTCCATGGCCAACATTAGGACAATAAGGAATATTGATAAGCTGAGGGTCCTTGGAGTTCAAACTCCATAGTTCTCTGAAACTGGCAAGACCAATCGATAGAGTTATGAAGAAAGCCTACGGAATGTTTGTTTTCATGGATAAGGGCATAGACTATAAGTTAGGATGCCATGTTGCTACTTTATGCTACTGGGCTGCACTTGAGGTACTCTGTACAATTCTTGATGTCATACAATAGGAAGGGTGTGCTAGGAAAGGTGAAGAGGAGATCCATCAGAGTGTTGCTTGGAATGGAAAGCTTTCCCTGTGGAGAAATATTGAATAATCTATGTTTATTTTTCTTGGAGTGAAGAAGGTTGTAAATTCTTAGAGACAAAATAGACTGCAAATACTGGAATCTGAAGCAAGTAACAAACTGCTGAAAGAAATTAGCATGTTAGGCAACATCTGTAGGGGGAAAGGAACTATCAACATTTTGGGGCAAGACCCAATTAAGACTTTCCCTCAGTTTTGTTGAATGTGTTGTAGCATCAAAAGTTCATCCCCTTCTTACCCAGAAGTCATATTTTAGAACCCTCCAATTGGGTTTTCATCACAATTACAGTGTTGAAACAGCTCATTTCAAAGCCACTAATCACACCCTATAATAGCCAGCTGGTGGTGTAGTGGTATCTGCACCGGACCTCGAGGTGAGTGGTCCTGGGCTCGAACCTGGCCGGCTCCTTGCACTCTTTCCATCCATGCTGTTGAGCCAGTAGCCTCGTAACAAACAGACAAATGCTAGGAAATGGCAAGGTTGCCGTCCAATGTGCCACAAGGCGTGGAAAGCAACGACAATAATCATGCCCTATATAATTTGATAAAAATAATCTATCCCTCCTAGTCCATCTTGATAATTAGTCACATCATCCTCTCTCAAAAGCTCTTTACTTTACCTAGCTGGGTAAGATCACATTTCTGGTTTCATTAATAGTTAGTTGTAGTTGTGTTGGGCACATGGCCAAGTGGTTAAGGTCTAGTTACCTCAAGGTCGCTAGTTTGAGCCTCAGCTGTGGCTGCGTGTTTGTGCCCTTGAGCAAGGCACTTAACCACACATTGCTCTGGTCTGTGTGAGGAGTGGCGCCCACACAGACTTCCAATCTGCGCCTTGTAAGGTATGAAAATGCCCAACGCAGGCCTCTCATGGTCTGAGTCAACGTTCCCTCCTCCCTCCCTGTAGTTAGAGAATCAAAAGCAATGGGTCATCTTCCTGTACCTGTGCCATTCCCTTACGTGGTGCAAGAATCTACTCATAGTTGCATTCTCGTTCTCATTCTCACATTTCACTTGCTCAATGTAATCTGAAAACATTGCCAGTCTATGCACATATACTGGTAATGCCCAGCTTCAGCATAACATGCATTTAGCAAACACCCTGCACCCATTCCCTATCAATTTACCAGACTGATGGCCAGAAATCCCACACCAGATAAACCTACTAAATTTGGGAAGCGCACAATCCACGGAATATTAACAGCTTCTGCATCGCCCTCCAATAACATTATCTGGCTCTGACTTGGCTCACCTCATATTCCATCAAAACACTCATCCCTTTGTTTTCTGGAGACACTAGAGATGGCAAATGTTGGAATCTGGGAGGAACTCAGTGGGTGAAACAGTATCTGTGTGAGGAAAATGACTTGTCGCGTTTACAGGTGGAGACATGACATCAGGTTAGAGAAATTAGGAAAAAGAACTTACTGAAAGGCCGAGTAATAATTACCCCCCAAGCAACATGACTGCAGACAGACGAAGCAGCCACTGAACCGCGCTTGTGCACTGAGCGCAGCCCCTGATGCATGTGCACAAGTGATTGCCAGCACATTTCAGCACAGCATCAGTTTGCACTCTCACCGCTGAGCGTAAAGGTTCTGGCCTGAAAGCTTTGGGGGGGGGGCAGAGGTGGGGAGGAGTGGATTGGTGGAAGAGAATTAAAAGACAGCAGAAGCAGTTGTGGAGGATCTTCCACATTGAAGGGATGCTGCAACCTGGAGCAAAAACCAAGTTGCATGAGGAGCTGAGCGGGTGAGCAGCTTCTCAGGAGGGAAAGGATGGTGATGCACGTTACAGGTGCTTCTCAGCCTGTTGAGTTTCTCCAACAGTTTGTGTTTTTATTTATTTATTTACTTAGCAATACAGTGCGAAACAGGACATTCTGGCCCATTCGAGCCACACCACGCAGCAACCCTAGCCCAATCATGAGACAATTTACAATGCTCAACTAACCTGCTAACTGGTGTGTCTTTGGAATGTGGGAGGGAACCAGAGTACCCAGAGAAAACTCTTGCATTCACGGGAAGGACGTACAAACTTCTTACAGACGGTATCAAAGTTGAACCAGGAACTCCGACATCCTGAGCTTTAATAGAATCATGTTAACCACTAGGCTACCACAGTAATTTCCTTATGGTATAGTTTATGTTCAGGTTTGTTATCTGACTGTACAAATATATACAACCATACAATGCTCCTCCAGATCATCGTGCATCCACACAACATATACCACACATATCACATAGACAAAAATATTATACTATAAGTTAATAAAATATAATTTACAATGCAGTAAAGCTCAGCACAGGTAAACAGTAAACAGCTCGCTGTCCTCATGATAAGTCCTCAGTGGTGGCAGGGTATTCATTAGCCTCACGGCCTGAAGGAAGAAGCTGTTAACCAGTCTGGCAGTCCTAGTCCCGATGGTGTGTACCTCCTTCCTGACAGTAGTGGATTAAAGAGATTGTGGGATGGGTGGCAGGGATCCTCAACAGTGCTTTGGGCTCTTTGTCTGCACTGCTTCTGGTAAATTTTGCAAATGGGGGGAGGGAGACCCCAATGAGGGAGGCCATGAGCACCTTGCTCAATCTTTTGCCTCCTACCTCCCGCTCCCTTCTCTGCTACTCCCCTCCTCCCTCTCCCTACTCCCATCTCACCATCCTCATTGCCCCATCATCTTCCTACTCTTTTTGACTCCTTTCCTCCATCCTTTACCCCTCTTCCCACTATCCTCACCCTACCCGATATCTCCACCCCATCACTACCCCTCCCTTCCCTCCTCTCCATCTATATCCTTACCTTTTTCGTCCTCCACAACCCACATCTTCATATCCCTATCTGCTCCTTGCCTACTCCCCACAAGCATCTTCCCTTCCTCTTTCTTATCTTGCCCTCTTCGTGTATCATTAAACTCTGAAAGTTCAAAGTTTAAAGTAAATTTATTATCAAAGTAAGTGTATGTTACCACATACTACCCAGAGATTCATTTTTGCAGGCATTCACAGTAGAACAAAGAAATACAATAGAATCAATGGAAAAACTTGACACAAAGACTGACAAACATGCAATGTTCAACAAGAGACAAACTGTGCAAATACAAAAATAGAAACAAATAATAACAATAAATAAATAAGTATATAAACAATACCGTGAGTCCTTGAAAATGAGTCCATAGGTTGTGGAATCAGTTTTGTGTTTTGTGATGAGTGAAGTTATCCATGCTGGTTCAGGTGTTTGATGGTTGAAGGGTAATAGCTGTTCCTGAACCTAGTGATGAACCTAATGGAACCTAAGGCTTCTGTATGTCCTTCCCAATGGTAGCAGCAAGAAAAGAGCATAACCTGGATGATTGGGGTCGTTGATGATGGATGCTGCTTTTTTGTGCCAGCTCTCCTTGTAGATGTGCTCAATGGTGGAGAGGGCTTTGCCTGTGATAAACCAGGCTGTATCTACCATATTTTGAAGGTTTTTCCATTTTTGGGCATTGTTATTTTCATACCATCTCCCCATCCTCTTCAGCATTCCCATCATGCCTTCTATCCATCTTCCAATCCTCCTCCACCCTTCCCACCCCATTGTTCCCTCTCTCCCTCACTCACTTTCCCCCATCTGTCCCACATCCCCACACCCATCTTCTACCTGCACACATCTCTACTTTACCTACCCAAATCTCTTTCCCCACACTCCTCATACATCTACTCCCTCACATCATCACTCCCCCTTCTCAGTGCCCCTGTCCCTCGCCCAGATTTCCACCCTTCTCATCTCCATTTCACCTGTTCCGTTTCTGCTGGACCCATTTTCCCCCTACTCCCATTTCACCACCCTATTCACTATCACCTCTTCCCCTCCCTGCCCCTTTCCCCCATCTCCCCAATGCCATGTTCATCCCTCCTCATCTCTCCACCCCATTCCCTCCCTTCCTGTTCCTATCCCCATCCTCTTTGCCCCATCCCCACATTTCCCTGCCGTCTCCTTCCCCACCCTATATCCATCTATATTCTCAACCCATCTACCAGCCCCATCACCTCTCTTCACCCTTTCCTTTCTACCCCATCTCCCCTCTCACTTCCCCAATCATCTTCATCTCTGTGCCCCCTTATTAACCCATTCCTGACCATACCCCAACTCCATCATCCCTTCAATTACCCCATCTCCCCATCCATCACCTCACCCCCATGCCTAATGTTCCTACTCCACCCTCTTCAATAAGCCCAATCCCTTCTCCACATCGCCACTTGTTCCTCTCCTTTCCTTGTATTTCTGTCACTGTGTCTCCTCTTTCTATTATTGATCACCCTTCTTCCCATTCCCACCCACATTCCCTTCCCACACCAACCCTGCCTATCTACTCTCTGCCCATCCATCAACTACCACAATTTCCCCCATGTCCTCCACCTCTCTCCCTTCTCCCTCCCCATCACCCTTCTCAACCATTTACTCATTCACCCAGTCTTCGTAACCCCATCTTCCAGTCTACCCCCCTTATGACCGATTTCCTCCTTCCACCATCTCCTTGCCTCATCTCCCCCTCTTTCTAACCCTCTCTCATCTCACCTCCGTATACCCCCTCATCTTTCCCTCTCTCCACCACTTTTGCCTCATCTTCCCCTCCCTCCTCCATCTTCCATCCTCCTTTCCCTTTCCCCATCTCTCTATCTCACCATTACCCCTCCCTAGACCAGCTCCCATCTCCTCCAGCCTCATCTCCCCACCCATTTACATCCATATCCTTACCCCATCCTCCATTTCACTCCACCCCATCTCCAAAACCTCAAACCTCCTTTGTCCCTTTCCTATAACTTTCTTCTCCATTCGACCACCTCTCCCATACTCCCCCTGCCACATCTCCCCACCCTCACCTGCTCTCCACCTCCTCCATCTGTCTGTTCCAATCTTCTCCCTCCTCCACTCAACGTCATTTCTTGACCTCCCCAATCTTCTCGCCCACATTTCCCTCACCTCTCCGCATCTTTCTGCCCCCACTTTGCTCCTCCCTGTTCTTTACTTTCTTCCCTTTCTTTCCTGCTTGCCCTTCTCCCCTCCCTACCCACTAACCCTCCCCACCTCCCATTCCTTTACTTGATACCCCATCTTCCCCGCCTCATTAATCCCTTCCCATTTACCCCAGCTTCTCCCTTCACATCTCTCCGCTTTATCTTCTCACTCCTCCTCTGCACCCCATTTCAGACCACCTTTCCTCTTCCCTCTCTGCTCCATATTTCCCCTCCCCATGCCACATCCACATCTCTCCCCTTCCAGTATTATACTCCAACATCTCTCTCTTCTCTCCCATCTCATTTCCCGCCTTATCAACACCCCTTCTCTGCCTCACTCCCCAACACCTTCCCCACACAACCTGCATTTCCCTGCCCCCATCTGCCCTCTCTTATCAAATGTGTTCCTGTTTTCCCCAACACAACTCTCCATCCCATCTTCCCCTCACCCATTCTTCCCAATATCCTTATCTTCCCTTATGACCCATCTCACCCCTTAGCTTTACACTCCCATCTCCCCACCTCATCTCCTCTGCTTTCATTTCCACCATTCCCCCTCCCTTCACACCATCCTATACCCCTGCCATCTCCCCTCTTCCAAATTCCATTTCCACTTCTCCTCCTCCTGTCCATCTTTCCACCCATTGCTACCTCTCCCCACCTTTAGCTGCCCCTTACCCCATCTCTTGACATCCAGCTATCCCAGCTTCATCTCCCCACTCCAAATCCATCTATTTCATGTGCCCATTCTCCTATCTTCCTACCCCCATCTCCCCAACACAACTGCCCTTGGCCCCTCCCTTCCCAAACTCTTATTACCCATTTCCCATCCCTATCTGACCCTCCATCTTTCTTCATCTTCACCCTCCTCCATTACCATCTCCACTTTATTTCTCTCTACATTTCCCATCTCCTTTCTCCCACCCACCATCTCCACACCCCCATCTCACCACATGGTCCTCTCACGGTCCTCCTCTACACCTCCACCAATTCAAGTTTAATTGTCATTCAACCATACATGAATACCTATGATTACAGCCAAACAAAATAGCGGTGCTCAAGGTCAAAAGGCTAAACACAATACCAACCATCATGCACAGCACAAGGCACATATAAGGCAGCAGTAAAACACAGCCACACAAAATATAGCCCAAGTTCCTGGGTCCATGAATGGTGCAGTCGTCTGCAGTAGAACATAATCCAGCTTGCCTGCTGCCAAGCGAGCTTGGGATGCAGTACCGACTCCAGCACGAATGCCATGCCTCACTGCCTCCGGCACTCTGGTAGAACGCACAACTGTGACGGCTGCAAGCGGGCGGAACTATAGCTTGAGGCTTAGTCCTTGCTACGACGGAGGCCAGGCAGCACCCACACCAACTGCCAGTACACCAATGAACTGGATTTGCAGCATTCCACACTACCAACATCCAACAGCGTGTTGAGATCACAGGACGATCACTTGCTGTTAGACTGTGCACCTCCTTTCTGCACCAACGCCTCTCTGCTGTGTAGCATCATGATCCACTCCAAGTCCAGCTCCTTCAGTTTCTCCACCAATGAGCAACTTGCTGATGGGGCAGATCTGGGGTACTTTAAGTTCCAGCTGGGTCCTGCGAAGGTAAAAAAAACTGTTAAAAAAAGATAATAACACCTTTGATTGACCCTGTAGAAGTCATCTTCCTGGAAGTATCTTTCCCTTCCCCATCTCACTACCCTGCTACCACCTCCTTGACCCCTTCTCCACCACCTCCCTACTCCTATCTCCCCGAGAACATCTGCCATCCTTTCCTTCAACCCCTCCTCATTTCCCTCATTCACCACTTCCCTATCTCCCTGCCCAATATCCCTTTTCCACCATCACTCACCTACCTCCCCACCTCCTGCCCCTCACCCAGTTTCCTGCCCTTCCCTATCTCTACACTTCCATCACCCTGCTTCCATCTCCCCTTCCCCATTTCACTGACCCCATCCCCCTCCTCCCATCCCATCTTCTCCCCTCACCCATTTCTCCACCTCATCACTACCTTCCTTGCCTCGTCTGACAAACCCATCTCCACACCCTCCCACTGCCACTTCTCGCTCTCCAATCAATTACCTCTCCCTGCTATCATCTTTCCTCTCCCCATCTGTATCTGCCCATCTCTCCAATGTCCCTCTCCACTTTTCATCCCTTTTCCCTTCCCTATTGCTCCTGTCCCATATCCATCTCCCCTCTACTTCTATCTCCATACTCCAATCTGCAGCCTCCCATCCCATCACATCCCCATCTTAAATACCATCAGCGGCCGACTGTAATCATAAGCCTGAGGTACTGTTTGATGCCGGTCACCATGCAAGAAACAGTCCAGCCACCGCAATTCATATTATAGTCGGGGGTTTCAATCAGGCTTGTTTAAAGAAATCTCTACCTAATCACCATCAGCATATAACTTGTAGTGCCAGAGGTCCCAACACGCTAGATTACTGTTATACTAACATAAGGAATGCCTACTGTTTCATGCCCAGAATGCATTTCAGGAAATCTGATCACTTGGCTGTCCTTCTCCTCCCTAGATACAGGCAGAGGCTAAAGCATAAGGCCTCAGAGACTCGGACAACAAAGAGGCGATGGCAGAAGTCTGAGGAGTGGTTGTGGGATTTCTTCAGGTTGTTGAACTAGGCCATGTTCGAGGACTGATCTGTGGATCTGAATGAATATGCACTGGTTGTTATGGATTTTATAAAAACAGTCATGGACAAGTGTGTCCCCACAATATCATCCGGAGTGTTTCCCAACCAGAAACCCCCGGATGAACCGTGTCATCCACAAACAGCTGAGGGCTAAATCAGTGGCATCCAAGAGGTCCTGGTACAATCTCTAGAAAGCCATCTCACAGGCGAAGTGACAGGTCCACAGTAGATGCCATTTCATTGGCTCTTCACTCAGACCTGGAACATCTGAACAGCGAAAATGCAAACATCAGGGCAGCTCAACATTCAACTTGATTTACGATGGCCTGGTGAATCTCAGCAACTTCTGGCTGGTGGCTAATGAAACAAGGAAAAAAACTAAATACTTCCTTAATTACTTTTTCTGGTAAACATTCATTGCAAATGATAGCCTATAACTTCCCTTTGGACTTGGAGGCAATTCGGTGTGGCAGAACTGATGCAAGGTGAGGCAACGGGCATGATGCCGAGGGGAAGAAAGACCTGAGATTCTATCAAAGTGGGCGACAAGCCGAATTGGAATGGTTTGGTACAGGGCAAATTGGGGCTGCAGGGTCCAGTCCCCAGAGCATACCGAAGCGGCAGAACCCGATGACTGAATGATGATTTAAACGCCAGGCTGAATCGGAAAGGTTAGGTACAGACCAAATTGAGTTGGTGGAGTCCAGCCCTCGGAGCATATCGAAGCAACTGAACCCAATGTTTGAATGATGATTTAGACATCAGGCCAGATTGGAAAGATCAGGGTATTGAAGCCCCAAGATGAAGGATAGCTAATTCAGCTTGCTGCTTGGCTCTGCGCTGAACTAAAGGTCCGTGGACTTCAGTTCAGAATGCTATTTGCTTGTGGTTATTGTTGGCATGATTTGTTTTTATTTCTCTGCAAATGGGGCATTCAATGTTCGTTTCTCTATGGGTTCTTTTGGGTTTATTTGTTTCGTGGCTGTTAGGAGACGAATCTCAAGGTTGTATAATGTATACAGACATTGATAATAAATGTCCTTCGAACTTTGAACTTATCATCCCCACAAAATTAATCAATAATCTTCCAGACCTTGTCCTCAATATCTTCTTGTGTAAATGGATCCTCGATTTCCTCACTTGCAGACCTCAGTTAGTTCAGATTGGCAACATCTCCTCCCCAATTTCCATCAGCACAGGTGCACCACAAAGCTGTATGCTTAGCCCCCTGCATTACTCACTTTACACTTATGACTGTATGGCTAAGCACAGGTTCAATGCCATATTTTTGTTTGCTAATAACACCACTGCTGTAGGCCAAATCAAAGGTGGTGACAAGTCAGCATATAGGAAGGAGATTGAAATTTTGGCTGAGTACTGCCACAAAATCAACCTCTTACTGAATGTCAGCAAGACCAAGGAGCTGATTATTGACTTCAGAAGTAGGAAACCAGAGTTCCATGAGCCAGTCCTCATCAAGGTATCAAAGGTGGAGAGGGTCATCAACTTTAAATTCCTCAGAGTTATCATTTCAGTGGACCTGTCCTGGGCTCAGCATGTAAGTGCAATTCCAAAGAAAGCCCAGCAGTGTCTCTACTCCCTTCGGAATTTGTGAAGATTTGGTATGACATCTAAAACTTTGACAAACTTCTATTGATGTGTGGTGGAAAGTATATTGACTGGCTGCATCACGGTCTGGTATGGAAACACCAATGCCCTTGAACAGAAAATCCTATAAAAGTAGTGGACACAGCTCTGTCCATCATGGGTAAAGCCCTCCCCATTATTGAGCATATATGGAGCGCTGTCGCAGGAAAGCACCATCCATCATCAGAGTCCACACCACTCTCGCTGCTGCCTTCAGGAAGAAGGTACAGGAGCCTCAGGACTCACACCACCAGGTTCAAGAAGTTACCACCCCTCAACCATCAGGCTCTTGAACCAAATGGGATAACTTCGCTCAACTTCTCTTGCCCCATCACTGAACTGTTCCCATGACCTAGGGACTCACTTTCAAGGACTCTTCATCTCATGATCTCAATATTCATTATATTTATTATTTCTTTTATTCACTTCTTTTTCTATTTGCACTGTTGTCTTTTGCACACTGTTCACCCTATTGGTGTGGTCTTTCATTGATTCTACTATGGTTAGTGGGTTTAGTGAGTATGTCCATGGGAAAATGAAAATGAATCTTAGGTTTGTATGTGGTGAATATACTGTATTACTTCAAACTTTCCCATCTTCCCACTCTATCCCTGTCTGCCCCATTTCTCTCTCCCCACCTCATCACAGCTCCCATTTCTCCTCTCCCCTATCATTTCGCCATTCCATCTATACCCTCCTTGCATTACTGTCTTCATCTCCCTTTACACCATGCCTCCATCCCTGCCTCCTTCTCCCCATCATTATCTCTCCCTGTCCCTATCTTCCTCTCCTTGCTCCTCCCCTCCCTCCATCTCACCTATCTCCTCCTCACTCCATCTTCTCCCTGCTCCCTTTCTCCCACTCCACCTGTTCCCTCATTTCCACCTCCTGACCCTTTCTCCACCCCTATATCCCCACCATCCTTCCTTCTCACTCACCCATCTGCAACCATCTCTCTGCCCCATCTTCTCCCTCCACCTCTTTAACCCCTCTCCCAATCTTCCCCCACCCTGGCCTCAATCTCTGTCTCCACCCGCTCCCTGCCCCAATCTGTCTCCACCCTCTCCCTGCCCCAATCTCTGTCTCCACCCTCTCCCTGCTCCAATCTCTGTCTCCACCCTCTCCCTGCCCCAATCTATCTCCACCCTCTCCCTGCCCCAATCTCTCCCTTCCCATCATTGCTCAATCATCCCTCTGCAATAGCCCCTTGCCCAGTCTTCTGCAGTCCCCATCCCCCTTGCCCCATCTTTTGTTCCATTCCATTATATCCCTGATCTCCGTCTCTTTTCCCCCCACACTCTTGTTCCATCTCCCCTCCCTTGTAGACCTCATCAATTCCTCTCCCTAATCCACTTCCTATGTCCTCCCCTCCAACATGTACCCCTTCCTCTTGCCCTCCTTCTCAATCTCTCCACACTGTCATAGAGCTCATCCCCATCAACCTCTCTCCCCAATCCCCTTCTTACATGCTTCCCACCAACACCTGCCCCTCCTTCCATCCCCTCATCCTCCTCCACCTCTTACCCTCCCTTCTCAATCCCAATCTCTCCACATCCCTCGTAGAGCTCATCCCCACCAATCCCTCTCCCCAGTCTCCTTCTCACATCTTCCCCCACCATCTTCTCCTCCGTTCATCCGCACCTCTTTCTCTCCCCACCGCTCCCTCCCTTCTCCCCTACCGCATTGTTTCCCATCTTTTCTTTCCCTCCTCCCCATCACTACCCCACCTCCCTATCCGCATTTGCTACCTCCATCTTGCCCCCACTCCCCACCTCCCTGCTCCCCTTCTCCACGCACCCCTTCTCCTGCCCTATCTCTCTCCTCCCTAACATCCCCTACCTCGCTCTCTAAACTGCTCCTTTTCATCTCCCCCGCCTCCCCACACCTTTCCCTCTCCCCCTCGCCTTCCCTACCCTTCGCCCCATCTTCCGTTTCCTCCTTCCCATCTCGCCCCTTCTCTCCCACTCTGGCCGGCGCTTCCCCCTCTCCCCGCCCCCGTCTCCCACCTCCCTGTCACTATCTTCCTCATCCTTTCGCCGCCCCGTCACTGCCACATTCCCGCCCCCACCTCTCCCCCAGTCCGTCCCCAGCTCTCGGCCTTCATTCATGTGATTGGACTTCGTCGAATCCGGCTGCAAATGCCACGTATACTTAAACTGGTTTATATGTCCCAGTGCCTCACGGGCGGTTTAATGCACCCGTTGCACGGAATTGGTAAGCAGTCTGCAGTCGTGGATACCGTGAAAGTGATCACAGTACCGTGGAGGCGTTTATTAATGTTATTCACGTCATTCTTCCTCTAAAATCGCAGCTGTATCTTGCGTCCCCATCGGCGAGGTAAGTTATATCGAGAAACTTCTCGGCAGTCCAGTAGCTTGTTAGTTTTATTTTTGGCATGACTTTTTCTTCAAAGTTACCCCTACCCCAGCTTGGTAAAGGAGCCTTTGCTGTTATTCTTTCCACTCCGGATTTGCATGTAGTTAAAGTCTTTGAAAAAGCCTTTAAAAGAAACCTTGTGGTTGTGGACCGTGTGAATGCACAAAAAATCAAACGGTGATAGTTTGAGCCCTGTACTCTAACTCTGTCGCTTGTCTCTGAAGGTAATTAATATCGTTTTGAAAGAAATAAAATACTCGTGTTCAGATATTGTGAAGATTGTAACTATGATTTAGAATGTCTGTTTAATGCACTGAGATAACAATTTTTATTCTCTGATTAGTTTGTTGATACTTCAGATGTTTAAGCCTCTTAAATTTGATACAGCAAATAAAACCATATGTTATATGGACACAGATAGTATGTTTCAAATTTTCCTATGGATTGCTCCTGTTCTTGCAGTAATTACCACGTCTGGATTCCTATTTAATATGGAACAGAACAGGCCCTTTGAGCCCTGATATTTGTACTGATCTTGATACCAGATTAAAATGAGCCCATAAGCATACTCCTGGTCTATCGTATGGCTCTCCACCCCCCCTGCCTGTCTGAATGCCTTGTGAATATTGCAGTGGGTTCTACTTCCACCACTTCCCCTGGCAGCATGTTCCAGGCACTTATTGCTCATTCTGTCAGGAAATGTATCACTAAGATTGAAAGAGTGCAGAGAACATTTACACGGACGTTGCCAGGACTTGAGGATCTGAGTTATAGGGAATGGTTGAGTAGGTTAGGACTTAATTCCCCGGAGTGTAGGAGATTGAGGGAGATTTGATAGAGGTATACAAAATTATGAGGAGTATAGATAGGATTAATGAAAGCAGGCTTTTTCTGCAGCGGTTGGTTGAAGCTAGAGGTTGTAGGTTAGAGGTGAAAGGTGAAATAGTTAAGGAAAGCTGAGGACGCGTGGTGTGGAATGAGCTATCAGATGAAGTGGTGGATACTGGTTTGATTATAACACTTAAGAGAAGCTTGGATAAATACAATACTGGGAGGGGTATGGTGGGTTATGGTCCAGGAGCAGGTTGATGGGACTACTAAGAAAAGCAGTCTGGCACAAACTGGATAGGCCAAAGGGCTTGTTTCTGTGCTGTCTCTATGACTGTGTGGGGTAAAATATCTTGTATTCCCCTTTCACCTTAAAGGTATGCCCTTTTTATGTTTGGTATTTCCATACTGGTGAAAAAGACTCTCAGTCCTATCAGGTTGCTTCTCAGTTTTCATTTTTCCTTGCAGAGCATTAGTCACAAACTTCCAGTCAGAGTAATACTCCAACACGTCTTCTGTGGTCAGCCAATTTTCTATCTAATCTAGAATGTCTCTATACATCCTGTGTTCATCAATCTTCTGAATCAGCCTATCATGTGGAAACTTCTTGCCAGTCCTTATTACAACATCCACTGTCCCACCATTATCAGTCATTGGTATTTTAGTTTAGACAGCAGTGATCTTTTTGTGTATTTAAAAGCAATGATAACTTGCTGTCTGTTTTAATAAATTACCATATTTTCATTCTTGTTCAATTTATATTGATGATGGTACCACATATTTCTCACAGTCATAATGGGCCACATTTGTCTTGAAATTAACAGAACAATCACTGTAGTTCTTGAAAGAACAACAGAATTCAATTATGGTATTTAAAAAGATACGTCTGACAAAAACATTTTCTTACTTTTATCTGCAAATGGATTTTTACTTTTTTTTAAGTAGCTGCCTGATAGTTTACTTTTGGGATGAGCTGTTAAAATCTAAAATCTTTGCATGCTAATATAATAATGAAGTAACATGATTACTGATTCCAAGGTAGTTTTCATCACATATCTTGAACTGAGAAAGAAGCAATGGAGAGGTGGTAATTAGAAACTTGTTCAGTGACAGAACTTTTAAGTATTGAACACAATTTAAAGGTGTGGAGGTAGAGCTTTATAGAACATGCTTGAAGTTGAAGAACAGTGTCCAGTTAACTAAATGTGACCTGACAGCTCAGACAGGGATCACATTAGGCATCTGTCAGTCATAAATCGGTGTATAAACATTTCACATAGGATTCTCAAGCTTTTTATTTCACTTTGACAGTTTTGTTCCTGCCTCTTTAATCAAAAATAACTGACTTCATGATTTGATCCTTTTTTTGTATACGATGACCATCTTTCAGCACTTCATTTTGACTGCAAGGAATTTATCAGAGAAGCTCCATTCTCCCTTTTACTGTATCTTAATATGTGCTTTCAACAGGAACTTGGTACAGTATCAAAGATCTACAACCCTGATGACCTTTTTTTCCCAGTCTCTGCACCAAGGATGTGAAATAAGCTGGATGGTTACAGGGACGGAAGGAAACAGAATGAGGCTCTTGAGAGCTGACTTGGATTCCATGGGCTGATGTTCAGATTTCTAGTATAGGGTCGTGGGAGAATTGGGTTGGTTGGGGAGGTAGCTGATAAGAAACTTAGTGGGGAGAAATGGGATTAGTGTAAAATGGGTGTTTGACATGGGCCAAATAATGCTGTTTCCACGCTGTGTCAATCAGTGACTAAATATAGCTGCTCAATCACTATTGTTTCAGAAAATAAATGGGACTCAAATTGGGAATTTTGACACAGCTCAAATATTTGTGGATTTAAGTGAGAATTTCATTTCTTTCACCCAGGCTTGTTCTTGAGGTAAAAATTTAAAACTTAACTTGACTGCACTAACACAATTATAGCATTAGGTATCAAGGCACATTTATTACAAAATGCTGTGTCTATTTTGACAGCAACCTTGAAGCACTGGGGTATCAAAGTGGAACTCCAATTGTGACGAGGTTCCTTAACCAATTTCACTTAAACTCCGACCACTTCTATCACAAGCGTATATATCTAAACCAATTCTGATTCGAATAAGCAATATACTTTCTAAGACAGTTATCTTGATCCCAAAGGACAAAAACTTTCTCTGTGCTAATTTTGAATAACTAAGGCCAGAGATTCCCAAGCTTCAGTGGGATTGTAGGTCTTCTGTATGTTCATAGTGCAGGGGCTTGAGATATTCCATACCATCCTGAATGCTTCTTCTCTTTGAATAATTATGGCCAGGTGTCAGTCAGTTTTGAAGGTTCTTGATTTTTTTTCCCTTCCCTGTCTTGTTAATAACTGAGTTACAATAGAGTGTGTGCTTTGGATGCCTGATGTGATCAGTACAATGCTAAAGATATTCAGGATCTCAGTGCTAGGGGTATTGGCTTATGAGAGGACAATATCATCAATTTGCTTATTCTTCCAGTGAAAATGGAGGGTTTGCATTGTATGCAGAGGTAACATTTTCCAGTGCCTCGAGATGTCTATAGTAGTTGGTCTGGATCTCATGAGCATTGCAAAGACAGGGATTGCTGCTGCCTAGTAGACGAAGTGTTTTATGCTGGGTCTGGCACCTCTTTTTTCTCTCTCTCTCTCTCTCTCTCTCTCTCTCTCTCTCTCTCTCTCTCTCTCTCTCTCTCTCTCTGTGTTTTATATTCTTGTGTTTCTCACTTTTCTGTTGCCATTTGCCTGCTTTGATTTTTGCACTTGGAGGTGGGGGGAGGGTTGATGTCTGCCTTTGAATTGGTTCCATGTTTTTTTGTTTTGAGGCAGTCGGTGGAAAGACTAATCTCAGGGTTGTATATTACATGCATACTTTGATAATAACTATACTTTGAAACTTTTGAAATGAGAGTCCTGTGTCAGATGAGCTGCATTTGGATCTCTTAATGCAACTTTTTTAAAAAAAACTGTAGCAAAAACTTTATTGGGACATGTCTAAGAAACTCTATGAAATCTATACTTTGTGAAGGATAGACAGTGTAAAATCTTACACATTTCAGAGGCATTTGGACAAGCGTAGAAAAAATAGACATTTTTGAATGGTGATTTCAACTGAAAACATAGTTTGCATACCATGAGTTTCCCCAAATGAACAGGTGTGCTACAAAACAAAGACTATGGATGTTCTGTTGGCCTTTGCTGAAGACTTTGACTAAAGTAATGAAAAGCTGGAATTTAGTTCCAACATTGTGGAAGATTTGTGAAAAAGTT
Source organism: Mobula hypostoma (assembly GCF_963921235.1). Lineage (NCBI taxonomy): Eukaryota > Metazoa > Chordata > Chondrichthyes > Myliobatiformes > Myliobatidae > Mobula > Mobula hypostoma. The sequence continues at coordinate 60,130,195 of NC_086106.1, forward strand.
CTGCCCGTGAAAACATAAGATTAAAACTCATAAAATTAATTTTTTAAAAATTAACTAAGGTACAGGTAGACTGATTGTCTAATGGCTAATATTTAAAGTACTGTAGTGTAGAAACAAGAAAATGGATAAAGAGCTTTATCATGTGGGATAGAAATCCTGCAAAGAGATGAGTTTTATGGAATAGATAACTTTATTATGAATAAAAATGTATTAATCCATATTGGGTCAGGAGTATAATGTACAATTAAAGGGTGAGTAAGGAAATAATTGTGATTTTTATCGCTGATTACTGACGGAAATTCTTTAGGGGGTAATGTGCCAGACATCAAAGTCTATGGCACATCTTAAGGACTAGAGATTTGAATACATTAAAAGTTGATAAAAATCCTAGGATCTATTAAGTACAGAAGAGATTCATCAGGATGCTGCCTGGACTGAAGGATTTTTCTTTTTTTGTGAAGCAAACGAGGTTGAGAAGTGACCTGATAAAATTATTTAAGATTATGAGAGGAGTAGATGGTCAAAATCATTTTTTCCCTCTCACTGTTGGATCTCAAAAACTCATACTCATAGATTTAAGGCGAAAGGAAGGAATTTTAAAAGATCTTTTTTAATAACATGTTTGATATTGGGAATTCACTATTAGAGGAGGTGGTAGAATAGGAAATAATTATGTATTTAGGAGAAATTTAGACTGGCATTTAAGTAGGGAAAGCATGGCAATATATAGTCCAAATCCAGGCAAATAGATTTGCTGTGGGTGAACAAAAAAGCCAGCATAGATATGGTAGGTCAGTGGGCAATTAGTCTTAAGAATTAGGAGGGAAAGTCGATTAGTTGGTCTTCAGAACCTGACCTGCTATTCATCGATTAGCAGCTAGCATCTACCTTAGCTCTATTTTCCGATGCTATCTCGTATTCCTTGATTTCCTTATGATCTAGAAATGTGTCCATCTCTTTGTTGTATGAGGAGGCTGATGAAAAATCCAAATTCACCACATCCTTTAGTCTACCTTTGTATATTCTGCTAGTCATTTCCTTGGGAATTCCAAAAGATTAGTCAAACATTGCTCAATCCTGTTTGTCTTTTTGAGGTTTTCTATTATTGCATCATTCTATCGTAGATTCCAACATTTTCCCTACTATTGATCGGGTGACTGATCTTTATTTCCTTTCTTAATTAATAAAGTCACACTTACTTTTCTGCAGGAATCATTGCAGATCTCTTGATTATCTAGAGATTACAACCATACACAGCCATCTCTTTCAAGACTTAGAACTACGTACTTTTGGATCCATGGTGTTTATAATCCTTAATTTCTTTTGTTTTCAATAGCTCTCATTTTTGGCTGATTCTCTTTTGTAAAAATCCATGCAGTTTTTTTGTGAATTATCTTCTATTAGCTTATTCCCCACTTTGCCATTGCAAGTATCCTGCCATTGGCTGTAAGGGAATCACATTTGCTCTTGCCAGTCTTTCACTGTATTCCATCTTCCATCTTTCACTAATTGGTTCTCCTTTGCTGAATTCTAAAAGGCTTGTAATCCTCAAGCTTGCTTTTATCCCTGGCAACAGTATAGGTTCTTCATTTGATTTTAATGCTACCTTTTAAATTCTCCAGTCACCCATGGCCGGATCACTTCACCTGTTGGTCCTTCACCTGTTCTTGGTGAATGACATATCATTTAAATACTAACCATTAGCAGTTACAGCATTGAACTGAACCAATCTATATAGTGAGGTTATTCCAACTGTGCTGTTACTTGGGTATCATATAATATTGACTCAATAATGAAACAGGAGTGGTGCTATTAAGTCAAAGTGGTGCGTGTGATTTGAAGTGTGTGGTGGCTTTGCTGGAGATCCCAAATTTAGAAGGTTTTTTCTCATGTTTAGGTATCCTGCTTTCAATGATGTCAATTTTAATGTGCTCAGAGATAAATGTCAAGGAGATAGAACTACCAAACTGAGGAAAGATTCACATACTGTAGCTCTTTTTGTATACATTAGGAGTAGAGAATAAAGAAAAACATTACTGGAGATCTTTAACATCAAACTATGTGGATGATAAGGAAGTTTGATATCTTTTACTCATCTATGACTACACAGCCTGTTGGGCTAGTATTGATCTGAAGTCCTGTTGAGTTTCTTTGAAATAGTGTTTAGTGGTTGTAGTAGAAGTGTTTCCACTTCTCCTAGAATGTAATAACTCAGCACAAAATTGGATGTCATAATGGATATATCCTCATTCTGGTTCTTGATATTAATAAAGCTAATTTTTTTCTTAATCTGAGTGACAAATTTGCAGCTTCAAATTTAAAAATTAAAGCTGTAATTCTTTCGCAACTTGAGCAATGCAAATAAGTGACCATGGATCTGCGCCTGGAAAGTCTTCACTCTCCAGGGCGCAGGCCTGGGCAAGATTGTATGGAAGACCAGCAATTGCCCATGCTGCAAGTCTCCCCTCTCCACGATACCAATGTTGTCCGAGGGTATGACATTAGGACCCATACAGCTTGGCACTGGTGTCGTCGCAGAGCAATGTGTGATTAAGTGCCTTGCTCAAGGACACAACACGTTCGCTTGGCTCGGGCTTGAATTCACGACCTTCAGGTCGCTAGTCCAATGCCTTAACCACTTGACCACGTGCCCACATGTGAGGAGATGATGGATCTGATAATAATTACTAAACAATTAGTAAAATGGAATGTTTAATGGCTGTTACAGAATGAGATGATCAAATACTGCATGTAATAAGATTTTATATAATTCTGAGGATGAATAACTTTGTTCCAGAATATCATATGATATTCCCAATGAGAGTTCCATGTTTTCTTAAGGATTTTGCTTGTGGTGGGGGAGGGACTTTGGAGCTTGGATGTTCTACCATTCATTCAATTGGGGTTTCTTGTTTTGTAGATGTCTGTGAAGAGTATGAATTCCAGTTGTGTACTATCTACATTCTCTGATGTTAAAGGAACCTAACTTGGCAAAATATTTGCTACTAGTTAAGTCCTTAAGAAAATGTGTGAATGTGAAGAAAGCCAATCTCATTTACATGTGATGTTAATTTGCGTTATGCATCTTAATTCATTGGAGAAGCTGACCAGCCACAGATATAGTAAAATATGACGCATTTAAAGATTTAAGTAGCACAATCAATAACCTTGATTTGACTTTTTCAAATGAATAGGAATCTGTCTCTACCAAGAACTGCAACTTCAGTCTGTAATTTAGAATGGGTTTATTATTGACACCAAGATGCAGTGGAGAATCTTTCTCCATGCTACCATGTATAGGTATACTGAGATAGTAAAAGGTAAGAACATAATGCAGAATATTATGTGGCAATTAAAGTGCAGTACAGGTAATCAAATAAAAACAGGGGCCACAGTAAGGTAGATTAAGAAATTAGAATTTCTCTTTAGCATGTGAGAGATCTGTTCAGGAGCCTGATATCTGTGGGATGGAAGCTGTTCTTGAAAGCATGTCCCACCAGACTCAAGTACCTACCCAATGAGAGAAGAGCAATGATCTGGGTGGGAGGGCTCCTTAATTATGTTCACTGCTTTCCCAAGGCAGCAGGAAGTGTACACTGAGTCAGTGGAGGGAAGGCTGGTTCGTGTGATACAACTTGAAGCTCTGTGTAATTTCTTGCAGTCTTGGACAGTCGCCATATCAAGCTATGATGCATCTGGAGAGGATGCTTTGTATAATGCATCTGTAAAATTAGTTAAGAGTCATTCGAGATGTGCTGAATCTCATAGCTTTCTGAGGAAGAAGAGACATTGATGCTGCAGCCAAGAGAACAGACCAATGTGGCTGAACCAGGACAAATAGATGATGACATTTACACACAAGAATTTGAAGTTCTCAATATCTCCACCTTTGCATCATTGATACAGGCAGGGTTCTTGGTCTTGCTTCCTGAAGTTGATGGCCAACTCCAATATTTTGCTGACATTGGGGGTCTTGGCCTGAAACAGTTACTGCTTATTCCTCCATCGTAGATGTTGCTGACTTTGAGTTCCTTCAGCATTTTGTTTCTGTTCAGAAAATTTCCAGCATCTCTAAAATGTCTTGTCTGTTTGGGGCGAGGTGGTCTTGAAGACATGCTGTTGGGCTCTCTCTGTCTTTTATTTAAGAACTGGCCCACTACAAAGGTGTTGCTTGTAGACCTGAAGATGGAGAAAACAGAAATTGATTTCTAGTCTGAATGATTTTATAAGTGTACATTTTACCTTATTTTACCTTTGCAGAGAGTTGATCGGTATTTCTACTCTCAATTAATATTCAGTAACTTTTTTTGTTAAACAAAAATGCATGCTCAGTGTGGTCTGGACCAGATTTAGTTGACCTGAATCAATAATGTTTACTTCTAGCATATATTTTACTAGGCCTGCAAATGACTGTAGAACAGCAACTAAATTGGCCGACTTACAGTATTAAAAACCATTAACTACTTGACAAAATTTTGCATTATCTAATCTAATAATTTTGGTTATAAATTCTCATTTCATGTACTTGTGTGACCACATTTCAGTTTTGTATGTAGAGAATCTGCAGAGATCACTGACAAAATTATTTGTACTTGAAAGGCTACACTGTGACAGTTGTATCTAATGGATTATATTGCAGTGGAAGATCCTTTCTAAGCTGTGGTGAAAGGGCATTGAAGTAGAGCCTTATCCTTGGTGTTACTGATGTACTAATTTAAATGTATTTGAAGCTGTGGGGTTTTCTGAAATGTTGTCATTCTACAACTTAAGCAAATTTATAAAATTATATGCCATCATGTTTGTCTGAGCTTTTCATCTTGAATTTATATTGAGATTTACTATGAGTTATTTTGCATATCAGGAAGCAGGAAACCATTTCTGTCTGATGTGTTTATGAACATGTACAGATGTTTTATATTGTCAGCTCCATCTTGTCAGCTCCAATCAGTTCCTAAATTAGGGTTGGACTTTGTTTCAGCATGAAATAAACGTGACTTGCTCTATATAATGTAAATAAGTTCCTGAAAGAATCTGAATTTGTATCAGCCACAAACCTCACACAATGAAAACCTGCAATGATTTTGAAAATGGTAACAGTGTTCTAAGGTATTCAGCCAAGTAATGGTAATCAAAGGGTTTGTCAAGATCTGTATTTCTGAACCGTATAAAGAAGAGGCAGATGGATTAATGAAGCATGGGAATTAGGCAGTTGAATATATGCCATTTTAGAATTGGAGGGTTGGATATGAAGAGTGATTGGGTTTGTAACATTAAATTAATACTTGGGTACAATTGGGTATTAACATTAGGTTCCACTTTTTATTATTCACATTGTTGTCAAGAACAAGTATGCACAAAACCATTGGAAGATTTCAAATATAAACCTCTTCTGGTCTAACCAAGGATGACAAAGTTATTATAAGAAATATTAGCACAGTTGTAATACAAGGCAGAAACAGGCCCCTTTGGACAAACTGGCCCATACCAACCACAGCATCATCCTACCTGCTAGTCACAGTTGCCTATAACCTTCCAAACTTTCGTGCCCCCAATGCCTCCTAAATGTTACAGTTGTACCGGCCTCAACCACATCCTCTGGCATCTTATTCAAGATGAGACCTAGAAGAGATCTAGATAATCCAAGAACCTAAATCCCTGTGCCCTGCACCAGCTCCTCAGCCACACATGCATCCGGCCTATCTTTCTATTTCTGGACTTGCTACCACACGGCACTGAGTGTAATCTGAAGACACCACCCTGAGGTCTTGCATTTTTATTTCTTGCCTTTGTCCTTGTATTCATTCTGCAGAATGTCTGCCCTCGCTGTACCTGTGTGATTTGTAGCATCAAGTGTATTGTACCTGGGGAGAGTGTATGGCTTCCTCTTACTCTTGGCTCTATCAGCTCTTTGAGCCGTGCTGCCCAGCAACCCCCAGTAACCTGGTTTTAACCCTAATCACATCAGGATACAATTTATAATAGCCAATTGACCTACTAAATGGTAGGTCATTGGACTACGAGAGGAAACTGGAGCACTAGGAGAAAACCCACACATTCCTCTAACAAACTTACAAACTCCTTACAGAGGATGCCGAGGGTGAACTCCAATGCCCTGAGCTGTGATAGAGTTGTGGCAGCCATGTCGCTACCGTGGCGTACCTTTTAAAAGAAAGGACATTGTGTTGCAGTTCTGCAAGTCATTGGTGCGCCTGCACTTGGAACATAGTGTACTGGTTTGGTCACCCTGTTATAGGAAAGATATTATCAAGCTGGAGGGAGTACAGGTGAGATCCACAAGGATTTACCTGGACTCGATGGCCTGAGTTTATAGGGAGAGGATTTTTATTCCTTGGAGCGTAGGAGAATGAGAGGTTTCCTCAGAAGTTTATAAAATGATGAGGGGTATAGATAGGGTGTACAGCCATAGTTTTTTTTTCTCCCTGCTGGTGCAGGGCACAGACAGGGATTTAGGTTCTTGGATTATCTTGATCTCTTCAAGATCTCATCTCGAATAAGGTGCCAGAGGATGTGGTTGAGGCCGGTACAACTGTAACATTTAGGAGGCATTTGGGTGGGTACACGGGGGTGGGGAGCACGGAAGTTTGGAAGGTTATAGGCAACTGTGACTAGCAGGTAAGATGATGCTGTGGTTGTCCAAAGCTGGAAGGTAGAGAGGCTGTACAGGGGAGAGATTTAAGAGACCTGAGAGGTAACTTCTTTACAAAGGGTGGGGAGTACTTGAAATGAGCTGCCAGAGGAACTGGTTGGGGTGGATACAATTGAGATCTGTACCTGACATGCACCTCATGGCCGACCAGTGCCTCAATATCCCTTGTCATCCAGGGTTCCCTAATCCCACCAGCTTTGTCCTTCACTCCAATAGTGGCGTACTGGCCCTGGACACTCTCTGTATCACTTGCCAAACATCCCTTTACCTGTAAACTGCCACTCCCAATTAACCTTACCTATCTAATGCCTTTAAACTTTGCCTTGCCCCATTAACCACATCAACCTTTCTCCACAGCTACTTTAATAGAATTATGGTCATCTGTCCTCTGGTAGTCCCCCACTGACACATCAGCCTTCAAGCTTCATCTCCGAAGTGTGGGTTAAGAGTAGTCCTTTGTCTAGTAGGTACATCTACAGATTGCTTTAGAAAACTTTCATGAACTAATTTAAATTCTGTCCCATCTAATCCTGTAGCACTATGACAGTTCTAGTCAATATTGAGGAAGTTAGAGATCTGTTATTACAGTTCTAATATTCCTACACCCAATTGTGATTTGCAACATTGTACCTCTAACTTTTGCTAATGATTTGAGGTGCTATTGTATAATTCTATAAATGTGACCACACCTCATTTTTAAAATTCTATCCAGTACTAGTGTGAGATGATGGGAAGTTTAAAGGAGATGTACATGGTAGGTTCGTACCCAGAACGATAGGAATTGTGACAGCAGATAAAAGAGCAACATTTAAGAGGCACAAGAACAGGCAAGGAATTGAAGGACATAGACCACATGCAGGCAGGTATGTAATTTGGATTGGCATGGTCAGCATAGGCATCGGGACCAAAGGACGTGATTCTTAAACTCTGTTTCTGTAATGACTGTATCACAATTTACCCAATTTCCCTCGGGATCAATAAAGTATGTCTGTCTGTCTATCTAATCCCTTGTGCCTATTCATCCCCTAAGTTCACCTGAATTACTGTTATATATCTTGCATTAAAATAAATGCAGTTTAGCCTATCAGACCTTTCTTCCCACCTCTGCCTGGTCCACCTACTAGGCTTGCTCCATTTTACCTCCCATATTTGATTTTATTTTGTCGTAATTGCATTGGATCCCATCCTCCAGTTGGACTAGATTCGAGCTTTCCTATTAGCTGTAGCAAATCTCCCCACTAGGATAATTAACTACCTTCTAGCTGGGGTGCAACCCATCCCTCTAGCACATTGTGCAGGGAGTAATCCAAAGATTATAACCCTTAAGGTCCGACTTCTTAAATTTTTTGCTTAACTCCTTGTATTCGCTCTGTAGGACCTCATCACTCTTTCTACCTATCTCATTCATACCAAAGTTCACAATAACGTTGTGTTGTCCACCCTTCCCCTTGAGAATATTCTGAAAGTGCTGAGACTACTTTGACCTGGGCAGCAGGGAGGCAATATATCCTCCTGAGTTTCATTTGTTGCCAAATAATCTTGTCTTTCCTCTAACTACTGAGTCTTTTATCACTATAGCTCTCTTGACTCTGCTATGCATTAGTTAGTTCTGGGTAACGCAGACCTGGTGTGTGTGTGTGTGTGTGTGTGTAGAACTGGTCTGATGCTGTTATTTCTCTAGCAAAAGAATTTCTTCCAAAATTGTATTTGGATTAAGTGTTTTAAGTTTGCAAGCTGAGTTTCTATGTACATTTTCTGCCAAATACATCAGGCAACGATAAAAAAAACATTTTTGCATAAACTTGTTAAGGGGATGGCCTTGTGGTTAATAAGTTGGAGATACAGAACTCAACAGACCTTTCTGGCCCTTCGAACCTCACCATCCAGCAACACCCAACAACCCTGATTGTTCCTTGATTAGGTTGGGGCTAATTTACTACGTCCAATTAACCTACCTGGTAGGTCTTTGGACTGTAGGAGAAAACTGGAGGTCCCAGAAAAAAGCCCACATTTTCTATGGGAATGATGTACAGAGAACGGAATGGCACTGGAATTGAACTCTGAACTCTGAACCCTGGAACACCCCGAGGTGTAATAACGTCACACTAACCACTCCGCTACCATGGCACCCAAGGTATAATGGTTTGTAATACGTCCTATTTTGGTTTTTCCGATTCTGGTGAGATTGTATTTTTATAACTGAAATAACGGCTGTCGTCAAATTGTTTCCTTACCTGCATATTTTTTGTGCAGAAGACTTGATTCTGTAAATGTTTCCTTGCTAGCTGTTTTATTGGGATTATTATCTTTTTATTTAGATCTTGCAATATCGTAGCTGTTGGACAAGGATATATTTTCTTAAGTCCTCTTTGTGAAATCATACCTCATTAATATACTATAGGTAATTAGAGAGGCTTTGTTGATTTTAATATTTTAATATAGTTAAATTGGAACAAAAACAGTAAGACTTAGCTAAACTGAATTTCCTAAAATTTTAGTTATTTCCTCTGATGTTTACTTGTTTTCATTCACCATTAATTGTTCAAGGAAAATGATTTTAACTTTTTGAGCAACACGCACAAAATGCTGCAGGAACTCAGCAGGCCAGGCAGCATCTATGGAAAAGAGTACAGTCAACATTTCGGGTTGAAACCCTGCGGATTTCCAGCAACTGCAGATTTTCTCTTGTTTGTGATTGGATTTAACTTTTTTTGGTTTATGCTTATTACAGTTCATTTATCTTTAAGGCTGGTAAATACAGCTAGTATTGTATCCGGATAATTTTCCGGATAGTGACCAAGTATAGCAAGTCTAGTAGGTGGTCCAGGCAGAGGTGGGAAGAGAGGTCTGACAGGCATTTACTTTAATGCAAAACAGATAACTAGTAATGCAGGTGAACTTGGGAGATGAATATAGTTGGTCTACATATAGATGCCATGAGTTGAGTGTTGATCACATCTGTCGGATCGCTAACTTTTCTCTGAACTATCAAATCCAAAAGTTCCAATGATTTGTAAGGGCGTAATCTGGTCAATGACTTCACATGCTCAGAATAGCAGACCGTTTTAGCAAACATCTCTACTGACCCAGTCAGATCAATGATACACTATTCCTTACTTTTATTCCAGTCGTCAATATCCACACACAACTAGAGCACTACATGGACTCCTAGAGAAGTACAGCACAGAAACAGGCCTTTGGCCCATCTAGTCCATGCCAAAAAACATTTTAAACTGCCTACTCCCAACAACCTGTACTGGGACCATAGCCGTCCATAACCCTACTATCCATGTAACTATCCAAACTTCTCTTAAATTTTGAAATCAAACTCGCATGGACTACTTGCACTGCCAGCTCATTCCACACTCTCATGACCCTCTGAGAAAATTTCCCCTCATGTTCCCTTTAAACTTCTCACCTTTCACCCTTGAGCCATGACCCCTGGTTGTAGTCCCACCATACCTCAGTGAAAAAGCCTGCTTGCATTTACCCTATCTATACGCATTTATAATATTGTATACTTCTATCAAATCTCCTCTCAATCTTCTATGTTCTAAAGAATTCAGTCCTAACCTATTCAATCTTCCTTTAACTCGGGTTCTCCAGATCTGGCAACATCCTTGTAAATTTTCTCTGCACTGCTTCAAGCTTATTTACATCTTTCCTGTGGGTAGGTGACCTAAACTGCACATAATACTCCAAATTAGGCTTCACCACCATCTTATACAACTTCAACAAAACATCTCATCTTCTGTACTCAATACTTTGTTTTCTGTTGGCCAATGTACTAAGAGCTTTCTGTGATGCCACTATCAACGAATTATGTACCTATATTTCCGGATCCCTTTGATCTGCCACAATCCTCAGTGTTCTATTGCAGATGGTATAAGACCTACCCTGCTTGGTCCTACCAAACTGCAAAACCTTGCACATGTCTGCATTAAGTCCTATCTGCCATTTTTCAGCCCATCTTTCCAGCTGATGCAGATGCCTCTGCAAGCCATGATAGCCATCCTCATTGTCCATTACACCCCCCAATCTTGGTGTTATCCACAAATTTTCTGATCCAGTTAACCACATTATCATTCAGATCATTGATATAGATGACAAACAACAAAGCACGCTGCTCCGATCCCTGTGGCATTCCATTGGTCACAGGCCTCTAGTCAGAGAGGCAACCCTCTATGACCAGTCTCTGGCTTCTCCCACAAAGTCAATGTCTAATCCAATTTACTACCTCATCCTGAATGCCGAGCAACTGAACCTTCTTGAGCAGACTCCCATGTGGGACTTTGCCAAATACCCTATTAAAGTCCATGTAGATAACATCCACTGCCCTGCCTTCATCCACTTTCCTGGTAACTTCCTTAAAACTCTATAAGATTGGTTATACGTGACCTAGCACGCAGGAAGCCATGCTGGCTATCCTTAATCAGTCCATGTCTATCCAAATACTTATGTATCTGGTCCCTTAGAATACCGTCCAATAACTTTCCCACGACTGATGTCAGATTCACCAGGTTATAAACTTCCTGGTAAATGTTTGGGGCCTTTTTTAAACAGAGAACAACACTGGCTATCCTCCAATCCTCTGGTATCTCTCCTTTGCTAAGGATGATTTAAGTATCTCTGCTAGGGCCCCAGCAATTTCTGCACGCCTCCCATAGGATCAGAGGGGGCACTATGTCAGGCCCTGGTGATTTATTCACCCTGATTTCTCCCAGGATAACAAATACCACCTCCTCTGTAGTCTATACAGGGTCCATGAAGTTGATACCGCTTTGCCTTACTTCTGTAGACTCTGTATCTGTCTCCTGGGTAAATATAGATGTAAAGAATACAGTTCTGATCTCCCCCTTTTGTTTAGGCTCCACACATGGATTACCATTCTGGTCTTCCAGAATACCAGTTTTGTCACTTGCAATCCTTTTGCTCTTAACATATCTATAGAATCCCTCAAGATTCTCCTTAACCTTGTCTGCTAGAGCAACTTCATGCCTTCTTGATTAATTTCAGTAGTGTTCTCTTGCATTTCTTGTACTCCATAAGCACTTCATTTGTTCCTGCTAACAATTACTTTTTTCTCTTAACCAGGGTCTCAATATCTCTTGAAAATCCTACACTTATCTTTACCTTTTTATTCTGACAGGCACTTAAGCTTTGTACTCTCAAAATTTTGTTCTTGAGGGCCTCACACTTTCCAAGTACACCTTTGCCAGAAAACAGTCTGTCCCAAACCACACTTGTCAAATCATTTCTGATATCATCAAAATTGGCCTTCCTCAATTGAGAATCTCAACCCACAGGCCAGAACCATCTCTTTGCATATTTACTTTGAAGCTAATTGCATTGTGATTACGAGATGCAAAGTGTTCCCCTACACAAATTGTCACCTGCCCTATCTCATTCCCTAATAGCAGATCCAGCATCTCATGCTCTCTCATCGGGATTTCTACTGATGAAGGAAACTTTCCTGAACCTATTTGCCAAACTCTTTCCCATCTAGTCCTTTTATAGTATGGGAATCCCAGTCAATATGTGGACAGTTAAAATCACCTACAATAACAACCTTGTCTTTCTTGCAACAGTTTGTAATCTCTTTACAAATTTGTTCTCTAAATCCCTAGGACTGTTGGGTGGTCTGTAATATAGACCCATTAACATGATCACGCTTCTCTTATTTCTCCGTTCCACCCATTACGCCTCACTAGTCGAGTTCTCTAGTCTGTCCTGATGGAGCACCGCTGTGACATTTTCTCTGACTAGTAACGCCACCCGTCCTCCTTTAATCCCTCCTGCTCTGTCACATCTCAAACAACGGAACCCCGGAATACTGAGTGACCAGTTCTGTTCCTCCTGCAGCCAAGTTTCACTAATGGCTACGACATCATAATTCTAGGTGTTGATCCGTGCCCTGAGCTCATCTACCTTTCCTACGATACTTCTTGCATTGAAATCTATGCAGTTCAGGACACTAATCGCACCATGCTCGACCTTTTGATTCCTAACTTTGTCTTACCAACATTTGCCTCCACATCCTCTCCACTAACTGTTCCGGCACTCCAGTTCCCATCCCCCTGCAATTCTAGTTTAAACCCCACCATGCAGCGTTAGCAAATCTTCTGGCTAGGATATTAGTCCAGTTCAGGTGCAAACCTTTCCTTCTGTACAGGTCCCACCTTCCTTGGAAGAGAGCCCAATGATCCAAAAATATTATACCATTTCTCCTACACCAGCTCCTTAACAATGCATTAAATTGAATAATGTTCCTAGTTCTGGCCTCACTATCATGTGGCATGGGTAGCAATCCTGAGATCACAACCCTTTAACTTAGCACCAAACTCCCTACACTGCCTATGCAGAACTTCGTCACTTGTCCTACCCATGTAACTGGTACCTACATGGACCACAGCCTCTGGATGTTCACCCTCCCACTTAAGAATGCTGAGGACTCGATCCAAGATGCCTCTCGGGTGCCAGGGCCTGGGACAACATACCATCTAGGAATCTCGTTCTGACCACAGAACCTGCTGTCCATTCCCTAACTAACGAATCCCCTCACCACAGCATGCCTCTTTTAACCCCCTTCCCTTCTGAGTCACAGAGCCAGACTTGATGCCAGAGACCCGACCACTGTGACTTTCCTCTGCTAAGTCAAACCCCACCCCCCCAAAAAAAACCCACCCAACGGTATCCAAAGTGATATACCATTTGATGAGGGGGATGGCTACAGGGGTACTTAGCACTGGCTCCTTGATCCCTTTTCCCCTCCTGACTGTCACCCAACTTCTCGTGTTCTGCACCTTGGGTGTAACTATCTCTCTATGTGTCCTATCTATCACCCGTTCAGCCTCCCGAATGGTCCAGGGTTCAACCAGCTCTAGCTCCAACTCCTTAACGTGGATTGTTAGAAACTGCAGCAGCTGGATGAACTTCTTGTAGTTGTAGTCATCAGGGACACTGGACCTTCCCACATCCTGCAAGAGGAGTTTTCCACTATCCAGCCTGGCATCTCTGCTGTCCTAACACAGCAGATATAAAGAAGGGAAGGGAAGAAATTTTAACCTAGAATTTTTCTTTTATTTTTACTTTCTCTGACTGAAGCCTCAAGATCACCACTCTGACCCTGTCTGCTGCACTTGCCCTGACTTCCTTTAATTTGCTTTTGTTAATTGATCTCAAATGCGAATTGGTTGCTGGTCAAAGCTCTATTACACTGCCGAGACCCACTGCTCCCTTTTCTACTTGGTCAGTGGACTTGGATGAAATCTCCTTCTCTCAAACTTCCAATGTCTGGATTGGTTAGTGGTCAAAGCTCTATTACATTCTGCTGATTTGAACATGCATATTTAAGATTCTTGTCTAAAAGTTGAATCAGAATCGAGCTTATTCCTAGAAATAACGTTTTTCAGCAGCTGTCTGAAATAAACATTAGTATTGGTGATTTTGATTTTGTTGTACAGTATATAATTGCCATTTATTAGGATAATGTATATTGAAATGTATAGAACAAGAAAGATAGCCAAGTGCATTTATCAATGCTAGAAGTAGCAAAGGAATGGACAAATAAGCGAAACTAGGACAGTTGAGTAATTTTCACGGTTGAACTAGTGATTACATTGATATTGGGAACATTTTGTTCATTCCATGTAGGATGTCAATTAAGGAATTAGTAGAGTTAAGGGAAATAATGGTGAATTAATTTCAGAATGGCATTTCCAAACCAGTGCTGTCTTTTCAGAAGACAAAATTAAGGGCAAGCATGTAGATGACAAATGAGACCAGTATAAATCTTCTACAGGTTCCAGAGTTAATGGTGCTGATGAAGCAGGAGAAGACATTACAGATGTAGGGCAGACAATGATAGCATTTGGAGAAATGTATAAGTTGCCTGAAACATTTAATTTTAAGGCATAAAAACCAAATGGGAAATATGTTTTTCTGTGGCTGATAAAGAACTAAAGGTATTATTAACTCTAAGAATTTAAGAAATTGTCCAAACATCAGGTGGCTTCTTGGACTGCTCTGGGACCTAAACCCTGCCACCATGACTCGGTCTGTACCCAACCTTTCCAATACGACCTGGCACTTAAATCTATCAAACATCAGGACTGTTCTCACTCCTGGCAATACCCCATCTCTTCCTTGACTCTGCTTCAACCCCACCTCTGCCTTTACCTCAACCAAGCCTTCCCTCCTCCTCCACCAACGCTTGCCTGAGCTTTTCTCACTCGTTTCTCACCTGCGTCTCCATCAACGCCACTGCTTGCTTCTCCATTTGTTAGCATTGATTGTTATTAATAAAGTGTTGTTAATAAGGTGCTTAGTAGTTTGTTTTGTTTTTGCTTCCATTAAGTAGTTGCTGGACATCGCCAGTGCCATCATAAACTGGCTCGTTAATATACTGATGGTTTGAAAATTAGTTATTGGATGGAAAGCAAAAAGTGTGGGGGAGAGAAAAGAATTTTTAGGTTGGCAGGTGAGTAGTGAACGACCACTACGATCAGTAAATGAGTGCACAGCTACACTCAATCTATTTCAACGATTTGGCTGAGGGGATCAACTGTCTTATTTCCAAGTTTGTTGGTCATGTGTAAAATTACTTGGGATTATGAGTTCGGAGGAGAATGTAATGAGGCTTAAGGAGATATAAACAAGTCGAATAAGGAACAAGAACGTGGCTGATGGAATACAATATGGAAAAGTGTGAGGTTATGCATTTTGTACGTGACTGAAAAGTAGAGCTTTTTAATAGTGAAGGATTGCATATTGTTTATGTTCAAAGGGACCTGGATGTCCTTGCACTTAAGTCACAGAGGTCCAAAATACAGGTGCAACAAGCTAGGAAGAGCACTAAGATGAGAGCAGGTAGTTTATTATAACCCATGAATATGCACATATTGTAAAGGGCCTTGGTAAGACTGTATCTAGAGTATTGCATATAGTTTTGGTCACCTTATCTGAGAGAGGATGTAACTGCTATAGAGAACACAGTGAGGTTTCACTACGTATCACAAGTGATATCTTGGCGTTGAGGGAATCAAGGGTCATGCAGCCAGTGATCTTACAGAATAGCAAAGTGGGTTTGAAGGACTGGATGGCTTACTGCTATTCCTCTTTCTTGTGTCAACTTAAACCAAAGGCATATACACTCTTATTTTTTCATTATTAAATGAATATCAAAGATGGGCTGTGGAGCAAGATGATTTAAAAAAAAAACAGGCAAACATTACTTATTAAACAACAGGAATTCTGCAGATGCTGGAAATTCAAGCAACATACATCAAAGTTGCTGGTGAACACAGCAGGCCAGGCAGCATCTGTAGGAAGAGGTGCAGTCGACGTTTCAGGCCGAGACCCTTCGTCAGGACTAACCGAAGGAAGAGTGAGTAAGGGATTTGAAAGTTGGAGGGGGAGGGGGAGATCCAAAATGATAGGAGAAGACAGGAGGGGGAGGGATAGAGCCGAGAGCTGGACAGGTGATAGGCAAAAGGGGATACGAGAGGATCATGGGACAGGAGGTCCGGGAAGAAAGACGGGGGGGGGGGTGACCCAGAGGATGGGCAAGAGGTATATTCAGAGGGACAGAGGGAGAAAAAGGAGAGTGAGAGAAAGAATGTGTGCATAAAAATGAGTAACATATGGGGTACGAGGGGGAGGTGGGGCCTTAGCGGAAGTTAGAGAAGCCGATGTTCATGCCATCAGGTTGGAGGCTACCCAGACGGAATATAAGGTGTTGTTCCTCCAACCTGAGTGTGGCTTCATCTCCACAGTAGAGGAGGCCGTGTACAGACATGTCAGAATGGGAATGGGATGTGGAATTAAAATGTGTGGCCACTGGGAGATCCTGCTTTCTCTGGCAGACAAAGTGTAGGTGTCCAGCAAAGCGGTCTCCCAGTCTGTGTCGGGTCTCGCCAATATGTAGAAGGCCACATCGGGAGCACCGGACGCAGTATATCACCCCAGTCGACTCACAGGTGAAGTGATGCCTCACCTGGAAGGACTGTTTGGGGCCCTGAATGGTGGTAAGGGAGGAAGTGTAAGGGCATGTGTAGCACTTGTTCCGCTTACACGGATAAGTGCCAGGAGGGAGATCAGTGGGGAGGGATGGGGGGGGACGAATGGACAAGGGAGTTGTGTAGGGAGCGATCCCTGCGGAATGCAGAGAGACGGGGGGAGGGAAAGATGTGCTTAGTGGTGGGATCCCGTTGGAGGTGGCGGAAGTTACGGAGAATAATATGTTGGACCTGGAGGCTGGTGGGGTGGTAGGTGAGGACCAGGGGAACCCTATTCCTAGTGGGGTGGTGGGAGGATGGAGTGAGAGCAGATGTACGTGAAATGGGGGAGATGCGTTTAAGAGCAGAGTTGATAGTGGAGGAAGGGAAGCCCCTTTCTTTAAAAAAGGAAGACATCTCCCTCGTCCTAGAATGAAAAGCCTCATCCTGAGAGCAGATGCAGCGGAGACGGAGGAATTGTGAGAAGGGGATGGCATTTTTGCAAGAGACAGGGTGAGAAGAGGAATAGTCCAGATAGCTGTGAGAGTCAGTAGGCTTATAGTAGACATCAGTGGATAAGCTGTCTCCAGAGACAGAGACAGAAAGATCTAGAAAGGGGAGGGAGGTGTCGGAAATG
This sequence comes from Mobula hypostoma, assembly GCF_963921235.1. Taxonomy (NCBI): domain Eukaryota; kingdom Metazoa; phylum Chordata; class Chondrichthyes; order Myliobatiformes; family Myliobatidae; genus Mobula; species Mobula hypostoma. The sequence continues at coordinate 60,147,494 of NC_086106.1, forward strand.
GACCAGGTAAACTTGAGGGCAGGGTGAAAGTTGGAGGCAAAGTTAATAAAGTCAACGAGTTCTGCATGCGTGCAGGAAGCAGCGCCGATGCAGTCGTCGATGTAGCGAAGGAAAAGTGGGGGACAGATACCAGAATAGGCACGGAACATAGATTGTTCCACAAACCCAACAAAAAAGCAGCCATAGCTAGGACCCATACGGGTGCCCATAGCTACACCTTTAGTTTGGAGGAAATGGGAGGAGCCAAAGGAGAAATTATTAAGAGTAAGGACTAATTCCGCTAGACGGAGCAGAGTGGTGGTAGAGGGGAACTGATTAGGTCTGGAATCCAAAAAGAAGCGTAGAGCTTTGAGACCTTCCTGATGGGGGATGGAAGTATACAAGGACTGGACATTATTAAACATTACTTATTTTTTGTTTGTACTTTATTTATAGATTTTGCTGGTTTCATATTTACTCATTTATATTCTGGTGTTTTAAATTCAATGTTATTATAAGTCAGGAACAAGGCATAAATTGTGTTGCTTCACAGTCGTTTTATTAAGAGTTGATAGGACAAAGAATAGGAACAGAATCGTGACAGGTGTCACTGCTCCTTGAAGAGATAAACGAAAGATGGCGCCTAGCATAAAACAGCTACTTTCATACCCAAAGATAAGAAAAGTTCCATTCAGATCCATCATGTTGGAAAGCACTTGGTCAATACTGCTGTAAAAGTTAACCAATGAGAAAATACTTATTCACATAAATGAAGTACAAAGAAGTGCCAGAATTATACTTTGTATTGCCACTGGAGGCATATTAAACTGTTATGTGTATGTAAGGGCTACTTAAGATACAAGCAAATAATTAATTGTTACATTGCAAAGAAATTGATAATTAAAATTAAACAGTCAGATCTAATAATCCTGTTTTTGATTCTAAATCATACGTTTAGAATCATTACTTCTGATAATTCAATGGTAGAAAAACTTGTGCTATTTATGTTATATATAAATAATCAAAAAACTACTTGGGTTGTGGAATATCATGGTATATTCAAAGCATTTGTAAGATTATGTCACAGTTAGGCAGATTAGTGGGTTCACATAAGTTTGAATTATTCTATTAATATTGGCTTTAAGTAAGTACAAAGGATGTAACTTGTAAGGCGTATTAGTCTGAATAATATGACTTGTAATATTGAGTAACCCCAACTTCTGAGACCGGAATGAATCCAATCAAAGAAATGCCATTTCTTTGATTGATGCATTATAGCTGCTGCTTTACAAATATGATCAACCAAATTAGTTGTGCATTCAGGCTTGTCAGGTATGTAAGTACAACACTCCTTGCCTATAACTGTGTTTGCTCCTTAACTGCTAAGAGTATATCTAATGCCGTTTGGTTTTGAAGAACCATCTTGTGCATGGCAACCCTTTTCTGCTGTAACTTTTTGCAAGATTTCAGCAGTCTCATGGCTTACTGTTTCTAAGGCTGCAGCGACATCTTAAATTTCTCTTGTGCTCCTTGCAACGCCATAAAATGGGAACAAAATTGATGTAAGACGATCTCCTTCTGAAATGTCTTGTTTGCTTCAAGACTCTGGAGGTAAAGGTAAGGTGTGTGTATATCTCATATAACTAGAAACATACCCTAACCAATTACGTGGAAGGGATGTACAGACTCCATTTCGTTATTGTTCCATGAACTTAGACCATTTCTTGTTACCTGACAGGACCTTTGTTGAATTGTAATGTTTCTAATTGTCAATAATACAAGTATACATTATGAGTCATCTCAACTGGCACATTGAGTAGGGAAAATTGGCAAAAGTATAACAACAAATAATGTTAAAATAAACTTCATAATGTCCAGTATTTGTTGACTTCCTTGAAGTCTTCTGGTTGGTTAGTGATCTGCTCACAGTAGCCCAGCAGTGTATGCACTGGGCCAAGAGGTTACTAGCACATTAACCACAGCCCTTATCGTCCTTGTCAACAAGGACAGTTTGCTTACTGTGGCTGGTGTGTTTTAAAGTTTCTGCGCATGCTGTTTGGGCTGAAAAATGCAGCACAGAGTTTCCAATGGCTGATGGACTCTGTATTAAAAGACTCAGATTTTCTTTTTGTTTACCTGGATGACATACTTGTCACCAGTGCATCTAAATCCGAAGGCGTATCTCGTCTCCACACACTTTTTGAGTGCTTAAGCCAATGCGGGTTGATTATTAATCCGGCTGAGTGCCAGTTTGGATTGTCAGCCTTTGACTTTCTCAGCCATTGCATCTCTACAGAAGCTGCAAAACCCCTCCATCAAAAGTCTCTACCTCTATGGATTTCCCACCGCCCAGACAACTAAAAACTGCAGGCTAAAATATCAGACCCTTGGTATGCACAGCAGCAATGCCATCTGGCCTACATATCAGAGTTTACAACCAATGTAGAACATAGCAAGTGGAAAAGTAATGCCGTGGCTGTTTGCCTGTCACGGCCAGCTGTTGAGGCTGTACTCATAGGGGTTGACTATGCCAGCATAGCAGCTGACCAAGCTCCTGACCCAGCAGTCACAGGCCTGTAGTTTGCTGACATTGAGCTCGGGGAAGCTGGGGTTTCTCTCCTGTGTGATGTCTCGAGCCGTCTTCCCATAGTGCCTGCAAACTGGAGGCAAACTGTTATTGGCTCCATCCATGGACTCTTGCATCTGGGCCGGAAGGCCTCACAGAAACTGGTTGCACTAAAGTTTGTGTGGCGCAGCCTTAGAGAGGATGTGAGTGATTGGAGTGCAGCTTGTGTGGGCAAAAATTAACCATCATGTTCAGGCACCATTGGCATCTTTTTGAGGTCACTGAGCAGTGGTTTCACCATATCAATGTGGACTTCGTTGGTCCTATTTTCTTTCCTCCCCCCCCTCCCCCCCCCAACACGGTTTCACACACCTTCTTACCATGGTGGACTGTACCTCCAGGTGACCAGAGGTTGTCCCTCTAGCATCAGCGACGGCCGCAGATGTGGCTTGAGCGTTCATCAGCACCTGGGTTGCTTGGTTTGGCACTCCATCTGGTATTTCCAATGACTGTAGTCGCCAATTCATATCAGACCTCTGGGCTTCAATGGCCCAGAACCTCAGCATTAGGCTACATCGCACCATGGCACATCACCTGCAGTCCAATAGCCTATGTGAGCGGTTCCACTGCTCCTTAAAGGGTTTCCCTGATGGATGAGTGTTGGCATGATCATCTCCTGTGGGTCCTGCTGAGGCTCAGAACACCTGCAAAAGAGGACCTGCAGTCATCCGCAGCCGAGTTGGTATATGGGTAGTCATTACGAGTGCCAGGTGATTTTATTCCTGACTGTCTGGTCAGCCTCACAACAGCATTCCACCCTCAGTAATTTCAATTCCGTTGCACCTATTCCTGTCTCCCATCATGGCATTCCGCACTGTTGGGTTCCTTTTCACCTGCATTCTGCCTGTTTTGTTTTTATCCGCCATAATGCATACCAATATCCCCTTGGGGCCCCCTTACGGTGGCCCGTTCTGCGTTTTGGAAAGGAGAGTAAAGACTTACCATAGATAAGAGGGGTAAACCCGAATGTATTTCAGTCAATCACCTTAAACCGGCCCACCAAGATTCAGAGGACTCCACTCCCATGCCCCTGCCGTCAGGACATGACCATGAGCATGTAAACACACCTCTGGATGAGCCAGAGGCCCCTGCTGTTCCTCCACCCATGGAGCACAGAACCCGAGCAAGGTGGCTCATGCGAGCTCCAGGCAGACTCTCAGTGCCAGTTTTAGTGAAATCTGGGGTGGGGGCCTGTGTAGGGTAATGTAGTTGGTGGTGGAGTATAGAATTCACAACCACTGACATTGGGTTAGGCTTCACTTTAAAAGGCTGTGATGTGATGAGGTACTTATGTAAGATACTTTTATCATGCTCTGTGTTCAGTGTTTGGATTATAATAAATGAGTTGTTTTGGTTTTTCTTAAACACAAAATACCTCATACTGTTTTATTTACAAAAACTTGCACCCTAACCAAACCACTAATCGGCAACTGGTCCCTGTCTCACTACTCCTCTCTTTCCTTGCCCCCGCCCCCCCATCCCCCCAATTACTGGTTATCTTCTCTTTCTGCAGCATTCCGATGCAGGGTTTGAAAACCAAAATGTTGACAGTTCCTCCCCTTCCTACAGATACCGTTTGACCTGCTGAGTTCCTCCTGTAGTTTGTTTTGTCAGTCATGCCTAACTGTAGGAATAGTGCTGGAGGTTAGAGGGACTGTCGGTACGAGACAGCAGTTTGGAATTAATTCACAGGGACAACATAAATCCTCATGTAAATAGGCACCATTAATGGTAGTTGAAATTTAACTGAAATCTGGGGTGGTGAGGAAGGAAGATCTTTTGCTGACTGAGAAGTTGTATAAACTTGGCAGTTGTCTAAGCTCATAGTGTTGTTTCCTCCTGATTCCTTGAGCAGAGATTTTAGCTGGGAAGCTTGCTTGTAGCTAAGTGGTGGATACTTTGAGACTATTGGCCCTGGATTACCCTGGTAGATAATGATGACTCATCCCAAATTATTATGTTGTAACTTCAATGTTTAAGAATTTCTTTCAAAAGCATCCAAAAACACTGAGCGTCTTAAAACTATTAATAAATATTTTAAATTATAATTAAACCCCTTGCAGTCAATAAAAACATTAAATTCAAATTAAGTTGAATAGAACTGTTAATTAGTTATTGTGTTTTCACAACAGCTGTTTCCTTTTGAAACCAGTGGGTCCCTTGAATGGACCTGTTTAACTAGGGACAGCCTTGGGAGGGGAATTTTCCAGACTGAGTGTTGCAGATCGTGTGGAGGTCTGAGCTCTGCCAATGTGAGAGCAACAGTACAATAAGAGTGGAAAGCTGGACTAAACACATTGATGAAGGAAGAGCAGTAGATGTAGTGTATATGGTTTTCAGCAAGGCATTTGATAAGGTACCCCATGCAAGGCTTATTGAGAAAGTAAGGAGGCATGGGATCCAAGGGGACATTGCTTTGTGGATCCAGAACTGGCTTGCCTACAGAAGGCAAAGAGTGGTTGTAGATGGGTCATATTCTGCATGGAGGTCGGTGACCAGTGGTGTGACTCAGGGATCTGTTCTGGGACCCTTACTCTTCGTGATTTTTATAAATGATCTGGATGAGGAAGTGGAGGGATAGTAAATTTGCTGATGACGCAAAGGTTGGAGGAGTTGTGGATAGTGTGGGGGGCTGTCAGTGGTTACAACAGGACATTGATAGGATGCAAAACTGGGTTGAGAAGTGGCAGATGGAGTTCAACCCAGATAAGTGTGAAGTGGTTTATTTTGGTAGGTCAAATATGATGGCAGAATGTAGCATTAACAGTAAGACTCTTGGCAGTGTGGAAGATCAGAGGGATCTTGGGGTCTAAGTCCGTAGGACGCTCAAAGCAGCTGCGCAGATTGACTCTGTGGTTTAAGAAGGCATATGGTATATTGGCCTCCATCAATCGTGGAACTGAATTAAGGAGCCGAAAGGTAATGTTGCAGCTATATAGGACCCTGGTCAGACCTCACTTGGAGTACTGTACTCAGTTCTGGTTGCCTCACTACAGGAAGGATGTGGAAACCATAGAAAGGGTGCAGAGGAGATTTACAAGGATGTTGCCTGGATTGGAGAGCATGCCTTATGAGAATAGGTTGAGTGAGCTCTGCCTTTTCTCTGTGGAGCGACAGAGGATGAGAGGTGACCTGATAGAGGTGTGTAAGATGATGGGCATTGATTGTGTGGATGATCAGAGGCTTTTTCCCAGGGCTGGAATGGTTACCACAAGAGGACACAGGTTTAAGGTGCTGGGGTGTAGGTACAGAGGAGGTGTCAGGGGTAAGTTTTTTTTTTACACAGAGAGTGGTGAGTGCGTGGAATGGGCTGCTGGTGGCAGTGGTGGAGGCGGATATGATAGGGTCTTTTAAGAGACTTTTGGATAGGTACATGGAGCTTAGAAAAATAGAGCGCTATGGGTAAACCTAGTAATTTCTAAGATAGGTGCCTGTTTGGCACAACTTTGTGGGCTGAAAAGCCTGTATTGTACTATAGGTTTTCTATGTTTCTATGTTTTACTTATGATTTTGGGAGTCCTGAGCTTCAGCCCAACAAAGTAGTAAAGGTCAGCCAATGTGTGTGGACCTTCCAGCTTTTAAACTGGGACCATTGTTCAGGGCAGTTTGACAAACTGGATCCAGTGTTGGCTTGGCAATAGGAGACTGGGTGATGGCGGAGGTTTGTTTTCGTGATTGGATGCCTCTGACTAGTGGTGTCCCCCAAGGATTTGTACTGAGACCCTTGCTTTTTGCAATATTGATGAAGTGGATGTAGAAGGCACAGTTAGCAAGTTTGCTGACAGCAAAATGAGTGGAGTTGTTGGTAGTATAGAAGGTAATCTTGGGTTATGGAGAGGTGCATTTTGGGAATACTAATGAGACTTGGACATGCACCATGAGTAGTAGGGTCTTGGTCTATTGGGGAACCTTGAATTATAAATCCCTACATCCTTGCAGATGACATCATGGGTAGATAACATATTTAGGGAGTTGTATAGGAGGATAGCCATCATTACTTGAGGCATTGCACACAGATGTAGGGAGGCATGTTGTAAAAGTTGGTCAGACCTCAGCCAGTGTGCTGCAAACATTCCTTGTCACCATGCTATAGAATCGTGTAACAGCACTAGAGAGGGTACAGCGAAGATGTGCCGGGATGTAGCCAGGGATACAGAGAGTGGAAAAAGTTAAGAGGGGTCACGATTGAGGTACATAAAATTTGAGGGGTAGACTGTAGGAAAGTTTTCCTAATTTCAGCAAGAGAAAACTATAGGACATTGTTCTAAGGTAAGGAGGAAGATGTGTAGAGAGGAAACGAGCTTCACCCACAGATTGGTGAATACCTGGAATGCACTGCCTGAGAGAGTGTTTGAAACTAGCTTACTGATGGTGTTTAAGTGTCTAGATGAGCATTTGAGTCATTTTGGTATATGGACCAAGTGCTGAGAGATGGGATAAATTTAATGTAGAAATGTTGTAAATTCTATAAATTTGAATGACATGCAGCAGAAACCTTTACTTATTTTGTAGGGAGGTTGCTAATGTTCATCTCATCGAGGAATAATATTAAGGCAGGAGCAAATGATTTCCAGCATCTAGAGTTTAACGATTTTACAGTTCTGTTTGTGACTTTTGCTCTTTTTGGTTACACCTTTGCACTCCAGCTGAACCTCTCTTCTGGTTGCCCATCCTCTCTCTTAAACCAAAAACTGTTATTGCAATGGATAAGTTGCCAGAATTCTAATTCAGACCCATTGTTTAATAACCCAGAAAAAAGATTTCAAGTCCCTCTACTATTTGGGGTACTTTAAAATGTTAAATAAAATAACAATCTTGTATTTTGATGATTGTCTTTGGTTTTTAGATACATATTATACCTTTTTGAGAAGCAACCCTTGCTTGAGGCAAAAAATAGAGGGAGAGAGTTCATGGAGAATTACAGTTCAGAGGAGTGGTAGGCAAAATGATAGAATCTGTCATTTGAATCAGGAAGAATATAATGTTCCTCTGCCTTGACAGTTTCCTACCTAACGTCATGAACGTCAAATTCTCAACATCATTCCCACGCTCTCAACACCTTCCTTTAAACCACCCCCCCCCCCCAAACCCCATCTGCCTATTGCCTTGCCATCACCATCTGGGTCTTCCTTTCACCTGCTCCGCCATGTCCCTCTACCTTTTTCATGAACACTATCTTCCCACTTTCTTTTCAGTACAGATGAAGGATCTTGACCTGAAATGCTGACAGTCCATTCCCTTCTACAAATGCTGCATGACCCACTGAGATCCTCCAGGGCTTTATCTGTTGCTCTGAATTTCCAGTACTGTATCTGTAGCCTCCTATCTCTCCTGTGAAGCCTGTAACTAGCAGAATATGTGGAATCTGCTACAGGTGCACAGTGTACAGAATAAGGTAGAAGAACTTGCAGCACAGTTGCAATTGGCAGGTATGATGTTGTAGGTATCATGGAGTCATGGTTGAAAGTTTAAGGCTGGCAGCTTAATGTCCAAGGATATACATTTCATCGAAAAGATAGGCAGGAAGGCAGAGGGGGTGGTGTGTTCTGTTGGTTTAAAAAAAAATGAAATCAAATGATTGGAAAGAGGTGACGAAGGGTTGGAAGGTGTTGCATCATTGTAGATAGAGCTAAGGAACCGCAAGGGTAAAAAGACCCTGATAGGAACTGTATACAGGACCCCCCCCCCCCAAACAGTAGTAAGAATGTGGCTTGCAAATTACAACGGGAGATACAAAATACTGCCAAAAGGGCAATGTTACAATAGTTATGGGGGACTTCAATATGCAGGTAGATTGGGGAAAATCAGGTTGGTGCTGGATTCCAGAAGGGTGAATTTTTAGAGTGCCTACAAGATGGCTTTTTGGAGCAGCTCGTGGCTGAGCCTACCAGGGGATTAGCTATTCTGGACTGGGTGTTGTGTGATGAACCAATGCAATGATGCAATACCCTTCATCCTCTACTCAGTCCTTTCCCACCTGGAGAACGGTGTCTCCAACATCAGAATGGTGTTGATCAACTTCAGTTCAGCACTCAATATGATTATTCCATAGAAGCTGGTGGGTAAGATGTCCTTATTGGGTCTTGGCATCTCGCTGTGTATCTGGATCATGGACTTCTTGATGGAAAGACCTCAGTCAGTCCATGTTAGCAGCAGCAGCATGTCTAGCTCCGGTGCCCACCCCCACCCCCCCACCTCGGCTCCATGCTCAGCCCTCTGCTCCTCACACAGTACTGTTAAATCGAGCTCTAACCACATAAGGTTCTCTGACACAACAGTGGTTGGCTTCATCAGCAACAATGATGAGTTGCCATCCAGAGGGGAGGTAGTGGTCTATGAAGTTGTAGTTTCAACGTGGACAAGACTACTAAAGAGCTGATTGTGGACTTCAGGAAGCTGGAGGCTGACCAGTTCTCACTGCACATCAATGGCTCCTCTGTAGAGAGAGACAGGGCTACCAAATTTCTTGGAGTTCACGTAACAGTTGATCTCACCTGGTCCTCCATGGCACCTCCTCAGTCAAGAAAGCACAGCAGCGCCTCCACTTCCTGAGGAGTTTGAGGTGAATGAGGCTCCCTGCCCCCATTCCAACCACTTTCTACTCGAGAGTATCCTGGCCGGCTGCGTCATTGCCTGGTATAGGACTTGCAAGGTATCTGCCTAAAAGACCTTGCGATGGACTGTTAGGATGGCTGAGAAAATTATTGTGGTCTCTCTCCTCCCCATCCAGGATATACACCAGAAGCATTACGTTCACAGAGCCCTGAGCATTGTTAAAAATCCCTCCCAACAGTCCCACGATATCTTTGACCTCCTTCTGTCATTCAGAAGGTACCACAGTATAGGAACAAGGACTGTGAGGCTGGGTAACAGCTTCTTTCCCGCAGACTGAGAGATCACCCTGCTACCACCCAGTGGTGCTTGGCATCCGTCTGTCGAAGGACTATGGGTGATTATCATCACAGAAGATATGGAGATCCTGAGATGCCCAGTTGTCAAGATGCCCCTCTTGCCTCACCTAGTCCAAAGTCCTCACCTGTTTTGTCTTAACTTCCCAAAATGCAACACTTCACACTTGTTCATGTTAAACACTGCCTGTCGTTCCTTGGCCAACCTTCCCAGTTGCTCTGGATCTTGTTTCAAACTTGAATAACCTTCTTCACAAGCCACTATTATCACTAATTTTTAGATTAGATTATGAGAACACTCAGTCCTCTTTTATTGTCATTTAGAAATGCATACATGCATTAAGAAATGATGCAATGTTATTATCATAAACCAAGCCACCTACTTCCTCATTCAAAATATTGATACAGATGATGAACAAGAGGGGAACTAGCATGGTTCTCAGTGGCACAGCAGTGGTCTCCAAACTAATGAACAGTCCTTGACTATGAACCCCAGATTCCTGCCACCAAACCAATATGAATCTAATTAGCTAGCTCACCTTGGACTCCATCTGATCTTGCCTTCAGCCTATCATGCAGACCTTTTCAAAGGCCTTGCTAAAGTCTACTTGGACAATGTCTACCAATCTGCCCTTGCCAATTCTCTTGGTCACCTCTTCAAAGAAACAGTCATATTTGTGAGACTTCTTCCCTTGCGCAAAGCCATGTTAACTATCACTAATTAATCCTTGCCTTTTCAAAAGCGTGCTCCTTCATCCTTTACACTAAAGTCATTCTCTTGTATCCCAGCTAACTACACCTGGTATGGGTCATGAAGGTTGTTAATGGATATGGTAGGATATAGATCAGCTGGAGATAATGATAGGGAAATAGCAGCTGATTGAGTTTAGTCAGGATCAAGTTTATTAATACTGACTTGTATCTGTGGAATTTGTTCTTGTGTAGCAGCAATACAGTGCAAAAACATTTATAAAAAACACTAAATTACAAAATAATGCAAAGAGAAAGCAATACAAAGTCGTGTTTATGGAACACGAATTCTAATGGCGAAGGGGACAAAGCTCCTGACCTTTTGAGTTCCTTACGATACAATGGTTCTTGGGGTGTATAGCTCCCTGCAAATGGCAACACAGGTAGTTTGTTTGGTTAAGATGTACAGCATGCCTCCCACTATGGATCAGTGCATTGAGCAAAAAGACAAGTCATGTTGTAGCTTTATAAAACTTTGGTTTTGGCCACATTTTAAGTATTGTGTGTGTGACAGGGTTGAAATCTGTTCAATTTAGTTGTAAATAATTGTTCAAATTTTTAAAGAGTTGAAATTTATTTTGTGAATATCATTTCATGTTGAGAAAAGAAAAGAGATTCCTTGAAAAACATGCAAATATGTTTAGTTGAAAATTCTGAGAATGTGTGTGCAAGGTATTCTTTTGTGGTATTGAGCCCTGAATCTGCCTTTGACTTGTAAGGGCTTGTATTCAATCTTCATGCGATTGAATGCTCATGCCTGCCTGAATGCCTGGGGAAGGGCAGGACATGCTGTACTCATTCCATGAAGTGACTGATGCATGAACATGGCATTATCTATGTTTCATTTGCCATATCCCTTTTTCAGGGGTACTACATGTGCAGCTTTGGTTATTGCATTTCCTGAAGGATATGCAGGCTTTGGAGTGGGTGCAGAAGAGATTGATCAGGATGTTGCCCGGATTAGAGTATTCATTACAAGGAGAGGTTGGACAAACTCAGATTGGATTGCTTTTTCTGGAGTGTCAGAGGTTGAGAGCCAACCTGACAGAACTTTAAAATTATGAGAGGCATAATCGGGATAGAAATGTCAAGTACTAGAGTGCATGGGTTTTTAACAGTAGGTTTTAAAGTCACCTGGTCAATTCCGATGTTAGTTTATTTTAAATGCATCCTTGTTGTAAATCTAGTTTGATTTCCTTTAGTTAAATAATTGGCACCAGTTCTAGAGCTGTTTCTTTGCCTCCGTATGTATGTACAAGATGGTCATAAATTTTATAATGTGAGCCCTGTTCGAAAGTGCATCTTGGGGTCAGATATTTTTGACATTTTTCTAACTTAATACGATTGCATGAACAAAGATAAGTGCTCAGAACTGAACCATGTTCTGCATCAGTGTGCATAAAATTTTCTAAACACGAAATGTAGTCAGTTATCTTGGCTTTACACTGGTGTGCTATACAGGGTAAATGGTTTTACCAGAAAGGCACAGAGTGGATATTGGCTATCAGAATCATCCTTGTACATTGGAAAATTCAGTAATGCAATGCGATGCATGGCTGGCTGTGTTGCTCCTTTGAGCAAGAAAGATAGCTGAACGTTGAGTATAGAAATAAAGTATCAAACAGGCTGTTTATCATTGGGTAGCCTGAAACTGCCTGAGTTGAAAAAAGAGGCCAAAAATGGCGTTGCACCTGCTTTCAGTGTCAGTCTGTGATACACCATTGACGCCTTTGTCCTTAAAGCATTCAGCACAATTCTGTCACAGTTCCTCGGGCAATTTTGTCCTAAAAATCTCTTCTTTGAAGTACAGGTACTGCAGTTTCTGCCATGAGCCTATGTTCGACTGTATAAATAGTTGGGGACTTGCATGTCAGCTTTCATTACATATTTTTCATATCATTTTTGTTTTTTTTCCCGTAGTATGTAAATATAACAAAATCTTGCAGCAGTTGTAGTTCCAATGTTTTTCACAGTATACTTGGAGGAAAATAAGTAGTGTGCAGACATTCCAGGTTGAGAATAACAGTGCGGAAATTATAGAGTTTGCTTTGAGATTGGATGCATTGCAGTTTTTGATTTGGCTTTTAGATTATACAGCAATTCTGCAAAGGAGCAGGCTGTCAGACCCACCATGTCTGTAATGACCATATTGCCAAATCATACTAAACCCATCTGTTTCCATGTGGTCCATATACTGCTTCTAATTGGGATATTTTCCACTGTTTTGCAGGATTATTAAGTAGAGATAATTGGATCTTTGCTAGTTGGACAATAATCCAGATGAGGTCAAATCAATGTGGTGAATGTTTGCTACAGCTCCCTTGTATGGTAGTTTGATGGCTGGCACAGGTCTGATGGGCCAAAGGGCCTCTTTCTACAATGTATTTCTCTGTGACTCTATCTGCACTTATAAAACAAATATCCTACCTGCTTTTTTTTTTGTAATAGCCAAGGCATTGAATTACATAGAAACATAGAAAACCTACAGCACAATACAGGACCTTCAGCCCACAAAGTTGTGCCAAACATGTCCCTGCCTCAGAAATTACTAGGCTTACCTATAGTCCTCTATTTTACTAAGCTCCATGTACCTATCCAAAAGTCTATTAAGAGACCCTATCGTATCCGCCTCCACCACCTTTGGCGGCAGCCCATTGCACGCAGCCACCAATCTCTGAGTAAAAACCTGGTCTCTTCATCTCCTCTGTACCTACACCCCAGCACCTTAAACCTGTGTCCTCTTGTGGCAACCTTTTCAGCCCTGGGACAAAGCCTCTGACTATCCATACAATCAATGCTTCTCATCATCTTATACACCTCTATCAGGTCACCTCTCATCCTCCATCACTCCAAGGAGAAAAGGCCGAGTTCACTCAAGCGATTCTCATAAGGCATGCTCCCCAATCCAGGCAACGTCCTTGTAAATCTCCTCTGCACCCTTTCTATGCCTTCCACATCCTTCCTGTAGTGAGGCGACCAGAACTGAGTACAGTATTAAATCAGTCCTGGGTATGACTTTAAACTGCAACCGGTGATGAGGCTCTGATTGGGGACTTTCAGAGCTTTGGGGAAAGCGGAGTTACCCCTTAGTCATTCATTGCTCCGAGGGCCGCTCTGACCCGGAACGGTAGCACCTGCAAGGATTCCTGCTCAGGATACGGGCGAAGGCCAACGGCAAACCTGGCAGGTTCAGTAACTGAACTTATGACTGAGAAGGTGGATGAGCTATGACCTCAAATGTCAACGGCTATAGTACAGGCAGATGAACATTTGGGAAGAGAGATGGAGATTTCTTTAGTTCGCCCAACTGAAGGCAATAGCAAACCACCGTTGCTAGATACTAGGTTTCCTAGAATCTATTTGCTAAGAAAACCATGGTCAAACTCACAAAATGTATCACACAACAACAGCGTCAAGAGGATCTTCAAGATAATTCTGAAGATGCTTCGCTCGGTAGGGTTGATTCTGGGCAGCAGGGGATCCCTGACCGTCATCAAGCTACTGCTCATAAAATTCAAGTAACACAAAAAAAACTATTGCCACTTGGAATGTAAGAACCCTATATCAAACAGGAGAATTGGACAATGTGATAAATGAAATGGAAAGACTAAAGATTAACATCATGGGAATTAGCGAACTTCATTGGATAGGTACTGGAACATGTCAGAATAGAAATAAAACACTAATTTATTCTTGTGGAACATTCCATACTAATGGAGTAGGAATTCTTATGGATGAAAACATGGTAAAAAAGTGTTTTAGAACATTGGACAATATTAGAAAGAATGCTCCTTGTTAGATTCAGAGGACAACCATTTGATTTAGCAATTATACAGGTATATGCACCAACAACAAATGGAACAAATGACGATATAGATAAATTCTGTGAAGAGCTTGAACAAGCAAAGGATGGATGCAAATCTCAAGATACTGTTATTGTCGTGGGAGATCTAAATGCTAAAGTAGGGCAAGGTGCTGAAGGAGTTATTGTGAGAGGGAAAGAGAAAGTAAATAAACAAGTAATAAATTAGGGATGTAGTAAGGAGGGGAGGAGGGGCATTAACAGAAGTTAAGAGAAATCAATGTTCATGCCATCAGGTTGGAGGCTACACTCTGTCCAGCAGAGGAAGCAGGATCTCCCAGTGGCCACACATTTTAATTCCACGTCCCATTCCCATTCCGATATGTCAATCCTTGGCCTCCTCTACTGTCGATATGAAGCCACACTCAGGTTGGAGGAACAACACCTTGTATTCTGTCTAGATGGCCTCCAGCCTGATGGCATGAACATTGATTTCTCAAACTTCTGTTAATGCCCCTCCTCCTCTTCTCACCACATCCCTAATTTATTTATTTTCTCCCTTTCCCTCTCACAATAACTCCTTGCCTGTTCTCCATCTTCCTCTGATGCTCCCCTTCCCCTTTCTTTCTTCCAAGGCCTTCCGTCCCATGATACTCCCCCTTCTCCAGCCTTGTATCCCTTTTGCCAATAACTTCCTAGCTCTTGACTTCATCTGTCCCCCTCCTGTCTTCTCCTATCATTTCGGGTCTTCCCCTCCCCCTCCCACTTTCAGATCTCTAACTATCTTTTTTTTCCGTTAGTCCTGACAAAGGGTCTCAACCCGAAACGTCGACTGTACTTCTTCCTATAGATGCTGCCTGGCCTGCTGCGTTCCACCAGCATTTTGTGTGTGTCGCTTGATTTCATCAATGACATTTATGAGACTGGAATAATACCTGAAGAGATGAAAAAATCAGTATTTATTACTCTTCCTAAGATGCCTGGAGCAATAGAATGTGAATTACAGAGGACCATAAGTTTAATGAGTCATATTACCAAGATACTTTTAAGAATTTTGATGACAAGAGCTAAAAGTAAGATGTAAGCTGAAATAGGTAAAGAACAATGTGGTTTTGTGAAAGACAAAGGTACAAGAAATGCAATTTTGATGTTAGGAATACTATCAGAATGAGCTATTCAAGTGCAAAAAGATTTGTTTGTTTTATCAACTACACAAAAGCATTTGATAAAGTGAAGCAAAATAAGTTATTTGAAATATTACGAGAAACTCTAGATCTAGATCTGAAAGACCGCTGCAAAATCAGAAATCTGTACTGGGAACAAACTGCCGCTATGAGAATAGATGGAGAATCAAGAGAGGCATTAGACAAGGGTGTGTTTTCGCCCCTGATTTATTTAATGTGTACAGTGAAACAATATTACAAAAAATAAGAGACACCTTGGGAATCAAAGTTGGCGGTGAAAACATCAATAATTTCAGATCTGCAGATGACACCGTTAATTCCAAGTACGGAGGAAGAACTACAAACGTTGACATAGTTGCTGAAGAAAGTGCAAAAATGGGTCTATCTATCAAATGCAAAAAGACAGAATGTATGATGATATCCAAAAAGAAGGAGAATCCTATCTACAGGCTGAGAATAAACGGGGAAGACATAAAACAAGTACAGAACTTTTGCTACTTAGGAAGCTGGGTGACATCAGATGGCAGGTGCAACTTGGACATCAAAAGAAGAACATGGATGGCAAAAGACACTTTTACGAGAATGAAGAGTATACTGACCAATACTAAACTATGCATGACAACCTGCCTCAGAGCCCTGAAATGTTACGTTTATCCAGTTATGTTATATGGCTCAGAATGTTGGACAATATCTAGTAACATGAGGAAACGAATTGAAGCAGCAGAGATGTGGTTTTTGAGGTGGATGCAAAGAATATCATGGACGAAACGAATATCTAACGAGGATCTCATGAACAGAGCAAACACAGAAAGAGAAATGTATGAGATCATGAAAAAGCAATGTAACTTTGGACATGTGATTATTAAAGAAGAGTTAGAATGCACGGTAATTATGGGAAAGATTGAAGGACAGAAAGCAAGAGGAAGACTCAGACAAATGATGATGGAGATAGCAGCCAGAGAACTGGAAACGAATACCAGTGAATTGATGATCCACTTGACCCGATACAGGAATGTGTGTGCCATGGCAATCAAAGCTCAAACTGGGCACGGCACCTGATGGTGATGATTGAAATAAATACTGGTTACAACATTAGTTAGGTTACACCTAGAGAACTGTGTAAAGTTCAGGTTTAAAATATAGCAGGAAGAACCCAATAAAACAAGAGTCCAGAAGTGATTATCTGATGCTGCCAAGAGATTGCAAGGCTGAAATTGCTTTTTTTGGTACAAGCGACTGAGCAGTGACATAATGAGATTATATTTGAGTGACCAAGATAGGTTATTCCGTACTGTTTTTGTAACACAGACGTCAGCAACCCTAACCCTAACAGTGGGCGCAAATTTAAGGTAAACCATTGAAGCATTGGAAGGGAGTTGACCAAGACCAATAAGTACCTGTGTTTCCAGCATTTCTAGCATTTGCAGAATCTCTTGTGCTCAGCTCAAGGGCACCTAGCAATGGGCAATAAATGCTGGGGTTATGCTGATATCTACACCTTTTTAAAACAACAAATTTAAAAGCAGCATTTGCAGCCTTTTGAAGTTTAGAAATCTGAAATAAAAACAGTACATGCTTGAAATGTTCATTTTTAAATCAATGTCATCTGTGGGGAAAAGGCAATGGATTTGAGGTTTCAGAGTGAAGACAGTTCTGTCTGTTAGTGTCTTTCAGCTGGTCAGACAGCATCTTTTACGATTAATGTTTCTAACATTTTCTGTTCTTAATGTTTTTGATCTTAATGACATATCTGGCCCTAAATGATCTTGGCAGGTTGTTACAATGGATTTTTAAAATGATTTTTTAAAAAAGCATAGATAATACAAATGGTAGAATTTTACTGAACAACATAGTCATACAGCATTGAAACAGACCATTTCACTCATTATTCCACTACTTATTTCCTATCCATGTACTTATCTGAATGCTTTTTAAACCATATTCTACCTACCACTACCACCACCTCTGGCAGCATGTTTCATATCCCCATCAATTAAAATCATGATTTCTTTGTAAACAAGTTAATTTGTAAAGAAACAAACCCACATGTTGAAAAGCTTGATTAGCAGGGTTTGTAGTGCAGCATTTTTTAGGTTTCAAATGTTGCTTATTGGTAGCAATAATCTTAGAATCTTAGGGAAAAAAACTTGATCATTTGGGGTTGCAAATCAAGCCAGAAGTAAAGAATTCAGGTGGTATTATTGTCTCCGTGCTAAATTTCAAAAATCAAGTTAACCTTATTAAGACTATTCTTTCATTATAGGAACGTTGCATGTTTGATTTCTTGTAACATCTCAAGACGCTGAAAAGCAGTCTTTAGCTGATTAGGCTATTGTAATGCACCCTTTTCAGGACAGCTGAAGAAAGGTATAAATTGGCTGCAGCTTGATCAAAATGCAGCAGCAAGAATCTTAACCAAGGAAAAAAGAAAATCTGAGCACACTTCATTACACTGGCTGCCTGTGTCCTTTAGGATCAATTTTCAAATGCCCTTAATTGTATACAAGGCTCTGAATAATCTACACATGAGAAATTCTGCAGATGCTGGAAATGCAAAGCAACACACACAAAATGCTGAAGGAACTCAGCATGTCAGGCAGCATCTATAGAAATGAATAAACAGGTTATGTTTCGGGCTAAGATCTTTCTTCAGGACCGGAAGGGAAGTGGGAGGGGGAGACACTGTAATAAAAAGGTGGGGGGAGGGAGAGGAGGACTAGCTAGCAGGTGATGGGTGAAGTCAGGTGGATGGAAAAAGTAAAGGGCGGGAGAAGGAATCTGATAGGAGAGAGGACCATTGGAGAAAGGGAAGTGGGAGGGGGTGGGGGTTAGGGGAGGTGATAGGCAGGTGAGAAGAGGTAAGAGGCCAGGGTGGGGAATAGAAGAGGGGAGGAGGAAGATAATTTTTGTGTTTGTTTTTTTTTGACTGGAATGAGAAATCAATATTCATCCTATCACATTGGAGGCTACACAGATAGAATGTAAGGTGTTGCTTCTCCCCCTAAGGGTGGCTTCATTATGGACCACCATGTCAGAACGGGAATTAAAACGTTTGGCCAGTGGGAAGCTCCTTTATTTATTTATTTTTTTGGGGAGTGTCTATCCCCTTACATCCTTAATTGTAATCTTGGATCTGCGAATACTGGTTTGCTCAGTGTTCCGAGAACCAAGCGTATTAGAACTGGTGCTACGGCATTTTGCTCTTGTACACCAAAAATCTGGAATATTCTACTGACTGAGATACACCAGGTTAGTACTGTGGAACGTTTCAAAACTTCTAAAAATCTAGTTTTTTTAATTTGGCCAATTCGTAGGATTACTTAATGCCTGTGGATGTTGATTACATTTGTGTAATATATATTTGATTATGTTTTATTCTATATAATTGTCCTATTTTTAATGTTGTATTGTACTCTTATGACTATATCAGTCTATCTTTACAATCTATGTAGAGAACATTCAGCCTGCATTTTAATGTATGAAAGGTGCTATATAAATTTTTTTCATATGGCAGCTTGTCTATCCAGAAATTGTTCTTTGGTTTTCTGACACTGGAGTGGTATTGAAGCATTTAATGGCACACGAGAAAATTTTCAGTTTCCTAATGGCTAGTTCATATTTAAATTATAGATGGTTGATTTTGTGCGCATTACTTGGATAAGCGTTTGCTATTGAATCAGATGTGGCTGGGCAAATTTCAATATGCAAATTATTAACTTATTCTTGATTTAGTAATGCACCTGCCATTAGTTTTAAATCTGTTACAGTTAGCTTGAAGTGATTCTGTTATACCACCATATGAGGTCCTGTGGTAAGCAGAATGATTCTCATCAGAATGTATGCAAAAATATTCAGGGCTATAATTACAATATGCATTTTTAATTTGAGGCAATAGGACTCTGACTCCAGTCGTTGAATATCATTGTATTTTCATCTTTGTAGATTTCCTTTTCAGACTTGCACTAAATACATGACAAGGGTTTTGATAACTCTATTGAGTTTAATCTTTATTTAACTGCAAATTATTGAAGATTTGATTTCAGCAGTTACTTGTCCAGAGTCGAAGCAAGTCAACCTCAACAACTAGGGCTACTAAAATGACTTCCAAATTTGAGACTCTGCATGGTATGTGGTATAATGGGTATTTCTAGCACTTAGTCTTTGTATCTTGGCAATCAGCATTCATTGATTACCAACCAACACACATAAAAATTGCTGGTGAACGCAGCAGGCCAGGCAGCATCTATAGGAAGAGGTACTGCCTGGCCTGCTGCATTCACCAGCAATTTTTATGTGTGCTGCTTGAAATTCCAGCATCTGCAGATTTCCTTATGTTTTCATTGATTACCAATTGTTTTGACCCAAATGATGGATTAGAATTTTTTTTGATTTTTCTGGAATTAGGATACACATAATTGGACTAATATGTTGAAAAGTCTGCAATACTGAGTTCTAAAAGGCAGCTGTAATATCAAAATACAGGCTAAAAAAAAAAATCTCTGGGTTTGGAGGATATAATCTCATGTAATGGATATCAGCCTCATCTCTGAATTGGGATTGCTGAATTCACGTTTGGATTCGTCCAACTAATAATCAGCAACCTATTGTTTGTAGAGCGTAAGCTCAGAGCCAGGTTCATTATCACTGGCGTGTTATGAAATTTGTTTTGCAGTACAGTATAAGACTTCTCCAGTGTGTTCAACACCATCTGCCCTGCTCTGCTGGGGGAGAAGCTGACAGCGATGCAGGTGGATGCTTTCCTGGTGTCATGGATTCTTGATTACCTGACTGGCAGACCACAGTACGTGTGCTTGCAACACTGTGTGTCCAACAGAGTGATCAGCAGCACTGGGGCTCCATAGGGGACTGTCTTGTCTCCCTTTCTCTTCACCATTTACACCTCTGACTTCAACTATTGCACAGAGTCTTGTCATCTTCAGAAGTTTTCGGATGTCTCTGCCAGAGTTGGATGCATCAGCAAGGGAGATGAGGTCGAGTACAGGGCTACTGTAGGAAACTTTGTCACATGGTGTGAGCAGAATTATCTGCAGCTTAACGTGAAAAAGATTAAGGAGCTGGTGGTAGACCTGAGGAGAGCTAAGGCACCAGTGAGCCCTGTTTCCATCCAGAGGGTCAGTGTGGACATGGTGGAGCATTACCAATACCTGGGGATACGAATTGACAATAAACTGGACTGGTCAAAGAACACTGAGGCTGTCTACAAGAAGGGTCAGAGCTGTCTCTATTTCCTGAGGAGACTGAGGTCCTTTAACATCTGCCAGACGATGCTGAGGATGTTCTACGAGTCTGTGGTGGCCAGTGCTATCATGTTTGCTGTTGTGTGCTGGGGCAGCAGGCTGAGGGTAGCAGACACCAACAGAATCAACAAACTTATTCGTAAGGCCAGTGATGTTGTGGGGATGGAACTGGACTCTCTGGTGGTGGTGTCTGAAAAGAGGATGCTGTCTAAGTTGCATGCCATCTTGATCAATGTCTCCCATCCACTACATAATGTACTGGGTGGGCACAGGAGTACATTCAGCCAGAGACTCATTCCTCCAAGATGCAGCACAGAGAGTCATAGGAAGTCATTCCTGCCTGTGGCCATCAAACTTTACAACTCCTCCCTTGGAGGGTCAGACACCCTGAGCCAATAGGCTGGTCCTGGACTTATTTCATAATTTACTGGCATAATTTACATATTACTATTTAACTATTTATGGTTCTATTACTATTTATTATTTATGGGGCAACTGTAACGAAAACCAATTTCCCGCTGGGATCAATAAAGTATGACTATAAGAATACTAAGTTACAGAACTAAATATTTCAAAGTAAAGTAGTGTACATGTCCCATTCAGAAATCTAACCCTGGAGGGAAAGAAACTGTTCCTAAAATGTTGAGGGTGTATGTCCTCAGACTCCTGTAACTCTTCCCTGATGGTGGTGGTGAGAAGATGACATGTCCTTGATGGTGAGGGTTGATAATGATGGACGCCACCTTTTGAAGATGTCCTTGATGGTGAGGAGGTTAGCGTCCATAATGAAGCTGGCTGTGTGTACAACCCTCTGCACTCTTTTTTTATTGTGTGCTTTGGAGCCGAGAACAGTACAGTGCAGGAATAGATAGATCCTCTGGGCCATCGTGTCTGCATCAACCGTGATGCCTAATTAAACAATGCCAGCTACTTGCACACAGTCCATATCCCTCTAATCCTTTTGTGTCCATATGTGTGTTTAATTGTCTCTTAAACATACGATTATATGCTTCAACTACCTCCCCGGCAGCACTCTGTGTGTGATGCATGTTTGAAATAAATTTGGCGTCCCATTCTCCTTTGAACTGGCCTCCTCTTACCTTGCGTTGGAAAATTTTTTAAAAAATCCCATGAGTGTGGAAATTCATTTGTTCTGTAGAAAATCTTCCACGTTCAATTGTTTTGAATGGGGTGGTCAAACTTACATGCTTATTATTTGGTCTGGATTTTGCGGTAGTAATAATTAAATTTTCTTTAATATCCATAATTGCAAAACCAAAATCCAGTTTGAAAAATACAAAACAAAGACGGACGTTGCAGTAGAAATTGCAATAACTTGATCATGGAAAATCTTTTGCATTGTTTTATGAGCTTGGCAATTAACTTGCAGATGTTTCACCAGTTGTTGGTGTTTCTCTTTTGGGAGTGCTCGCATTTGTATAGCCGCCGCTGCAGCCCCCCCCCCCCCCCCACCCACCATTTGCTTGCCTCTGTCCTGATTGACTACCCCTTCAGTTGACCTTTGAATTCTACTGGCTCATGATTTTTGGCTCCTAGGGGTTCGTAGATGCCATCTATTTCAATAGGTTCATTTATGAAGTTATCAGAAGGGAACCACACTTCTGAATGGCAAAGCTATCAGGGATAGTTATTGCTACATTGTTACACCTTGAAAATGGCAACAAAATTAGGATTTCCAGACGTAAATGGTTTAACAGAGGAAATCAGCTGAACTGCTAGTGACTCAACTAACTCTTCTCCATGTAATCCCTTCATTGAAATTATGGGAAATTACATGAACTGAAGTGAACTAAAGCTATTGACACAATAGTTCCATTGTAAATTACACTGAAAATCTTGTTTTCTAGTCTGAGATTGGTATTTATAATGCTGTATGAAAATCATTCAGTACTTAGAGCAGAGCACAAAATGCTGAAGGAACTCATTGGGTCAGGAAACATCTATTAAGGGGAAATGAACAGTTGATGTTTCCGGCTGAAAGTGGGCATCATTCAGATACAGCAATGTATAGCACCATATAAAAGTGAACTGTTACTTTATTGGGAGGAGACTCAAGGAGAAGGGCACACAGTTAAGGTTGTAGGGTTGATGCATATGATAAAGACTCTGAATAGCCGGACAAGATGCTAGTTAGACCACACTTGGAATATCATGTGCAATTCTGGTACAGCAGTACAGAAAGGATATGGTAAAGTTGGATAGGGAGCAAAGTGTTGCCTGGGATGGAAGGCTTTATCTACAAGGAGAACAACAGGAATTCTGCAGATGCTGAAAATTCAAGCAACACACATCAAAGTTGCTAGTGAACGCAGCAGGCCAGGTAGCATCTGTAGGAAGAGGTGCAGTCGATGTTTCAGGCCGAGACCCTTCGTCAGGACTAACTGAAGGAAGAGTGAGTAAGGAATTTGAAAGTTGGAGGGGGAGGGGGAGATGCAAAATGATAGGAGAAGACAGGAGGGGGAGGGATAGAGCCGAGAGCTGGACAGGTGATAGGCAAAAGGGGATACGAGAGGATCATGGGACAGGAGGTCCGGGAAGAAAGATAAGGCTGGGGGGGGGGGGGGACCCAGAGGATGGGCAAGAGGTATATTCAGAGGGACAGAGGGAGAAAAAGGAGAGTGAGAGAAAGAATGTGTGTATAAAAATGAGTAACAGATGGGGTACGAGGGGGAGGTGGGGCCTTAGCAGAAGTTAGAGAAGTCGATGTTCATGCCATCAGGTTGGAGGCTACCCAGACGGAATATAAGGTGTTGTTCCTCCAACCTGAGTGTGGCTTCATCTTTACAGTAGAGGAGGCTTTGGATAGACATGTCAGAATGGGAATGGGATGTGGAATTAAAATGTGTGGCCACTGGGAGATCCTGCTTTCTCTGGCGGACAGAGCGTAGATGTTCAGCAAAGCGATCTCCCAGTCTGCGTCGGGTCTCGCCAATATATAAAAGGGCACATCAGGAGCACCGGACGCAGTATATCACCCCAGTCGACTCACAGGTGAAGTGTTGCCTCACCTGGAAGGACTGTTTGGGGCCCTGAATGGTGGTAAGGGAGGAAGTGTAAGGGCATGTGTAGCACTTGTTCCGCTTACATGGATAAGTGTCAGGAGGGAGATCAGTGGGGAGGGATGGGAGGGATGAATGGACAAGGGAGTTGCGTAGGGAGCGATCCCTGCGGAATGCAGAGAGACGGGGGGAGGGAAAGATGTGCTTAGTGGTGGGATCCCGTTGGAGGTGGCAGAAGTTACAGAGAATAATATGTTGGACCCGGAGGCTGGTGGGGTGGTAGGTGAGGACCAGGGGAACCCTATTCCTAGTGGGGTGGTGGGAGGATGGAGTGAGAGCAGATGTACGTGAAATGGGGGAGATGCGTTTAAGAGCAGAGTTGATCGTGGAGGAAGGGAAGCCCCTTTCTTTAAAAAAGGAAGACATGTCCCTCGTCCTAGAATGAAAAGCCTCATCCTGAGAGCAGATGCGGCGGAGACGGAGGAATTGCGAGAAGGGGATGGCGTTTTTGCAAGAGACAGGGTGAGAAGAGGAATAGTCCAGATAGCTGTGAGAGTCAGTAGGCTTATAGTAGACATCAGTGGATAAGCTGTCTCCAGAGACAGAGACAGAAAGATCTAGAAAGGGGAGGGAGGTGTCGGAAATGGACCAGGTAAACTTGAGGGCAGGGTGAAAGTTGGAGGCAAAGTTAATAAAGTCAACGAGTTCTGCATGCGTGCAGGAAGCAACACCAATGCAGTCGTCGATGTAGCGAAGGAAAAGTGGGGGACAGATACCAGAATAGGCACGGAACATAGATTGTTCCACAAACCCAACAAAAAGGCAGGCATAGCTAGGACCGATATGGGTGCCCATAGTTACACCTTTAGCTTGGAGGAGGTGGGAGGGGCCAAAGGAGAAATTATTAAGAGTAAGGACTAATTCTGCTAGATGGAGCAGAGTGGTGGTAGAGGGGAACTGATTAGGTCTGGAATCCAAAAAGAAGCGTAGAACTTTGAGACCTTCCTGATGGGGGATGGAAGTATATAAGGACTAGACATCCATGGTAAAAATAAAGCGGTGGGGGCCAGGGAACTTAAAATTATCGAAAAGTTTAAGAGCGTGAGAAGTGTCACGAACATAGGTCGGAAGGGATTGAACAAGGGGTGATAAAACCGTGTCGAGGTATGCAGAAACGAGTTCGGTGGGGCAGGAGCAAGCTGAGACAATAGTTCGGCCAGGACAGGCAGGTTTGTGGATCTTGGGGAGGAGGTAGAAACGGGAAGTGCGGGGTGTGGGAACTATAAGGTTGGTAGCAGTGGATGGGAGATCCCCTGAGCGGATAAAGTCGGTGATGGTGTGGGAGACAATGGCCTGGTGCTCCTTAGTGGGGTCACGATTGAGGGGTAAATAAGAGGAGGTATCCGCGAGTTGTCGCTGTGCCTCGGCAAGGTAGAGGTCAGTACGCCAGACTACAACAGCACCCCCCTTATCGGTGGGTTTAATAATAAGGTTATGATTAGTGCGGAGGGAGTGGAGAGCAGAGCGTTCCGAAGGAGTGAGGTTGGAATGGGGACAAGGTGCGGTGAAGTCGAGACGGTTGATGTCCTGTCGGCAGTTAGCGATAAAGAGATCCAGAGCAGGCAGAAGACCAGAGCGGGGTGTCCATGAAGAAGAGGAGGGTTGAAGATGGGAGAAGGGGTCATCGGTGGGGGTGGAAGAGTCCTTGCCGAAGAAGTAGGCTCGGAGACGGAGACGGCGGAAGAAAAGTTCCGCATCGTGGCGAACACGGAACTCGCTGAGGTGTGGGCGAAGGGGGACAAAGGTGAGGCCCTTACTGAGGACAGAGCGTTCTGCCTCCGACAGTTGAAGGTCGGAGGGGATGGTAAAGACCCGGCACGGATGAGAGCTGTGATCGGGGGGGAGGGGGGAGGCTGGGGGTGTCAATGGAGAGGGGAGGGTTGGGGTGAGAGGAAGATGGAGCCTCTGAGGGCCCAGGAGTTGACGGGATCTGAGGAAGACGGGGCTGCGGAGTGGTGGTGGGGGAAGGGGAGGCGGGAGTCACAACAGCAGCACATAAAGACCCGGCCTGGAGTTCAAGGCTGGCGTCGCAGTTGGTGGTTGCGCAATTGCTGTGAAGGCGTCCATGGTTGTTGCTGGAGTCCGGGTTTTGAATATGCCCTGAGGTGTAGGAGCCGGCGAGATCAATGGCAGGGGCTGCAATCTGAAGTTCATGCCTGCTAGTTTCAGGGCCAGCAGTCTCTGGAGTCCGTAGATGTAGGATCTTGCTATCTTTGCCTAACATGACAAAGTTACAAAAACGGCGATTGCAGGCGTGAATCCGAGGGAGGATGAAATAATGGGTAGGACCATTACAGACGGCGAAGAAAGTGTCCCGAAGGTGTGGAAGGGTCTGGGATAGGGACACCAAGTACCTCCTCATGGCAGAGAGATTCGCCTTCAGAGCTTGACGGGAGAAGCGGCGAGAGGCAGAGTCAATAAAATGTGAGTACCTGGGATCCTCAGAAGGGCCAAATTGAGAGGCCTGGAAACGAATCCTAAAGCCAGCTGGAGTAAGTTGGCGATGGAGGCACGTTCCAAGAAAGGATATATGGCTGTGATAGCGAGTTTGAGTCAAAGTGTGGTCGAAAAGTTGAAGAGCTGAAGAAATTACAGATGGGGAGCAGTGAGGGATGGTTTCACTGAACTCCCGACGAAGAGAGGATCTAAACTTCTTTGGTGTAGGCATCACCGGAAGAGGCTTCGCAGTAGTGAATTTAAACGCAAACAACAGGAATTCTGCAGATGCTGGAAATTCAAGCAACACACATCAAAGTTGCTGGTGAACGCAGCAGGCCAGGCAGCATCTGTAGGAAGAGGTGCAGTCAACGTTTCAGGGCGAGACCCTTCGTCAGGACTAACTGAAGGAAGAGTGAGTAAGAGATTTGAAAGTTGGAGGGAGAGGGGGAGATCCAAAATGATAGGAGAAGACAGGAGGGGGAGGGATACAAGGAGAGATTGGACAGGGGAATTGCTCTCACTGGAACACAGGAGGCTTAAAGTTGCCTTGTAGAAGTTTATAAAACTGAGGGCTGTAGAATGGGTAAATGATCTTTTTCAAAGGGTAGAGAAGTCTAAAACGGTTTTAAGTTGAGAGGGGAAATATTTCAAGATCTCAGAATATTTCTCCCAGGATGGGTAGGTGTATGGAACAATCTGCCAGAGGAAGTGGTAGAGACAAGTGCAGTCACAACATTTAAAGCATTTGGAGAGGTATATATGTTGGAGAAGAATGGAGGGATATAGAAACTGAGGGTAACGTGGTTGTATATTTCAACTGGCGAGGAAGAGCTAAGCTTAAGGGAATGTTTCTGTGCTGTACCACTGAGCTGTCTGCTTCTGGCTGTTAAATTAATTTGGTGCTCTGATCCAGCTACCCTGTCCAGCAAACTGTTACTAAACCATAGAAACAGATTATTTATTCCTGTTGTCAATCAGTTTGATACCTCTTACCCAGCACTTGTATACTTTTTGTAGGATTTTCCATTCATGGAAATTGGTCTTTCCATACCAGGCTGTGATGCAGCCACTCTCCACCACACATCTATAGAAGCTTGTCAAAGTTTTAGCTGTCATGCCAAATCTTCACAAACTCCTAAGGAAGGAGAGGCGCTCGTAATTGAACTGAAGTGCTGGGCCTAGGACAGGTCTTCCAAAATGATAACACTGAGGAATTTACAGTTGTTGACCTTCTCCACCTCTGATCCTCTGAGAACTGGCTCATGAACCTCTGGTTACCTTCTAGCGAAATCAATAATCAGCTCCGTGGTCTTGCTGACATTGCATGAGAGGCTGTTGTTGTGGTGGCACTACTCAGCCAGATTTTCAATTTCCTTCCTATATGTGGCATCAGCACCACCTTTGTTTTGGCCAACAACTGTGGTATCATCAGCAAACTTAAATGTGGCATTGGAGTTGTGCTTAGTCACTGAAGCACCTTCAATTACTCCAAAAGACTGAGGTTTGGTAAAATACTGAAAGGCTTTTATTCGTTGTACAATACGACCTCCACAGTGAGTGTCTGCCCCCGGACTGAGGGGGGAGGGGCAAGGCGAAACACCTTTATACAGGACTCCGTGGGAGGAGCCACAGGGGCAGTCAGCAGAGGGGTGTGTCCAGACAGGCAACCGAGTTACCACATATATACATGGTTTACCACATTCACCCCTCCTTTTTTAAAAAGAGTCCCGCGGGGTGAAGTGACTGACAATATTTACAACCAGTATATTTACAGGTTAAGTCTATCAGGCGGTCGAGTCCGTCGCTGTGACCTACGTAGCACCGGCGGTGATTGCGTCGGCAATGGCGGTTGTGCTGGCTCCGGCCTGACTTCAGGTGCCAGCACGTTAGGCGTCGGTAATCCCTTGTGCGTGTGCGTCACGCCCGGTATGGGAGTGTCGTGTGGTGTCTGGGTAGGGTTTGGAGTACGCGGTGTCTCGTGAGTATATATATTGGTGGATACAGGGTTAATAGTCACCACGGAGTGTTCAGGGTAGGGGCCCGGTGCTCCTGCGGACGCCAGGTCGCGGATGGAGACCGTGTCCTCACGCCCATCAGGTAAAACCATGTAGGCATACTGGGGGTTTGCATGAAGTAAGTGAACCCTCTCGACCATCAGGCAGTATTTATTGCTCCTCGCATGTTTCTGGAGCAGCACTGGCCCTGGGGATGTAAGCCAAGATGGCAGGGTGGTTCCAGTGGTCGATTTTCTGGGAAAAGAAAAGAGCCGCTCATGAGGGGTGGCATTGGTGGCTGTGCATAACAGGGAGCGGATGGAGTGGAGTGCCTTGGGAAAGACCTCCTGCCAGCGGGAGACCGGCAGTCCCTTTGACCTGAGGGCTAAGAGTGTGGCTTTCCACACTGTGCCATTCTCCTTCTCCACCTGTCCATTCCCCCGGGGATTTAGCTCGTGGTCCAACTAGTTGCAATTCCCCTAGCCAGTAGATATTGGTGCAGCTCGTCACTCATAAACGAGGACCCTCTGTCACTGTGGATATTGCATGGGTATCTGAACAGAGTGAAGAGCTTGCGCAGGGCTTTTATAACTGAAGTGGTAGTGGTGTCGGGGCAGGGGATGGTGAAGGGGAACCGCGAGTACTCGTCGATAACGTTAAGAAAGTACACATTGCGGTCGGTGGAGGGAAGGGGACCCTTAAAGTCAACACTCAGTGGCTCAAAGGGGCGGGTGGTCATGATTAGTTGTGCCTTTTCGGGTCGGTAGAAGTGTGGTTTGCACTCTGCACAGACTTGGCAGTCTCTGGTCATCATCCTGATCTCCTCAAGGGAGTAAGGCAGGTTCCGGGCTTTCACGAAGTGGAAAAGCCGGGTGACTCCCGGGTGGCAAAGGTCTACATGTAGGGCGTATAGCTGGACAATCTGCGTGCTGGCACATGTTCCCCGGGATAGGGCATCGGAGGGCTCGTTGAGCTTCCCAGGCCTGTACATGATGTCATAGTTGTAGGTGGAGAGTTCGATTCTCCACCTCAGAATTTTATCATTTTTGATTTTGCTCCGCTGCTGGTTATTAAACATGAATGCGACTGAGCGCTGGTCAGTCAACAGGGTGAACCTTTTGCCGGCAAGATGGTGCCTAATAGCTTCCACTACCAAACCTCAGTCTTTTGGAGTTATTGAAGGTGCTTCAATTTTATTCGCTGTACAATACGACCTCCACGGTGAGTGTCTGCCCCTGGACTGAGGGGGAGCGGCAAGGCGAAACACCTTTATACAGGACTCTGTGGGAGGAGCCACAGGGGCAGTCAGCAGAGTGGCGTGTCCAGACAGTTAACCCAGTTACAACACATATATATGGTTTACCACATTCACACAGTCGTAAATGTAGAGCAGAGGGCTAAGCACACAGTCTTGTGGTGCACCTGTGCTGATGGAGATTGTGGAGGAGATGTTGCCAATCCAAACTGACTGGGGTCTGCAAGTATGGAAATCAAGGATTTCCCACAAGGAGGTATTGAGGCAAAGGCCTTGAGGCTTACTGATTAGCTTAGAGGGGATGATGGTGTTAAATGCAGAGCTGTAGTTGTTAAAGAACATCCTGATCCTATGCATCTTTGCTGTCCAGATGTTCTAAGTTTGTGAAGAGCCAATGAGATGGCATCTGCTGTGGATCTATTGTTCCAGTAGTCAAATTAGAGTGGATCCAGATCCCTTCTCAGGAAGGACTTGATATGGTTCATCACCATCTCTCAAAACACTTCATCACATTGGATGTAAGTGCTACTAAGATAACTTGGACAATAACAATACCTATGTCAGGCTGCTGGATATTAGTTATATCTCAGCATGCAACATCATACCCTCAGTATTAATTGAGAAGCTCCAAAACTTGGGCCTCTACCTCCATCTGCAACTGGATCCGTGACTTCCTCATTGGGAGACGACCGTCACTGCTGTTCGGAAATAACATTGTCCCCCTTGCTGAAAATCAACACTACCACATCTCAAGGATGCATGCTTGGCTTACTACTCGACTCTGTACACCCATTTGGCTAGACACAGTTCAGATGACATGTATAAATTTGTCGAAGGCGCACTGTTGTTGGCAGAATTTCAGATAGTGACGAGGAGGTGTACAGGAGTGAGATAGATCAGGTGATTAACTGGTGTCGTGGCAACAATCTGCACTCAACATTAGGACGATCAAGGAATTGATTGCAGACTTCAGGAGTGGGAAGTTGAGTGAACACATACCAGTCCCCATCGAGGGATCGGCAGTGGAAAAGGTGACCAGTTTCAAGTTCCTGGGTGTCAACAGCTCCTGAAGATCTATTCTGGGCCCAACTTATTGATACAATTACAAAGAAGGCATGACAGCAGCTATATTTCATTAGGAGTTTGAGGAGAATTGGTACATTACCAAAGACATGCAAATTTCCACATATGTGCCGTGGAGAACATTCTGACTATTTGCATCACCATCTGGTATGGAGGGTGATTGCACAGGATTGGAAAAAGCTGCAGGAAGTTGCAAACTTGGCCATCTCCAGCATAGAGAACATCTACAAAAGATGATGCCTCAAAAGAGATGGAATCCATCATTAAGGTCCTACATCACCCTGGAAATACCCTTGTCTCAATGCTACCATCAAGGAGGTGGTTCAGAGGTCTGAAGATAGTGTTTTAGAAACAGCTTCTTCCCCACCACCATCAGATTTCTGAATGGACAGTGAAACCATGTGCACTACCTCACTATTTCTTTTGTTTCTGAAATACTTTTTTAATCTAATCTTGTGTGTGTATATAATATATTCTGCCATAAAACAACAAATTTGATGATGAATGCTTGTGATATTAAACCTGATTCTGAAATTTACCACAGCCTTTGATGCTTGAGCATAGTCTTATCAACTGAGGAAAAAGTAATATTTGAAGATGAAGACTTTGGATCTGACATAGAACCTTCTAGCAGCCGACAGTAATATATGCTTCTATTTACTTCTGCGATCTGGCAGACAATCATCTGTAAAACTGCTACAAGATCTTCCAAATCCACTGGAAGAACAAGGGAACTAATTTCTTCTCTTTGGCTGGTATCACTAATGTGGAGGTCTGAGTTGCTCTTAGTGAACTACGGCTGGTTTTTTTTTGTTTGTTTGTTGTATGCTAAATAATATGGTCCCAAACAGTGGTCTGATTTCTGATACATTTCAACCCTGAGGGTGAATCATAAAAATACCACTGGGTTGGTCTGTAGCTGCTAGGAAATGAGACTGAAGAGTAAATAAAACCTAATGGCCTAGTGATCTGCAAAAGTAAATCTAACAACCATGCATATTAAACCTCAAGAGTAAGATGAGATGTGGCTTCGTAGTAGTATTTTAGGACCAATGTCAGGAAAGTAATTGGTATTGAATAATCAATAAAGGGTGGATATTTAGGGTAGTCCTGATGGTATTACTGTTATGAAAATAAGGATGTTTGGCCATTGAGTCTGAATGAATTTAAGAAGTTTGGAAAAACTTACTTCATCATCAATCTTGAAAACTAGCGTCAGTGAAAATCCTAAAACACAAGGATTCTGCAGATGCTTGAAATCCAGAGCAACACATACACAAAATGCTGGAGAAACTCAGCAGGTTAGGCAGCATCTATGGAGGGGAATAAATAGTCAGTGTTTCGGAATAAGGTCCATCAACAGGACTTGGAAAGGAATGGGGAAGGAACCAGAATAAGAAGTTTGAAGGGGAAGGAGTACAAGCTAGCAGGTGACGGGAAGGTGTGTGGGTGGGGGAGGGGTGATGAAGTGAGAAGCTGGGAGCTGATGGGTGGAAGAGGTAATGGGTAGAAAAAGAAGCAATCTGTTAGGAAAGGACAGTTGAGCATGGGAGAAAAAAAGGAGGAGGGAACCCAAAGGGAGGTGATGGGCACTTGAGAAGAGAAGGGGTAAAAAGGGAGCCAGAATGAGGAATGGAAAAAGAGAAAAGGGATGAGGAGGGAACAAAAGTTGCCAGAAGTGAGAGAAATTGATGCTCCTGCCATCATGTTGGAGGCTACCCAGATGGAATATGAGGTGTTGCTGCAAATGACATCATTGTGACTGTATGGGAGGCCATGGACCAACATGCTGGAATGGAGATGAGAAGTCGATTTTTAAAATGGGTGACAACCAGGAAATCCTAAACCTATGCTGAACTCATCAATTTCATCAACTTTGCATCAAACTTCCACCCTGCCGTCAAATTTGCATGGCCCATCTCTGACCCCTCTCTCCCATTTCTTGATCTCCAGTGTCTCCATCGCTGGAGATGGACTTTCTACTGATATATTTTATAAACCTACTGACTCTCACAACTATCTTGACTATACCTCTTCCCACCCTTTCACTTGTAAAAATGCTGTTCTTTTTTTCTTGGTTCCTCCATCTCTGCCGCATGTGTTCTCAGGATGAGGCTTTCCATTCAAGAATATCTGGGATGTCCTCCCTCAAAGAATGGGGTTTCTAATCTGCCACCATTCATGCTGCCCTCACCACATCTCGTCCATTTCCTGCACATCCGCCCTCGCCCTATTCCCCTGCTGCCATAACAGAGAAAGGGTTCCCCTTCTCCTTACCACCCCACAAGCCTGTG
This sequence comes from Mobula hypostoma, assembly GCF_963921235.1. Classification (NCBI taxonomy): domain Eukaryota; kingdom Metazoa; phylum Chordata; class Chondrichthyes; order Myliobatiformes; family Myliobatidae; genus Mobula; species Mobula hypostoma. The sequence goes on from NC_086106.1 coordinate 60,180,146, forward strand.
TATGCAATGTATCATTCTCCATAACCTCCACCATCTTCAACAGGATCCTGCCTGTAGACACATTGTTCCCTCACTCCATTCCCCACTTTACGCAGGGTTTGCTCTCTACCTGACTACCTGGTCCATTCATCTCTCCCCATTGATCTTCCTCCTGGCACTTATCCCTACAAAGTTCAAAGTAAATTTATTATCAAAGTACATATATGTCACCATATACAATTCAGAGATACGTTTTGTTACGGTCACACTCAGTAAGTGCAAGAATCATGATGGAATCAATGAAAGATTGCACCCATCAGGATGTGCAAAAGACAACAAACCGCAAATGCAAAAGGAATAATAATAATCAATAAATAAACAATAAATATTGAGAACATGATGTGAAGAGTCCTTGAATGCGAGTCCCTGTAAATGGGACAAGTACTACAATTGCCCATTTACCTCATCCCTCGCCACCATTCAAGGCCCCAAACAGTCCTTCCAGATGGGGCAACATTTCACTGGCAAGTTTCTCGGGATCATCAATTGTATCCAGTGCGTCCGCTGCGGTTTCCATTTCGATAGACTTTCTATTCCCATTCTGACATGTCAGTCTATGGCCGCCTCTACGGTCTCAATGAAGCCATTCTCAGGTTGGAGGAGCAACATCACATATTCAGTCTGTGAGGCTCCACCCTGATGGTATGGACACTGATTTTTCTATCTTCTCTTTATTTATCCCCCCTCCTCCTCTCTTTTTCCATTCCCCATTCTGATTTCCCTCTTATCCCTTCCCTTTTCCTCACCTACCCATTATATTGCTCTGATTCATCTCCTCCTCTTTCTCCCATGGTCAGTTGTACTCTCCTATCTGATTCATTCTTCAGCCCTTGACCCCTTCCACCTGTCTCCTCCCAGCCTATCACTTTACCTCCCAAAACACCTCGGAGCAAAACATTAGCTGTTTATTCCTCTCCATAAATGCTGCCTGACCTGTTGAGTGCCACCAGCATTTTGTGTGTGTTGTTAAAAATCTGTTGTCTATTTGTAGTTTATGCAATTATAAATTTTGTATCATGTGTTAATAAAACAGTGGCACCCATTGCTGATTTGGAGATGTACTGAATAGAAAACTTTATTACTGGCTTCACATATGTGTGGGTGACAAGTATTAATAGCCTATCTTGTTGACAGGGAGAGCAAAGATATTGTGGTCAGTGAATGAACATTCCGGTGACCATGGCAGAGCACCCTCCACTCGAAACAGCAGTAATAAATGAAGTCCCATTTCTGCCTCATATGGTCAACGGGGATAGTGGACAACAGGTAAGTGCCAAACTAAAAGTAATGCATATGGCGTTCGATTCCTTCATTTTCAAATTTGAAAGCCTAATTTCATCTAAACATAAGGGAAATTGCATCAATGTTTATTCCAGAATACATCAACTTGGCTTTTTTTGTGCAGTTACAACATTAATTTATTCATTACAACATGTTCCAACATGTTGATCCACGGCCTCTTCTTGTGACCACCCTCAGGGTGGAGGAGCAACTCTATATTTTGTCTGGGTAGCCTCCAGCCTGATGGCATAAATATCAATTTCTCCTTCCAGTAAGCAAATTTCCACCTCCTCTGTTACGTAACCGGCAACAATGAATATTAATCGAGACAGGTTTTATAAAAACCGAACATTTATTAAACACGTATAAACGATAAGGAGAAAAAAACAAAGGAAAACTTTGACCGGAGGTTAAACAGCCGTTCATCAGCTCCACTCGGCTCTGGTTCTTAAAGCGTGAACTGCGAAAACAGTTCTTAAAGCGATACAGTCAGATATAGTTCTTAAAGCGATAACTTCAAAAGTCCAACAGTTTTACGCATTCAATTGGGAGAGACTTCTCTGGAAAACGATTTCTTCACTGACGCACCTTTACTGCTGGTTCTGTCCACAGGATTCCCAATGCCGAAAATAAACAGTTTAAATCAACTGACCTTAAATTGTTTAGAGAGAGAGAGAGCCTTTGTGCATGAACTCATTGCGCTATTGCAAGAGTTATTTCAATGCAGCTTCTCTTCAACGATAAGGTCGATCCTTTATTAAACTGCCAACCGATGCCAACTTCTCTCGATCCTTCACTTCGACGAATTCTTCACTCTCCCTTCAAAACTGTCGGAATTGAGTAAAATGGCACTTCCAGCCACAAATTTCCAGTCCAAGTAATATGGAATCTTTCAACAGAACGTACAATCATTTTAAAAATGAAACTGCGTCACAAAAACAAACACGTAACAGAAACGGAGATACAACACGTTCTATCTGGAAATCTACAAACTCAAAAATCCCACTGCGTCACCTGAGTCGACCCTTATATAGACACGGGGGGGGGGGGGCACATGTCGTCACGTGACCTCACATCGGCGGGAAAATCACATCAGGTGACCTCCAAAAGACCATTACAGCATTCTCACAAAAAAAAACAGATCTCCTTGAGCATGTAACGTTTCTCCCTTCCTCTATTCCCCACTCCGTGACTTTTCAACTTTTTTTTTCTCACCTGCCTATTACTTTTCCCTGGATTCACTCCTTCTTCCCTTTCTCCTATGGCCCTTTCTCCTCTCCTATCAGATTCCTTCTCCAGCCCTTGACCTTTCCCACCCACCTGGCTTCACATATCACCTTTCAGCTAGCCTCCTTCCCCTACCCCACCCCACTGATTTTTTTTAAATTCTGGCATCCTCCCCCTTCTCACTTCGTGAGGAAGGCTCTTGGCCCGAAACATCAACTGTTTACTCTTTTTCATAGAAGCTGTCAGATCTGCTGGGTTCCTCCTGGTTTTGTGTAGGTTGCTTTGGAGTTCCAGCAGACTTTCTTGTGTTTACCATGAAGGGATATTCTCTATTTGGATTTTGGATCTTGAATCTCAATTAAATGATGCTTTACTTGACATTGTAATTCTGTAGAAGTAGATACAGTAGCAATGTTTTAAAGGCGTTTAGTTGGGCACATAAGCAGGCAGGGAATTGAGTGATATGGACCATGTAGAGGCAGATGGGTTCAATTAGATTAGCACCATGGTGGCGCAGTTTTAGTGGGCTGAAGGCCCTGTTCCTATACTGTTCTACACATTAGGGACTGAAAACTTGTAGACGGAGTTAGAACAGAATTTGACAAGACACAGTTGTGCGTGTACAAGAAGAGCAGGGGGGGCTAATGACATAACCGTGCAGAGCATTACTGTAGAGAATAATTGTGTCAGCGGTATTGTTGCCTATCCTTACAGATTGTAGTTAGTTGGTCAAGAATTTGAGGATTCAATTGCAGAGGAAGGTGTTGACTCCAGGTCTGGGGGTTTGGTGACGAGTTTGCTTGAAATTATAGTATTGAAGGTGGAGCTGTAGTCAATGAACAAAAGTCTAGCATGGGTCTCTTTACTCTCTGGGTGTTCCAGAGATGAATGTAGAGCCAGGGAAATTGAATCTACTGTAGACCTGTTTTGGTGGGAAGTGAGTTGTAGTGGGTGGAGGTTGTTTGGAATGCCAGAGTTAATATATGCCATTACCAGCCTCTTGTAACACTTCATGATGGTAGATGTGAGAGTCACTGGGCAGTAGTTATTAAGACACATTATTTTATTTCTTTTAGGTAGCAGGATAACAGTAGTCTTAAAATAGGTGGGATCCTGGTATTGAAGCAGGGAGAGGTCAAAAAATGCCTGCAAATATCCCCACCAGCTAATTTGCTCAGGAACTTGGGCCATGGCCTGAACCAGATGCTTTCTGTGTGTTCACTCTCTGGAAGACTGATTTTCTGTCTTCAGTGTTGATTGTGAGATTGGGTACAGTGGATGCTTTTGGGCTAAGTGGTAACATACCAGTCCCCTTCTATTCACAATGCAATAAGCTCATTGAGAAGGTATGTGCTATTGGGAGTGATGCTGTCTGACTTGGTTCTGTAGCCCATTATAAACTTACAAGTTTTGCCACAACAGGTCTGGGACTTGATTTTGGACTGGTATTGTCTCTTGAAATCTCTGATGGCTTAATGTGAGTTGTATCTTGATTTCTTGTAAAGGTTATCACCTTTTAAGTTCCCAGAGTTTGCTAACATCTTTCTCCTTGGTAAATACAGATAAGAAATATCTGTAGGACTTCGCCCATCTCCGGTGGCTTTGTACATAACTTACTTTGTTAACCTTTAAGATCTCTTGTATACTTGTAGGTTCACTTTGGATTCTCTACCTTATCTGCCAAAGCTATCCCATAATCTTTTTTTTTTTACTCCTCTTGATTTCTTTTTCATGTACCCCCATGACTCTCAAGGGTTTCACTTGATCCCAGCTGCCTGTACATAGGGTATCTTGCCGGACTTGCCCTTCACTTTTAACAGGAACCAGCTGATTCTGAACTCTCACAATTTCGCTTTGAAAAGCCCCCCACTTGCCAGGTGCCCCTTTACTTGCTAACAGCCTCCCCCAATCAACGAATGAAAGTTCTGGTCTATTACCATTAAAAGTAGCCTTGCCTCAGTTCAAGACTTGAACTTGTGGACCAGTCCTATCCTTTTCCATGGCTATTTTTAAATTATCAGCATTATGGTCACTAGTTTCAAAATGCTTCCCCTACTAAAACTTTCGTGACTTGCTCTGTCATTGTTCCCAGTAGGTGGTCAAACTCTGCCCTTTCTCTAGTAGAGTATTTACATATTGGCGTGAGATATTTTTCCTGGACACACTTGGCAAATTCGTCCCTATTACGGTGCCAGTCAAGTTCTTCCAGCGAGTTATTACTTGGGATTCCAATATCTGAAGTCTCCCCAATATTTTTAGCATTTTTTGTTTGACATTTGCTTGAGGCATTTGGCTTCTGTTGGAAGCAAAATGCTTCCATGAAAAACGCAAGGAATGCTGAGCATACAGAACTCCCAGACTGAAGATTCTTGGGAAAATGGGCCTGCTGGATGCAAATGGCCCATGCAAAGCTGAGAATAGTAATGAAAACAAAGGCCACTGGATACTGACCAGAAAAGCAGCAGGATTCTCCAAACCACATGATGATAATTCAGGGACGGATCTCGGATGCTATATCATCCTAATTACACTGGACAACAAATTTTTTCCGAAACTGTTGCTTCCTCAGAAATGTTCTGTGGTTACGATAGACCACTTGAAGCTGAACACACATAATTTCAGACTACTTGTATCACGTAGGAGTTTGGAGAAATGAGAAATTAACTTTTATTGAATATCATGTGTTTAGTTGCATCATGGTGCTGACGGTGTTCAACTAAGCTAAAGATGTTTGGTTGATTTTTCGTTTGTACTCTGTGTCTGAGGCTTCTCACTTGAATATCCAAAATAATTCCTCAACCTCCAAGCACATGCTGATCCTTTTATCCGTGAGTGAACCTCCCTGCTCTTTGGTTATCCTTTTGCGCGATTTATGTATAGTATACCTTGGAATTTTCACTAATCCCGCTTGACAAGTACTTTTCATGGCCTCCCCTAGCCTTGCTAACCTCTTTTTACTCTGCCTTCTTTATAATCCTTAAAGACTGATTTTAGTTTCCTAAACTTTATACACATTTTCTTCTTGACTAAATTCACCACCTCTGACATTTAAGTTTCCCTGATCTTGCCATCCTTGTCCTTTCTTCTGACAGGACCATATATCTGTGTTGTACACTCTGCTGTTGGCCTTTGAACACGCCCCACATGTCAAACGTGGACTTGCCCAAAAACAGTTGATCTCTGTCAACTGTCCCTGTTGTAGTTTGCCCTGCTTGAGTTTAATACTCTCTTGCAAGGTTCATATTTGACCTGATTCATAACTATCTGAAAACTTAAGGAGTTGTAATCACTGTTCCCTAACTGTTATCCCGCTGAAAGTTCAGTCAGCTGTAAGGGCTTATTACCCAAAACTAGGTCCAGTTTGGCCCCTCCTCTGGTTTGTCAATGTTTAAGAAGCCCTCTTGGATGCACTGAACAAATTCTGCCCCATCTAAACCCGTTGTACTCAGGAGGTCCTGGCCTATATTAGGGATGGTGAAATCATCCACATCAACCTTTTGTTTTTGCTTCTTTCCCTAATCTGTCTGCATATCTGTTGTCAATGTCTGAGTGGCTATTGCGCTGGGGGGGTGGGGGGGGAGTAGTCTGTAGTACTGTATAGCATCAGAGTGATTGCACTTAGCATGCTTTTCATTTCTTTCCATATAGATTCAATGGATGAACCCATCATTAAAGCCCCCTCTCAGTGCAGCTATGATATTCTCCCTGAAAAATAGCCTTATTCCCAGTCCTCATTTACCTCCATTTCTGTCTTTTCTAAAACATCGAAACCCTGCAACGATTAAGCATCTATTCTTGTCCCTCTGTTGACCAAGTCTCAATTATGACCACAACATCATAGTTCCCTATACTGATCCACACTCCCCATACCTGTAATAATCCCAGCAGTAAAATACATACACACCATTGTGTCTATTACCTAGCTCCTGCCTGTTCTTACTGGTCACAACATCTGCTTTCCTCTTAACCCCTCCACTTTCTGACAAAGTATTCTGGTGGTCCCTCAGTCTAACTAATTTAAATCCCCCGAAGCAGCACTAGCGAACCTGCTGACCACATTAGTTCACCTCCAGTTAATATGCAACTTCTCCCTCATGTACAGGATGCCTTTTCCTTTGAAGAGGTTTCAGTAAACCAAGATGCTGAACCCTGTACACTGCATCAGTTCCTCAGCCATACATTCATCTGTTCTGTCTTTCCATTCTACTCTTACAAGTGTGTGGTACTGGGCGTAATCGAGAGGTGACTAGCATTTGAGAGTTCAAATTTATTATCAAAATATGTATACCATAGACGACCTTGACACTCACCTTCGTGCAGGCACCCGCAAAACAAAGAACCACAGTAGAATCCACGAAAAGCCTCACACAATAAAGACCATCACACATCCAATGTGCAAAAGAGGACAAGTCACACAAAGAGTAAAAATGTAAACAAAAAACACGTGGAACATGAACTGCAGAGTCCCCAAAAGTGAGCCCATTCAGTGCCAAGGTGAGTGAGGCCCGTCCAGAAGCCTAATGGCCGCAGGACAACAATTGTTCCCGAGCCTGGTGGCTTGGGACCTGAGACTCCTGCACCTCCCGCCTGAGGTCCTGCTTTTCTGAAATTTTGTTCGGCATATTTTTCCAGTGCCTTGATGCCTGCTGAAGCTAGTCCAGTTCTCAAAAACCTGTGGGAGGGCAGAGATTACAGCTTCCCAGTAGACAGGACTTTTGTGCTGGTGCACTGAACAAACGTAATAGTAATGAAAATATTATCCTGAACAGTGACTTTAGTTTTGCAATTGAATAAAACTTTGACACTTGCAGTATATTTGTGTTACCAATGATAATTGTGTGTGCTGTAAAAGTTCGAAGATGAGATTTAGCAATCATTTATATATTTATAATATTACACTAATTCTCTGCCCTGATCCAACCTACATTTTCAGGTAATATTGGTCCAGGTTAACCCGGGCGAGGCATTCACAATCAGAACAGATGACGGTCACATTCAGTGTATTCCAGGTAAAGAGACAATGATTTTTTTAAAAGCAAATAAGTATTGTTTGGTATATAAATATCTTTATACAAGAATGATAAATATGATGGCGAGTTATCTTTTTTTCCAAATAAAAATTGCTTTTGGACAAGGGATGCAATGGCACGGTGTATTACATGATGGAGCTGCCCATAGCATCTTCCGGACCTCTTGGCATCGGGATAGTGCATAGCAAGTTGCTCGATCTGCTGATCTATTCCAGATCACCTGACAAGGCTTTGAGCCGACGCTCTCATTTTGACCACACCAAGATTACCGGCATGTAGCTCCTCCAACACTTCAGCTTTCAGCTTGGACAGTGCAGTGACTGTCAATCCCCACATAAGGCAATGCCCATCAAGGACAAGTTCATCCCAGCGTTGGTCAAAATGAGCCAACTGGAGTTCATGCTGCACATACAGCCATCTTGAGTGGCCATGTCGACCTGAGACAGTGTGGGTTCTGTTTTTGTTTCCCTGTGGGTTATCTCTACCATAATAGGAAGATTTTCAAAGTCAAAGTACACTTAGTATCAAAGTATCTATACAATATAGAACCCTGAAGTTCATCTTCCCGCAGGCAGCCACAAAACAAAGAAAGACCATGGAACCGGTTCAAAGAAAACGTCTAACATCCAACAAATTAAAAAAAGAACAGATCACGCAACGGGCAAAATACAAGCAAAAAACAAAGAAATTTTTACAGAGTTCTTGAAACTGTCTAGGAATGTTCTGTTCAGTTTAGTGCTGTGTTGTTTGTCGACTGCAGGCTGCAGACCGTCCCATAAAATAGCAATAAAAAGGGGAGTAACCAGAAACAAATATAACATGAGCTACAGAGTCCAATCCACAAGCAGTGTCAGATAAACCTCGCTGAAGACTGCAGCACCATCCTCCGGCAACAGCAAGCAAGAGGCAGAGAGAGACCGGTCAAACTCAGGCACCTTGCTCTGGCAGCAGCAGACAGAGGGGGAAGAGGAAGAGACCAATCACACACAGGCAGACAGCGCTGAACACCCGCTCACCTTCCACTCTCGTTGTCATGATTTCAATCTTGTTTGATGGCTTAATCGGCGAGAAATGGAGTTGATCACGGGCTCTCACCCGGTTACCAGATTTCTTGGCCTCCCAGGCCGCACACTCCACTCCATCGCTCACCCAACGCCCTCGGAGATAACAAAGTGCCAGATCCTCAGTTGGCACAAGAGCATGTCATCAAAATGTAAATCGCAGGTTCCAATCACACTTAACTTAGTAGTAGAATCATATTTGAAAGAAGTAAAAGAGGTAGTTTCATGAACTGTCTGAATACCTTTGGTTGTATTGTTTTGCTGGCACTTCCAGTAATTTCGATTTGTGTTGAGAGAATACATTCAAGAGGAGTGTCCTCTTTTGTAAATTTTCAGGTGTTTCCTTTTCCAAGGTAAAGGGGGCAATCCATCAACATTTCAACGATAACTTGTCATCTTGAATTCAATCTTGTAATTGTGTCCTCCAGGAAACAGAGCCCATCTCTGAATTTGTGCAGCTGCTGTCAGTATATAGCACCCTTCTGTGGATTGAAAATGGACACCAGTGGTTGATAATTAGTAACAAGGGTAAACCTTCTCCCATACAAGTATAGGTTGAAACGTTTTACACCCAAACCAGACTCAAGGTCTTTCTGTCAATCTGTGCATAATATTTCTCTGCAGCGATAAGGGAACATGATGCAAAGACTTTGGGGCGTTCACTTCCATCTATCATAGCATGTGACATGACTTCACCTATGCCATAAGGTGAGGGGTCACAGGCAAGCTTCACTGGATGATGTGGAACATAGTGTGTGAGTACAGTGTCTGATATCACCATTTCTTTCATCTTTTTGAAAGCCACCATACACTGTTTTGTCCATTGTCATTTCTTCCTGATCTGTAGTGATGAGTTCAAGGAATGGATCAGAGTAGCTAGGTTTGGCAGGAACCTTTTCTAGTAATTGATAAATTCTCAGAGGAACCACAAATGTAACATGTGCTTTGGTCTTGTGGCATCCACCACTGCTTGAATTTTCTCAGCACACTTTTGTAAATTCTTGTGCATCAATAGTGTGACCACAGTACGTCATGCTTGGTTAAAGTAATTCACATTTGTTGTGTTATGCTCTGAGCCCATAATCTTCTAATCTTTTTAACACTATCTTGAGATTTTGGACATGGTCCTTGTCATCCTTACTAGTAACATTCATGTTGTCCAGGTAACATTGAGTGCGTGGGCAGCCTTGCAACATCTGCTCCAGAACTTTCTGCCAGAGTGTAGGTACAGGGGCAGATGCTACTCCAGAAATAAGCCTATTATAACGATAAAGCCTTTTGTGAATACTTATGGTCAGAAACATTTTGGACTCTTCTTCCATCTCTATCTGTAGGTAGGCCTCAGCTAAGTCCACTTCACTGAAGTGTTTTCCTCCAGAGAGGTTTGCAAAGAGATCCTCTATCCTGGGCTGAGGGTATTGATCCACTTTCAGTACTGGATTGATGGTGACCTTAAAATCAACACAGATCATGATAGACCCATTCTTCTTGGCTATGGAAACCACTGGTGTTGCCCAAGGGCTCCACTCAACCTTGGAAAGAATTCCTTCAGCCTCCCAGCAATCTAGGTTACTAGCTACTTTGTCATGGATGGTATACGGAACAGGCGGGATATGTAACACTTGGGTGTGGCATTTTCATTTAACACTATTTTCCCTTTGACATGTTTGAGTTTTCCAGTGCCATCCTTGAACACTGCTGTGGCATCATCCAGTAACTTTCTTAATTCGCTTTCAGTTGACTATTGCAGGGGATGTGGTGTGTAAATGGTGGATAGGTCTCCAATCAAATTGTAGTTATCTCAGCCAATCATGGCCCCATTATAAGGGTCCTCCTGTTTTTAACCACATAACATGCCCTATGTGGCTTGTTGTTGTATTTCACTGTTATGAATGTCATTCCCACAGGAGTTATCTTTTCTCCTGTATAAGTTCTTAGTTAGATATCTGCAGGCTTCAGTTCAGTATCTTTGTTCAAACTCCTTTTGTGAAGTGACCTAAACAGCTGAGCCTGTGTCCAATTCTATTTTAATTAATTTGCCATTCACTTCTGGTGTAAGCCATATTGCTTGTCTGTTAGTTTTCACATTGTAAATCTCTAGGCTAACTAGTCCTGAGTCACTCATTATTATTATCAGATGTTTTTCAATCAATAACATGCAGATTAGTTCTCTTTTTCAAAACTGCAATTTGACTTTTTTTCTTTTATCTTGCAGACCATTTATTTTTGTCTGCCCAACATGCTCTTTGTATATGCATGACCTACCTTGTTGCATTTTCTGCAAGTCTCACCTTTAAACATGCATTGGTCTGGCGTATGTGAGCCCCTGCCCTAGCAGTAACACAGTTTGTTCTTCCAGGCTGATTTCTGTTTAGAGGCTACAATTTTGATCACACTCACTGGAATTCAATTGTGTCTATTTGCTGTTTCCATTGATACAGCTCTTTCAACTACTCCTTTTTAAATGTAAGTTGTGCTTCTGTGGGAGCCATTCTTGAATGATTTCTTAAAAGATTCCACAAACTAATGATCACTCAGTGCATCATTAAGCTTATCACTGTACTGACAAAGCTTGGACAACAATTTCAATTCAGCCACCTACAATGAAATGGACTCACCTTCTGTTTGATTCCATTGATGAAATTATTCTGCAGTCAACAATGGTTTTGGTTCTAAATTTTCCTGCATTACTTTCACGATATCAGCAAAGCTTATTTTGGCTGGTTTGGTTGAAGTAGTCAATGTTCTAAGCAAATTATATGCTTTAAAACCCAATGCATTGAGCAAACCTGGCACTCATTTCTCTTTGGCTATTCCATTTGCTTTAAAATACTGCTTAATTCATTCAGTATTCAAAATCCAGTTAGCTCTTGTGCAATCGAATGCATCTGTCCTTCTGATGTAACCATCCAGTTCTGTTTCCATTTTTAAAAAATTATTATTATTATTATTATTATTATTATCTGGTAGTCACTGTTTATGAACCCATGAACTTGTTATTTTCTGTTTTTTAAACATGAATGTGTCCTTCACTGAGGAAGCACATGCTGTGATTTTTTTTTTAACTCAACAGTTTCTCACTGCATTTCAACAGGTAGGTAGTCGTTGCAGGGTTCTTTAAAACTTGGTCATCACCACTGTTTTGTTTTGTAATTCCAAAACACAAAAACTAACTTAAAGCAAAGGCACGGAGGAGAGAGAAATTGTGTACGTTTCATTTTTTACTTTGAGCGAGGTGTGTGCCTATCATGTGGTGGTGTGATGACTTGTTCCATCTTGCAATGCATTATGTTAACAATGAAGAATGCTTAATAAAACAATAAATTTAAAATATTGCTCAAATACACTGAACAGCCAAATTTTTTTTGAGAATATTGCTTCCTCAGAGTTGTTTTTGTTTTAAATAGACCACTTCAAACTGAATACAAATATAATTTCAGAGTACTTGTATCACAAAGGAATTTGGAGAAAGGAGAAATGAACTTTTATTGAATATGATGTGTTCACCTGCATAACAGCGCTGACGCTGTGCCAAGTTCAACTAAGCTAGAAGTGTCTTGTTGATTTTCATTTGTACTTAAGTGTGTGGGGATTTTCACTTAAGTGTCCAACAATAATCAGTCAGCATTAATAAATTCCAGTTGCCCTGTCAACTTGTCATTTGCTGAAATTCAGTGAAAAACAAAATATAGAATATACTTTTGAAAAAGTTTAGTAGATTAATAAAATGTAAGGGCCTCCACATGACAATTGCGAGATAAAGTTTACATCTTTTAGCATATGAGAGGTCCATTCAAGAATTGGATACAGGAAATAATAAACCTTTAAACTTTTTATAAAATTCAGGTGGAAAACCATCTTCTCCTGGAGATTTATTACTTTGGAGTGATCCTAAAGCTGCTTCAACCTCTTTTAATGTAAAAGGCATATCTAATCCTTTCTGTTCTTCCGAATTCAATTTTGGAAGAGTTACTTGTGATAAAAACCTTTCTATCTCATTAACATCATTTTGTGATTCTGATTGATATAATTCAGAATAGAAACTTTTAAAGGTTTCATTTATTTCTAAAGGTTTATAAGTTATTTTATTTGCACTTGTTCTAATTGCATTTATTGTTTTGGAAGCTTGTTCTGTTTTCAACTGCCAAGCAAGAATTTTATGTGCTCTCACCTAACTCATAATACCTTTGCTTAGTTCTTATGATTGCTTTTTCCATTCTATATGTCTGAAGCGTATTACATTGTAACTTCTTATTGACAAGTTGCCTTCGTTTTTCTTCTGACATATATCTTTGAGATTCTTTTTCTAATTTTGTAATCTCTTTTTCCAATTGATCTAGTTCTGCCATATATTCTTTCTTGATTTTAGATGCTGGCCCCTCAAATATGCTTTCATCGCATTCCATAATATAAATTTATCATCCACTGAATGAGAATTTGTATTAAAAAAAAATTGGATCTGCTTTTTCATAAAATCATGAAAATCTTGACGTTTTAATAATGTTGAATTAAATCTCCATCTATAAGCCACTTCTTCCTTATCAGTCATTATTATTGTCATTAATAAAGGAGACTGATCTGACAATATTCTTGCTTTATATTCCATATTTTTCACTGTGTTGAATATGCATTGATAATAGGAAAAAATCTATCCTTGAATAAATTTTATGATCTATGAGAATAGAACGAATAGTCTTTCTTTAGGATTAATTCTTCTCCATATATCAATCAAATTTAAATCTTTCATCAATGATAAAGTTAGGTTTACTACCTTCGATTTTGTAACAGCCTTAGTTGATCTATCTAAGACTGCGTCTAGGAAAAAATTAAAATCTCCTCCTATTAATATTTTTTCATGTGCATCAGCCAAATTCAAAGAAGCTTCTTGTATGAATTTTACAACATTTTCATTTGGTGCATAAATATTCATAAAAGTCCATAATTCAGAAAAAAGTTGACAATGTATAATCACATATCTCCCCGCAGAATCGGTTATTACATTTTGTATTCTAATTGGTAACGTTTTATTGATCAAAATTGCTACTCCCCTCGCTTTTGAATTAAATGAAGCTGCAACAACACTACCCACCCAATCTCTCTTTAATTGCTGATGTTCTGTTTCTGTTAAATGCGTTTCCTGTAAGAAGGCTAAATCTATCTTCATTTCCTTAATATGTGTTAAGATTCTTTTTCTTTTCACTGGTCCATTAAGCCCATTAACACTAAAACTCAAAAAATTCAATAAATTAGTCATTATTCTTAACAAAGTTACTCCAATCTGAAACATTACTTATCTTCTCAACTCTCATAGTTCCTTGGGGAATCTCTTTGAACTTCACCATGTTGCTATGTGTTTCCCTCCCAATCATCCAGGCAAAAAGAAAAAAATAAAGGATAGATAAGATACAAAAAAAGAAAAAACAAAATACCCCCCCACTAATGTTGTGAATGAAAGGATACACGACACTACCCCCCCCTCCATTTTGCGGGTCGTGGCTAAAGCCACGCTTGCACACATGATTAGCGTAGCAATTGGTCAGTGCTTCTTCCAGCTCCCCCGTAACAAAAAAATTTTTATATATATATATATATATATTAATTAATGTTACTATTCCCAACTAGTATTCCTCAAATTTTAACCTTTCTTCCCCTCCCTCATATATTCATCCGCCTTTAAAAATCCAACAAGTCCATTCTTTGACCCAGTCTTCATCTTCAATCCATCTCGCTGCCCTGGGTTTGTTCCTGTATCTGGTGAATATTCAGAGAATCTCGCACAAACTGCTCCGCTTTCCGGTAATCATCAAAAAATCTTTTTTCTGCACCAGCCAAAAAAATCTTCAAGGTTGCAGGATAACGCAATATAAATTGATAACCGTGATCCCATAGGATTTTTTTCACTGGATTAAATTTCTTCCTTCTCTTCAAAAGTTCATAACTTATGTCAGGGTAGAAAAAATTTCTACCAGGGTAAAAAAAAATTTCCTCCCTTTATGGAGCTAATACGTCAAGCAGAAAAAATACATAAACTCCCAGAATCTTTCTCAACAGCGATTGTAATAGTATTGCCAAAAAAAGACAGAGATCCTATAAAACCAACATCATACAGGCCTATTTCTTTATTGAATACAGATTATAAAATAATAGCAAAAATTTTATCGAATAGATTATCTAAATATTTACCAAAATTAATACATGTGGATCAAACAGGATTTATTAAAAATAGACAATTGGCAGATAATGTAACTCGGCTACTCAGTATAATTCATTTGGCACAAAAAAGGGAGGAGAAGAGTATAGTAGTAGCCTTGGATGCAGAAAAAGCATTTGATAGATTGGAATGGGATTTTTTATTTAAAGTATTAGAAAAATATGGGATAGGAATATCTTTTATAAATTGGATTAAAACTTTAAATACTAACCCTAATGCTAAAGTAGTGACAAATTCTCAAATTTCAACACCATTTCAGTTAAAAAGGTCAACTAGACAAGGTTGTCCATTATCACCTGCTTTATTTGTACTGGTGATAGAGCCATTAGCAGAACTAATCAGAATTGATCCAGATATTATGGGTTTTAGAGTTAATCAGGAGGAATATAAAATTAATCTTTTTGCTGATGATGTTTTGATTTACTTAACAAACCCACAACATTCGTTACATAAATTATCTTCTAGATTGGATGAATATGGGAAGGTATCAGGTTATAAAATAAATTGGGATAAAAGTGAAATTTTACCTCTTACTAAAGGAGACTATAGCCAATGTCGATTAGCAACCCAATTTAGATGGCTGGTAAATGGTATAAAGTATTCAGGTATAAGACTTGATAATGATGTAAAGAATTTATATAAATTTAATTATTTACCACTATTGAAAAAAATTCAAGAAGATCTTGACAAATGGATGATACTACCAATAACATTAGTAGGTAGAGTCAATGTTGTAAAAATGAATATATTTCCTAGATTACAGTATTTGTTTCAAACATTACCAATACAATTGCCACAGAAGTTTTTTCAAGAGTTAAATAAATGTGTGAGAAAATTTCTTTGGAAAGGTAAGATGTCAAGAATATCATTGGAAAAATTGACATGTAAATTTGAGTTAGGGTTACAACTTCCAAACTTTAAGAATTATTATAAAGCAAATCAACTTAGATTTATTGCATCTTTCTTCGATGATCGAAAACCAGCATGGATTAAAATAGAATTAGACAAGATAGGAGAAAATAGACCTGAAGATTTTATATATAAATGGGAATCTAAATGGATACGGGAAAAGAAAGAATCTCCTATATTAAAACATTTGATTGATCTATGGAATAAGATAGATGCTGATAATGAAATACATAAATCTTTATTAGCAAGGAGACCTTTGTTCCAAAACAGACTTATTCCTTTTACAATGGACAATCAACTTTTATATAATTGGTACCAAAAAGGGATTAGATTTATAGGAGACTGTTATGAACGAGGTATATTGATGTCATTTGAACAACTAAAGGATAGATATAAAATATCAAATAACACTTTCTTTTGTTACCTTCAATTAAAGGCTTACTTAAAAGGCAAGCTGGGTCAAACAATGTTTTTGCCAAAACCTAATGAAATTGAAATTTTAATTCAAAAAGGGAAAATTAAAAAATTTATTTCTTGTATATATAATTTGATTCAAAAACAGACAATTAAACAAGGAATCCATAAGTCAAAACAAAAATGGGAAACGGATCTGAATATTAATATTGATGAAACAAATTGGTCAAGACTGTCTTGACAGTATGACAAATACAATAAATGTTCGACTTAGTACAATATAATTTTTTACACCAATTATATATTACACCACAAAAAATAAATAGATTAAATTCAAATCTATCCGATAAATGCTTTCGGTGTAATCAAGAAATTGGTACTTTCTTACATTCTACTTGGTCTTGTTTTAAAATTCAACCCTTTTGGATAACTTTAAGAGTCTTATTGGAACAAATTACTGGAACTCAACTTCCACATAACCCTGTATTATTTCTATTAGGTGATATTGAAGGGATAAAACTGAAACTTAAATTGAATAAATATCAGAAAGAATTTATAAAAATTGCACTGGCGGTAGCTAAGAAGACTATAGCAGTTACTTGGAAATCTGATTCGTATTTAAGTATGAATTGTTGGAATAATGAAATGGCTAGTTCTATTCCACTCGAAAAAATTACATATAATTTAAGAGATAAATATGAAACATTTTTGAATATTTGGCGCCCTTATTTACAAAAGATAGGATGGCATATTTAGTTGCTCTAATAAAAATCTTGGTCCCTTGGGGAAACTAACGAATAAGTATACTAAATTTATTTTGAATCCCATGGAGCATGTGGAAACCTTCCAATACCCAGGCGGCTCTTCTTTTTTTTCTTTCTTTTCTTTTTTAGGTAGGACTATGTATGGGGGGGAGGGTTAAGGGGAGGGGGGAGGGTAGATTTTATCTTTCCATGTATTCATTTTGAAAACTTAATAAAAATTATATTTTTAAAAAAAAAGAATTGGATACAAGCTGTGGGGTAGAAGCTGTACTTGAATCTGGTGAAGATTTTAAATTCTGTTGAGACATAACTCGGTTTGTATTGTTTCAGTAGGGGAGAACAGGAAGGCATAAAACTGGTATTGTTTATCCCACTAGTTCAACTATTATTTTTCATCTTCTGTTGTTTGCTTCAAAGTGATTGTTCATTATTTCTGTGTAGCAACTGGAGGTAAATCATTACCTAAAAATTGTTTAGACCCTGGAGGGGAGTACCATCAGCATCCAATGTGATTGCAGGATTGTTTTTTTTGCATCTAAGGAATTCAGAAGAATAATCACTATTACTGCTAATTTAGGGACATGCAGATGAAAGAAGATGAGAAAGGGCAATCAAGAAGACTAAACAATTAAAAATATGTTAGTGTTTGGCGTGCTTTTAATTTAATCATTTCTATTTGCTGTTTCTACAGTGTGTAATATTGTGTGATATCTTGAGTAATTAACCACTCAACTCTGTACCCAGACAGGGAACTGGTGAAACTGTCCCTGGTGACATATAGTAATTGTGTTATTGTCTAAGCTAATGTGATTAATGAACTATTCAGAGACACGAAGTACCAGAAAGTAATCAGAAAAAACACTTCTATTAAGTACAGTACACAGAGGGGGTTGATTTGCTATCCGTTGGTTTGTTTTCAAAAATGTACTATTTATTTTTTTTAGGTCCTGCTCATGTTCCCATGATGTCACCAAATGGCTCCATGCCTCCAATTTATGTGCCTCCTGGTTATGTTTCACAGGTACTGTGCATTTCTAACACTGCAAGATTAACAGTGGCAACTACCAACTTGAGCCCTTTCTCTTTTTGCCCCAAACTTAAATTGGGTATTGAAAATGAATGCATAATCTTTTTTTTTACTAGCTTGGCGAGGTTCAGTCCTTTTATGCAAGTGCTTGAAAATGCTTATCACTTAATAAACAGGCTTGGCTCTGAGGAACATAATTATGCTGGTATCAAAATTATAAAATTCAAACCCTATGAAGAGAACAATTGACATAAATATTTTCATTTAGGAAGTTAAACTTTAACTTGTTTCAGTTAGTAAAAGATGAAATTAATCAGAAATGATCTTGGCTTGGCAGATCAGTAAACAAATCGAAAACTGTTTGAGTGGAATGAAAGAGTAGAAAGCATTGCTGAACTTGTTTATGGGTTTCTGAGTAATAGTTTGTAATCTATGGCAGAATAAATAAATGAAATCAGTGCTGCATTTTAATGTTCATGTTTTGGAACTGGGTGGTTGTTGCTGGGAAAACCAACATGTAATGCCCATCCTTAATTGGTCTTATCATGCCTTTCTGGACTCATTAAACTAGGATTGATCCTGTGGCCAAATACAAATGGCAGAGGTTAAGGATGTACAGGTCCACAAAGTTACAGATTGGGCAAGTGTACACTTGTTGCTGATGGTTTACGTGATGGTATGGGTCCTTGTGTGAAAACAAATCTTCTGCCTGTACAACACACACAAAATGCTGGACAATTTTAGCAGGTCAAGCAGCATCTATGGAGGGGAATAAACAATCGATATTTTGGGCCAAGACCCTGATGAAGGTTAAATTAGTCAACTGAACAACTCTGGAATAATGCAGTGCAGGAAAAACAGTAACATTAAACTTGATGTACAGTCACAAAGTCACAAAGCATTCCGCACAGAATGAAACTATCAGGCCAAGCAAGAGAAATCCAATTATTCAACTGGTAGCAAACCCTTGCCCTCTTCCCATAGCCTAAGTTTTTTTTTCACTCTTCGAGTACTTGTAAAATTGCCTTTTGAAAACCATGGTTAAATCTTTCCATATCGTTGCTATTGTGAATACATTCCACTTCTTAACCTGCATAAACAATTTTAAATCTATTTTTGTTTAATTTGTCAATCAATTTCTGTGTCGTCTGAACATTGACCTTTCCTCTTTCTATCTACTCTGTCCAAGCTTTTCATTGCATAGAAACAGTCATCCCTGCTGACCAAGTTTGGCCCCATATCCCTTTTAAACCTTTCCTATTCATGTACCTGACCAAGTGATTATTAAATGTCGTTATAGTGTCTGCCTCAACCACTACCTCTGGCACCTCATTTCATATATGCACCACCCTCTCTGTGAAGATGATGCTCCACCACAACCCTTCTCTGTCTGGCATAACTGGTTCTCACCCTGAACAATTTTGCTTTTGCCTCAATTTACCTTTTGGCTCTCC
The DNA here is from genome assembly GCF_963921235.1 of Mobula hypostoma. Lineage (NCBI taxonomy): Eukaryota > Metazoa > Chordata > Chondrichthyes > Myliobatiformes > Myliobatidae > Mobula > Mobula hypostoma. The sequence continues at coordinate 60,199,563 of NC_086106.1, forward strand.
CACCTAAGGTGTAGCTGTAGGCCCCAGCTATGCCTGCCTTTTTGTTGATTACGTAGAGCAGTCTATGTTCCAAACCTACACTGGCTACACTCCCCAACTCTTTTTTTTTATTATGCTACATTGATGACTGCATTAGTGCTGCTTCCTGCTCACTGGCTGAGCTCATCAATTTTATCAATTTTGCTCCCAGCTTCCACCTTGCCCTTAAATTTACTTGATCCATCTCTGATATCTTACTCCCCTTTCTCAAACTCTGTCTGCATTGCTGAAGTCAGACTGTCTACTGATAGCTTTTACAAACCTACTGACCCTCGGTTATCTTGACTATATCTCTTCCCACCCCATCCTCTTGATGTCATAGCAGGGATAGGGTCTCCTTGTCTTTGTCTACTGCCCCACAAACCTCCCTCTCCAGCACATCATGCTCTATAACTTCCGCTATCTACAACGGGATCCTACTACTAAGCACATCGTTCTCTCCCCGCCCAACTCTCTTATGGATCACTCTCTGTGACTCTTTTGTCCAAACATCTCTCCCCATTGATTTCCCAAGCTCTGCAAGTGTGACAAGTGCTACACTTACCCCTAGATCACCTCCCTCACCACCATTCACAGCTCCAAGCAGTCCTTCCTGGTGAAGCAGCATTTCAAATGCAGGTCTGCCAGGATTGTCTATTGTATCCGGCACTCGTGGTGTGGCCTTCTCTGTATCAATGCCCCCCAAAAAGATTGAAGGACCTTTTTGTTAAGCTCCTTTGCTCCATCCACCACAACATATGCCATTTCCCAGTGGCCGTCCATTCCCATTCCATGGCCGCCTCTATTGCCACAATAGGGCCACTTATGGGTTGGAGAAGTAACACCTCGTATTCATTTTGGGTAACATCCAACCTGATGTTATGAACATTAGTTCCTCTATCATCCAGTAATTTCTCCCCCTTTCTTTCTCTCTTTTTCCATTCCCCATTCTGGTTCTCATCTAACTCCTCTTGTTCTTATCTGCCCACCACCTTTCTTTTCTGTCATGGTCAACTGTTCTATCAAATTCCTCCTCCTTTTCGCCCTTTACCTCGTTCACATCTCCTCCTGGGTTTTTACGTCATCCCTCCTCTCCACCCACTGACCTTCCCCCTCACCTGGCTTCACCTTTTTGCCATCTTGTACTCTTCCTCCCCACCCCTCACCTTCTCATTCTGGCATCTGACCCCTTGCTTTCCAGCCCTGATGAAGGGTCATGTCCCAATGGTTGACTTTTTATTCCCCTCCATACATTCTACCAGTAAAGTGAATGCTGCAGCCACTTAATTTTTCGTCATGAAGAGAGGACCATTTGTAACCACCTGAAAAATCTTAATCAGACTTGTAGGGCACAAAACCAATCAGTCCCTGTCTTTTGAAGATCATAAAGTCCGTCCCTATGATTTTTTTTTAAAACAGAAGTTTTCTGACTACCATCATAATTCCATGCTTCGCCCCACTGCCTTCTGTGAATATGGGAACAACATTATCTGCGGTCAAGTATTCCAGTACCTCAACTATGGTTACAGATAGTCCATATCCCTGAATTCCCTGCCTGAAAATGTATGTTAAGCATTGCTGCTGTCTCTGCTTCTACCATCCGCCCGGCAGTGTGTTTCAGACAATTACCACTTTCCATGTTTTTTTCAAAGAAGAGTTTAGCCTCACACATGACCTTTTAAAGTTCCTTACTCTCTGCCCCATAGTATTTGATATTTCCACCCTGGGATGAAGAGTCATTCCCCCAGCACCCTGGCCTCTGATGCTCCAGAGAAAATAGTACAAGGTTATCCAACCTCACTCTTTCTTTCCCCACCCCACCCCCCCGCTAATAAACTTCAATCCAGGTAACAGTGTAATAAGCTCCTTCTGCACCCTCTCCAAAATCTTCCCATTCTTCCTGTCGTGTGATGACCAGAATTACGCACAATACTCCAAACCCAAATTTTATTCTGCTGCTATACGCCCTAACAACTTTTATATACTCGATGCCTGATTGATCTATATCCTGCTGCTTCCTCTGACAACATTGCTTATTATCCACAACTCCTCTGATTTTTGAGCCTTATGTAAACTAATTAGTTAGACTACTTACAATTTTTCTCCAAAGTTGTTTGTAGATATAACAAAGATCCCAGCATTGACCCTTGTGGAATACCACTGGTTGCAGCCCCTCTGGTTAGAAATGCAACCTTCAGTCGCAATCATCTGTCTTCAATGACTAAGTCACCTTTTTATCCAATTTACCCGCTCTCTGGGGATCCCATGTAATTTAATCTTCTGCACCAGTCTAGCATAAGGGACCTTTTCAAATGCTTTACTAAAGTCCATTTATACAGTATCCATTGTCGTACACTCATACTGGAGTGGACCCTAATTATCCTTCTGCTCCTAATGTACGGTATATTAAAATTGCCTTTGGGTTCTCCTTAATTCTACTTGCCAAAGACACTACTTGACCCCCTTTTTTTTTTAGCCCTCTAAATTTCTTTGCTTCCTTTATATTCTTCAAGGACTTTGTCTGATTTCTGCTCCCTAAAACTTATTTGTGCTTTATTTTACTCTTTGACTAAACGTGTGGTATCTCCTGAGCAGTACACACTAAATGCTGGAGGATCTCAGCCATGCACACAATATTCATTTTCATAGATATTGCCTGACCTGCTGAGTTCCTCCAGCATTTTATGTGTGTGGGTTGCATTTCCAGCATCTACAGCTTTTCTTGTCTTGGATCTCAGCAGGTCAGTCTATGACTATGAAAATGAATAGATAGCCTACGTTTCTGGTCGAGACCTTTCTTCAGGACCTTCAATAGTATCTCCTGTCATCCAGAGTTTCCAAATATGGCTGTCTATATCCTTCATCCTCATAAGAACATGCTGGTCTTGACCTTTGACCAGCTGATCTTAAGAAGACTCCCAGATGTTGTTTTACCCTCAAGCAGCTGCTCCCAATGAGCCAAATCCTAATTTTTCATTTTCAACTGAGGACCAGTTTAATCTCTATCAATAACTATCTTAAAAATATTAAATTGTGTTATGGTATGAAATAAAATTCTCCAAATTGCTGAGTTGGAACAAGACAACTTGGAGAATCTTATTTAAGTTGCCTTAAACCACAAGATTTTTTGTTAATGTTAACTTTATAAAAAAAAAAATCCCAAATAACCAAAGTGGATAGTAGTTCTGGTTCAAAAATGAAAAAAAAACACAATTTGTTTTCCAGGTCATAGAAGAAAATGGTGTTCGAAGGGTTGTTGTGTTGCCGCATTCAGCAGAATTCCATCCCAGTAACCATCCTAGTATGCATACCTCTCCATCTCATATGCCGCAGTACATGCACCATCACCCTGCTTTGATACCCCATCCTCAAGTTTATGCAGGAGTAACGGGAATGGGGGATATTCCGCAGTTCATTCCACAGCAAAGTCCACCATCCCATGTTTTTGCAGATCAAGGTAGGTGCACACACTAAGGTGTTTCAGTTGTACATTTCCTGTTAAGGTTCTTCTATTAAAACACAAACCAAATAACTTTGTTAAACAGAAACAAAGTGATAATGGGTGGGGAGGGACAGTTTTAAGGGTTATGGGAGAGGGTGGGAGAATGAGGTTCAGAATAAAAATAATTACCCATGCTTGAAAGGTGGAACAGACTCAGTGAGCCAGATGGCCTAGTTCTGTGCCTATATCATATGGTCTTCTTAAATTAGATTAAGACTTAAGGTGTCCACATGGACTTCAGTAAATCATTTGAAAAGGTCCCTTATAGGCTGGTTGAAAAGATTAAGTCATATGAGATCCACAGTGAATTGTTCACTTGGCTGCAAAGTTGGCTTGGTCTTTGAAGATGGAGGCTAGTGCTGGAAGGCTGCTTTTCTGGCTGGAAGTCTGTGACCAGTGGTATTCCACAAGAATCTGTGCTGGGACCTTTGTTACTTGAAATGCATACAAATAACTTGGCTCAAAAATGAAAGTAATCTAAATAGTCTCATGCAGACGACAGAAAAGTTATTGGAGTTTTGGATAATGAGGAAGGATGCCAAGGAAAGTAGCAGGGTATAGGTTCACTAACAGTGCAGTTAGTGCGGCTGCCCTTGGCACTTCCTTGGGTGCATTGGTTATTAAAGCAAACAGCACATTTCACTATGTTTCCATGTACATGTGATAAATCGGACTCTGATAGCGAGTGCCTAGCAAAGACATGATGGCATATAACATAAGTATATGTTTTTCATTGAATGCTGCACAATGATAGATCCAGAATAAAGTTTTGTATCAGTTCTCGGCCAGCTTTTTAAATGAAATCTAATGTCATATGAGTGAGATTGGCATGCAAGGTTCTTCAGCAGTATTTAGCACTTTAAATGTTCTTGATCAAAGACAAATAGGGTTTGAAAAGATGGGGATGAAAATGAAATTAAGCATAATAGAAGTGGTAATGAGGTTACAACTCAAGCACATAATACAAAGAAGTATCACTAAGTATTAATTTGTTTCACCTTATTGATTTTTCTACCATATTGTAGAATCCTGCACACCACTTGGAAGGTCAAACTTCAACCAGAGAGATGAAAGGACTGCTAAAGCACATGAACGTTTGCAAAAAAGACTTAAGGAAAGACAAATAGGGGGACAGAAAGACAAATCTATCAGCCCCCCATCATCTCCACATAAAAATCATCCAAATTCATCCACAGATGCACAAAACGGACATGGAAAGGGACAATCTACATGTGGTGTCAGAGTCATTGCAACAGAGCCTCTTAAAACAAATCCTGAAACAGCAGGAAACGGCCCACAAGTCAGTGTAGAAGCTGGAGGTAAGGATTTGTAATCAGTTCCATGGTTACTCGGGAAATATGAAAGCAATTACAAAATTTTAACTTCTTAAAAAATCTACCTGAATAATGAACACTGAGCTAAACTGAAATATGCCTTTTGTTTTTGTGTTTTATATTCTGTATTTTTCGTTGCTGTTTGTGCAACTTCTTTCCCACTCAAGGGGGGAGCTATCTGACTCAAATGAGTTTGTAATTCTTTTTTTTTTACTTACACAGTTTTTTGGGTCATGCTGTGCTTTGTAACCAGCATAAAGTTTTAATGAGCCTTAGAGGCTAATTTAATAAATCACAGCCGTGATTTATTTTCTCAACCTATTCTTAAATATGGAAAAAAAAACAGTTAAGGCCTGTTGCAAGATCAAATTTGGACATGCCCAGTCTAATAAATTTGAACAACTTAATGAGTAAACTTTTGACACCAGATAGCCTCCTAACAAAAAAAAACAAATGCTTCTACTTTCACTATTCTGCCTAGTAGTTACCCTGTCTTTAAAGTTATAAAGTTAAATCAGTTATAATATTATGTGATTCACTATCAAACTGGGACATCTGACCATGTCATGTTTCTTTACAATGTTGATGGAGATTAATTTGAACTTTTGGGCTTATGCACCTCACAGAGCATACCTCTTGGTCCTGTATCACATAATTACTTAAAATATCTCGAACTTTAAAATGTTCAATATTTATTTGTTCATGGAATATAGATGTATTGTCTATTTCCAATTGCTCTGAGTAGATAACGGGGTGGGTTCGACTTTCATCGGAGTCAGGGAAAGAAGCTCTGTTTTCGTAAATATCTGCTACATGGCTCATCTCCACTTGCCCTAGGGATTAAAATATTGCAGAGTTGTTGGTAAGGTAATTGTTTTATTATTATCACATGTACCGAGATGTAGTGAAAAACGTTGTTTTGCATGCCATCCATTCAGCCAATTTCTAACCGTAAGTACGTTGAGAATGTACAAGGGAAAACCAATTGCAGAAAAACATGCAGTCCTGACGAAGGGTCTTGGCCTGAAACGTCGACTGTACCTCTTCCTAGAGATGCTGCCTGGCCTGCTGCATTCACCAGCAACTTTGATGTGTGTTGCAGAATATAATGTTACAGTTACAGAGAGAGTGCAGTGCAGGCAGAGGATAAGATAGAAAGGACATAGCAAGGTACATTGTTAAGGTCAAGTGTTCATAATTATTGTATAAGAAACCTGTTCAGTAGTTATGTATCAGCAGATAGAAGCTGTCCTTGAGACTGGTAGTGTATATTTCCAGACTTTTATATCTCCTGCATAATGGAAGGAGGTATGTTTGCTGTACTTCCAAAGTAATAATGCTATATGGAAAAGGGAAATTAATAGATATTTGTACAAAATGTAACTGGTTAATTAATACATTCATCAAGTTACAGTATTGCTTGCACTGTTGTAACTGTATGTTATAATTATGTGGTTTTTGTCAGTTTTTCAGTCTTGGTCCGTACTGTGTTTCTGTGATATCACACTGGAGGAATATTGCATCATTTCTTAATGCATGCATTACTAAATGACAATAAAAGGGGTCTGCGTGTCCTCATAATCTAATTAATTAATATGATGGTGCTAGAAAGTTTGTGAACCTTGTAGAATTTTCTCTATTTCTGCATAAATATGACTAAAATATGATCAGATCTTCACAAGTCCTAAAATTAGATAGAGAACCCAATTAAATAAATAACACAAAAACATACTTGTTCATTTATTTATTGAGAAGATGATTCAATTTTACATGTATTTGTTGCAAATGTATGTGAATCTTTGCCTTCAGTAACTGATGTGACCCCTTGCACAGCGGTAACTTCATCCGAACGTTTCCGGTAACTGTTGATCCATCCTGCACCTCAGCTTGGAGGAATTTTAGGCCATTCCTACTTACAAAACTGCTACAACTCTGAGATGTTGGTGGGCTTCCTTGCATGAACTGCTTGCTTCGGGTCCTTCCACAACATTTCTATAGGATTAATGTCAGGACTTTGATTCAGCCATTTCAAAACATGAGTTTTCTTCTTTTTAGCCATTCTGTTGTTAATTTACCCTTGTCTTTCAGATCATTGTCTTGTTGCATTATCCAACCTCTATTAAACTTCAGGTGATGGACTACTACCCTGACATTCTCCTGTAAAATATCTTGATACAACTTTGAATTCATTGTTCCCTCAATGATTGCAAGCTGTCCAGGCCCTGAGGCAGCAAAGCAGTCCCAAACCATGATACTCCTTCCACCATGCTTCAGAGTTGGTCTGAGATTTTTGGAGTTGGTATGCACTGCCCTTTTCCTCCAAACATAGCTATGTGTATTTCTGCCAGAAAGTTCAACTATCCACAGAGCATTGTCCCAGAAGCATTGTAGAACGTCCAGGTGGTCTCTTGCACACTTGAGACCTGCAGCAGCTACTTATTTGTTCATTTGGAGAGCAGTGGTTTCCTCCATGGTGTACTTCCAAAAACACTATTCTTGTTCAATGTTTTGCTTATTATAGTGGACACATAAACAGGGACTTTAGCAAGTTCTAGAGATTTCTGCAGTTCCTTTGCTGTTACCATTGAGTTCATTTTCACCTTCTTCAGCATTGCACATTTGTGCTCTTTGTGTGATCTTTGCCTCGGGTGAGCAGCGTCAGTACTGAGTTTCCTCCATTTCTAGACAATTTCTCTTCCTGAGGACAGATGAACACTCAGATCTTTAGAAATGTTTTTGAAGCCTTTTCCAGCGTCAGGCATCGCTACAATTCTAAGGTCCCCTGAAAGTTGCTTTGATTGAGGCATAGTTTACATAAATAGATCTTTCTTGAGAAGAGCAGGCTCTCCGTCTAACCTGACTTTGTGTGTCTTTTTTATAGGGCAGGGCACCTCGACAACCCACACCTCCAATCTCATCTCATTGATTGGAACACCTGACTCCAAAAAGCTTTTGTAAAAGGCATTACCTCAGAGGTTCACATACTTTTTCTAACAAATACAAGTAATATTGATCATTTTCTCAATAACTAAATGAACAAGTGTGATGTTTTTTGTTATTTATTTAATTAGTTTCTCTTTATCCAGTTTTAGAACGTGTGACGATTTGATCACATTTTAGGTCATATTTTTACAGAAATAGAGAAAATTCTACAGGGTTCACAGACTTTCTAGCAGCACAGTACATGTGTTATGGCTGTGGCAGGTGAGTGCTCATGGACACCAGTTTGATCCAGCAGAAATGTCTGCAATAAGTACTTGTAGCTGGAGGAGCTTCTGCTTAGTGGAGGCAAAGTTGCAGTCACTTGGGTATAATCAAAGTGCCGGGGGGGCAGTCTCCAGGAGTCTGGTCATGCCTCTTAGAATTTCGTGTGGAACAGGGAACCGATGCAGGAACCTCAGCCCTTGCAACTGCTAAATGAGTTTGAAGTTCTTTCAGTGTGTTTGTATAAAATGGGGCTGCAAGATTGATGGACACCAAAATACAAGAAGCCACTGAAGTAGGGGAAGCAAACATGAATAGTAGGGGGATTGATATTGTTCTCTGCGTCAAAGAAGAAAAGTCCAGAAGGCTGGCTAGTGTCAGGGTTCAAGACATCTGCTCAGGGCCGAAGAAAAATGCAACAGTGCGAGGAGTCATCATGATATACATAGTCTACAATGACATAGGCAAGACAAGGAGGTTCTGCATAGTCAGTATGAGGAGCAAGGCACCAAATTAACAAATTGACCCTTAATTCGTGGATTATTGTAGAAATCACATGCAAATAGACACAGAGAAAATAAGATTACAGATACAAATATAGAGTTGAAAAGCTGGTTTAGAAGTGGATTCTGGTCTGTGGGCATTGGTACTCGTACTGGGGTGAGAAAGAGAAATGGAATGTCTACAACAGTCTGAGCTGGGAGCAGTGTTCCAGCAGGCTGCATAACCAGGGATCTAGAGAATAGTTGGAACTAACTAGAGTGAGCAACAGATAGAAGCTGGGAAACTGGTGTTAATAGGTAGATGCAATGTTGGAAAGCATGCTATTAATGTGGGAGATGATCAACTCTGTCATTCCTTAGCACTACTACAGACTATGGCTAGTTGTATCAAGGCTGTTCTTCTTAGTTTTCAGTCAGACCTTATCTGGGAATGGCGGATCAGGTGTGAGGGACCACATGGCCTCCCCGTTCCCAATTAGTATTATATGTAATCATTCTGACCTGTGTTCCTGTGATAGTGCAATGTAAGGGTTAATGAAGGAATACAATGTTTGCTCAGCTCAGCATATTTGGAGGAGATCAGGGACTTGGCAGTACAATTTGTGCCCTTTTAGAATGGCAAGTCCTGTGAAAATTAAAGAAATGCAAATTCCCCTCCAGAAAAACTGGAAACCATACATACTGAGATAATGTCATTTGTCCAATACACCTAATTTCAATAACTTATCTTTCCAATGCTTTGTTCAAATGTACTTCCTCATAATGAACATCTTTTTCATAAGGATTGGCATTTTTGCCCCTTAGTAAGAAGTTGTTTCATGATGTGGGTATTTAAATATTTTCTCCTCTCGCTGTACATTTCTACTCATTTAAAACACTAATGTACAAATACTTTTAAAGTATCTAGACAACTAGAATTCAATAGGCTATTCCTAATAATGATGAATGCAAACATTTGGACAATGTGAGCATCTATAATGAAGTTCAAAATTTCAGATGCAAAATTCAGAAAGTTTAAATCATAGCTGCACAATTTAGGGAAGAATTTACTTAGAGGGCTCCCTGTAGCTTCTGCAACCTGCACAGTGAAATGTTTAAGCTAATAGTTGATGCTTCTGTGGCATTTTTGTGAGTGTGGAGGAAATCCGTTTTGTGGAAATAAAACCAAGCAGCAGATGGTCGATTTACACTCGAGCAAAGTTTAATATATTATTGCTTTGCAAAAAGTGTATGTTGATTGCATATATATTTAACTGTGCACGATAAACAATTCTGTTTTGAAGAAGAAGGTAAAACAAGAAGTATACAATTTTAAACCTGTTAAAATTGCAGGCTTATCAAATTCATTTTCAGGAATATATGGCTCTGTAAGGCAGTACTTTTGTGACAGTTCAAGCATTAGTGAGAGAACCACTGTGGGACAAGTAATGCAGTTACAAGACAAAACCATTGGTGGTTAAATATTTATCGCAGTTCCTTGAGGTTTGAATATAAATAGAAGCAAAAGTAAACTTTTTAACCTGTGTCTGCTTGCCCCTTCACCAGCGCCGTGGTTGTTGGGTGCCTTGTCCACTTTCTTGTATGATTTCTGTTTTCTGTCTGTGCAATAATCTTACCTTTCTTTGCTGTAACCATACTGGATTGACTAAGCTTTCACTGCCTTCAATGACATTCTAAAGGAAGTTGCAAAAATTTCCACCTTCCTGCTTAATACATTTCTCCATTCTTCACTCCTTGGTTCTCATCTTGCATGAACGGCCTCTCTTATCTAATTTACCAACCGTTCTCTGAATCCTGTATATTTCAAAACCTTGGGCATCAGCCAGTCACCCAATTTCTGCTCAAAGGAGAATCTATTAAGTAATGAATCAATCCTAAAACATGATCCTTTGGTACAGCGATCAAAACTTTTTGTAGTATTCCATGTGACTGTACCAAAGCACTGTACATCATTAGCAAAACTTTGTTACTTTTATATTCCAGCTTCCATGCAATGAATGCCAACAAACTATTTATCTTCATAACTGCTTGATATTTTTGCATCTCATAAGCCAGCTACATTGTGTGTTTGCCAGCTGTATGTCGGAGTAAACAACCTCAAATTTTACCACAATGCTGTCTTAACACTTTCTTATCATTTGTTGAGCCTGTTCTTCTCATGACAAAGTTTCATAATTAATTTTCTATCATAAGTAAACTAAATATGTTACATCTTTTCATGAATTTAATTTATAAATAGCTAAGTGCTTGATGCCGATTTGTGATGCCACAATTTTATCTGCCTTAAAAATTAAAAAATAACCTATTCTATCTAATCTAAATTCTGTATTTTATCCATTCCTTTTTTAATGCTAACTCTTGCAACATGAGCCCCTTTAATTAGAATCTCACTGTCCTTTTAAAATCTAGAGCTACTTCCATTTATCTACCTTGCTTGTTTTATTCTCAGGAAGACTTTTTGGATTTGATGAACATGATTTTTTTCTCATTTTTAATTTTTCTGATGTCCTTTTACTGCGATGTTAAGAATACATTGTAGCATTTTGCTAACAGCCTATTGCTCTCTACTTCATTCTCTCCCTCAATGGTGGTGTTAAATTCGCTACCTTCTAATCTATTAGGTGTGTTCCAAAAGTTAGCGAATTTTGAAAGACCATCACTACTGCAACTCCTTTCTTTGCAGCCATATCTTTTAGAGCACTGGCTGCAGACTAACAGGCCCTGGTGATTTCTCTGTGTTTATTCCCATTGTTGGGTGTTTGTTAATTGCTATTTGCAGAAAGACAATTTGGTACATCCTTTAAAAGTTTCATCAGTAGATTGTTAAGGAGGTGGGGGCTTTCCTTAATCTGATGCTGTTAGGGGATGGATCTGTTGGGAACAGTAGTTATTTCAATAGTTGTGTATAAATATACTCTGAGGAAATGTCTCCAGTACACCCTATCCTCGTTATATGCGGGGGTCACGTCCCTCGAAGTTGACGCATAATGTGAATAATTATTTAAATTGAGAAAATAGGGCTGCATTCCAGAGGGCTTCCTAAATATGTTTTATCTGTAATTTATTCACATTTTCATACCAATACGACACAAAAGCAGTACCACAAAACAACATTTGTATTATATTTCATCAATTTAAGGTAATATTCAAAGTAATAAATCATAGAAAGTTAACATCCTAGGGTGTACAATATTCACCAACTGTGTCAGGTGTGTTCACTCCGGGAGATGAGTGGTTGTTGTGCTGTCGGGCAGCTTTACATGGATAAGGTGGATGGTTGTGGTCGTCAGGATCATTTCAAGCACAGCAAGGGGTGAAGGAAGACTCACAGAACTCTTAGAACTGCCGGCAGCAGAAGATGACACCGATTTGAAGAAAGTGGTGAGGGTTGTTTGCTTGGCAGCATTTTGTTTTTCAGCATAAATTTGCTTGTGGGGAAGAAGGGTTGACGGCAGGGAACAACTGAGATGCTGACTCCGTTCTAAGCTTGGGTCCATGTCCATCACCATTTGTGTCGAGTGTTCTGACTTTCACCATTCCCTCACCATTGGTAACTCCCGGGATTTTCAAAATCGTCTGTTGCTTGCAGCATCTGAGAGAGAGTTCGCCGTTTAAAAAAAAAAATAAATAAAATAAAAAAAAATAATACGTATGCCTTGAATGTGGATTATACCTTGGTTGAGTGATTGAATCAGTGATGTTTTGTTATGTGGCAAGAAAAGCACTGTTATGTTAGGATGAATGCTGTCCAAATGTTTAGGATGGGCTGGCGCATAGTCAAGCAACGAAAGAACTTTTAAAGGCAAGATTCTGTTTCTGGTATTAGCATCCCAGAGCTCTGTTACCTTCAGCTGATGCCGCGCTGTTTATAATTTCCAACTTTTTTTCAAGTGTTAAAACGGTTCTCTGCCGCTCGCCTGATGGCCCAGGACATAACATCAGACGCTTAGGAGGCAAAGTCAAGTATTTCAAGCACAAAATCACTGCACCTTAGGTAAAACCAACAAAAGTTTAAGATCGCGCATCCTTGCCAAAGCCAATGCGAGAGTGGCGGATGTGAGATTGTGCGGCGTGCACACGTGACTTGTATTGGTGGGAAAGCGGTGCTTCTCTTACTAACAGTGAGACTGTGAGGTGTGCGCACGTGACTTGTATTGGCGGGAAAGCAGTGCTCCTCGCATAACTGAGTTTTGGACGCATATAAGGAGATGTTGGTAGAAATGGGTTTCTTGTATAACTGAATCCACATTGTCTGAAGACGTATATAACGAGGATAGGGTGTATATTAAAATCTCTTCCACTCAGCTTTTCATTAGTTAAGAGAAAAAGTTTTTGGAGTATGCTTATTTTTTCATGATTGCCATTTTAAGCACTGTAGCAATATGCATTATACTTTTAAATAGCTCAAAAGAAAATTTATTATCAGAGTACATACATGTCACCATAATCAACCCAGAAATTCTTTTTCTGTGGGCATACTTGGCAAATCGATAGAACAGTAACTGTAAACATCAGGAACTGTTCCCTGTAAATAAACTGTGCAAATGCTAATATAAATAAATAGTAAGCATGAAATTTCAATATAACAGAGTCCTTAAATGAGTGTAGTTATCCCCTTTTGTTCAAGGGCCTGATGGTTGAGGGGTAGTAACTGTTCTTGAACCTGGTGGTGCAAGTCCTGAGGCATCTGTACCTTCTACCTGATGGCAGCAGTGAGAAAAGAGCATGGTCTGGGTGGTGAAGACCTTTAATGGATGCTGCTTGCTTTTCTACAGCAATGTTTCATGTAGTTGTGCTGAATGGATGGGAAGGTTTTACCTGTGATGTAGTGGGCAGAATCCACTACCTTTTTGTAGGATTTTCTTCTCAAAAGCATTGATGTTCCCATGCTAGGCTGGAATGCAGCCAGTCAACACACTTTCCACCATGCATCTGTAGAAGTTTGCAAAGGTTTATGATGACGTGCCGAACCTCTGCAGCTCCTGAGGAAGCATTGGCACTGTAATGCTTTGTTCACAATAATATTTATCTAGTGGGTCCAGAACGTGTCCTCTGGAAATAGTGACACCCAGGAATTTGAAGTTACTGACCCTCTCCACCTCTGACCGTCCAATGGTTACTGGCTCATGGACCTCTGATGTCCCTCTGAAGTCACCAATCAGTTCCTTGGTCTTATTGACATGGAGTGAGAGGTTGTTGTTATTACACCGCTCAGCCAGATTTTCAATCTCCCTCCTGTATGCTGACTCATCATCCCTTTTGATACGGGCCAAAACAGTGGTGTCATCAGCAAGCTTGTATATCGTGTTGGAGCTGCACTTAGCCACACAGTCACAAGTGTAAAGTGAGCAGAGCAGGGGGCTAAAGTACACATCACAGGAGTACCGTCGGTTGCGCTGCTGGAGATTGTGGAGGAGATGTTTTTGTCAGTCTAATCTGACTTGTGTCTACAAGTGAGGAAATCTAGGATCCAATTGCACAAGGGAGTATTGAAGCCCCAGGTCTTAGAGTTTACTGATTTAGTTTTGAGGAGGTGATGGCGTTAAATGCCAACCTGAAAATAATGTTCACATATTCAATAAATTTCCCATTTAAAAAATAACAATATCTTTCAAAAGTATATTTGTGGAATAGCACAGAGGTCTTTTTGTCACTGAAAAGACAGCTTTGTTTATCTAAAGTTGGTACCTGTGAATTTCTGAAGTCATCTGTGCATAAATGCAATAACATTTGGTAATTGAAATTGTAATTATGTGAATCCGGAAAACCAAGTAGAATCAGTTAGTCTTAATTAATAGAAATACACTACATGAAACATTTAAAACTATTTTCAACTTTTCAACTTGGTATAGTGGAAGCATGCCGCTTGTTCGGTTATTTAACCGTTTAGATTAATTTTCAAAATTGTGGCAGTTATTTAGGGAAAACCTCATATAGATGGGCCAAATGTCCTCCTCTGTTGTACATAAGTATGAAATATTAATTTATTATTTCACATTTCCTAAGAACATGCAGCTGTTCCCTAGATTATGGCAGGCTTCTCTACCTGTGAACTGTTTGGATGTTGGAATTGCAGTTACAAACTGACTTTCCACTCGGAAGATACCTGAAGCCCTGCAGCAGTCATCAAATCCATCCAGCTAGTCTGCCCAATGCTCCCCGTAAATACGGGCTTTGTTAAGTTGAGCGATCATAAGCTGGAGAGCATCTGTAAAAAGAAGCTGTAAACTAGTTTCTGGTCCAAGGTAGCAGAGATTTGACCACCTGAATGCACTTGCTCTGCATTCTTCAAATGATTCCAGATCTACTTCCATTCGTTGATAGTCAGCTTCATTCAACATCACAGCCAAGAATAATGTAACTGTTTAAGTCAATACTAGGGTAATAAGGCAGTACTTGACTTTGTCTTAGGAAATGAAACTGGGTAGGCATTGGAAAAGTGGAAAGAAACACAAATCTTTTAAGTTTCAGGTAGTTGTGGTCAGGTCGTAAGATACAGGAGTAGAATTAGGCCATTTGGCCCATCCAGTCTGCCCTGCCATTTCATCATGGCTGATCTATTTTGCCTCTCAGCCCCAATCTTCTGTCTTTTTCCCATGTCCCTTCATGCTCTGACTAATCAAGAATCTATCAACCTCTGCCTCAAATATGTTCAGTGACTTGGCCTCCAGGGCTGCCTATGCTAATGAATTCCAAAGATTCACCACCCTCTGATTAAAGAAATTCTTCTTCCATTCTGAGGCTGTGTCCTCTGGTCTTGGACTCTCCCACCATAGGAAACATTTTCTCCACTGTTCCCTCCTATTGAGGCCCTTTCAACATTCGATAGGTTTTAATGAGATCTCCCCCCATTCTTCTGAGTTCCACTAAATAGAGGCCCAGAGCCATCAAATGGTGGATGAACAGAAGAGCAGAGGAAAGGGATAAGACGAGTCCTAAATTGGGGGATTGGGGAAGGCTCATTTCAATAGTGTAAGAGAGCAAATTGGGAGCAGATGTTTATGGTTAAAGTGATGGCTGACAGATGTAAATCTTTTAAGAGTTGATGAGGGTTCAGTGCTAGCATGTCCTGGTAAGGGTGAAAGGCAAAAATAGCAAGATTACAGAGTCATGGATGACAAAGGATATTGAAAATATGACCAAGAAAAAAAGAAGGATTGTAAGGCAGGTATCGATAATTGGAAATTGAGGAATCTCTTGAGGAATATGGAAAGTTTTGGAGAGAAGAAGAAAAAATTAGGGCAAAAATAAGTCGTGAAATATCCTTGGCAACCCAGAATCTCAAGACATTCTACATCGGGAGTAACAAGGTAGCCAGGGAAAGAATGGATCCCCATAGGGGTTGAATATATAATTCTTGTGTGAAGCCATCCATATTCACAAAAACAGGGATTCCCAACCATTTTTATGCCATGGAATCTGACCATTTACCACGTGGTCAGTGGTCCAAGATAAAGGACTTGATTGGACATTGCATCAAAGGTTACGGGGAGGAGGCTGGCAACTGGGGTTGAGGAGGAGGAAAAAAGAATCAGCCTTGATTGAATGGTGGAGCAGACTTGATGGGCCAGACAGCCTAATTCTGCTCCTATGCCTTATGGTCTTATCTTCATAGGCCCTGGATAGAAACCTGATCTAACTAAACTTTCCTCAACAAAACAAATATTATATTGGCAACACACATCAAAGTTGCTGGTGAACGCAGCAGGCCAGGCAGTATCTCTAGGAAGAGGTACAGTCAACGTTTTGGGCCGAGACCCTTCGTCAGGACTAACTGAAGGAAGAGTTAGTAAGAGATTTGAGTGGGGGAGGGGGAGATCCAAAATGATAGGAGAAGACAGGAGGGGGAGGGATGGAGCCAAGAGCCGGACAGGTGATTGGCAAAGGGGATATGAGAGGATCATGGGACAGGAGGCCCAGGGAGAAGGAAAAGTGGGAGGGGCAACCAGAGGATGGGCAAGGGGACAGAGGGAGAAAAAGGAGACAGAGAGAAAGAATGTGTGTATAAAAATAAATAATGGATGGGGTACGAGGGGGAGGTGGGGCATTAGCGGAAGTTAGAGAAGTCGATGTTCGTGCCATCAGGCCCCATGATCCTCTCATATCCCCTTTGCCAATCACCTGTCCAGCTCTTGGCTCCATCCCTCCCCCTCCTGTCTTCTCCTATCATTTTGGATCTCCCCTCCCCCTCCCACTTTTAAATCTCTTACTAACTCTTCCTTCAGTTAGTCCTGACGAAGGGTCTCGGCCTGAAACGTCGACTGTACCTCTTCCTAGAGATGCTGCCTGGCCTGCTGCGTTCACCAGCAACTTTGATGTGTGTTGCTTGAATTTCCAGCATCTGCAGACTTCCTGTTGTTTGCGTTTTTAAAAAATATTATACTGCTTGATATTCATATCAAAAATATCAAACTGAACTAAAACAACAGGAATTCTGCAGATGCTGGAAATTCAAGCAACATACATCAAAGTTGCTGGTGAACGCAGCAGGCCAAGCAGCATCTATAGGAAGAGGTGCAGTCTAAACTGAACTAAAGTATCTTTTTAAAGAGTAAACATGTTAAACATATTCTGCAAAGTTTCCAAAACATATTGTAGTGGAATAGTATTAATAAAACAATGGCACTTACAAAGCCCTTAAAAATATAGTTGAGATTCATGATAATCAGTAAAGCTATTCTTTTCATAATATCATTTTTCACAACATTTGACTTTATTTTGAAACTTTTTTTTTAATTCTCAGATTTGGATTTGGAATCAAAGTTTATACACGATCTTCTTTCCAATATTGCTAGTCCTGTGGTAAGTAACCTTCGATCACAGTAAGCCTTGTGAATTTTTTTTTTGTCATTCGCAGAATGTGCGTATTGAGGTTTGTCCTTGACTATCCCAGGTGCTTTCACAGTGCAGTGCGGAGTCAATCATATTCTTCTCACTCTAAAGTCACATACAGAAAAATCAGGGAAAGGATGGTAGATTTCCTTGGTGCAAAATTATTTATTTTACAACAGACTGGTACATTTCATGGTTTGCATTACTGGTGTTAGAATTTTCCTCCAAGTTCATTTATTTAGATTAGTTCAAGTTCTCCAGCACCCATGCTGGAATCTGATCTCAGGTCTCCAGATGAATAGTCTGGCCCTCTATTCCCTAGTACTCTTCTGGAAGAAGAATGTGGAGGCATGCAAACCACATAGTGCCAGAATAAATAACTGTTTTGGTTTTGATCTGATTCTTGCTTCATGAAGATAATAATGATTTTCGCAATGTCTTTCAAAAGTTAACAATTAGCTTTATTTCTCATTTGTGCATCAAAACGTTGAAATTTACAATGAAATATGTTGTTTGCGTCAACGAACACCACAGTACAAGGATGCAAGAGTTGCCATGTTTGTAGCCACAACATAGCATGCCCATAGCTTACTAACCCTAACTTTTATATTCTTTCTAATCTTTCCGTTGAGGTTGGGTGGGATTATAGCTGGAGATCATCAGTTAAGGGTGAAAGATGGAGTGTAAGGGAAACATGAGGGGAAACATCTTCACTCAGAGGGTCATGAGTGTGTGGTACAAGCTGCCAGCGCAAGTGGTGCATGCAAGCTCAATTTCAATGCTTAAAAGAAGTTTTTAGGTATATACAAGGATGGTAGGGCTATGAAGAGCTATGTTCCAGGTGCAGGTTGATGGGAGTAGGCAGTTTAAATGATTTGGCATGTGCTAGATGGGCTGAAGGGCCTGTTTCTGTGCTGTATTTTTCTATGACTGTATGACTATAATGTGGGAGGAGACCGGAGCACCCAGAGGAAAATCACATGGTAATGGGGAGAACATGACCACATGGGCACATATTCATCCTGTATGGATGAGTGTGTACCTACAAGAACTTGCTGTACATACCCAAATCAAAAGCTGTGGATGAGCCAGGAGGTTCATAGCCAGCTGAGGGCTAGACCTATGGCGTTCAGTGGTGCACTGCTAGCCGGAGCACGTCCGGCACTTCTTTAAGAAAAAAGCTGAAATTAATAAGCTAATTATTAGGTGCCACCCAGGGTGATTTGAGTATCTCAGAAACTGCTGATCTCCTGGGATTTTTATGCACAACAGACCGGAGTTTACAAAGAATGGTGCCAAAAACAAAAAAAAAAAACATCCAGTGAGTGGATTTAACAAGATGTTTTCGCTCATAGAACAGCCACTCGCTGGATTTTTTTTGTTTTTGGTACCATTCTTTGTAAACTCCGGTCTGTTGTGCATAAAAATCCCAGGAGATCAGCAGTTTCTGAGATGCTCAAATCACCCTGGGCGGCAACTAATTAATTAGCTTGTTTATTTGGGCTTTTTTCTTAAAGATGTGCCGGACGCGCTCCGGTCTGCTCCAGCTAGCACTGCACCACTGGTGGCATTCAAGTCTGGTGACCCAGGTCTGTACAAGAAAACCAGCTGCGCTTTGTGGAGGGCTATTTTGAAAGCTAAGGAACAATTCCGAATGAGGTTGGAGGCGAAATCAGATGCATGACAACTCTGGCAGGGTTTGCAGGCCATTACTACTTACAAAGCAAAATCCAACATCATGAATGGCAATGACGCTTCACTACCAGACGAGCTCAATGGGTCTTATGCTCACTTCGAAACGATGAGCTGCTTAATGACTATTGTCCAGTAGCACTTACATCTACCGTGATGAAGTACTTCTGAGAAGTTGGTTATGGCTAGAAATAACTCCCACCTAAGCAAGGACCTGGACCCACTTCAATTTACCTATTGCCACAATAGGTCTGCAGTGGACATGATCTCATTGGCTCTTCACACTGCCTTGAATCACCTGGACAATATAAATACCTATGTAAGGATACTGTGTATTGACTACAGTTCAGCATTTAACACCATCATTCCTACAGTTCTTATTGAAAAGCTCCAAAACCTGGTCCTCTGTACCTCCCTCTGCAACTGGACCCCCTCCTTCCTAACTAGACCTCAATCTGAGCGAATCGGAAATAACATCTCTACCTTGCTGACGATCAACACTGGCACACCTAAGGAATGTGTGCTTAGCCCACTCCTCTACTCTCTACACCAATGACTGTGTGGCTAGGCACAGCTCAAATGCCAATTAATTAACTTGCTGATGATCCTGCCATTATTAGCAGAATTTCGGATGGTGACAAGAGGGCATACAGGAGTGAGATATGTCTGCTAGTTGAGTGGTGTTGTAGCAACAACCTTGCACAATGTTAGTAAGACCAAAGAACTGATTGTGGATTTGAGAAAGGGTAAGATGAGCGAATGCACACCAATCCTCACAGAGGGATCAGAAGTGGAGAGAGCAATTTCAAATTCCTGGGTGTCAAGATCTCTGAAGATTTAACCTGGACCCAACACCTCGAAGCAGCTACAAAGAAGGCAAGCTAGCGGCTATATTTCATTAGGTGTTTGAGTGGATTTGGTATGCCTCTAAAAGCACTCAAATTTCTGCAGACGTACAATGGAGAGCATTCTATCAGGCTGCATCACCATCGGGTATGAGGGGGGTGGTCACTGCACAGGATCAAAGTAAGCTGCAGAGAGTTGTAAACTTGGTTAGTTCTATCATGGGCACTAGCCTCTGTAGTATCTAGGACATCTTCAAGGAGTAATGCCTCAAAAAGACATCGTCCATCATTAAGGACCCCCATCATCCAGGACATGCCTTCTTCTCAAAAAGGAGGTACAGAATCCTGAAGGTGCACACTCAACGATTCAGGAAAAGATTCTTCCTTTTTGCCATCCAATTAATGTTAATGGAACCCATGAACACCTCCTCTCTACTTTTTTATTTCTATTTTTGCACTATTTACTAAATTTAACTATATATCTATAAGTGCTGGAATTCACATTTTTCTCTATTGTTATATATTGCATTGTAGTGGTGCCACAAAGTCGACAAATTTCACGATGTATGCCGGTGATAGTAAGTTTGATTCTTATTCTGTTGTTGACGTACAAGCTCCTTGTAGACAGCAACAGGAATTGAACCCCAGCCATGATCACTGGTACTGTAAAGCATTGCACTAACTGCTGATTGAATGGTAGAATGCAAGAAGAAATAATCCTCTGCTTATCAATTACATGTTAAGAGTTACTTGGTATCCAATCTGTTTTCCAGTTATTGGGAACCAACCCAGACTACCAAAAAAGCAAATTAAACCCTTCTTTCCAAGAAAGGACATAACAATGCCACCACATGACAGTGTCATTTGAAAGAATTGGGTCATTTGTTTAGCTTTCAATATTCAACCACTGTCCCTTGCTCTCCTTTTTAAAACAGAAAACATGCAGATACTTTCAGTCAAAGAAATGTGAGCAGAATAACAGGTCCTTTAATCAAGTTAATCTCCACTGACCCACCAAGCACTCGTTTTTACACTGGTCCTCAAAAACAGTTGGTCTCTCTGTTCTCATATAATCCCCACCTCATCCTTGAACTTGTATAATTGAACATGTTGGGAATATCTACACACCCCCATCACAACTATTAAAATACTCAGTTTCCTGTTATGATCACAGGACTGAAAGACTCTGAATCAGAATTGCATCCTTTGTATGTGTGATGTAGAATACTGTCCAGAACCATCTGCCACCCTTGAAGAGGGAAATAACATTAGCCTGTTTGTTCACCTCAGTGTAATTATCCATCACTTATTTCCTGCGTACCAAATTAATAATAGCACATCTGTAACAATAATTTCTCATCCTATCCATACTGCTTGAACTTTTGTCTCCTTCAAAAACTATTCTTTACCTCTCCCTTTTCCTCATTAATGTGATTTTTCTGGCAAAGTATTTGAAGATCTTTTGAAATACTTCCTAAATGTTCATTTACAACACCTGGTTCTGCCTCTTAATGTTTTAATCCTTGTTGCTGTGAGACTGCTAGTTCTGCATCCATTTTTGGATAAGACACAGTACACTCAGTGGCCACTTTATTGAGTACGGGGATGGTTCCCGGCATGGTCTTCTACTGCTGTAGCCCATCCACTTCAAAGTTCAACGTATTGTACGTTCAGAGATGTTCATCTGCGCAACACTGTTGTAACATGTTTATTTCAGTTACTGTGGCCTTTCTGTCAGCTTGAACCGGAACAGCCTTTCTTCTCTGACTTCTCTCATTAACAAGATGTTTTTGCCAGCAGAGCTGCCGCTCACTGATGTCTTTTTGTTTCTCACACCATTCTCTGTAAACTCTAAAGACTGTTGTTCGTGAAATTCCCGGGTGCTTTGCAGTTTCTGTGATATTCAAACCATCCTGTCTGTCACCAGCAATCATTCCACAGACAAAGTCACTTACGGTACATTTCTTCCCAATTCTGATGTTTAGTGTGAACAACAACTGAACCTCTTGACCGTGTCTGCATGCTTTATGCATTGAATTGCTGCCACAGGATTGACTGGTGAGATATTTGTGTTAATGAGCTACTCAGTGTATGTGTATAGATTAATTTAAAAACCAAAAATGCTGAGATGCTCTGCAGATGAAGGCTGCATCTTTGGAGAGAGAAACAGAGTTGGTGTTTCAGGTCAGTTGCTTTAAATCGAAACTGTTCTGGTGCAGGTAATTGGCATATTAATAACTTGAATTTTTAACTGCTGGGAGCATGAGAAAGAAGTTTGAAGGTGATACAAAGGTTCATTGTGTGTTTGATAAGGATGAAATGGGATGATATTAAGAAGTCCAGGGGAACCCAGGTGCTGTGAATGTGATGTTAAGAGAGATTAGAGAACATGGAAACAAGCCATTGTCCATACTGATCAAATTATCTGACTGAGCTAGTCCGAATTGCCTGCATTTGACCAAACCCTTTATATCCATGTACCTGTCCAGATGTGAAATAAATGTTATAATTGTACTTGTCTACCACTTGTTTTGGCAGCTCATTCTACATATTCGCCGCCATATGGTCTCTTTTAAATCTTTCCCCTCTCACTTTAAACCACTAGTTTTGAATTCCATGCCTTGGGGACTGTGCGTTGATAGCCCACATGATTTTATAAACCTCTAAGCAAGAATGCCTTGGCCTATCCAACATCCCCCTTTAAGTGAACTACCCCCCCCCTCCCCGCCAGCCCTAGTTAAATCCTTTTTACGCTTTTCCTGTTTAATGACACCCTTCCTATAGCAGAGCAATCAGAACTCAACACAGCACTCCAAATGTGGTCTTACTAACATTTTGAACAGTTGTAATATGGCCTCTCAACTCCTGTACTCAATGCCCTGATAGTGAAGGCAAGCATGCTGGTAATAAATACAAGAGATACTGCAGATGACGGAAATCTTGAGCAAACTTGCAGGAGGAGCTCAGTAATTCAGGCAGCATCTATGTGATGTGAATAAACTTGTGACATATTGGGCCGAGAACCTTCATCAGGACCCGTGAAGGATTTGGTCCAAAATGTCGACTGTTCCCCTCCATAGATGAAACATGCCAATAAATAGAATAGAAGACCATAACACATGGGAGCTGAATTGTGCTTTTCAGCCCATTGAGTCTCCTTTGCCATTTGATCATGGCTGATGTATTTTCCCCCTCAACCCTGTTCTCCTAACTGCTCCCGATAACTGTTGACACTCCTGCTAAGTAAGAACCTATCAACATTTGCTTGAAGTATACCTAATGACTGTGCTGCTACAGCCATCTGTGGCGATGGGTTCCACAGATTCACCATCCTCTGAAGAAATTCCTCTTCATCCCTCTTCTAAATCGACGTCCTTTTCTGAGGCTATGTCCTCTGCTACTGGAAACATCTTTTCCACATCCATTCTATCTACACCTTTCAATATTTGGTAGGTTTAAATGAGAAACCCTCATACTGCTAAACTCCAGCAAGTACTCCAGAGCCATGAAACGGTCCTCATAGGTTAACTCTCATTCTAAGGATCATTATCGTAAACCTCCCTTGGATCCTCTCCAATGCCAGCCCACACTTTCTTAGATGTGGGGCCCAAAGCCACTCATAGAGATCCAAGTGTGGTCTGACCAGTGCCTTATATCGCCTCAGATTTAAATTCTTGCATTTATATTCTAGACCTCTTCCAATGAATGCTAACATTGCATTTGCTTTCCTTACTACTGACTCAACTTGCAACCTAATCTTTAAGGATTCCTGCATTGGAACTACCAAGTCCCTTTGCATCTCTGATTTCTGAATTTGCTCCCCATTTAGAAAATAGTCTATGCCTTTATTCCTTCTATCAAACTGCATGACCATGCACTTTCCTACGCTGTATTCAATGTACCACTTCTGTGCCCATTCTCCTAATTTGTCCAAGTCCTTCTGCAGATTTTCTGCTTCATGAACACTACCTGCTATTCAACCTATCTTTGTATTATCAGGAAATTTGGCCACAACGCCATCAATTTCACCATTCAGATTATTAACATATGTGAAACATCATGGAACTGATACGAACTCCTCTGGAACACCACCAGACACTGGCAGCCAACCCAGAAATCATATACTGTACATTATATACAGCACAAAATATTAACACAATGATATTATGGGCTTTTTTCAGTCTTACAGTTTTTGTATTCTGCGTTTCCCGCTCGATCTTTCTTGTTTTATTGTGTGCTGGAGAGGGGATTTGGGGTTGATGTGCCTGTTCTGTTTTGTTCACTGTTTTTGTGTGGGGTTGGGGATATTTGGGGTTTGGTGACCTTGCTGCCATTCTTGTCTTTTCTGGTTCCGTGGCTATCTGGCGAAATAGAATTTCAAAGTTGAATACTTTGATAATAAATGAACTTTTGAACCTTTTGAATTGGTGTTCTGCAGTTGAAGAAGTTGAAATAAAGTGCCCACTAAAAATGGTTAAATATACAACAGTATTACTTCTACTGATGCTGTCATAAGTAATGTGTACTGTGTGGTAGCTGAGTGTTCAGAACTCTCATAGCCTTGGGGAAGAAGCTGATTTCAACCTAACAGTCCTTGTTCTTTCAAAAGTCGATAGATTCTGGCATGGTTCCGGAGGACTGGAAGATTGCAAATGTCACTCCGCTATTTAAGAAGGGAGCAAGGAAGCAAAAAGGATATTATAGATCTGTTAGCTTGACATCAATGGTTGGGAAGTTGTTGGAGTCGATTGTCAAGGATGAGGTTACAGAGTACCTGGAGGCATCTGACAAGATGGGCAGAACTCAGCATGGATTCCTTGAAGGAAAATCCTGCCTGATAAACCTATTACAATTTTTTGAGGAAATTACCAGTAGGCTAGACAAGGGAAATGCAGTTGATGTTGTATATTTGGATTTTCAGAAGGCCTTTGACAAGGTGCCACACATGAGGCTACTTAACAAGATAAGAGCCCATGGAATTACGGGAAAGTTACATACGTGGATAGAACGTTGGCTGATTGGCAGGAAACAGAGAGTGGGAATAAAGGGATCCTATTCTGGTTGGTTGCCGGTTACCAGTGGTGTTCCACAGGGGTCTGTGTTGGGGCCGCTTCTTTTTACATTGTATGTCAACGATTTGGATTATGGAATAGATGGCTTTGTGGCTAAGTTTGCTGACGATACGAAGATAGGTGGAGGGGCCAGTAGTGCTGAGGAAACAGAGTCTGCAGAGAGACTTGGATAGATTGGAAGAATGGGCAAAGAAGTGGCAAATGAAATACAATGTTGGAAAGTGTATGGTTATGCACTTTGGCAGAAGTAATAAACGGGCAGACTATCATTTAAATGGGGAGAGAGTTCGAAGTTTTGAGATGCAACGTGACTTGGGAGTCCTCGTACAGGATTCCCTTAAAGTTAACCTCCAGGTTGAGTCAGTAGTGAAGAAGGCGAATGCAATGTTGGCATTCATTTCTAGAGGAATAGAGTATAGGAGCAGGGATGTGATGTTGAGGCTCTAAAAGGTGCTGGTGAGACCTCACTTGGAGTACTGTGGCAGCTTTGGTCTCCTTACTTAAGAAAGGATGTGCTGACGTTGGAGAGGGTACGGAGAAGATTCACTGGAATGATTCTGGGAATGAGAGGGTTAACTTAATCTCTGATCATAATGCATACTCTCTAAACCAGGCAGCATTCTGGTAAATCTCCTCTGTACCCTTTCCAATACTTCTACATCCTTCCTATAGTGAGGCTACCAGAACTGGACACAGTACTCCAAGTATGGCCTAACCAGAGTTTTATAGAGCTGCATCATTACCCCGCGACTCTTAAACTCTATCCCTCGACTTATGAAAGCTAACACCCCATAAGCTTTCTTAACTACCCTATCTACCTGTGAGACAACTTTCAGGGATCTGTGGACATGTACCCCCAGATCCCTCTGCTCCTCCACACTACCAAGTATCCTGCCATTTATTTTGTACTCTGCCTTGGAGTTTGTCCTTCCAAAGTGTACCATCTCACACTTCTCCGGGTTGAACTCCATCTGCCACTTCTCAGTCCACTTCTGCATCCTATCAATGTCTTTCTGCAATCTTCGACAATCCTCTACACTATCTACAACACCACCAACCTTTGTGTCATCTGCAAACTTGCCAACCCACCCTTCTACCCCCACATCCAGGTTGTTAATAAAATTCACGAAAAGTAGAGGTCCCCGAACCTGATCAGACCATGATTGTCTAAATGCCCATAGATCCTATCTCTAAGAATCTTTTCCAACAGCTTTCCCACCACAGACTTAAGGCTCACTGGTCTGTAATTACCCGGACTATCCCTACTACCTTTATTGAACAAGGGGACAACATTCGCCTCCCTCCAATCCTCTGGTACCATTCTCGTAGACAACGAGGACATAAAGGTCCTAGCCAGAGGCTCAGCAATCTCTTCCCTCGCCTCGTGGAGCAGCCTGGGGAATATTCCGTCAGGCCCCGGGGACATATCCGTCCTAATGTATTTTAACAACTGCAACACCTCCTCTCCCTTAATATCAACATGCTCCAGAAAATCAACCTCCCTCATATTGTCTTCACTGTCATCAAGTTCCCTCTCATTGGTGAATACCGAAGAGAAGTATTCATTGAGGACCTCGCTCACTTCCACAGCCTTCAGGCACATCTTCCCGCCTTTATCTGTAATCGGTCCTACCTTCACTACTGTCATCCTTTTTTTTTCTTCACATAATTGAAGAATGCCTTGGGGTTTTCCTTTACCCTACTCGCCAAGGCCTTCTCATGCCCCCTTCTTGCTCTCCTCAGCCCCTTCTTAAGCTCCTTTCTTGTTTCCCTATATTCCTCAATAGACCCATCTGAACCTCAACTAATAAGTATAAAGCTATGGAAAGTTGTAAGGAGAGCTGCACAAACTTGGATTGCGTTCTCTGGACCACGAGGGGAGGCCAAGGGGAGACCTAATGGGTGTTTATAAAATCAGTGAGAAGTATCAATAGGGTGGACAGTCAATGATATTTTTCTCTGTCCGATAATAGATGGCAGATCCTTAAGGTGAGAGGGGAATAGGTTAAAGTTGTTGTGAAAGACAAGTTTTGTTTAGTAGATGAGTGTGGGGAAGCAGATAATCTAATGATGTTTAAAAGCCATTTAGACAAGCACATGAACAGGGAGGGATATAGACCATGT